>NC_090934.1:1413340181-1413940181 GCF_040938575.1 Ambystoma mexicanum | reverse complement strand
TTCGTTCACCCCCTATGTGAACATGAGGTTGTGGGTTTGTAGCATGTAAATGCAATTGGAATGCACGCTATACTGGGTTGTATGTTATTCTGCAAGTTTTGGTTAGGGAAACAATGTTATCAATTAAAAGCACACAGAATATTGATTCACACATACAGTACAGAAATAATGGTTTTCTGATTTCCTAATACAAGGATGAGTATCCTTCCCTCTTTGCAAATTGGATCCCACCGGTGCAGAGCCATTCTTCTGCTTTGCAATGTCAAGCGAGAGGAAGATGTATGTTGTATTATTTTGATTTTCTTCGGGAATAGGTTGCTAAACTCCCTTTTATTTCCCAATTCACTGTTTTAATTGCTGTGGCTTTCACAGATCACAAATTATCAAGCAGATTTCTGTTTAGACTATGAAACGTGGCCACCGATTCACAGTCTCAAGTGTTACACAGTACCTGTGAATACTCTGGATTCAAATTAATTACCACTTACAAAATGCTACTCCCATCGGCATTGGGAAGTGTTCTGTTTTACACGGTGCTGGCAGCACAGAAAATGTATATTTGTTCTAAATGTAGTCTCCCTCAGCGTTAGTACAATGTCAGGAGGATACAACTCACACTAGCAATCTACAATACCCTATTTCCAAAAATAATTTCTCAGCCCAGTGATCTGTGCGCAGAAAATGCAATTTTGTTTACAAACGGTCAAATTCACTTGGATTAAAATATGAGAAATACATTTGCATTTTACACAAAAATACCAAGGTAGTCTCCTTGAAATGAGCACCTCCTAGTGGAAATCACCTTCCCAATCCCTCGCACTCCAGTGACTTAGCAAGGAAATTATTCTAGGGGACTTATCTAATTGCATTTAGGGAACCTTTATACTCCCTTTAAAATATACTTTGCAACACAGAGTCAGAATGGGAGGTCAACCCCTCCCCGCTCTTGGACAGCAAGTCTGCTCCAGGTAATGTTCTCATGGTTAGGACCCAATTCTTTAGTTCATGACCAGGTTCATTATTCGTCCATTTAACAGGTGTCGTCCCTTCTGTGCAGCTTTTGATTCCAGAGTCTGCTCCTATTCCCTGTATGTTCCTGCTTTTCATAATCTCTCATATTCCCACTCATTGTCATTGATTAAGTCACAGTTTTTGATTGGTCCCATCTGTCAATTGGCTGGCTTCATAGACTACATGCAACAAGAAACATGGTGGCTAATATGCTCTTAATATTTTGAATGCAAAATCATTTTCCATATTTCACTGCAGCAACATGCCACCTCGCTGACATGGATTTCTGGGACCCCAGCCTATGGACGTCTCGCTATGCAGCACGAATGCATATAATTTTTCATGAAGTTATCAAAAATGTGAAGATTTATTTAAAAATAATAGGTGATTTGAATTTGATTTGTTTCCTAAGAAGAAGGAATGTGTCATTATTGTAAACATTATTCCTTTTGTTTCCAAGTAATCTGGTTGTGGCTTTATCAGCAAAATTCATTTTTATGTTCCTGAATATTATTGTTTGACAGAGCTCATATTTCTGGGCATCTTTAAGTTTCAGCTTTTGAGTTTCATTTGTAAAGGTACTCTAGCAGGCCTCTCAGTCAATAATAAGTCTGGCTGACCATCTGCATGGATTTATTGAGAGCCAAGGTACAAAGGTGACACATTAAGTGCACAAAGTTTCTTTGAAGCCTGATCCTTGACACAGGCCGGGCTGTGATGGGAGCAATTCTGATTCTTATCAACCAGTACACCTCACTTTAGCTTATACTTACATTTAAATTGTATTTATAAGAATATCTTCTATTTGGATGAACTCGCAAGGGTGGGGGCCGCTCATAACGTAGAGGGTATGTTCCATAAGGTCTTGTGAGCCTAATAGGTTTTCATGATTAAAAAGCAAACAAAGCTTATTCCTGCCAGAGGGCCCATCCAAATCTCCAGGGAAACATAAGCTTCCCAACATTGGAACATGTTTGCAGAGCCAGCAGAAGAAATTAGTTTGTGAGAGATTTCACTGACGAGCTTTCCAGCATTGCCTAAGTCAACTCAAAACATCATAGTATTTTTTTTAGGCATGGAGGGCTGATTTACTTCTAGTGTAATGGTAAAGTGTAAGCCATTCCTACCAAATAATTTCAGTGGCTTCATTCCTTTGTATTTAACATGTTCTAAATAAGAATCATTTTGCAATTTAAACACTGCCTAAGGTAGTACACTGTGATTGTTCCTTTTGGCTTCAGTGTGAGCACATCGTGTTGAGCGCGCCCAGAAGATCCCACTATGCCAGAGGTACTGGAATCACTCAAAGCCAAACTCAGTGACAAAGTTGACAAACTGCAAGACACAGTTCAGCTTTACTATCATTCAAATAAAGCAGGGACACCATGCAAGCGGTAACATCTTGAGTCGCTCCTCAAATACATACAAAACAACACTTTAAGTACATTTGATGCATCTATCGCGTCAGACATCATCACAATTTTACAAACCCTATGGGGATTGGCTAAGTGGTGTGACTACATATGAATCATATAGGGGTTACACAGTTAATTGGGTAAATAATATATGATGGCTCCTACTGCGTCCATACCAAAACACATCACTTCTAAGAAAACCAATTGGCTGTCATACTACATCGTGGACGGCATGACACTAAGGGATTACATTGGTTGCCTTTTTTCTAACCAACCTTGGAGATTTCGACAGGTCAGGATATGTGCAAGACGGGTAGTAGAGGTAGAGAGGCCCATGAACTGTCTTCTATTCATTAAAGAAATTACCATCCCTCATTCCTTAGACCAAGAGCTTGGGCAACCTCTATGTACTTGACCTTGGGGGTCTATGTGTGCTTTTAGGGTGTACCACAGGTGTCATGTCTTCTGCTGGCACCTAAAGAATAGCCAGTGTTTTTCCTTTTACAAATCACGTGCTAGAGGACCATGAATGAAGTGGAATTACCTCCTATTGAGATTTTAGCTATTAATGTGTGTGCTGTGTTTTCTGTTGCTTCTAGGGACACTCTTAGGTGTATCTCTATGGGGTCCGGTTTGGCCCACTGTCCTGTTGCATTTGGATAGCAAAGGTCAGTTGTGCTGTAAGAAGCTTGTATTGGGGAGTTTGCTGTCTATGTCTTAGGAATCACTATCTTGTGCCTTTGATCCTCTGTTGCTGCAGTTCCCATCCCTATCTCCTGACCTTGGCACTAACTGCCAACTACTGCCTGAGCTTTGCACAGCTCTGTATTTCTGCAGATTCAGCCTTTTGAGTTCTCTGAAAAGCCTCAAGGCTTTGTCTATTTAAAAGCATGCTGCAGCGTCCATTTTAAAGAAGATGGCTACCCTATTACACTTATATTCCTATATTAATGAGCTATACTCTTGTGTTGTTCGTGTTGGATTCAGCTTATACATTAGTTATGTTGGTGTTCTTCATGTCTTTTGGTTGCTGTGTTAACATCTTTCATCTACAAATGCTCATTTGACCTAGTCTGCATGTTCTTCCTGTGGAGTGAATTGTGTCTAGTGTGTGCGCCTATTGATTTTACGATATCTTGACAGCTTTTGAATTAGAATTGTCTCTATTCCTTGTTGTACCTGCCTCGGATAAGGGCGGTTTGGTTGTCTGGGTAAGTAACTCTTCTCACCTGTGCGGTATTGGATTGGGGGTGTAGCAGGGGATGTAATCATCTTCCTCCCAACGATCACATTTTAACTTGCAAAATTATAGATGAATACATTGGCAGGTGTTGTCTTCAACATTGTTTTCCTGGTCTGCAACTGGCACATATTTGTTTTGCATTTAATGCATTGTCCCAATTTGACAAGACACCTCATTAAATGACTGCAGACAGTTTTACTTTATTAATGTTTTCAGCACTAGGTGTGGGTTTAATGTTCTGGTTTGTGGCAAAATGTGCACCATTTGTCAGATGCAGTCCCTTTTGGAAGCAAGTAACTACCTACATCTTGCAGGTACACCCTTTTCATGATAAATGAAGCAACGCACCAATCTCCATTTGTCTTTGGTTTTTCCCTACAGAAACCACTGAACTCAAAACTCAATTGCTAATGAATAGTCTCAAAATTTGTAGATCTCCTTTGGTATTTGTATGATTTTATCAGACCCCCACAAAACTAACATAATCTAGTTCATTTAAAACTATTTCTTATTCTTCATGTGATCCTAATCCTGCAATCCAAGCCTACTTCCTAAAATGTATAGATAGCCCAGCTTCCTAGTTAAACTATTACTCACAAGGAGGAAACACCAAACCAGCTGAATGGTAAATAATATGTTTCACATAAGGGATAAATACTCAGGAGGCATCTAGGGGACACATGAGTAATAAACTGGACACCCAAAGGGGAGCCCCCCCAGATGAACCATTTAGTGGAATAGTTCAACAGCCAGGTTTACACATAAACCCGGTCATATTCAATGGGCTTTCAATTTGCCTCAAAGAACATCATACTCAGAAACGTATTATTGTTTATATATACTTATTTATAATTTATTATGTAGGCCATAGGTCCTACAATTTCAACTCTAAAAATGCTGATTAAACCGGTTTATACATTTACAGATAAAAAGCATATATGAAAAGATAAAACAGTGAACAGAAAATCCTACATTCACTATTATTGCCTAAATAACATCACATATTTCGCAATAAATTGTGCACAATCCAATCGCTTTTTTCAATTTCATATGCGAAATGTGTAAACAGGGGAACAAATTCCCAATCTGACAAATCAGTAAACAAATCAAAATAGTAGGCATATACATGGGTGACACAATTAATAAATTCTATTTCAGAGAGCACAATCATGTAATACCTTACTTGCCCTATCTGTCTAATAAATCACAGACGGTTTCGATTTTATAGTGTCACCAGGTCAGGATGTGATTATGGTCTATTATAATGGGTGGGGGTCGGCTGTGGCGTGGGCTGCCTGCTGGCATGTGCACAGGTGATGGGGGTACATTGTGGTGTGGGCTGCCTGCTGGCATGTGCACGGGTGATGGGGGGTCGGCTGTGGCGTGGGCTGCCTGCTGGCATGTGCACTGGTGATGGGGGGTACGTTGTGGTGTGGGCTGCATGCTGGCATATGCACGGGTGATGGGGAATCCGTTGTGGGCTGCCTGCTGCCATGTGAATGGGAGTTGGGGGGGCTGTTGTGGTGTGTGCTGCCTGCTGGCATGTGCATGGGTGATGGGGTGTCCGTTGTGGTGTGGGCTGCTTGCGAAATGTGTTTGCGGGTGATCCAAGCACAGGCGTCCTTTTTCACGCGATTGGGTTGGTGCGAAATGGGTACACATATTCCGGGGGTGCGCGTGGAGTTTTACAGGTGATTGGGCTGGCGCGAGCGGGGTACGCGTATTCCGGTTGTGCACAAGGAGTTTTAGACGCGATTGGGCTGGTGTGAGCAGGGTACGCGTATTCCGAGGGGTGTGCGCAAGGAACGCACCTTCCCCCGCTCGCGCCAGCCCAATTGCGCGTAAAACTCCACACGCACCCTCGGAATACACGTACCGTGCTAGCGCCATCCAAATTGCGTGTAAAACTCCTTGTGCACCCCTCGGAATACGCATACCTGTATTCCGAGGGGTGTGTGGGATATTTTGACCCATTCCAATGTGCCCCACTGCATCACTTTACAAATGCTGAAAGAAACAGCCCAAAATGGATGCGCGGACTCCTGTGCGCGCCAAAATCTTTAAATTGCGTTTGGGTCACAACCAGAAAAAGGCTGCACACCCTGCCCCACACAGTCAGGGGCGGTTAAAACAGAGTTCTCACTGCAGGAGCATGCCAGTGGGCTCTGCCACATTCAACATGGAGTAAAGCAGCAGAATTGTGCTGAAAACCTGAAAATGCCTTTTAAAATGTTAGCTTTGCAACCTTAAAAAGTGCTGTTTTTGGCGCTAGATCCATTCATCTCCATTGAATCATTGAGATTAAAAGGGTACTGCAATGCCCAGGATCATCCAGTGTGGCTCAGATGAACCGGGCCTCATTGACTGACAGCTCTATAAAATGTGTCTAATGAAAAAGCAGCCCAGGAACCCTTGTTTACATTTTCCACAGGGAAATACATAGCTAACTTTGCAACAAGTAACAGAATCAGCTGTGCAGAGAGAGACTCTAAACAAAGGCAGGATGCATGTATCCAGACTGCAAACAATCCCAGGACTCAAGGGAAGAACTAATGCTGACTAAAATGTGTTTGTGCCGCAGAGGAAAATCAGATTTAAAGAACTCAGTTTAATGCGTTTTTTCATGAATGAAGTGCAAAATCGCCTGTTGTGAAAGCATCTTTTTGTTTAAAGTCTTAATGCTTTAAAAATGTCAAAGGATTGCTAATGTAAAAATCCACCTATAATCTGTGTTCATTTTATATGTTTAAATGAAAGATTTAGGTGAAACTTAAAGTTAAACCCAGTATTGAGTTAATTAGCTATTTAAAAAAAAACAATTCTGTTCTGAAAGTCCTTAGCCTGGGAAAGGTTGACACTTCACTGCTTGCAGGAAAAGCTAATTGCTGTTGGGAGGCTTCGCATACTCTTGACAAAGGACCTCATTAGACATTTGTCTCGGCCCCAGGCAAAGACAATAGCAGGCTTGGACACTCATCCTTCCAGGGGAGAGGCAGGAAGCTCCACTCTCCATTGAACTTCAAAGGACTTGCCATTTGCTCACACTTTGGAAGAAAGAAAAAAAACGACATGTGTTTTTTGGGTTTAAAATACTTGCTTTGCCACTGAACTTCAAGACATTTAACTTGGCAGCAAGAATAAGTAAACAAGTGAAAAGTACATACACATAAATCTCAACTTACGCTAGCCAGTTGAAAACTTTGTAGGATTTCTTACTGCGTAAGGAACAAACGTTATGAAAAAAGACCAATTGTGCAGAAACTATTAATGCTGCAAATCTAATATTGTGTACCCATGTGCTAGGTGCGATTGCACATATATGTACTGAATTAGGAAATGTTAGGCCAAACCTTCATGGTTCAAATTGCCAAAATTCAACAGAAAGGCCACACCAAGTCCCACCGACTTGGGAGTTGGATGTAACTGTGACCCACGAAATATGTAATTTATGTATGTGATTTTCTTAGAGGGTATAAGTATATAAATAGGTGTTTGTGGGAAAGTTAGATTTTAGTCCCAATAACTATGGGAGGTTTCCATATCAGATCATAAAACATGACAACCCTTTCTGTCATCCAACCAGCCAAGAGCAAGGCAGAACTATGCCTTTGACCAATCATAGCCTTGTGGGTGTGGGTTGTAAGTCTGCCCCTACCATAAACTGAGTGATGTCATTTGGCAGGATATATAAGGGAACCTCACAACACACGGACACACACAGATTCCTGACTCCATCCTGATTTCCACATGGCACCCTGTTCCTGAATTCTCCATCTTTGTTCCTGATTCCAGATTTCTTTACAAAGCAAAGGCCTCAGCATTGCTGAATTCTTTTTCAGCTAGGCCCAAATTCTGAAACCATCCCAAAACCAAAGGGAAGCAATTTGATCCAGTTTGGCTTGCTACCATTAAGGCTTGCCTGCTGAAACTTGCCATCCCACTGATCTACAGTGTCCAGCAACCAATAGGGTCAATCCAATCCAGTCCAGTCTGAGGTGCCAGTCCAGTTGACCAGAACCACCCAGCTGACCTAATCCCACCAGAAGTGCCCTGCTGTTCTTAGACCTGACCCATGGGATGACCAGAGCCCTTGATAGTCCAAAATCTTAAAATAAAGTGGACTGTAAGTATCAATAGGAATCATAGTAAACCATAGCAAATATTGCCTTATCCCAATCTATAACCTATCCCATCTTTAACTTAAGAACCTATAATATTGTCAGAACCGTTCTTGCAATTCTGTCTGTGATTCCGAGTGTTAGCGATATCATCTTCATTTTTGTCTACTAAGACCATAAGCCATGAGTGATTTGGATTAAATAAAGTAATTCCCATAAAGAAAACGTGGTATCCGCCACATGAAGGGTTACAAGCGGCCATGTAACTGTGGAGATTCACAGGTGGCATTCTCTTTTAGCCATTAAATCTAGTTTAAGTAAAATCAACCTGTCATTTTAAAACTGATTTTTCTGCTTTTCTCTGTTCTATTTTTTTAAAAACACCTCTCTTTCAAACTTGTACAACTTCCTCAATTTAATAGCTAGAGGCTTAATTTTAACTCTGACTTAAACCTAAGTCCCTTAAAATTGCATATGTATTTGACCCGTTTTTCTTAAAAATCGTTTAGTGAAATTTAGGTGGGAATTTGCATTTCTGCAAAGTTTTACATGTGTGATTTCCAATTCAAAGTATTTCCAAACTTCCATTAAGATTCCAAGTGTTTACTGTTGCTCATACTAAAGCTTATGATTGTTAGCATCTTTTCAGTGTTGCGCCCATAGAGATTTATATCAATTTAAGGACTATTTGCACACTTTTCATTGTTTTGCACAGTCATTTTCGAATGTCAATTTAAAGGTGTAAGATTTCCAAAACATTTTTCTCTCTTGTTTGGGGAGGGACGATTGTATTCAAACCCTGTTACACTGTTCTATATTCCTGAATACCTGCTGCTTACTTACATCTGTGTAGAATTGTTTTTGTGAGTTGAGAAATGTGCAGGGTGAAATCTTAACTTAAGCCAAAACTTTTCTTCCCCCTGTTTTTATATTCTGTTGCGTAAAAGTGAATTCAACGGTATTATCTACTTTCTTATTTGTATTGTCACCACATTGGTGATTGCTGCCCCATATATTAAAACATATGTTTGATTTGAATTTTAAATAAATATTACCTTTACCAACTAGCCTGATTCCTGGTCCATTGTGACCTGGGGGTATTTTGAGAAGGGGCGTGATATGAGTGGTATATCACTCAGAATATTGAACCTATAGACACAATAGATATTTCATTTGCGCATTGCATGCTAGGCTGAGACCAGGGTGTATTGCCTGAGATTTGGGGGCTTGCGTCGTCATTTTGAGTTTGAGTTACCACCCGTGACAGTCTAACACAGCAGACTAACCTGTAGGGTCCAGACACCTTGTTTGGTAGGTGTACTGTGCTACACTGTACAAGCACCTCTCAAAATAAATACTCCAAAATAAGGCCTGTTTGTAAAAGTAAAAGCAAATCAACCCTTAAATAATTCATAAAGAAATTGATAGTTCCAAAATGGCGATCCCTGTAGAAATCAATATGGCTAGGGAACACCTCCTGCATAAACTGTTTGTCAGGGGTGAGTGGCCAGAACAGAAGGAACATGTCTGGCTGCAGGAAATCAAAGAACAGGTCACTGCCATGGACCTGGATATATGGCAGGACAAGGGCTCACTATACCAAGTTCTTAGTGAACTGTGCATGGCCCCAAAAGTGAAAGAGGAGCTGAGTAAAATTGCCAGAATAGCGGCCTACCTATACCTCCACATAGGAGTAATGCAGGAAAAGCATGCTGAGAACATAGTTCTGGCAAAGAATCAAGTGGAAACACTAGAAAGAATCCAGACTGATCTAGACACTGCAGGACAAAGGCTACAGAAGAGCCAAGAATTAGAGACAGAATCTAGACAGTATCTTACAAAATTAAAAGAGGATCTGGCTCTCATACAGAAATAGAATGCAGAGCAAGACACCCAAGTACAGGCACTGAAAGAGGAGTGTCAGGAAAGGGATGACTCTCTGCAACAGAGTCAACAAAAACTGGCACAACAATTGCAGTTTAATAGAGCCTGCGCAGAGCAGCTACAAGACCAAATAGAAACATTGGAAGAGGAAAATAATAAATTAATTATTAAAGACCTCGACTCTCAAGAGGAATTTGATGAGGAGCACCAGAAATCCAATGCATTCAAAAAACAAAGGGATGACCTGGCTGGACAGAGGGGCACCCTAAGTCAGGAGAGGGATGCCTTAGACCAGGAAGTAAGCCAATTAGGAACCAGGCTAGAGGGAAAAAAGCTGGCCCTCCAGGGGCTCAATGAATTAAAAATAGAATATGAGAAGCTACTAGAGCACACCAGATGGATGGAGGATGCTCTGGAAAAGAACACCCAGACCAATGATGCTAAAACTCAGGAGGTGAGTCTCCTGCAGCAGAAATTGGCCCAATACTCTCAGACCAGGCAGGAAGCACAGAGAGACCACGAGGCTCTCTGAAAAGAATGATGGGCTCCACCAACAGATAGCAATGCAAGAGTGAATCATTGAGACTAGTAAGGCATTGATAGAGGAACAAAAAGCTCAGATTTTTGCACATCACTAAGGAATAGGGGCTGAAAGAGAAAAAGTAGAGAGGGACAGGGCAACCTCTGAGCATCACATCAGGACCCCTGTACTCAGGGACTCAAACCCCTTCAGTACCATGAACTATGCCAGCTTAATGTCCGCTGGCTCATATGAACCAGGGGCTATGGGGATGGTAGACTTCAACAGAATGGGTAAGATGGGACTGACAGATCAGCGCCTCGCAGAAATTGATGGATGGGCGTCTCTGTACAGATCCCCAAATGTTAGGGCTAACGTCTCTGATCAGGAAGACTCCTGTGAGGGGAGAGTCAGGGAACTGGATCCACAAACATAATGCCTTCCAAGAGATCAGTTTGTTAAATTTGGTGGGGAACTCCAGAAAATAAAGCCCAAAAAGAGTATCCTAAAGACCTCTTCCCAGGTAGGGCAGTGTGGGGGGGGGGGGTACACCTCCAATCCTGAGAGCAGGGGAGAGTCAGAAGACTCTTCTGAGCACCACAGGCATAGAGAAACTGTACCCCCCCCCCCCATTCTGCAAGCCCTTCTCAAGCTTGCAGAATCAGGGAGTGCCTAGAGGATCAGATAGCCACCTCCAGTAGTAATGCCTCCGAGTCAGAGGATGAGTGGACGTGGGTGACTAAGGCCAAAAAGGCAAACAAAATCAAGAGGGCTGTGCAAAAATATCCCCTGAAGCAGATCAAGGCCATTAGGAGTGTTATAACTCCCTATCACAAAAATGCCAAGTATTCAGTCTGGGAACACCTTGAGTTAGACGAACAGATGATGGACACTTTTCATCTGAAGATAGCCAGAATTGCATCCAATATGTGAAATGGACATTCTCCCCTGAGTACTCCAGTTTCTTTGCAGGACTGGAGGATCAGAACCACTCAAGATGGTCCACCTGCAGTGCAAACATCTTAAAACACTTCTCTGTCCATTGAAATCCCCAAGAAGCTCACAAGCGGCCTACAATCTGCAGTGTGGGGAAGATCAGGCCCCTCAAGAATGTGTGCAGGAACTCAAACGTGCCTTTGGCAGACCACCAGGAGGGTGCGCACAGATAGTAGGGAGTTCATCAACACCCTTTTCCATGCACTCCCCAAATATATTATGACCCAGCTGGTGAGGGACTTTCACGAGAAGAGATCAGTGGTCTGGGTCATAGAACAAGTGACCTATATTTATGAGGTGCAGAAACCTGTAGACAACAAGAACACCAATAAAAACCCCAAACCAGCCAACACCCCTTCTGCTGCTAAGGTGGAGGAAGTGAAGGTTGCCCCCATTTTAGATCTGGAGATGGGGGGGGCCTAAAAATATACCGGTACAGAACCTACCCAACCAAAGAACCAGAAGGCCCCCGGGCCAATCCCAGATAGGTAGTCAGGGAGGTAATCCCACAAATGGATCCCTAACGCCTCTGATTACATTAGCACCGATACAAAGGCAACAAACCCATTCTGGGGTATGTGTGGACTCCCCAGGCCCAATGGGGGGGGGGTCCAACCAGGTAGGTAGCAACCCAGGAAACTTCCCTCCTAACTTTCCCCAGGACGGCAGTAATCCCCCAAATGCCGGGTTGAGTTTCTTTCCCCGGTACCCTCAAAACTTCAACCTGCAAAACAACCCTACTTTCTTTCCCCACTTTCCTGAGCCCAGACAGCACAATCCGGGAGAGGGGAGGCCAAGGGTGGAGGATTACCCAATTGGTTTGCTGCACCAATAGCTAAAAAGGTACAAGAGAGATTGCTATACAAGGATCTTGCATTGGAATTGGCTGTGGAGGCGGTTAGAAGCATGGGACAGACATGCAAATACATGTCAACTATGAGAGGAGACAAGCAAGGGGGTGAAGTTGCGGCAGTCAGAGGCATGAGAAAAGCTGGCACCATCAGGCAGGTCAAGTGTTTTAAGTGTGGTAGCAATCGCCACATTTCTTCAAGTATGTTTTGCTTGGCTAGAAATGTTAATTGTTTAAAATGCAAAAGGAGAGGGCATTTCGCAAGAGTTTGCAAGGAGCCGGGCAGGTAAATAATGTAGAAGCAGGAATTCCTGAGCAGGAGGAGAGCTCTGTAGTTCCACAGAATCACCAAGGGAAGCATGTTTTGGAAGTAGCTGAAATGTCTTCTCAAGGGAACGGGCCAACTGATGTCATTCTGATCGAAGGAAGAGTAGTTACTATGAAGGTTGACAGCTGTTCACCTTGGACACTTATCTCAAGGAAGACATTTGAAGGATGTGTGCAAGGAAAGGTGGAACAATTGAGTGAACACATGATTGAACCGTATGCTTACGGCAATGTGAAAATCAAAGTTTTAGGAAAGTTCCAAGCATCTATAAAGTACAAAGGCTGCAGCTGTGAGGCGGATGTTTGTGTAACTCAGGCAGGGTCTTCTCTTTTAGGTTGGGCAGAACAGTGGAAGTTAGGCATAATATACAACCAAGTGCTGAATACCCCATTACGGTTGCAGAGGTAAAGGACGAATGGGAACAGGAGTTTCCTAAAGTGTTCAGTGAGAATTAGGGATGTTGAAGGGCTTTGAGCACGAGATCATACTCAAATGTGGAGCCATTCCCAAGGTGCTTAAGGTCAGACCAGTACCGCAGAACTTGAGCGATAAAGTAAAACAAGAGAT
Source organism: Ambystoma mexicanum (assembly GCF_040938575.1). Classification (NCBI taxonomy): domain Eukaryota; kingdom Metazoa; phylum Chordata; class Amphibia; order Caudata; family Ambystomatidae; genus Ambystoma; species Ambystoma mexicanum. The sequence continues at coordinate 1,413,927,249 of NC_090934.1, read as the reverse complement.
CGAGAAGCTGTTGCAGGGGGAAGTTATCAAAAGGATAGAAGGTTCTGAATGGTTGTCTCCGGTGGTAGTAGCAGCTAAGTCTAATGGAGAGATAAGACTATGTGTGGACCTGAGAGATTTGAATAGAAACATTTTGGTTGACAGACATCCGCTTCCATCATTGGAGAAAAATTAACGACTTTGAATGGCACAAAACTTTTCTCAGTGATGGATTTATCTCAGGCCTACCACCAAGTACCTTTAACAGAGGCATGTCAACACCTAACTGCATTTATGACCATTTTGGGAGACTTCAAGTATTGCAGGATGCCATTCGGACTGGCGACATCTGTTTTCCAAAGAGTGATGGAAACTATAATGGAGGGGGTGCAAAACATTGTGATTTTCCAGGATGACATGTTGACTTATGCTAATTCAGAAGAGGAGCATGATGAGATTCTTAAGCAAGTGTTTGGCAGACTGAGTATAGCTGGATTAACGGTGCAGAAGAGCAAGTGCAAAATTAAAGTCAACAGTGTAGAATATTTGGGGCATGTAGTAGACAGGGAAGGGGTGAGGCCAAAGGAAAGTCTGGTAGAGGCTATCAAAAATGCACCGTGGCCAACAGATGAGGATCAGGTGAGGTCATTCCTTTGGTTGGCAGCGTACTATCATAAGTTCGTAAAGGACTTTGCAGTGATCTCCACGCCTCTGAGAAGCTTACTTAGGAAAGGTGTTAAATTCATGCGGAGTACGGCGTGTGGTGAGGCATTTGAAAGAATTAAAGAAGGTATAATCAATGCACCCTCAATTGGAAAGTTTGAAGAAATATTTAAAATGGTCTATTGTCCAAAACATTGCCAAAGTTTCTCGCTCAATGACAGAGTAATTTCCTTCTGCACCCTTCAAAGGACGCGAAGTAAAAGCTATTACTCTCTCTGAGTTACTCTTGTCATATTGTATCAATGTTGCACCCAACCCCCACTATACTGGCATCTATCACCACAAGACATCTATCAGTTTGGATAAACATTCCAAGCTATTGTGGTAGATAGGAAGGCGTAACTGTTCAGACTGGTTTACATGTCCTGCAATGTAGAAATATATTTTTCTTAGGGTGATTAGTGTGACCAATTAAAACTGCGGAGCCCAACTTTCACTAAGAATCCCTTTTCAGGGAATAATGGGTCACAATAAAAAGTGTTTCAAATTTTTTAATTCTGTTCATATTTATGTTCCCATAATACTCTTTACTGCTATGCCACAAGAAGAGCGCCTCGCCTAATTCCCTCTAAGGGTTTGAATGTGCCCCTCTTGTGGCTATCGACAATGCCCACCATTGCCACCCATCATGTGAAGTAGCCACACTGTTCTATTGAACGCCATTTTGTGCAAGTATTAGATCAGCGTAATGGGGGAAGAAATGACGCCTAAGGAAACTAAACCTAATTTCATCGAGTTGCTTTGTGTATCTCTTTGAGACGTATATTTGGTGAAGGATTCTAGCTGAGGGCTCGTTTTCCTGTTACCTGTCATTCGACGGCAGGAACCCGTTACGTGCAGACATGAACTTGGGTCGATGCCCAGCGACGCATTTCATCATTTGCACGGTGGAGTGCATGACTGCAGGGGAAAAAGCGGCATACAAGCATGTGCACTGCATTTTGCCCTGGACGTTTCCACTCTACCATGCACATTGAGTGAACGCTGCCTGCCATGTACGCACGCAGGCAGCGTTTACAATGGATCCCCTATGCAAGGCTTTTACGCACGTTTCTTACGTTGCCCCGAAGACCAAAACGAGCTCCATGGTGTTTTGATATTAGTGTGGTGCTGCGCGGGTAGTATATGCGCACAGAAGCATACTTTTAGCTCACATTCACGGCCACTCACTATTCCGTTGATTGCTCTCGTCATTGACTTGGTATACAAGCCTGCAACTGGCTCTGGAGCGGCCCCTGGTGCCTTTCAGAGGCACCGCAGCATTTCTCGATTACTCGGGCTATGGGAAGGTCAGACAGCCTCTGCTTGGGTGGAGATGCTGCGTGGGAAGAAGGTTAGTGACTGTGGAATACGTTGGCCGGCTTCTAAACTTGGCTACCGCAATTGACCACACAATATGAAACTGGACACATCATTTTAACCCGTAGCCTTACACCAAGACCTGCCAAAAATAGGGAAAACGAAGGACTAAATTCCCATATCAAACTTAACATTAATTAAAATAAAAACAAAGAGCAAGAGCTGCATCGTGTGTGTCAGTGAGTGATGCCACGGATATTTAACTAGCTACATCCCATGTTCTGCATAGTTCTAAAACGGTAACTAGTCAATTCATCTAAACCCATTCCATCTAATACCATTCCATCGAAATGTTTCCATCTAATGCATGTTTTTTTGGGGGGTAGAGGGTTAATTTTTGTTCAGGTGTATTTTAAAGGGTGAAAAGACAAAAAAAAAATAAAATAAAATGCATTAGAAGGAAATTCTTTGGATTGAAAAATGTCCATCGAATGGCATTAGATGCAATGGTTTTAGATGAAATGACCATAAACCTTCTAAAACTCAAGTAGCATACAAGTGAAATTTGTGCACAGAAGTGTTCCACTGGCTCCAACTTACTGTCACTCACTTCTTCATGTTGAACATACTTGGCCATGTCAGTGGTGTACTGAGAGGGGTGGGCGGGGGTATTTTGCCCCGCCAGTGGCTCTTTCAGTAGCTGTAAACCGGGACATGTAGCTGGTGGCTGGGCACTTTGCCCAGACGCCAGCTCAAATGTCCTGACAGTGGGACACCTCCCCTTCCCCACCCTCATTTTGACAATGAGGCTGCCAAACGGGAGGTGTCCCGCTGCCAAGGCAAGGACGGTGCTGAGCAGGAGCACACCACACGGCAAACAGGTGTCCGTGTCCCACCCCGCTCTGAGCCACTGCAGCCTGCAGTGGTGCCCAGCACAGACACCAGACAGTGCTCCTGTCTTCCCCTCTAGCTCCAGTCCTGAGTGAATTCACCAATTCGGATTCAGAAAGAAGTCAGATCATTTCCTTCCGGCTCCAGAAAGAAATTACCTGACTCCCTCTGAAGTCAGACTAGTGAATACACCCATGACTGGGGCTGAAGGGGCAAAACGGATCACTGCCTGGTGATATTTTTCTAAACAGTTGGTTTATCATACAAGCCCATAAAAAAAAAGTCATGCCACAGTATGAAAGGGCTAGACTGGCTGCCCCCAAATGCAGACTATCCAAGTAATAACAGGGTTTTAAACCAAGTATGTTTTCTGTTATAACGTGGTGAGACTGACATTTGGGGGCAGCCAAGGGACACATCAGGGCCTTTCAAGCTTTCAAAATGAAAGGGGTCTCAAGTTTCGGGGGGTCTCCCAGCAACTGCCCCCATGTTGCCAGTCAGCAGTCTTATAACACAACAATGGACAGCTCGAAGAAATCCGGCAGCATGCAAGCTATCTTATGGTCGAAAACCAAAAATCTGACAGCACAGCTGAGATTGGTTGACCGGAAATACGGAAAGTTCTCACTCCAACCAGCTATAAACTACTACAAAGCTAAAATTGTGTCTTCACTGACCTATGGCATGGACGTCATACCTTCAATCCCTCCCTTACTCTGGCAAAAACTGGAAGGTCATATATGGAGAGCCGTCCTGGGTCTACCTAACTCGACCCCGATCGCTCCGATCAGGCGAGAACTTGGCCTTCTGTCTCTAAAGGCAGTAGTGGACTATAGCTCTCTTCAGCTATATAGGAAAATTATTCACCCTGAGAGTCTCGAAATCTATCAAATAATGGCAACAGAACTGGAAAAAGGTTTCTATCGGACTATGAACCAGTGGGCTGCGGATCAAAAACAAAAATTACAGCAAATAGTGTGTACTGAAGATGAACTGAAGGAAAACCCAACTAGGATAAAAACTAAACTAGAATGCTGGGACTGGATCAACACGACTGATTTAGCATCATCGTACAAACTTCTAGCACACCTTCCAATGAACACTAACAAATTGAAAGAACCGATGGTGTACTGCAAAAAATACCTTAATAAACTACTGATGAGAACTCTTCTAAAAGCACGCCTAAATGTCTTACCAACTAGAGAAATCTTAGCTATCAGAGGAGGCTTGGAGAAAAAACTTGTAGACTCTGTGCAAATCCCGAGGACATTGAATCGACAAAACATCTACTGATGCATTGTCCGGCTCTTCAGCCGGCCAGGATCGCCTATTTCTCCACTTTGACGGCCACCTCCTTCACGGTGAACGAAGATATCTGGTTGAAGCGCCTGATAACAGGAGAAAAGACTCGATGGCACACGGCTGCCGCAAAACTTCTGAACCTGGTCTTGGAAAGAATAAAAGCGACACCGGAAGTTGGGGTCTGATCGCACCATCAACGAATCTAATTGCAAGGCTCGCATCACTTATCAAACAAAATATGAAAGGACTTCATTGAGATTGGAATGCGCTCTTGTAGAAATCTTTTTATGATTAAATACAAGTAAATAAAAAAAAAATAACAATAATTAATTTCTCTACTTTCCTTCTGAGACTTAAAAAGTGTACTCTGCAGCGCTCGCATTACAAGCTGCATTTTCTCTTCTCACTGTGTATACAGAAGTGTTATCACCTCATTGCCCTCTAACACTGGTTCTTCCACATCGGCCAGTTGCTGACAAAGAAGGGTTTAGTGCTCATCAGTGGGCATTTAGCGTTTAATCTCTCGTCTAGCTAGCCATCTCGTGATAATCGGCAGATATTAACCTTATCTTTGTCGCCATTGTAATCTATCCACCCCATGGGTGCCTCAGACTGTTTTCGCTGAAAGCAGGGCACCTTCAACCATCATGTCGAAATGGGCCTCCACAAATCTTCATCCAGGCCTGGGGCAGCCAGTCTAGCCATGTTTAACTTAGTGTGAACTATTTTCTGGGCATCCATGATAAACCAAGTATGGTACGTGTTATTACTTGCCTACTCTGGCTTCTTGAGCCAGTCAGTCTAGCTCTTTCTTACTGTGGCATGACTTTTATTCTGGACAGCAGTATTGCCGTGTGCTCCTGCTTGGCCGGGCTGCCTGTAGACCAGCAGTCTGGAGCTGGACACAGGCAGCAATGTGGCCGTGTGCTCCTGCTCTGCAACATCCATGCACAATGGTGGGCGTACCGGGAGCACATTCTGTGTCCCACTCCAGGCCCAATAAGGGGCAGTGTCAGGTGCAGAGCAGGAGCACACAGCTACACGTCCCACTCTTATCCGAATGTTGCAGGGAGAGGGTACAGAGTCAAGTCATCATATGGGGGCAGGAACGATATGTGTGTCAGTTTAACATTCATTTTGCATGGTGCATTTTGGGGGAAAGTAGCAGGACTTTTTGTGTGGCTTAGCCTCCCAACCCCCGCCCCCGCACACTCTTGTAATGCTGGATACTGACCTACGCCATGTGGAAGGAATTTCTAAGCGCACGAGTGTCAGACATCGAACACTGGTTCTGCCGCCTGCCTTCCAGGGATAACAGCCCTTTGGGAAATGCACAGGGTTAGAGGAAAGAGCCTGTGCTTCTTTAGAGGAGATAGCCGGTGGGGATGACTGCAGTCTCTGGCAATTGCAAGAGAATCCTAACTCTGCCACTTGTAAACTTGGTGTGATTCTGAGCAGGTCACTTAAGCTTCCTCTATCCGAGTTCCCACATCGGCCAACATTAGGGAGGAGTTAGAAACAGGTCAAATGTCAGTACTGAGTAAAATAAAATCAAACCGCAATGTATAGTACCTCGGCTTGGCCAGGTTGCATCCAAAGCTGCACCATGTGCACCACCGAGGTGCACACTTGATGCATGGCTGATCTTGTTCTTCAAGGTGTCTTCATTTCTAATACCCTACTTCTGGTGTCCTTTAAACACAGCTTATGTGCTCAGATGTTGTTCTCGGCCATAAGTGAGCTTTCTGACTCTCCCGCCACTACATTGAACCAGAACTCCAGCGCGATGAGAATTGGCAAATGGATCCTTCCTTGCACCGCTCACTCCCCCCTCACCGCCAACCCCGTTCTCTGCTTTTACGCCAGAACATCCCACCCAAAGCTCCATACGGCTGATGAAGCTTGCAGCGATGCAGTCCCGCTCCTTGCACTATTGTTCTACTACATGTGTCAAACTGTGCCATGTGTTGCATGTTACTTTTCATTTCAGTGGGTTGGCAAAAGGGGCATTGCATAGGGCTTCTTTCACCAGAGGGGTCAAAGTGACTATATAGCTTTTCCACAAACATCAAAATCATCCCAACGTGTAGTAGTCTTCTTTACGGAAGCCTCCGCAATATCAATCCCTATAAACCTGGAAAGAGAGGGCAGGTAGTGACCCTCATAGGAATCAGCACTAAAGAAGCATGTGCGCGCTAGTGCGGCGGTATTGAACGCGCAGCTCTATAGATGTTCTGGCCTGCACTTCCCGCAAGTCCTAATCAGTGTAGACAATGGTTATGACTCGTGGTATCAGACTAAAACATCTGGACAGCCACAGGTTGTTGACCTCTAGTCTAGTTATGTTTTGTCATTCTGCACTGTATTTGTAAAGTAGTGGTAAAAGGCCAGTGGTGTGGACTCACAGAATTGAGTGACCATTCACTAGTGCTTTGCTGCACCTAACTGTGTTGCCGGTTGATCGCAGTCTGTAACATATCACTAATACAAAAATGGTAGCAGCACCCCTCTCTAGAAAGAACGTGGTATGATAACCTGTTCTGTGTTTTTTTTCCCCACTTTGAGAGTCTGCAGCCATCGCTTTTAGCTCACTGTACTTTTCACAGAGGAGGAATATCCATTTGCATATCAGTCTTTGTTTTGCCCACAGCGGCAGTCCAGCACCGAAATGCCAGGCAAACCTCCCTTGAACAAAAGTACCAACAGCAACCCCATACACACGTTTCAGCCTTGTTGGGCTTCATCAGTGAAGTGGAGCTCTGCCTCTCTGAGCACAGTGAGCAAGAGGTCCATGTCTGGGTTCCCCCTGATAACTTAGGGTGACCAACCCCCAAGTTCCTTACAAAACTGGTAGCAGGCACCCCTCTCTAGAAAGAACATGGCATGATAACCTGTTCTGTGCTTTTTTTCCCCATGTTGAGAGTCGGCATTCATCGCTTTTAGCTCACTCAATGCATTCACAATGCCACAGCAATTACAACATGAAGACCCATCCAGAGGCTGTCCAGTAATTTGGGGTTGCAGTGCTCCGTGTGAGACTAAATGTGTGATTAGAATGGGTTGGGGGAGCTTTAGAAATGGAGCATCAGACTGGCGAGAAGTTAGGTGATGCTGTGCATGAGGAATTTAGGTGATGGTGTGCTTGGAATCCTGTGATGGTTTTGAAAATGTTGGGATATTCCTCCCTTCCTATTAAAACAAAGCTTTAATTGCAGTTGATAACAAGGAGTAGAACCAAGCTTGGCTTGTCCTAGATCTTCAAACAGGTGCATAGGCTTGGCCAGAGCAGAGAAGAAGGGTTGGTTGTTGGAAGGATAATGGTAAAAAATGTGAGGTGGATGATGAGGTGGGGGGGGAGGCGAGTGGCTAGAGAATATCCAAGAGTCATGATCTTTCAACCAGGGATGCTCAATGCGGTGGAGGGGGCTGTGCCCCGAGACCCGATTCTGAAGGGACGCACCCGGGCAGAGACCGAAACGACTCTTGCCAAATGTGCGCAAACCGCACCAATGGGCCATTTGCGATGAGTTTGCATCCTTGTGAAGAATTGTCTCAGGAAGAGGGAAAGGACAAGGAGTGAAAAAACGTCCATTTCCTCTGCTGGCTCCGGTCCTTCACAGACAGCCAATAGGACATGATTTGCCATCTCCTTGCTCCAAGGAGCCACTTAAAGTCAAGACTAAAAATAACTGAGGAGTCATGATGTTGCCACTACCGTGTAATATAACATTTCACTCGCCCGTAAGGGGTGCTCACAATATTCTCATTTAGTCTTCTAAGGCTGGGATTGGTTGAACCAGAAGGCAAAGTTACAATATGCATGAAAGAATAATGTACATTCCACTCCTGGCAGAATATATCCTGCTCAGAAATGCAGCAACTTACAATAAGCAATTATGAACATTTTTAGAACCAGGCAAGATGTGATATTTATGACAACTTAGCACAATATATTGTTTTTGCCCTCACCGTCCTCCTCTGAGTCAGAGGCAAGCTGAGTTGCCAGGAAATCGATAGGCTGAGGATCTCGCGACATTGAGTTAAATGCCCAGGAATTCATGATATGATATGGCATTTGTAACGCGCCTATACACAACTGTTTCAAGGCGCGACGAGGCAAGGGGGTGGAACAGGGGAAGACAGACAACGATCCTACTAGGCCAGGTGTCATTCAGATCGCGCAAGTGCAGGGGTAGGGGAAAGGGAGAAAGTGCAAGGGGAGGGGAGGGGGGAAGTGCAGTACAAGGTAAGTAGAATAAAATAAATAAGGGTCAGCTGGTGGCAAGTGCAAGGTAAGTGCAGACAAGTGCTGGGAACGGGGGCTGTAGGGATACAGAGACAGTCCCGCAGTGCAGGGGTTGCCAGGGGGGCAGTGCAAGTGGAGAGTGGCTGGGCCCAGGACCGAGGTCGGCGACAGTGGCCCAGTTGCAGATTCGGTGCAGATTCAGCGAAGAATTAGCAGGGGAGAGGGAGAGAGAAAGCAGAAGCAAAGAGGAAGGTTTTGAGGTGCTTCCGGAACCGGAGATGGTTCTCCTCAAGTTTCAGGGAGGCAGGAAGGCTGTTCCAGAGGGAGGCCCCTGCCGCGGAGAGAGATCTACCCCCAGCTCGTTGCTTCGAGAAGCGGCTGACCCTGAGGGAGTTGGAGACGGATGAGCGAAGGGCTCGGGAAAGATGCATGGTGTTGCTGCAGATTGCACAGCGAAAACCGCTTGGAAAGTCGAAACATCAACACAGCCCAATAGAACAAGCCCTGACAAAGTCAAGCATTGCATAGACATTTGCCACTTGTTCACCATTTGTCATCACATGCCTAGGGACACTTATGATTGCCCAGGCAGTGTCAAGGTGTGGAAGAGAGACAAATGGCTCCCCGCTGCTTCCAGAGCAGCCCATGCTGCAATGTCACACTCTACTACCTGCTTATGCCAGAGAGCATGCATACCTAGCATGCCATGCTGAGTGTACCCACAAGCAATGCATTGTGTTGCCTGCAAACAGATGCACACAGCTAAGTTGCCAAGTGATTTAGTGAAGAAAGTTTTGTTGGTTCTGGTTGTCTGGTTTTCATGCTTGTAGGTGTGCTTGCGAGTAAAAAAAACAAATGCATTTAGCCACACGACTATCACACCCACTTCCTCTCCACAGTTTAAAATCCAACACTGTCTCTATGGAAACGCTCCCCTCGTGGGCCTCTCCTAAGCAAGTCATACAGAAAGAAGCAGCAAGACTCATCCTGCACCTACTCGTACACTCTCGCATCACCCCTGCTCTTTCCCAACTCTGCTGGCTCCCCACACCGCAGGGAATACTGTATACAAACCCCCCATCGTAACTCTACAACAAAAAAACCCATCCCCCCCATTAAACATCAGACAAGCTGGCCAAAATCTCCTACACACTGCACTCTGCAAACTAGCATGCACACAAAAACAAGTATCATCCAGTAAGCACTCAGAGCCTGAAACACCTATCACTCTACATCCACACTGCACCCTTCATCACTACTTTCCGAAAAAAGCCTCAAAACATGCATCTTTTCCCATAGCTAATACAGCCAGTCCACCTCTTCTGCCATTGCCTGCCTACACTTTCTTCCTACATGTCCTGAAAAATGTTACAACTTCAGTTTCACCCCCTTCCCCGCCATTTGAAATTTGGAACCTTGAAAAGCGCAACTGGTTCTGCGATGTGCATGCGCTGGAGAGTGTGGTCAGGTGACTTGGTGTAAGGGTGTCAGTGATGGATGATCCTAGGCAAAATGATGCAGAAGAAGTAGTGTGAAGGAGGGAGTATTTGTGTGGCGAAGGGGGCAGCAGTGTGGAGAAGCGGGTAGCATCAAGTAAGACGGAGGGGTCATTTCTAAGGGTGCGTGACATTGGAGGCATAGAAGCCAAGAGGAGACATAACAAAGGTGGGCGCTGATTGAGGAGAGAGTGAGTGTGATTGTTTACAACCGGGTGTCTGCCAGGCACATTCCCTGCCCCTGTATAACACTAACAATTGGATAGAGTAGGGACAGTTAGGCAGTCCCTCAGGGAGCCTAGTCAGATGACCTTAAGGGTGCCACCATGAGTACAAGTCAGTATTTGGTCCATATTCTGAAGCACTAAACTGGGGTTACAGACGCCTGCATTAGGAAGGAGGGTCATAAAACGAGACAGAGAGATGGACGACCCACAGGCCCATTAAAGATTCAATAAAAAAAAAACCTTGAACCATCTCAGAGAGTTGGAGTGATTTTTGTAGTACCGATAACAGAGACAAAATGAGTAAAGTGAATGAGGCAGACACGCAAAGAAAGCAAATAAGAGAGAAGAAAGAGAAGATACAAAGAAACATTAAAAAAAAGGCGGGACTGGCGAGGAGAGTATTTCTAGGGGGCTGCCAATGAGCAAAGCGAATACGGGATGCTGAGTGAGGAGAGCAAAGGCGAAATACAGAAGTGGGATTTGAGGGGGCTAACACCTTCAATCATTCATGATCAACTGTGCTGCAAGGGGGCATGTCCATTTCCATATGGGAAGGGCATTCGGTCTCCTTTGCACCCCACACACAGCATGGATTTTGGAATGCAGTGAATTGTTGATCTCCTCAGCTCTCTATGGCTACATGGTAACCATTGGCTGTGTTGCCAAATAGAAAGTCCAGTCCCGCAGACCTCCCGTCCCCTTCTAAATCAGTCTGTCCGATTGCCAAGGGGTCACCATCAAGGGAGCCCTGCAGGTACCAGTGCTAGATCACAGCAAGGCCACCAGTGAGGGCAGGCCCGAGGCATGTTCTGTTATAGTGCTTTCTGTACCATTGGTATGATCTCAAAGCGCTGCATGGGCATTCTGACAGTCAAACGGAAAACCAGGCCTTGTACATGGAAACAGTGCAGCCCCTGGTTAAAGGAATGTGCTTTTTTCAGAGGACAGACACAACCTCCTTCCCCTCTCCCTCCTTGGATGTTTTGGGAGCAGCAAGCCTGCTCAAGTGTTTTGCTACCAGGATTTCACCCAGGTTGTCATGTTCCCAGTGCCAGACGACATAAAAGTGTCATCAAAGCAAGTCTTGTATTGGGATTTTGTTTTCCAGGGAATATTTCACTATAAATTGTTGGGTTTAAAAGCTGAGCACCTTTTATACTTTGCCAGCGTAGTTATTGGAAAATCTCCTCTCCCAGGTTATTTTTCCCAGTGTTCATTTTTTTTAAAAGGCCATTGCTCTTTCGTCTTGTGCACTTACTTCTAAGGGGGTAGGTCAATTGAACTAAAGTTGTATGTTTCACTTTAAGATATGTTCACTTACTGTGTGTGTTCTCATTTTAAATTTTGCTGTAGGGCAGAAGTTCCCACACCGAGCGAAGCGAGAGAGGCCTACCCAGCCACAAGTCAAAACACTACATTTTGCAGCACATTTTGCATCAGGAATTGGAATAAACATATGAATTACACTCAGGTATAAACAAATAACATCTCAGCAACTGTCAACCTAACCTGCTGAGTTGCCTTTGCAACATTCTGCTGTACAATCCCCAGCTTCCCCCTGCTATTCCTGCACCCGCCAAACAGCTTTTGCCTGCTCACCCCCTCCAATCAAGGCTAACGAAACTCCCTTCTCATTTTGAAGTGAGCAGCACTTGATCATTTTGCCAAATGCATGTTAACACAGTCTTTTTTCTTGTTTTCTTTATTAAGTGCATTTGCTAAAATTAACCTTTCGCACTACATTAAAAACCATAAAAAAACATAAAACAAATTACAAGCAGACAATTGTAAGTACACACAATTAAAAAAGAACATATTAAGCATCATAATGAAAAACAGGAAAAATAACACCTTTTGTTTCACCTTTTCTCAAAAGTGATACACCCCAGTGGTAAGAACAAGAGCTTCTGCCCCATTCAAAAGACCCAAAAATTGGTCAGACCATATGTTACGATATGTTGCATACCGCCGATCATACATAGGTTGAAGAAACAGACACTGGGTCAAGATATGTCGAGCTGTCTGCATTTCATCACCACAAATCCTACAGGTTCTAAGGTCACAGGATATTCCCGTCCAAGCACCAGTGAAAGATAACACTGGCAGGATATTGAACCTGGAGATATAGTATAAATTGCACCAATCGAGGAAAACGTTATTTAATCTGGTAGCTGCGTGGGCTACTCCCAAGTAAGCCCTGATGGGTATATTGAGCGTATCTGGGACGTAAAGCCAACATATCAGTAGATTGGGCACGGTCAAAGACGTGTTCTATCCTCAATTTTAGCCAGATGATAATCATCGAGGAAGGAACAGTACCTAGATCAATGTCCGGGAAGTTAACACATCACCAAGCCTGAACCCAGCAGTAGAGGAGACAGAAATGCTGTGATTTAGAAGAGTACAGCACTCAATCAGGATATATTTTCTGTTTTTTGTTTGCCCCATGCAAATACTTTGCAGAATCTCCACAGGGGCAGAATTACACTCCTGCCCCTGTTGTTCAAGGAGAACGGATGCAACTGCGTACCCTGCCCCAATTTACTCAACGCGATGCATTTATTTTTGACCCCCCAATGTTTTTTAGGACTTGAGGCCTGTTGATTTTGTTAACATTTGAAGACCTGCAAAAATGCTTACGCTCACTGCATCAAGACCTCCCAGGTAAATAGGCTCTATCGCAATATAAGGTCACCCTGTCTGCCCCAGGCCCAGTCGCTGGCCTGGCATGACATCCTTGGAACCTGCTTAGAGTTTAATTCCTTTGATAGTCAACATAATCCTTATCTGTAGCTTCTGAAATAAATGCAGATTTCTAGTTTGGACAATGTGGCACCATATGTGCACAATAAAAACAAAAACAATTGTGCAACATCTGCAGTAACACCAGTTAGCTTCAGTTAGCAAAAAACAATCAACATATTTGTACAATGCTTTCCACAATCAGATAGTGTTTTCAAACCAAAGTTTCAAAAAGACAAATTGCAAAAAATATTCTACCTATTATATTTGGGAAGAAATGTGTTCAAGTGCCTGAATTGCAGACTGGTCTCAAATCCCGGCTTCAACACTTAACCAAAGTGTGTGCTCCTGAGCAAATCCTTTTATCTCACTGTGCCTCATCTACCAAAATTAGAAGTCACTGCAAGGTATTCAGCTCACACTGCTACTTCAAAAGAAAGTCTCATCCCTGATAGTTCCACATTGGGATACATATTAATAGTTAAAATTCATATAATGCACATTGCAGTTTTGTCTCCTGCCTTACTCATGCCAATGAGATTTTTAATTTAACTTCTCATGCAGAGGCGGACTGGGAAGAAGAGCTAGGAAGCAATTGCCCCCCAGGCTGGCTGAGATGTTGCTCCCTGGGCCAGAACTGCAAAATGCAAAGAAAATAATTAAAAAAAGGTAACATTCTTATTATTGTACCTTGATTCGAACAAACCGAGTACTCAAGGCCTGTCTGGATTCTGTTTAGATGAGGTGAGACACTCAACATGATTTCAGCAATGTTGCAGACATGCGTAAGTGGCCTCCACAGTGGGTGGGTGAGTGAGTGGGAGAAGAGACCAGGCGAAGGGGCATGTTCACAACACCCAGCTGCAATGTATGCAATTACATGAAAGATCAGGTGTACCTGGATGGTAATGTTGGCACCACCGCGGCCCATGCATTAGTGGTCTGTTACACTCCTCAACAGCTTGCCACGACTTCTACTTACCAAGGAAGCATGGATCCTTATCTTATTAGAGTTTGTACTCAGTTTAATTCTGCAGGCATGCAGCAGCAGCACATTTCTTGATCCCTGGCAAGTTCATTATGAGAAGAGTTTACTAGCACCCTGAAAAGCACCCTTGGATGTTACTATATGGTCGTGAGGATAGTTCAGGGGCAATGCATTTATTTTGGATTCAAAACAACACAGAGCAACACAGGTTGGAATCCCAGCCCCGCGCTTAGGGAGTGGTCTCTGGTAATTAGTGCATTGAAAACAATTCATTCATTCTTTATAGGGTTGGCTGTTGGATTGTTTGTGGTACTCACTTGTGGGCACGGTTGAAAACCATGCACAGAAAGCTCTAGCTCTGAATGATGCCATTAGTGGACTACAAACTAAGGGGCTAATAGAGAGTTGGGAAGATTATTTTGGCTGAAATACTGCTGGACAGAGTTATCACTGCCACTAGTGGTATTTCTGAAAATCCGTCCAATTTAAAAAGTTACCATTGGCAGAGGTGGTATTTTTTTTTAATACCCCCAGAGGTATTCGGAAATACCACCTCTGCTGGTGGCAAAGTAAAAAAGATTTTTTTAATCAGTTCTCAACCATTTCCACTTTCATACGAATTTAAACATTTTTCATTGTATTGAGCATTTGTTAGGCGCTTATACAACAGAATTGTGTTTCAAAGCGCCACAAGGCTAAATGGGAAGGGAACAGGGGAAAGAAATAACATTGGCAAACAGGAAATACACAGTCGTGGTCCTACTAGGCCTGGTGGTATTCAGATGTGCAAGTGCAGCAAGGAGATGTGCAGGAGATAGGGATGGTTGGGGGGAGGGGGTGAAGGAATGGAGAAGTGTTGGTTGGGGGGCCCAGGAGGGAAGTGACAAGGGGAGCCAAGGAGGAGGCCTCAGACTAAGTGCTAGTGTGGGTTACTCCCTAGGGTGGATTTAGAGGTGGCAAACAGGGGCCCGCAGGGACAGTGCAGTGCAGTGGGGAGGGGGGTGTTGGTGTTGACTGGGTAGAGGGCCTGGAATCTGGTTCGATTCATGAGGACCAAGCAACCGGTCTCAGTGGCAGTGGTGTGATTATCAGGGAAGCAGGAGTAGGAAAGATATAGAGCAGAATTTTGTTTGCCGTTTCTGGAATTTAAGAAGGTCCGGCTCAAGTCTGGGAGGAGCATGGAGACTGTTCCAAAGGGAGGCATCAGCCGATGAGAGAGACCACCCTCCCCCTCCCCCCCCCCACTCTGCTTGGAGAAGCCTTTGACAATCAGAGAGTTGGAGTTCAAGGGGTGGAGGGGTCTAGCAGGGGAATATTTAGGGAGGGGTAGTTCGGGATAGCGTGTTCCCAGGCCCAGAAAACCTTGGGATGATGCAAAGGGTCTTGAATTTGATCCTTGCTGCCACCAGGAACCAGTGGAGAGATTTTAGGCCTGTGAGATACAGTTTTTGAGCTTGAGGCCAAGAATAAGTCTTGCAGCCCTATTCTGGATTAGCTGTAAGGGGCGTAGGGAGGAGAGAGGGAGATTGGGAAAGAGGCTGTTGCAATAGTCCAGCTTAGATTGGACGAGAGCTCTGGAGACATTGAGCTTCTGCGGGAAGGTGAGGAGTTGGAAGTGGGGCTTCTTGGTAAGTTCCATAATGCGAGGGTTGAAGGAGAGGGCGGAGTCAAAGATGACCCCCAGGTTTTTGACCTCACAGGATGGTGGGGGTAGAGGGCACAGAGAGTGCGGCCAGAAGGTAGGAGGAAAGGAGGGCGCAGGTGACCCAACGAGGAAGAACTTTGTCTTACTGGCATTAAGAAAAAGATTGTTAGCTGCACACCATGCCTGAATGGCAGACCGATAATCAGGGACGAGTGAGCAGGTAGTTTAGGAAAGTTTGAAGGAAAGCTTTGTGTCATCAGCATAGCACATGAAATGAGGAGAGGAGGAGGAGATCAGGTGAGTCAGAGGGCGAGATAGATATTGAAGAGCCATGGCGATAGGATAGAGCCCTAGGGGATGCCACAGGTAGAAAGTGTGGCGGTGGAGGAGAAAGGTCCCAGTTGCAAATGGAAAGGGCAATTGGTGAAGAAAGAGGTCAGCCAGTCCAGTGCCCGGTCAGTGATGCCGAGGGTATCGCAGAGGCTTTTTATGGGACTAGAATGGCTGACTGTGTCAAAGGCAGAGGAGAGGACAATGAGAATGCGAACAGCGGGAGAGTTAGAATCGAGTTTTGCAACCATGGTTTCACAGGTGTTCAGGTAAGCAGTTTCCGTGCCTCTGGATGCCCTGAATCCAGATTGATGGTCATGGCGGCAACCAACAAGTTCAGTGTGGAGGGTCAGTTGGGGGAGGACCAGCTCCTCCAAGTGTTTACCCAGGAAGGGGGTAGTGGAGATAGGGCGATAGTTAGCTGGGCAGGATGTATCAGCAGACAGCTGTTTTTAAGAGAGGGTGTACAAGTGAGTGCTTGAGGGTTACAGGGAAAGAGCCATTGGAGAAGGAATGGTTGCAGGAGTCACCAAGAGCCGGGTGAGAGAGGAGTTGTGGTCCTTAATGGTTCTGCAAGAGCAGGGGAGCACCTGTTTGGAGGAGACGTTCATAGAGCGGGCACATTTAGAGATCTTATCCCGTGCTATGGACAGGAGGGAGGAAGGTGCAGGGGTAGAAGGCGGGACGCTAAGGGACTATACCCAAACCTTTCTAACCTGAATGGACTGCTACAGACTTAACACCTTATAGCTTTTGTGTAAGGAACATGTATCATTTATTTTGAATGTATTCCTTATGTATATAACATTTATTTATATACACAAAATAATGACATGTCCAGGTATATCTAGAACCAGTGTTCAAACAAACAATATCTTAAAAACAGTAACCAGGGGCAACCTGAATGCTGCATGAATTAAAAGAACCCTGGGGTCTCTCAAAGTGTTTCAAAGAGGAGCTAAGGGAGGCAGTGGAGCAGGCATGGGAATGGAGATGGGGGTGGAGGAGAGTGAGGACAGGATGTCTTCAGTTTTATATGTGAAATGGAAGCCCAAACCAGTGCAGGGAGCCTGGGAAGGAAGGAGAGAGGTGGAACCTGGAGCTGGATTGGCGAGTTCCTTGCAGATTTTGAAAAGCTCTGCAGTGTTGTTAGTGGCTCCATCATTGCGGGCTTGGATGTCGACCCGCTTCTTGGAGCGTAAAGAGAAACAATATTACCTTTGAAGCATGCGGGAAGCCAGTTTGTCAGCGGGTAAACCCAAGGTCTTCCAATTCCGTTCAGCAGCTTTGTAATTGCGTTTCAGAGATACTAGATCAGAGTCATACCAGCCGTTGTTCTTGGAGGCAGGTTTTAGGCAGATCCTCATGACAGGGGCAAGGATGTCAAAGGTGTTAGAGATAGAGAGGTGAAGATTAGCAAGGACAGAGTCAGAGGAAGAGTCAGAGGCGGGAGTTGGAGGGGGTGAAGGTAGAGTCAAAAGCAGTGACTGACACTCGCTTCATCAGTCGGATGACGGTGAAGGAGGCTGGCACTGCTGGGGGGGGGAAGACTTGTCTAGTAGGTCAAGGGGCCCCAGATGGGAGGAGAGGCGAGAGTGGTCAGGCCAGGGGAGGGGGTGGTAACCAGATTAGAAATAGGAATGCTGTCAGAAATAAGGGCGTCCAGAGTGTGCCTGGCTAAGTGGGTCCGGTCAGAAGGGGGAATAGTAAGAGAGGGAGTCACAGAGGGCACGGAACTGTGAGGTGGATGATTCAAGGGAGTAGAGGTGGATATTGGAGTCATCAAGGAGGAGGAGTTTGGATGAAGAGGTTGAGAGGGTGGAGGCCACGTCAGCCCATTCAGAGAAGAAGAGAGAGAAAGGGCCAGGGGGCCTGTAGATGGTAGCGAGAGGCGAAACCCCAAGCCTACAGACAAGGCATTCAAAAGAGTAGGATTCAGTAGGTATGATGGAAGCAGGGACCCACTCTGGGAAAATCAGGGCCATCTCTGTGCCTGTTGGGCCTGGGTTTGGAGAGGATTTTGTAGCCCTCAGGAAGGAGAGGGTCAAGAGCAGTGACAGTGCTGGCATTGAACCACATCTCAGTAAGAGCGAGGATGTCTAGGTCAAAGTCTTCAAGAAGGGGACAGATGTCAGAAATGTTTGACAGCAAAGCGATGATTCAGAGTAGCTAAGTGAAGCTCGTTACGACCTTTGAAGGTTTTCCAAGGGGGGTACAGTGGTGTGGTACTCCTGTCGGTGGTGGTGGAGAGAGGAGAGGAAGAAGAAGGAGTGGCAGGAGAAGGGAGTAAGTTTATGAGAGAGGGCAGGCGCCAATCTAGAAGAAGAAGAGTAGGTTGAGAACCTTGGTCCTGATTGTGCCATTGTGGTAGACATTAATGATACACCTAGAGGATGAGAAGTATCCCAGGAGTACCGCCCACCTACTGCCACCATTAATGGGTGAGGAGAAAGGGGAGAGAATGGAGACCAGATGGGGGTCCTTAGGTCAGTGCAGGGGACAGAAAAGAGGATGTCAATGATAGTCTTCCTGGAGGTAGCATTGACGTAGGTGTCAGCAATAGGTAGGCCTAGTTTAGAGTACAGGAGAGTTATTAAAGCTTTTTTCTTCCAGACTTTGTGAGAGAGGTAGGATAGATGATAAGCAGCAGTTGGAATAGATAGGGGGAAAGAGAGTGCCAGGGGAGTAGCAGAGGAGAGAGGGAGACAATGGGAGCTGCACAATGCACGCAACTCACCAGGAAGCCTAGCAAGCCAGGCAGGCACAGAAGAAGGAGGTGTGCAATAGAAGACAGTCAATGCACAAATTTAAATGCACACTCAAATTCGGAATTTTGATCAAGGCACTAAAATTCAGAAGAAAGCGATCAGTTTGCAAGTTTGATTTAAGTTAGAGGGGAAGGGAGAAATTATTCAACCAAGAACAGAGGGTCCATGGAGGGTTAGAGTCCAGGACAGGGCGATCCGGGGTGCTTACCGGTGCAATGCAAAAGCAAATTGTTCATGGCCATTGAATGCATGGGTCACTGCCAGTTTGTTCCTTGAGGAGCATGGCCTGGGGACAAGTTGATGGAGCAGCAGCATGAAGAGGGGCTCCCTCTAGCTCTGGGCAGGGCCAAACAGAGTAGAGTACAGCCAGGGCCTTTTGAACGGGCATTGTGAGGGGGGCCAGCTAAGCCTGCCGGGTCCCTGGTTGGTCCTGAATAAGCAATTCCTGGTCAATCAGGTGTTGTGAGGTGGGACCCTGGGGGGCAGCAAAGAGGAGGAAGTTACCGCGAGGAAAGGTGGTGGCCTGGCCATTTTTGAATGTCCAGATCTCTTCAGGTACCAATGGCCACTGATGATTGAAGGCCTTGTATCTAACATTGAGGTGCTGTAAAGGCACAGGGGTAAAACAGAGGCCCATGTGGTGGCCTGTCCCCACAAATCTCGAGCAGTGATTTGTTTGTTTTCCAAAAAATAAAATTAAGATGAAAAATAAAGTATACTTGAAAAAGAGAGCAGCCAGGTGCCAACAAGCACGAAGTTACCTGGCCCAGGTGGAATTTGGCCTTGTGGTTGTAGATGGATAGGCAGGTAATAATGTTGCAGCCATCCTCGCGGCTCATCAGCCGGCAGTGACATAACGAATCATACATAATGGACAGAAAGATGAAGTGTGCATCTCATGTGGAAGTTGGATTTGTCGTGCGAAGGGAGAGTGGGAACCAGGAGTGAGAACTGCCTCCTCTGTGGTTGCTCCTGGTGATACCTGGCACCCAGGAGCTGGTTTTAGTTCCTGCTCATCAAATCTTATTTTCGAACCCTGCTGCTGTACATTTGTTTGTGTGAAAAATGTCCATTCTTACCCTTTTATGCATTACATGGTAAGGTGGAGCGAGGGCATCAGAAATGCACACCTTTTATGATACGGTACGAGAGGTTATTTATAACGCGCTTAATACCCAGAGGTTTCTAAGTGCGAACCCGGGGATCGATCCTGTGTTGCTTCATGTCGTCCTGCTTCCAAGGTGAGCACGTTGCCCCTGAGCTATCCTCCCGAGACTTTTCACACCCTTACCATGGCCCTTTGTAAAAACTGTTTTCACTGCATTGAATGAAACCGCCTGCCCTTCCCATCTGTACAGTAGAAACAAGTTTTAAAAGAATTGGAGCCAATATGTTTTTTTTTTACTCCACCTTTTAGGTAAAAGTAAAAATAGGTAGATTTGCGGCAGAAAGTCACCTACCATACTGCGACCTGTATTATCATGGAATACCGCTAGTGGTATTTAATCAAACTCTGAATTGGTCACACAGTAAAATCGGCGGTATTTGATGGATAATACTGATTTGATCATTTCAACCCAACTCTGAATGTCCCCCGTCTTATTTATCCTCTTGTCCAGAACACTATCTGACCAGTAAAAGACACACATACAAATCAACAGCATGTTAGATACAATGTCACATAAGCACAGATGCATCCTTTCACATATACTTTACTTGGCCACAAATAAACTCAATCATCATAGTCACACAAACCAAACAAACACACACACACACACACAAACACTCCACCTTCTTTGAATACACAAATAAATGTCACAGGTTACTCGAAGTCCTCCATTTCCAGATCCCAGACAGACTCCCTTTGCAGTTCCCTCTGCATCCATGAGCTGAAATAGGCAGCCGACTTACCAAGAAAGGGCCTTTTGGGAGCACACTAAATGCCAAGTCCCCTCTGCTTCTTTTTTTCTCTGCATTGTCCAGGTCCAGACCCCATAGCCACATTTG
The DNA here is from genome assembly GCF_040938575.1 of Ambystoma mexicanum. Classification (NCBI taxonomy): domain Eukaryota; kingdom Metazoa; phylum Chordata; class Amphibia; order Caudata; family Ambystomatidae; genus Ambystoma; species Ambystoma mexicanum. The sequence goes on along the minus strand of NC_090934.1, from coordinate 1,413,906,606 downwards.
TCAGCAAGACCCCGACTTCAGCTTGAAGACATGTCAGGCAGGGGCTGACGAGCAAGTCAAGGTAGTCTACTGTCTGCATGCAAGCCTGGGCAATGGAAGGCGTGAGTGACAAGGAATTGGTGACTGAGCAATGTGGGCAAGTGAAGTGGGTGCGAGCAAGGTAAGGGAGTGGATTGAGTTAGCTAATGAAGGGCGCAAAAGAGGAATGGAAGCCTGGGAGCTAATTGTAAGGAAGGGGTGAAGAGGCATCGCGGATGCAGAGCAGGAGAAGAACATTTGAGTGTGCTGGGTGAGGAAATTGGGGTGCATGAGACGTATTTGTAAAGGTAGGACATCCACTTAAATAAATGTTGCTGAGATCTGCACCTAACCTGCGTGCTACTGCACCCGATTGTGGGTTTGGCTGCACCCCTATTTTTTCTGACAGAGTGATGCATGCTTCAATTAAGACTTCTTATATTTTGTCAGGTTACCTTATTGTGCGATTTGGTGCCTTGAAAGCCAGATATTTTGAACAGCGTACTAGTTTAGCCCTTGAACAACTTTGCAGAACGTGTTTTGCCAGTTCTAATACTGAAGATGGAATAGGAGACGAGGACGTCTCCTCTGCTGCTAAATTTGAAAACAAACAAGACGCCGGTACTTAAATCCCTGCCTCCCACAATTGACACATTTTGTGATCCTGAGCAAACCACTTTTCATCACTTTGCCTTGTTTCCTTAACTGTTGTCTGTACGGAAAGTCTAACACCAGTGCGCCCCAACTCTCAGACGAAGCAGGTAACCCTTTCATTCAAGTCGCTGCATGGTTAAAAACCACTGGCTCCTTGAATGAAAGGGCTGTCTTCTGCGTGATGACTCTGTACTCCGAAACAGGAGGAGGGCTCAGTCTCTCCTTTTGTTTCAGAGTAAAGAGTCATCAAACACATGAAGCCTTTTAACTGAGGCTTCATGCTGTGTGATGACAATTTACTCAGAAACAAAAGGAGGGACTGGGCCTTCCAGCCCTCCTCATGTTTCAGATTACAGAGTCATCTGGCAGCCCGAAGCCATGGTTACACTGGCTGTCTACAGATGTCAGTACTTCTGAAGTGCTGACACAGGCAGGTAGTCTGTCTAACTGTGCAGCCCTTTGCCTACACGGGCTCCTGACCGGTTGGCGTGGCTGGGCCTAGTCTAGGGTGACCAGACATCCCGGTTTTCCTGGGACAGTCTGGGGAAATCACCTTCCGTCCCAGGGTCCAGGGAGTTTGTTCATTTTTGAAACCCTGTCCGGGGTTTGCATGTTTTGGCGCCTACGGTCCCGGTTTTTGCCAGGAGACGATTCTGAAATCCCAAAATCGGGTCCCAGCGTGACTCTTCTGCGTGAATGGGGGCATGAAATGCTTTTCACAAGCCCATTTCCTCCCACTTGCCCCTCCCCTGTGCTCTCCTCTAATGAGAGGAGTGTGTCTGTGAGCAAACCCCCTCTCCTGTCCCGCCCCCTGCAACAGGCCAGTGACATAGAAGTAGGACTACCGTTTTATTTATATTTGCTTTAGTCCTACTTCTATGTCTATGGCTTGTCTTGGTTTTTCAAAAAAATAATCGGGTCACCCTACTCTAGTGGGGGCGGGCCCCAGCAGGGCCCCAGCTCCAGAGCCCTTTCTGGAGACAGCTGGGGCTTGGCCCTGGCTCATTTTGCTCCTACCTGAAATGGGGCGGAGCACAATATATCTCCCGCCCAGTCCTGCTGCACTCCAACTTCTCCTAAGAAGCAGCTCTGAAGAGGAGAGAGAAAACCTCGCGAGCAAATATCCATTTCTTTTCCTAATTAAATCAAAGGATAATGTAACCAACTTGCTTTTCTTTCTACTTCGGCATCCCTGACCTAATCAGCCATTTCACGAGGGGGAAATTGCTCCGTTCAAGGCTCCCATTTCGAAAACTCTCCCTCGGAAGCAAAAAAAAAAAAAACAGGGCGATAATTGAGGCTGCATAATTGATGCGCACAGTGACACAATATGGAAAAGGGTCCCATTAGGCAGGTCATCCCATTAGCATACATTACATTCAACAAGAGTGCTCTTTTCACCCCCGGTTTATTAATGGGTTAATGCCGCTCCATGAATAGATCACTGCCTCGGCTCCTTGGGTGCGATGATGTCTTAATGAAAGCGCGTGCAAGATAGAAAAAAAGAAAGGCAGATGAGCCTCCTTTGCAGCAAGTCGGCAGCGCTCCCGCCCCGGCCAGAGCCCCTTACATTCTGTGTGCCATCGGCACGAGCAGGTCACACGAATGGGGTGCACTGCTGTTGAGCAAACCAAGTTTTTCTTATTTACAGTGAGCAATGACATTGGTCTTGTGGTCAAATATTGGCTGCGGACGATAAGATTGTATCCCTTAGCATAGGTTTGATCTCTTAATGTAACCCCATATTCTCCAATTGAACACATTGTGTGATCTTGGGCAATTCAGCCTCAGCCACATAACGATTGCATTTTATTGATGGAACAAGGCGTCCCGACCAGAGGGTGTATATGAGACTACACCCCTCAGCCCCCTGACCCCTCCCCCCACACCGCCCTCTTCAATTAGTGAGACTGTATTCTGGGGCATGCGAGTTGATGCTAATGCAAAGGGTTGACGCGGCAATGTGAGTCTCGCTCATCTTGAGTGAAACTGCACCCCAACGCAAGACTCTCTCCTGATGCCCGAGACTACATCTCAATGTGCGAGACTCACTTTTGGTGAATTGCACGCACATTCAGCCAAAATGTACTGATTGTTAAGATCATGGAATCGGTGCCTACAGTAAGAGGCTCCTCGCCTGAAACCACCTGTGCAACAAGTATCAAGAAAGTGCTTTGGTGAAGCACACTGCACGTGCGTGATTCTTACATGCGAGACTACATCTCGGTGCCGGTCACCCACGTACGGAGTACCACGCTGCATAGGAGTAATACTCTCCACAGCATCCCAGTGTCTGACACTCACTTCAAATGAGTGTGCCTGCATCTCGATGCGCGAGACGCACTCGCAGGGAGTTAGAAGGAACCCTCATTTGTGATGTTCACTCCTACGGAGTCCGAGTGTGTGAATGACTCCTACATCGTGGCAATGCAGCCTGCTGCGTGATAATCGCTCTTCAAGAGAAGGCCTGTACTCCAACATGTAACATTTGTCCCTAATGATTAAGAAATCTTCTAACCTGTCTGAGGCAGGGTCTTCCCAGTAGGCATTTGATGACAGGCTGGAATCTCTGGGTGCCATCTCTTTTCTGATGGTGCCATTAGGTTTGAGGCGTGGGTCAGATACAGTCCATATGAAGAGATCATGGTTGCTACCTTGAACTGGGCACTGCCCTCGCCCCCCCTGCCTTTGCACCACACTACTTTATGGTGGCCAGAAGATATTCTGGTGACAGAGAAGGAGAGAATACAGTGCAAGGTGCCGCCGAGCGCACTGAATCAGCCTCGGCAGTCTGGAGGAGCTACACATACGTCACATACCACATAAATAAATACTGCACACGGTAGGTGGTGCTGGGATTTTTCAGTGTGTTCCGAAAAGTCATAGGTTTAAGAACCCGGATTACTGGACCAACAAAGCAACTAGACATTTCGGATAATAAAAATCAGCATTACACAATAATACCTCTCCAAATGCCACTTTCCCAGCACCGCAATAATCTCACTGCACAAGCGATGCGCAGTATAAAAGGTAAAGGTTTCTTATGTACAGCACCCCTTGATGTATAGGTGCAGGGGGTGATGCGACGGAATTCTTTGGCATTGAAATTCTCAATGGGGTTCTGGAAGCCCTGTATCCAGTGGCCTCTTGCATTGCCCCAATATCAAGTGGCAGTCTATGGCTCAGTGTGCCGGGTCACCGTCGTGTTCATCTCAATTCCAGCCATGGCCTCCCCTTCTAGATACCCCTTCCAGCAGGTGACACGAGTCAGGGTGTATGCTCGCCCCGGATGCAGACTGTGCCTGGAGTGATGTTCCGCGGCTGAGGGCAGGAAGGAGAGGAGGCGAAGGGCGAAGCAGGCCATTGAGACTGGAAAGAGGTAGCAAGTGCAGAGTGAAACCCAACCAGGGCGATTTCGATGGAGTGGGCAAGCATGGGAGGACACAAGTTGGTCCTGGTAGGGGGCCATGGAGTCAGGTCTGGGATGAACATCCTTTCCTTGACAGATGAAACGTGGCGGTGAGAGTATCAGGGTTATGCTAAGTAAATAGGTGAGTGGTCAGAGGGATGGGGATTGGTGGAGAGGGAAGGGGAGTTGAGTGCGGTGGCCGGTGGGTAGACGAGAACAAGGCAAGTTCCACAGGTGTGAGTTGGAAGGTTATGTGGGTTGGCCAGGGAATGCCCAGAGACAGTAGTTGGTGGGCGTTGGTTGGAGATGATCAGCTCACAGGGCAAGATTTAAGTAGTAGGTCTAGTTGGGCGAGGCAGAGATTATGGGTGCAAAGGGGGGGTTGGTTAATGAGCCGATGATAAGAGGGCTGGGAACAATAATCTGGACAAGGGGGGGTATAGTCAGAGGGGGCAAGAGGGGTTGATGGTGTGTCCCATACAGTCATGAGGCCATCACAACCACCATGGTAAATGCAGTATCAAGCGAATTTATGAGTTGGTCTAGTAGAGAAATCTTTCTTGCAAGGTCTCACAATGTTTCTCATTTTTTTCTTTTCTTTTGTTTTGCTTAAAAAAAAGCACCTTTTCATTTGGTCACGGCACAAGCTTAAACCCATTTTCTGGTAGTCTGTAAAATAGGACCCCCAACTTTAATGAGTACCCATTGGGCAGCTATCCACTGTATTGCGTTGTTCAGTAACCTATATAATTTGTGGCACACATTCTATAGATCCAATCAATTATATGCACATGTATAACCGTTGCATATTCCTTGGTCCTAGTCACTTAACTTCTGCCATTACTGTGCACCTGGGTATGTGATGTGTGCTTGAAGCAGTGTCGGGCCAGCATTTTTGGTCCGGGCATCGCCCTGTAGGACAGTCCAAGCCTGGTTTGAAGGGGATTCCGGAAAAGGACGACAGCCTAGAGCGATCATGCCTGCTTGGACAGGGTGGTCCAGAGCGTACGGTGTCGCCTGGATACTTCTAGGTGTTTGTATGCATCTGATGGGAGTGTTGGGGGCATTTTTGTTTTTAATAGGTCGCCTCTAGTGGTCCAGACATTTGAGGGTCAAGTAGAAGAACTTGGCATGTGTGGTTCCCAGCGCTCTGATGCCCTCGATTGGGCCATAAAGCGCTACAGAAATTAGCCTAAAAAAATGTAGGCCATGCAGTGAGGGATTATAGTTCTCTTTGTGGCTCTGTATTCCAGCAAATAGCTCGCATCCCAGGTTTAGATGTTCTATTACACTAGGGGAGCTCGCTGGCTGCTCGCTGTGGGAGTAGCATGCATGTGGCGTGTAACCATGGATCTTACACCAGAAATGGTGGGTGGGTAAAATCAGGGCTAGTCGAATGATGCAACAATGCCAGCCAGCTGCCTGTGCCAACCCGTGCAAGAGTCCCGGGCCACAAACACACGAAATCTGTCCACTCTGTAAGGAATGGAGCGGTGGGGGGGGATTGGGGGAGGGTTACCACATTCACACTTTCACACTAGACACCCGATATTATGTGAAGTGGGGGGGCGCTCAAGCACAAAGCGGTTGCCACAGCAACATGCTCATGCCATGCGTCACGGGTTCCATACCCTGGTCGCTGAATCAGCCCTTCAACACCCCTAGGCCCATATCGAAGTGGCTAAACGTAGTACCTCCGATTATTGCAGAGCTTAGCAGCTGGAAGAATCCGACACGAAGCACTATATACATCATATCATCATTATCATCTGTATGACTATCCTGCTATTCTGAAATAGACACAGGTGTGGGGGGGGGGGTGAACAATCTCAAAACGAACACCATTCAACACTAGCGGTTTACATTTGGGGTTTCTGAGTGGGTTAAAGTCACTTTCATCGTCCATGTTATGAAACACATGCCCACAGTGGACGAGATGCACATGTGCTGCACGTGCCTGGACACAGCTGTGTGCACGTGGGGGAGTTTCATGTCCAGTGCTCTCAACATGGCACCATATCTGCCGCCTTTTCAGGGCGGCATTTTACCCAATTTGCCAATGGTCTTTAACACGTCTGCAATGACAAGGTAGGCTGAATAATTGTGATCTGGAGGGTTGCCCTAGGAATGCCAGGGGTATGGTTAAAACCTTCGCGCCTTTTAACACGTGTGTGTAGGCGCGCTATATATAAAATATCATATCATATCATTAACAGTCAGTTTTGCAAATGTCGCCCAGAATGGGATATTTGTGCCTAGGGACTCGAGCCACACCTCCTGATGATGCCCAAAGGAGCCGAAACATGTCTGGGGATGCTTGTGCTCTCATACAGGTGGGATGTGACCAAGCAGTTTGGACTGGACAGCCTCTTTTGGTGTGGGACCAGGCCTTATTGTAATGAGGGTGGCAATGTATAAGCAATGCCAGAGGCTAGGCTGGCACCTTTGGAAGTAGGACCCAGCCTTTTGTGTCTGTAGTGTTTATCCAGCGACATGTATTCCAGAATAAGAGCTGGCAAAGCTGCCAAGGTCAGCAGATAACTGTCCGAACTCCTCTGAGTTTCAAAGAACACCTTGCGCAACACTGAGGATGGGCCAGAGGCTGGTTTCCCTACACCTGCCCCCACCGAAAATGTGCCCCCGCTCTATATGGCTGTTAAAAAAGTATACTGTATCCTCTTTTCTTGTACCCCGATAGACTGCTTATTATTTAGGCTTGCACTTTATAGATCACATACATACATACATGCAAACTTCGCAAGAGGCTTGCTTGCATGCGACTATTTACCAGCGACCTTCAGGGAGAAGCGTGTGCTGTCATGATTGGAGCCTCCTCGTGCATGCTCATTATAAAAAGGTGGGAATCCATGCCTGGTGCTTCATGCTGTGACCTAGTTCTCCTACCTTGGGCTGAGACTCATTACCGCTACTTTGGCATTCTTTCATTCTGCACTCATCAGCACAAGCCGCAGATGAGTTAGATCCTGAAACATCAGCGGCGTGCTGGCAGCCAATTCCTCAAGCGGGCGCATGTTCCTGATCCTCTGCGCGCCCTTGCTAGGAAGGTGGTGCGTAATAAGATATATGCAAAGGTCTGGGAGCCCCTCTACTGAGAAAGAACACAGACAAATAACCTGTTTGGTGGGTAGTTTCCCACTGCAGAGGATCTACAACCATGTCTTAGCTCACTGTACCTTTCACAGCAGCAAAATAGCCAATTGTATATCAGTCTGGCCCCACCCACTTGAGCAGTCCAGCACCAAAGATGCCAGGCAATTCTCCTGTGAACAAGAGTACAACCAGCCACCCCAGACACATGTTTCAGCCTAGTCGGGCCTCATCAGCGAGATGGAGCTGTGCCTCTATGAGCACATTGAGCATGGGGTCCACGTCTGGATAACCCTGAGTAACTTAGGGGTGAAACCCCAAGTTCTACAAATTCAAAGAAAGGTCTGGGAACCCCTCTACCGAGAACGAACACAGACAAATAATCTGTTCTATGGGAATGTGCCCACTCAGGAGGGTCTACAACCACGTTTTATCTCACTGTACCTTTCACAGAGGAGAAATATCCATTTGCATATCAGTCTTATCCCACCCACTTGGGCAATCCAGCACCGAAAGACTAGGCAATTCTCCTGTGCAGCACTGTGCTGCCTGGAAGAAGTATATGGGGTTCCCAAAGTCCTGCCCCACCTATTGCGCCATTTAACACAGGATGCTAGAGCTAGGAATTGAGGTTTGAACGCACACTGTTTTAGAAAACCAGAGGTAAAGTGAGCCCACACATCCACATCCAGATGCGGAGGCTATTGTCTCTCCACTCTCTCCTACACTGGAGTAAAGCGGCAGCAATCCCGTGCCCTGCAGGTGGCTGGTACACTGCCAGCGTGTTAGAAGAAGAACGCTAACTTTGATGAATCTAGAAAATTCGTCCCGCCATGCGCCTCAGGTTGTCATGAGTCTGCCTGCCCGGGATAAAACCCGATTGATCCTCATGGATCAATTCTGGGAGCAATGGAGATAGTCTAAGGGCAAGAATTTTAGTGTAAATTTTAGCGTCCTGGTTTATCAGGGCTATTGGTCGGTATGAGCTCGCAGCGGTCAGATCCGTCCCTACCTTATGGAAAACCACCACCCTCGCCTCGTTCATGGTCAGAGAGACATTACCCTCTCCTCTAAAGGAGTTGTACAATTTAGTTAGGAAGGCAATTAAATCCTCCGCATATTTCTTATAGAAGGTCGCCGTAAAGCCATCAGGCCCAGGGGCCTTGCCTGTCTGGAGACTCTTAATTGCCCAACCACCTCCTCCTCCTATATGTCACCCTCCAGCACTTCTCTATCTCTTTCTGATATACGTGGCAGTGGGAGAGGATCGAGGTTGCTGTCTTGGTCGTCCTCGTTCGGTCTTTCAGAGGTGTACAGTTCCTTATAAAAGGACCTGATTTCCTCTCTTATTTCAGCGGAAGTGGAGAGCCTTTCCCCTCGTCTAGTAACTAATGCCTTGATCAGCCCCTTCTGTTGCTGTGCCCTTAACTGTCTCGCGAGCAGTTTGTCTGCTCTATTGGCCTTGGCGTAGTATCTGTGCCGAAGGCGGAGAAGACTCGTTTCCACTTTTTGACATCCAGCTGACGCTGCACATGCCTCATGGCCCTCCTCAAGGAGAGCGTCGATTTTTTTCGCACATTCCCTTTGAATGTCCGTTAATTTTCCCTCTAACTCTCTCTCCCAGGCCTGCCTTTGCTTGGTTTTGCCGCTCTTTTTGCGATAAATTGCCCCCTTATGACCGCCGCCTTCAGGGTATCCCATACCACACCCAATTTAACCTCATCAGTATCATTGGTAGCGAGAAACTGCTGTATTTCTGACCTGATTTCTTCTCCCAGTATCGGATCCTGTAGAACCTCTTGAGGGAGCCTCCATCTCCAGAGTCCCGCTTGCCTGTGTGACCATTTCACCTCTAACATCAAGGGGGCATGGTCCGAGATCGAAATTGGCCCAAGCTCTATGTTCGAGATCTTTCCCAACAGCCCTGCCGTCACCCAGAAGTAATCTATTCGTGACATTCAGTCATAGACATGCGAGTAATGGGTAAAACCACTGTGCTGAGCCTTACGCTCTCTCCACACATCTACAAGCGACATATAACTCATTAGCTGTCGGAGACGTTTCGAAGGCGCCCCTAGACCCCGACCACCCCCGGAGCTCCTATCTATATTCGGGTTCCATGCCAAGTTTAAATCACCCCCCACGATGATTTCCCCCTCCGCATAACCCTCCAGCTTCCCTTTTGTTTCCCTCAAGAAAACATCTTGCCCCGTGTTGGGGACGTAAATAGTTGCTAGCGTACAGTGGAGCCTGTCTATAGTTACCTTTGCAAACAAGTACCTCCCCTCGTTATCCTTTAGTGTTCCATGAAGGAGGACACTCCGACCCCTACGAACTGCTATCAGGACTCCTGCCTTTTTGTCCTGCGCATTGGACTGCCCCAGCAGATCATACCCCCTAATGCTCGGCTTGTTTTTGTCCCGCAACCGAATGTGGGTCTCTTGAAGCATGTTAATGTCACTCCCCTCTCTTTTCAGAAGACCCTCTACCTTTTTCCTTTTAACCGGGTGATTGAGCCACCTGACATTAAATGTCAATACCTGCAGATCACCCATGGGCAACATCTTAAAGGAGGCCCGGCTCCCATTCCCAGCCTAACCCGAGAACACCTCTGGCCCTCCCCCGACCCTTCCCTTTCCCGCCCCACCCGCCACCCCCCCAACGCAAACAAACCAACCCACCTGTATCCCTTCCCTCCTGCCCCCCCAACTTCTCCCAAACAACTGCAACAAACCCAAGTAGAGACCAGGTGTCTATCATAGCAAGGGGATTCCGCCCCTCGCTCCCGTCCCCATGCACACTCGGGTATAACTGTGCGGGGGCTCCTAAACCCTGCATTTACCTCGATTTTCGGGTTCCAGTTCAACTGCCCACCTCCGAGCCGCCCTCTGATGATCAGCGACAAGCCATTGCCAGCACAGAAGACCCAGGGAGACCCACCCCCCTACCCGAATGGACCTCCAATCCCTTCAGGGGATTGCAAATGGTACTGCCCTCCATTTTCCCCTGTTTTGCAGAGCCTTCCTATTCTGCACCGATCGCCATCCAGACAGATTTGTGTGTCTGGCCTCCCTCTCCCGGCGGAAGTCCTCTTCATCGCTTGCCTCCTGGAGCCCCATAAGCAGAAGGCCCTCCTCACACGTTTGCACGTCCCAGGAGGATAGCTCAGGGGCAGCGTGCTCGACTTGGAAACAAGACGACACGAAGCAACACAGGTTCAATCCCTGGGTCCGCGCTTAGAAACCTCTGGGTATTAAGCGTGTTATAAAGAACCTATCATAACCTATCATATCACTCTCTTCTGCTTGCCATTCCATGTGAAAAGAAGGCCGAATGGGAAGGGCCACTTATATTTGATATCTCTAGCGGTCAGTTCTTTAATCAGTGGAGCCATTCTCCTTCTCTTCTGCAACGTGACCAGAGCAAGGTCCTGGAAAAGTTGAATGTCCGCCCCATTCATCCGGATGTGTTCAATGTCTCGCGTCTTCTGCAGAATCAGTTCCTTTTGCTGGTAGGACGTGAGGGCGACCAACACATCTCTGGGCCGTTCCCCGGCTCGCCCGTTCTCCTTGGGCCCACCCTGTGAACCCTGTCAAATCCCACTTCTTCTGCACTGTTCGCCCCAAGGATGTCCCTAAAGACCTCCTGGACTGCAGTTTTAAGGTCCTTATTCAATACTGATTCGACCATATTCTTGATCCTAATATTCGAACGCCGGAACCTATTCTCTAGATCTTCACACTGCAGATCTAAATTGTGAGTGAGGGTCGCAAGGTGGTCTAGTACTTGCCCATTCTTGAGGGTGTCCCCCTCCATACTTTGAACTGGTCTCTCCAGTACGTCCGTCCGCTCCTCCAGCTTCGAGACATCAGCTCTAATCTCTTGTAGCGCCTGCTTCATGTCTTCTCTGAGGGAGCTAAATTGCTCCTGCACCGTGGACATAAATGTCTCTTGTAATTCCTTGAAGCAGGAGTGGAGCTCGTCCTTCGAGGTAGAGGCCGGGGTCGGACAGGACTGTTCCGCCTGGAGGTCCTCCGCTCCGGCCCCTTTCGGGTGCATTAATGAATCCGATGCCCACATCTGAACCAAATTCAAATCTTGTTTGGAAGTGGTGGGTTGCGCTGAGGATGCACCACTCTTATCCTGCGGTTTGAGCATTTAAACGGGGGTTAGGGGGAGCACAAGCCCCTGTACTCCTTGTGTAACGGTCCTTCCTTCCTTCCCGCCCACGGCCCCTCCTGTGGTTACAAGTCCAATTTCACCGGGCCTGGCGAAGACGTGTCCCAGAGCACAACCAACGGGCTGGAGGGTGGGTCTCCGCTGTCACCAGTCGTAGGGGGGGGTTCACCAGTCTTGTCCTCCAGCACTATAGTGAGGGGTGGTATCCAGTTTCAGCCTCCCCTCTCTGACCCTCCGGATGCAGTTGGGGAATCCACTCCATTCTCTCGCTCCCGGCCACCCCTGCTGCAGAGATATGGAGTGAGGCGCTACCTTCCACTTCCCACCCAGATCCGCTGGTACGTCCCGGGCCGCCCACCGCAGCTGCTCACCTTCCCAATCTGGAGGAGCGCCGTCCGCCTCCCGGAGCCTCCCTGGTGGGTGCCCGCCCCAGCGCCGTCACGTCGCCCCTCCCGAGGCACTGCCTGCAGGGCCGCCGTAGCGGCGACTGCACATGCCCTAAAGGGCCGCCCCAGGCAGCCGATCCCGCCTCCAGGCAAACGCTACACCAAAGCACTCCCCCCACCGTGGGGAGGCCGCTATGCCCGGCGGGGGGGCCTTCACTCTCCCTCCGGCTTCGCTCTCAGGAACAAGTCTGTCCTCCGCGTTGGTGGGGGATGGGCACTCTGAATGCCCGACCTCGCTCTCCCCGAGGCTCTCCTTGCTGGGGTTTGGAGTCTCCACACCGCTGCCCCCCTTGTCGCCGATGCGGGGGAGAGAGAGCTGTCAGCCCGGGCTTGTCGCTGGCTGGATTGTGCACTGTTAACCGGGCAGGCCGGCGGGAGAGACAGCTGGCCACGTCTCTATGCCACGGCCACCATCTTGGAACCCCGGACCGGTTCTTTTTCAGACTATTTACATCCTCCCAGGCGCTGTAACCTCTCACCGCAAGATGTTTATGAAGGCCTGCAGTGGGTTAAGGAGACTGATTCTTAAACTGCAGGAGTTCTTCTTAAACGTAGGACGTGTAAGTCATTGGGTTTAAGTGAGTGGCGCACATGCATAGCTAGCATTAGGACCTGAACAGCCCCGCAGTGTCCTCTGGTTCCACATTTCCGGCGATAGGATGTGCCCCATTACATGTGCCCCAATCACTAAAGTACTTAAGCATACCTCTTCTTTTTAAGCTTGTTACAGGAAAGAGACACTCGCAGAATGGGAGAGGGGGAGAAAGACAAAATGGTATTAGAGAAGTTGAGCTGAAACCGGAAAGGAGGAAGAGACAGAATGCAAGGGCCAGAATAAGACAGAACAAGAGACAGAAAAGGAGGCAGAACGTGAGACAGAAAAGGAGGCAGAAAAGGAGGCAGAAAGTGAGACCAAACGAGGCAGAAATTGAGACAGAAGCGGCGGGGGTGAGACAGAAGAGGAGGCAGAAAGAACGAAAAGGAGGAGAGGAAGTGAGACAGAATAGGAGGGGATGTGGGGAGACAGAATAGGAAGAATTGAGTGTAACAGAATGCCAGAATGGGATAGGAAAGAATAAAGACAGAGGAAAAACTATGTGAGAGTGGAGGAACGGAGAGAAAAAGAAAGTAAGAGAATGAGGAGAGAACTTAAAGAGGATAAGAGGACAGAAGATTGAAAGATGAGACAAGATGAAATGGGAAATTAAGACAGAACAGTCAGAACAGTAAGGGAAGAGACTCAAGTGTTAGGTGAGTGTGGGCACTTAAGGTTTCTTACTCCCTGCTCAGAGCTATGCATGTGTCCTTGGGTAGGTGCTCTCTGGAAAGCTTTGTCCACCTCTCATCCATCAAACTCAATGGGCCTCATTACAACTCAGGCGGTAAGGGGTTTACGGCGCCGTAAACAGCGCCGACCCTTACCGCCTGAGTACGAGGTCCCTTAGCGCCATGGCGGATTTAACACCTGCTTTTAGCAGGTGTTAAAATCCATGGCGCTAAGGGACCATGGAGTTAATTACGCCACCGTAATTTACCGTGGCGTAATTAACGCCTTCCCCACTCCCATTATGCCCTATGGGGCAAAAATGGGAATGGGGAAGGGTAAATGGGGATTGGGGACTTACCGCCCCGCCAAGGTCGGAATGGGGCGGTAAGTCCGCCAACCACCATGGCGTAAACGTAGTTTACGCCATGGTGGTAAAGTCACGGCCCAGGCGGTAACTTACCGCCTGGGTCGTAATGAGGCCCAATGACTGGTGGGGGTTGGGGGGGTCAGTGGGGTCCCGGCTTCAAAAGGGTTTGCTCGGGGGAGGGGGGGGGAATTCGGCACAATAAAGTCTGAAGACCACTCCTGTACAAGTTTACCACCATACTCAGTTCTGTTATTACATCAATATCATAACTATGCTGAAAAGTCACCATAAACCGTGAAAGTGCTTATTGACAGAGGGATGCAGGTACATATCATGGCTTGAGTTCTGTAGCTCCTCAGATCTCCTTACATGGCACTTGTAGTAGCCACCGTGGCACAAATAAGCGAACAAGCACGTGCTCCCTTTTCCCAGCCACAGTTGCTATGGCTAACAAGAAGGCAGATGACGCATTCTACATGTCCGAGCATGGCGCTGATGTGCCGTTACCTTCCATTTGGTATGCATCATCCTGAATGCATTCACAACGAATCATGTTCCATCCTCATGTTCCATCCATCATTGCCCACTTCTCCAATCTGCGTAAAGTAAGCAAGTTACATTAGTTGGCCAAGTTACTATATGATTGGTTATTTATAATGCGCTTAATACCCAGAGGTTTCTAAGCGCGAACCCGGGGATCGAACCTGTTTTGCTCCTTGTCGTCTTGCTTCCAAGGCGAGCATGTAGCCCCTGAGCTAAACTCCCAAGACAAGTTACCTGGCAGACCAGGTATACTTATTGTCTTCATCCAATACAACAGCAGAGACCAGGGCCTTTGTTAGCTTCAACCCATGGCCATCATTAAGAAAATGAGTGGTGCCATAATGGGTGAATGTTCATAGTTGTCACGGGCAAGCCATCATTAAGAAAAGCTTCAACCCATGGCCATCATTAAGAAAATGAGTGGTGCCATAATGGGTGAATGTTCATAGTTGTCACGGGCAAGCCATCACTACCAGGAAATCTGGAGGTGTGGAGATGGGCTGTCCCGACAAGGCAAACAAACTGGAAAGGCACATCTCTCCTGCACCAGGTGAAAAGTGTTGTCTATTATAGATCTCATGGCACAGTGACAGACGATGTGCGGGGATCTCCTGGCACGGTGACAGATGATGTGCGGGAGAACCAGAGTGATGTTGTCCATCATAGATCTCATGGCACGGTGACAGATGATGTGCGGGAGAACCAGAGTGATGTTGTCTATTATAGATATCATGGCACGGTGACAGATGATGTGCAGGAGAACCAGAGTGATGTTGTCCATTATAGATCTCATGGCACGGTGACAGATGATGTGCAGGAGAACCAGAGTGATGTTGTCTATTATAGATCTCATGGCACGGTGACAGATGATGTGCGGGAGAACCAGAGTGATGTTGTCCATTATAGATCTCATGGCACGGTGACAGATGATGTGCAGGAGAACCAGAGTGATGTTGTCTATTATAGATCTCATGGCACGGTGACAGATGATGTGCGGGAGAACCAGAGTAATGTTGTTTATTATAGATCTCATGGCACGGTGACAGACGATGTGCGGGAGAACCAGAGTGATGTTGTCCATTATAGATCTCATGGCACGGTGACAGACGATGTGCGGGAGAACCAGAGTAATGTTGTTTATTATAGATCTCATGGCACGGTGACAGACGATGTGCGGGAGAACCAGAGTGATTTGAAAGTGTTGTCTATTATAGATCTCGTGGCACAGTGACCCCGGTTGGAGATGAATGCCACCTCTGTGTAAATGAAACCTTTCTACATTAATGTAGACCTGTACAATATAAATGGGGAGCAAGTATTCCAGAAAACGAATTGGGGACTGTGGAAAGCAGTGCCGAGTGTTCCCAATGATGATATCCTGGTCTACCCAAGAACAGATCAGAAGCATCACACTTGGTTACTATTACATCCTTAAGGCCCTGGTGTGATGTATATAAAAAGATGTGTTTTCTGTGTTTCATCACATCAAGTTCTTTATGAGTCTTCTCCACTGAGCCTTTGCTTATTCCTGAAAAAGTCTTGAATATGAAAAACACACAGAGGCAGAAGACTGCAGGCAGTGGGGAGTAGTGCACAGCATTGTTAGGTAGTGTGGCTGCTTTGTTCTTAAACTTGTGACATTGGCACTTCCTTCGTCAAATCTTCCTAAGGTTCTAGACACCCTGGCTTTGATGGAAGGTAACCAATGAGCAATTGACACTTCCTGAAATTGTCATGCCTCTGCATTTGAGTCAACAATGTGGCCTAGGGTGGCAGGGATTGGGACCCGCAAGCTATAAGGCATAGGGGCTCTTTGAGTCCAGCATTTTCTGCACAGGACTTTAATGGTTTAAACAGACATTGGTCACACCCAAAGGACCGGAACGCCATTCCGCTTTCACCATCATTTTAAAAATTGTATATATTCCTGTGGCAAGTCCACCGCTTGACACTTAAGGTGTATGTTTAAATACACAACGGGGCTGGGTGCTGCCACCCACTGCATTTGTGATTTGGGAGGATACCTTGATTGCTGCCACCATGCCACGAGTAGGGGATTGCTACATGACACCATCAAGTGGTGCTGTTCATTTAAGGAGAGGGTATTTGTGATGCCGCAACCATGTACCACCTTAGGTGCCTCCAGACCATGCTTTCAGGACAAAGACTATATGCCTGCTGTAAATTTGAAAAAACATGTGCAGTTCATCTTAACTCGTGTTATGAATTGGATTGCGGCCCGGAGAGGATGGGCTTCCATGAGTCGGCGCGCTCGCATGACTCATGGAAGCCCATCCTTCAGAGAGAACAGAGAGGTGTGAGAGCAGCAGCAGAGTTGTGTGCTTCTCTCAGAAATCAGGCGAGCCAGGGCCTCCATACACTGGTTTGCAGCTCCACACCTGGAAGTCCCCTCCGATTGTTTGCACCTGGAGGAGTTGTAGTGTTAAAACCAAACAGGAAGGCGCATAACCAGTCACACAAAGTCCGCTTCACTTCATGCTAGCTAGGGATGCACATGTTTTCTGTGTGGAGTGTTACAAATTCACGTTCGACAGGGATAAGGAGAACCAGGGGCATGGGAGCCTCTGCTCTGAGATATGACCTCTGGATGCAATATGTGGTGTGTCCTCCAGAGTCTGCCTTTCCTCCCTGTCCTTCTGCTCAGGGTGCACTGGCCCAAGCTGCCCTCAAAGACCCCAAATAGTTTGAGGTTGTTGAACATGTGGGCTGGTGGTTTACAAACTACAGGAGCAGACCCAGGCAGTTGTTGGTTCCAGTCCCATAATAGTGCTCAAAAGAAGTGCAACCCTTCTCACAAGCAAACCCTTGCTTACTGAAGGTTCTAGAAGCGTGGGGATATGGTGCACTGCAACCCGCGTGTGTGGCTCCATTACGGAAACACTGATCACCCTAGACACAGGATGCCTGCTCGCCGAACAGCACAGGCGCTCAGAGTCCTGCCAGGCCTTCTAAACTGTGGTGGAAGGTGAAACTCCTGGGAATGACTGGTGGGAGTGAAACACATGGAAGGGACGAGGAACTAAGTTACACTGACCTATCCTGGCATTTAGAATCGGATGAGAGAAGGACGCAATCAATCCCAGCCATGATTGGGCTAGTTAACATCACCTAGGCAGTATAAAAAGGCGGCAACAGGAGACAGGCAATAGGGGAGCTGAGACCACGTTGACGAGGCTTGATGTGTTTATAGAGAAAGTAAAGGAGAAGAGAGGGAGAGTTTTATGAGCACAGGGTCCCAGGCTTCAGATGGAGCCAAACAGCGGGGACAACAGTTGGCAAGGAGCATGAACTCGGATCTTGGTCAGTGCCAGTTACTACATATGGGGAATGGGCATTGAACTCCTGCTATAGGGTTGCAGTCCGGAGCCTGGCATGTTGCTGAGAAAGGGAGAATTCGACACTGTTTGGGTTTATGCCTAGGGTGGTGTCACTTGGCTGGTGGGTGAGAATAACTTTAGTTTGAAAAAGACCCTAGCAAGGTGGAGAAATCCTGACTGGCAATTGGTTTGGGTATCCCATCAGGCTGGGGGACTCGTATGTCCTGGCTGGTTGCCATGTGCTCTCTCTATGAATCTTATGAAGGTGATTGGTGGCCAGAAGGTACCAATATTGGAGGCAAAAAAATCAAAATAAGCTTGCGTGGGTGCTTGATTTACCCCAAGTCTGAATAAGTTAAAGTGAACCAGGTAAGGATGCTTGGGCCTGTAAAGGTGTATTGTTTAGATCCAGGAGCAGGATTTGAATTTGCACAATAGTGTTTAATAGACATAGGGTCTCATTACATGTTTGGTGGTATCCCATTGGTAAATTCTGTGAGATACCACCCAACGGAATTACCATTACCGGCACTCTGCCGGAATAACCGGCAGATTCCGAGTGCTGGCAAAGGTAGTTATTCCCCATTCCATGACTCCATGGGAGGGGGGGAGTAGTCGGTATTACTGTCTTTTTCTGATGGTGGGGTGCTGGAATTTAAATCCGGACACCCCACCACCAAACTTGGAATTGGTTGGTGTGGTAATGTGCCAGTGAATTGAATTACCGGCACGTTAACACTGCACTGGCCTACTCCTAATGAGGCTCTAAGTCTTCATCGCTGGTTTTGTTCATCCTCCATCTTCAAACGGTTATTTATGGGATCTCCATTTTACGTTTGAGCTCAATCCCTAGGTCCTACAGGCGTTCGTCCAGTACCGTCTGTTAAAAATAAAGGTGATGATGAACTTGCACAACCTGTCTTCTTTTGGCTCTTCCTACTATGGGTATCCCTACAAAATATCCCGACCAAAAATATTACCCTACATACGGCTGTTTGTCTCGCCATAGGCTATATTTTTGGGGGGGGGATAATTTGTGGGAGCGGGGGTTGCGGGGGTGTCCCCCGCACATTTAAAAAAAATGTGGGTGTTGCAGGGGATGTCCGCCGCAGGGTCCCTGGGTCAATATTGCTGCAGATATATGGCGATTTTTGTATTGCGATATTTTTGCGTGGATATTAACACATGGAACCCTACTATGGCAGGACATTTGAAACTGTGCCATGTTTCCTGCTGCCATCATAGGCCAATTTCTAGAACTCATGGCATGATCTACTTTCCCTCCAGTAAGAAAAACAATTTAGCACATTGGGGTTGGTTGTACTCCTTTCAGGGACTGAGGGCTATGAGATACACATTTAAAAAAAGGAGAAGTATACTGCAAGTGTTAATGTGAGGAACTAGATGGGTGAAAGAGTTTGCCTAACAGGACTCTGTGCCCTGTTCCTGATTCCTGGCACTAATACACACAGTATTGCTCGCTTCCCGGTTCAACTCAAACTCTGAGGGATATAGCATCGGCTTGCTGTTTCCCTTCTCAATCACAGGGTCCTGGCACACTGCATGCTGCTTGATTTCTCCTTCTTGGTTTCAGGTTTCTTCTTGGCAAAGATATTTTCACACACTGGCCCCAGGTCGCCATCGTCAGTCTCTCTGTGTCAATGTAGCATTCTCCTTTTCAACAAGTATTTCTTAACCCTGCTTCCCTTGGGGAACTACCTTCCTAGAAAATAAATGTCTTCCCAATTGCCAGTGTCAGTGTCAGGCTGTGCAATTATCATCCACAATCCTAGGGTCGGCCTCTTGGGATTAATCCTTCTGCAGACTACGGTGTCTCCTTATTGGTCTCTGGCTCCTGGCAGGGTCTGAGATATAGAAGAGAGAAAAGTTCCCAATTAGGGCAGTCCCGTGCCCTGCACACTATCAATGGCTCAGAAAACGAGACCAACCCTTAGTAGACTTGCAGCAACTTCTTCCCTCTTTTCTCTGGCCACCACCAGGGTGTGAGGTATGGTCCTCAGCAGGAAGGTGCATTTCTCCCTTCCTTATTTTATGGTTTTCTCTAGCAGCTGATTTGTAGCTCTCGGCAGGATTCTGCTTCTTTCTCGATGTCTGCATCTCTGGTCACAACCCCCATCCCCAACAGCGGATTGCCATCCTGAATCTGCCACCTCCTGCTCTCCCGGAACTTTTGTAACAGGCTTTAAACTAGTTGAATTAACTAATAATCCCTAGTAATGGGTCTGCTCTGTCTCCATTCCCTCCTTGTTGGGGAATGGTCCAGCTCGGTGTACCTGTCTCTCTATCAAGTGCTTAATTTATCTTGATCCAAGTACTTAGGTGTTGGGCCTCAGTCTTTGCCCTTTCATGATTGGTTCCACACCTTCCACTCGTGGTGCTGACCGAAAGGTGGAGACCACGATCCACCATCCTGAGGTCTGCCAGAAGTCACTTCCTGATTTCATGGCTCTGCACAGCACTGCTAGACTCTGCAGCGATCCTGTGTGGAGCAGTGAGTGTTTCTGAGTTAGACAATTGCAAAAGTTCTCCTGTGGGACGCAGGACACCCTGGGATTTGCACATTTGAGTTATGTGGTTGAAGGGGCCCCTGAGGGACCCTCGGATGTGGAAACAAGGCACAATCACCACACACGAACTGATACGCCAGATATGAGGTTGTATTCCCAAAATCTAGGGTTTATTGCAAAAACAAATAGTCCCAGTTGGCCAAATGGTCCCACGCCCCGTGATGTGTGTCTAACAGACCTTGGGGACGCAAGAGAGCGAAAATCGTACATCAGTTACATATATACAAAATGAGTATCTTACAATCAGTAATGACACATTCGATGCCGCCCTTAATTCATTCCCTTTGAAGTGGAGGCGATGATTGACCATGGTGATGAATATGACACTTTAGATCACCATATTTAGTAACAGTTTGCAATCTCGAATTTACAGACACTATTCTTTATTTGTGAGAACACAGCGCTTCTGTTTTCATGGACAAGCTGTGTGTAGGGAGACTGGTACATTCCAGGCCTTAATATCTCCTGGTTTCGATTCACGCTTTAGAAGTCAGCTTGCTCTCCGGGGGCTCACAGCGCTCAGAAGGTGGGGCCGTTCAGAAGAGCATAATTCAAACCCTTTAATATTAGTTTTGTACGTTGCTATTCTTTTAAGGAGACTCACTGGCATCCGTGTACTGATAAGAATGCCTTGCTCCCCGCTTCCAGGGATATGTGAAGGAGGAAAATGAGCTTTTCTGTCTGGCTCCTCGCGCAATGTTTCAACATGTCTTTAATAACCTTGGATCATTGAAGCGGAATAATATCTACAGCAAAGCAGTTTTACATGAGGCAAAAGTGGCGATGTTAAAGGGAAACATAGAGAAAGCAAAATGGCGATTCTGGTTACCTTAAAATGGCCGCACTCTACTTGAACTAATAGCTACGTAATAAGTAATGGGCATATATTCTTTATACTTTAAATGAGGCGGATGGTCTTCGGCCAACCAATTATCCTGCATTGCCTTCTGTTCGAGGGGTGTGTACTTTTCTAGACTGACATGGTGAACTCGAATGAGGACTCGGACTACATTGGGTCATAGTTAAATGAGTTTATTTAAATTATATGATATGGCATTTATAACGCGCCTATACACAAGTGTTTCAAGGTGCGACGAGGCAAGGGAGGGGGAACAAGGGGATGACAGACAACGATCATACTAGGCGAGGTGTCATTCAGATCGTGCACGTGCATGGGATGGAGAAAGGGAAAGTGCAGGGGGGAAACGGACAGTGCAGTACATGGGAATAAAATAATAACAATAAGTAAAAGTAATGGCCAGCAGACATTAGGTGTCTAGTGCTGGTAGTGGCACTGAAGGGATACAGAAACAGTCCCCAAGTGCGGGGGTTGCCAGGCAGGCAGTGCAGGTGTGTGTGACTGGTGGGGGAGGGACCTGGGCCCGGGATCAGAGGGTGGCCAGGTAACCAGTGCAGATTCCATTTCAGCCAGGAGGTCAGCAGGGGAGAGGAGGAGAAAAGGAAGAAGCAAAGAGGAAGTTGAGGTGCTTCCGGAACCGGAGATGGTTCTCCTCAAGTAAAACACCTAACTATCCCGATCGCTGTGAGGGAAGTTGCATACCTAGCATAACTAAAGCTAAATCAGCACGTCAAGTCCAAAGTAAAAAGTATTTGGTCCGAATCCTAAACGAGTAACTGGCCCTACCACTTTAGAAAAACACATAACTACAAGGACAAAGGGGGGGGGCTTGCATAATGGCCTCGGTATGGGCTTCTGCCTGGCACAACATGCAACATACTTGTTCTCAATCGTAAAGTTCCTTTACAACACCAATGTCATGTCCAATCGCTCACCTACTATTGTTCCTTGTTCTCCAACACATTCACCTGCTACTGTCCCACGTTCCCACATGCACTCCCAGCGGCAGCAGCGCAGTCATAGGGGTTTTCCAGCGGGTGGACCAGGGTCTTTGCACCGCTTTCCACGGTGGCGGTTGCCATGGCGACTCCTTCACGCTCTGCGGCAAAACAAGGGCGTATGGAAACCCACGCGTCACATGCCCGGAAGACGCCTGCAACATCAATCCCTGTCTGCGTTGCGTTCCACGTGACACGCAGCTGCGGTCACGTGACCGTGTCACATGACCACGCTTGTATTTGAAAAAGGGCGAGCAAACGCAGAAACATTGCTTCACAGCTTCTTCACGGAGAACTGCTTGGCGTTTTGGTTACTCTTGTTATTCTCGTACTACCTCGATCACGGAACGTTTGCTTGGACTGTCTTTTGGATTTTCCCTACCTGGATTTTGGCACGCTCTCTGATTACCTGGATTATTGACCACTTGCTTGGATACTAGACTTAGAACTGGAGACAGGGAAATCCAAGTACCGACTTTTTGGCTCCTGACCTCGGATTGTGTTTTGGATTGATCACGGATTACGTTCTTGTTCCCTACCGAACTCGGGTGTCTCCCGGAGTGCCTTCAGAACACCTCAGCCTGCTGCTGCTGTCAGCGTCACTACCTGCCTACGCCTACAGCTTCCCATCTGCCACTTTAGGTAAGCTGCTGATGCATTGTCACTACTGTCCCTATCATTGTTGCCAATTATCACTGCTTAACATAACCCTTCATTGCCTTACAGTGGTCAGGGGGTTCTTCCGGCGTTCCCGGATCCAGGCTGACGACACTCTACACCTGTGGCCTCAAAGATTGTTCGAGTAGTGTTTTTGCTCTTACTCGTGTGGTACTTGGGGACGGAGGTATTATTTATCTACACGACCATCAAGTCGGGACAACCAAGGTATGGTCTTTACAGTCTTCCCACAGACTTTCTTGGTAAAAATTATAATTATCTTCAATATGGGTTTTACTCTTCCCCTTTTTAAAGAGCAAAAACTTTTATTTTATTGTCTCTGGTTTTCTTTCAAATGTCCAAATCCCTCCAGGATTATGCGACAAGACACTTTGCTGTCCCATCTTTGTGGCACTGGAACTCCCACAAAGTCCTGTGGTTCTCTCGTACGTGTCTTATTGCACAATTATATTATTGAACTTAGGCTATCTGCTTGTTCGGCTATTGCAGGTTCCTGTGGCCTTGTGCACTTGGCTAGCCTTGTTGCAGAACATTCATCTTCCTTTCAGTCTGTTCCCCAGTATCCTTGTTGGCTATTTCACTCTTGATATACAACATGCGTGTTTCTTTCACACTGTTTCGGTGGGGCTGTGACCCTGTTAGCTTCTCTTAATTTCTCATGCTTTTGGTGGCTATTCTACCCGTAACATACAGTTTTTGTATATCTTTCCCTCTGTTGTTCATACCTGCGTCAGTTTCTGTACGCTGTGAAACCAACCGTTATAGGCCTCACTGGCAGCCACAAATCGATAGCGTCCATGTTCCCGCCGGTATCTCCCTCAGTGTAACAGGCGCTTGCAGGATGGAGCTCGGGATCTGGGCTCCTCTCCTTTCTCTGGTCTTGGCATTGGTTGCTGAGCAAACGGCCCACCATTGTTCTTCAGTGGTTGCGTCACCAGAGAAGATGGTTGTCTTCCT
Organism: Ambystoma mexicanum; assembly: GCF_040938575.1. Lineage (NCBI taxonomy): Eukaryota > Metazoa > Chordata > Amphibia > Caudata > Ambystomatidae > Ambystoma > Ambystoma mexicanum. The sequence continues at coordinate 1,413,883,197 of NC_090934.1, read as the reverse complement.
TTTGCGTCGCTATGCCTGACCGAAGGCTCTTGCTTGGTCAAGGCACTCGCCATCCAGCCTCCAGCTAGCGGGTCTCCCTTCATTCACGCCAAGACTGGCTCAGCGGCTTCCCTGGCTCCACCCCTCCAGGATATCATTGCTACAGAGGCTTGCAGTCTCTCCTCAATTCCCAGTCCATTATTTTCTTATTCACTTCATTGGAATTAAGTGAATTGTGTCTGTCTTTCGTGATCATGGCATTCAGGCAACATTCAGCATTACCTGAAGCTAAGAGAGTCAAGGAAGGATCTTTGTTTGTTATGCTTGTAACAGGGAATGCCAAAGTCTTTCCAACATCCATATATGCAGAAAGGGTGGTTTGGAACCTGGATTCCTTATTGGAATGGGAGTACTTGTCCCTGAAAAGGGAGTCCCTTCCACTGAAGTCCCACTTGCCCAGACCCTTAGGGAGAGTCTTGTGTAGCCGACTCGCCTCCCTAGCCTCAAAGGGGGTGACTCTTCGGCGGTGTTAACGGACCCAGTGGAAAAAGGGGGGTTGGCTCTCCCGCACTTTTACAAGTATTATCAGGCGGCGCAGCTGCGGGTGCTCAAAGAGTGGTTGGGAGAAGTGCAGCAGAAGGTGTGGGCAGTGCAGGACAGGGCGGTAGCGAGAACACCCCTGAGGGAGCTTTTGTGGAAAGACAAACGGCATAGGCACGCTAACCTAGGACTGAGCGTATTGATGAAGGCCCCTCTCGGGGTGTGGGATGAATTGACGAAATGTGGTGTCTTATCAATAGTGCCGAGCCCCTTTACCCCCATGTTTGGGAACCCAGACTTTCGCCCGGGAATGGTGATGGGCGCATACCGAAACTGGGAGTTGGCTGGGTGTTCGAAAATAGGGGAAATGATGGAGGGATCGAAGGTCCTATCCTTTGAGAAGTGTGTGGAAGCATTGAAGGTTAAAAAGGCAGACAGCTTCAGATATGAGCAACTAAAACACTGGCTGAATACCCCCCCGATGAAGCAGGCGGCCACTCGGGAGCTCTCTTGCTTTGAGACCTTTGTAACAACCACTCTCTACAAGTTAATTGTTGGGCACGATGAAAGGGTTAGCTGGTCATATATGAGAAAATGGGAACAAACCCTGGGAGAACCCATTAGCAGAGAGCATTGGGAAGTCCTGTGGGGGGATATTCCGAGGCTGACTCGTTCAGTGCAGACGAGGGAGCTGTCGGTTAAAGTGATGACGCAGTGGCACTTATTCCCCAGAAAGACTGCACATAATCTTTCCCCGGGGTCCAACCAATCCTGGAGGGACTGTGGAGGGGTGGGAACATGGAAGCATGTCTGGTGGGACTGTAACAAGTTGCAAGGCTTCTGGGGGGATGTAAAGGCACAACTTCAAAAGATCTTCCCGGAGACTGCGCTTATGAGGGTAAGACTATGGCTATGTGGTCTCAAAGACGCAACTGCCAGGGCACTTAGCAAAACGCACAGGAGATGTTTTATGGGCCTGTTGGTGGCGGCTTGGGCGGCCATTGCCCAGAGCTGGAAGAGTCCGGATCCCCTCTGATTTTCAATTGGCTACAAAGGGTTTGGTCGCTGATTGCGATGGATAAACTTTCATACTCCTTGCGGGGTGGGAAGGACAGTTTTGAAAAAGACTGGGGTGTCGTGTTGGAATATCTCCAATCAGACTACATGCTGCAATGGTGCCCACACAATATAAGGATTTTGGACCTGTTTAAGACATGAGATGTTTAGGCGGCTCCGAGAGAAGTCTCGGCAGGGAAGGGGTGGGGGGAGGGCGTGGGGTAAGTTCATTTGCTGTTGATTGTTTGAAAATGAAAATAAAATAAAAAAAATAAAAAAAAGAACTGGTCCAACACAAAAAGGGTAAAGAGGAAGAGGAAGAGAGCAGGGCCATGACAAGAGGCTGTGAGGTCGGTGGAAAGAGGTCCAGAATGAGGCGGGGGGCAGAATGAGAAGGAAAGCAAGGATGCTAGAGAACAGGGCCTGGGAGAGAGACAGAATATCAGACAGCGAGGAAGAGACAGAGCAGGAGGAAGCTAAAAGGGTGTTCCAGAACAGGAAAGAGACACTCACAGAATGGGACTGGGGGGAGAGAGACAGAATGTCAGACAGCGGAGAAGAGACCGAGCAGGAGGAAGCTAAAAGGGTGTTCTAGAACAGGAAAGAGACACTCACAGAATGGGACCTGGGGGGAGAGAGACAGAATGTCAGACAACGGAGAAGAGACCGAGCAGGAGGAAGCTAAAAGGGTGTTCCAGAACAGGAAACAGACACTCACAGAATGGGACCGGGGGGGAGAGAGACAGAATGTCAGAGAACGGAGAAGAGACCGAGCAGGAGGAAGCTAAAAGGGTGTTCCAGAACAGGAAACAGACACTCGCAGAATGGGATAGGAGAGAGAGAGAGAGACAGAATGGTTTTAGAGAGGTTGAGCTGAAACCGGAAAGGAGGAAGAGACAGAATGCAAGGGACAGAATAAGACAGAACAAGAGACAGAAAAGGAGGCAGAAAGTGAGACAGAAAAGGAAGAATTGAGTGTGACAGAATTCCAGAATGGGATAGGAAAGAATAAAGACTGAGAGGAAAAACTATGTGAGAATGGAGGAACGGAGAGAAAAAGTAAGGGAATGAGGAGAGAACTTAAAGAGGATAGAAGATTGAAAGATGAGACAATATGAAATGGGAAATTAAAACAGAACAGTCGGAACAGTAAGGGAAGAGTCTCAAGTGTTAGGTGAGTGTGGGCACTTAAGGTTTCTTGGTATACTCCCTGCTCAGAGCTATGCATGTGACCTTGGGCAGGTGCTCTCTGGAAAGCTTTGTCCACCTCTCATCCATCAAATTCAATGACTGGCGGGGGGGGTCAGTGGGGTCCCGGCTTCAAAAGGGTTTGCTCAAGCGGGGGGGGGGGGGTGGATTCGCCACAATAAAGTCTGAAGACAAGTGCTGTACAGTTTTACCACCATACTCAGTTGTGCCCTCTCCATCAGAATGATCCATTTCTTGTTTTGCTTATTGGCATATACAAAACCTTCAGCATATTGCAGGCAGTGTGGGCACATGGCGGGCCAGCACTAAAAGGGTTAATAAGTACCAATTTCAATCTTTCCTCACTCACTATCAATGGCCAACAATACCTATCTACCACATGAAGAGTCTTACTGAATTTAAGTTGGACTGAGGACTTGCCTCAAAGTCTCTTATCCTAGGCTGCTTGACTGAAATTTGTCCAGATGCTTTCTCTGGGCATTCAAAGATTAGTTCTTTATCTTCACTTGGTACTCTTCTGTTGGAGGGAGGTTCACCCCTAAGAAAGTGCTTTACAGTTTCTCGATTGCCCGTTTGCCAACACATTCTCCACCGTTCACACTGGCTTTCCATAATGGAGTTTAAAAGGTGCTTTTCAGAGGATTTTCCATACATTATCAGGCTCCCGCAACTTCCACATCAAGGGTTCCAACCGCTTTCCTTCCATACATTAATCTTTCTCAATATCTAATGTTCTTTATAGTCATGCTTTGTGTCTGGGCTATGAGCACTTTTCACCTCACCGCTACTGTGGATTCCGCAGATATCCTCTGTCACTTACAATACCTTCAAGACTTCATTTGGGAAACTTTATAGCGGAACATCATAAAAAGCTAGTTCAAGGCTCACGCAGACAGGGCTCTATGCGCCTCTTCAGCACTACTGTAGCATTACTGGTGGTGCAGAGAGACTTTGCCAGCCATTAATGGCTCACTAAGGTGAGGGGATAGGCCAAAGTGAAGCCCTTCACCAAGCACTATGGGGCATTCATGCCATCAAATCGCCCATTCATGGTGTGACCTGGTGCCCCTGAGTCAGAGGAGGGAGCCGATAATGGCTGTAGCGTGAAGGCGAGGAGGGACACCCCAGAGGCAGGTCGGGGACGACGGCAGCCAGCGGACAACAGAAGAGTGGAATGCCAGCATCAATGACAGGAAAGATACAGGCTCTGATCCTGGAAGAGGTGCAGGTTGGTAGCCTTTGGTCGAGCAGAAACCACCTAGAAAAGAACTGTGTATCCTTCCCGGACCTTCCTCATCAAGACAACCACAGTGTTTTGATTGTGGGGAATGGGGACACATTGCCGGTTTTACCCACGACAATCTAAGCCCGAGCCCACGGAGGTGGGAACCCTACAACCCTACTACCCGGCCTCTGAGAGCAGCCCAAACACACAGCCTTTCCCTGCCCAGATTCAAACTGCAAAAAGCTGGGAGTGTGAGCTTCCCTGTCTTGGCCTCTAAGCTTTGGAACTCTCTCCCCACCGCTATTAGATCTGAGCCTTCTTTCCCCTCCTTCAAGCACAAAATCAAATCATGGCTCTTCGCTCAAACCTAATCTACTCTCCTGTTATCTCCGTTACGGCCTATGGTCCCTAGTTTTGAACTAGAGATCACCCTGCTTTCGTTTTGTACACTTTGCCTTGTAATTAATTAACTTATGATGTCTTATTTGTTAACTGGCTCAAGTCTGTAGTTTGTGTAAACAGGCTGTGCTAAGTTCACACTGTATGTATCGGCTCCTGTGTTCATCAAGTTTAGGCGCCCTAATGCCTGTGGGCCTGGCGCGTGCTACAAATAAATAAAATACAAATACAAACACAAATACAAACCAAAGAATACTGCAGAAGGCACTATCTATATACAGTAGAGGTGACCCTGGACGGAAGACCTGCCCAGGCGTTATTAGACAGCATAAATCAACAAACCGCAATCACACCCTAAGTAAGCAGTACTCAGAGTTGTGATGCCATATTAATACCCGTCAGATGCATTCACAGGGTGTTAGGACATATCCATCTAGGATAGTCAGCCTGGGTGTCAAAGACCTGACCATGGATGTTAGGGCTGCCATAATACCGACTCTGCCCACGCCAGTGCTATTGGGCACCAACCTCCCCACTTTCAAGAATACACCAACGAAAATGAATGTCTACAGACTGCACCTTTTTCTCAAGAGACATTGCAATAGTCCTTAGGTACAAAGATGTGAAAGTCGAGAAGAGAAGTTAAGGAAGAAAAAAGTAAGTGGGGAATCCAAAGAATGTAAAATGCAGCCGCTGACTGGCTTCCTGAGGGATCTGAGGATTCCTTCCAAGCCGAAAGCCAAACAGATGCTACCCTACAGAAAGCCACAGAACAAGCTCTATCCACCAAAACTGCGAACAGAGACACTGGACCCTGTTTTAAGGAAAGAGCAGGTCTATATTATTGTGTTACCAAAGAAAGGGACAGGAGCAAATTGCAATAGTTGATGGTCCTTCACACTTTTAGGAAGGTGGTGTTAAGACTCGCCCATGATGAGCCAACGGGGGTCATCAACCAACGAAAAAGACTCTGGAGAAGGTGTTAAAGCATTTCTATTGGCCTAGCATTTACACCGAGGTCCACAACCACTGCCAGGCATGTATCACTTGCCAAAAGACTAATCTGTGCTGTTCCACCGAAAGCCCCCCTACAGCAAAATCCTTTGATAAATGAACCGTTCCAATGCATTGGCATGGATATCGTAGGGCCTCTTGATCCCTCTAGCAGGGGACACCGGTACATATTGGTCATGGTAGATTCTGCCACCCGTTACCCTGAGGCGTTCCCAATGAGGGGAACCTCTGCTACACAGGTCTGTGACGTGCTCCTTCCTTTCTTTGCCAGAGTCGGGATTCCTAAAGAGATAGTAACTGACCAGGGTAGGAACTTTATGTCACAGATAATGGGACCTACCTTTCGACAGCTCAATATAAAGCAGTTAAGGACATCTGTGTATCATCCCCAGAGTGATGGGTTGGTTGAACGTTATAATAAGATCATAAAACAAATGCTAAAGTGGGTTACGGTGGCAGGAATTAGGACCGGGCACTACCATGGATTCTGATGGTCCTCCGAGACACCCCAAAGTCATCAACAGGTTTTTCTCCCCTTCGAGCTATTGTTCGGACTTCAACCAAGGACCATGTTGGACATAACGAAGGAAGGCTGGGAATAAGAGGCTGAATAACCCTCAACGATGTATGTTGAAGAACTGCACACCCACCTAGAAACCTTTATGAAATTTGGCCCAAACAAATCTAGGCCGAGCATCCGAAAAACAAGAGGACTGTTATAACCGACGGTACCGGATGAGGACCTTTAAGCCAGGTGACAAAGAATTGGTGTTGTTACCAATGAGCAGCAATACAATGCTGGCCCAATGGAGGGGACCCTATACAGTGAAGTAGGTTCTGGGACCAGTAAACTATCTCGTTCATCAACCCGATAGACACGATAAGGAGAAAAAATATCATGTCAACCTCTTGAAGGGTTGCAGGAACCTACAAGGGATGTGACTTTGATTATCTCTTAACAGCCCAATACAGAACAATTCCCTATAGATGAACTGTCAGGATTACGTGATGTAAAGTGGGGTGCTAATGTAGACCCCCCACTCTAAACAAGAAGTTATGCAAGTACTGGAACACTTTGCTCATGTGTTTTTCATCTACCGGGGAGAACCACTTTCGTGGAACATTCCATCGTCACCAACCCAGAGAAGATCATACGTATGCAACCCTATTGCATCCCCTGAGCAAAAAGAGAAGAGGTACAAGAGGAAATAGACGAAATTTTAGAAATGGGCATCATTGAGCCCTCCTCAAGTCCTTGGTGTTCTCCAGTGGTCTTGGTTCCCAACCCTAATGGTTCTGTATGGACTTTCACCAGCTTAATTAATTCCATCTCTACTTACCAGCCCTGCCCTATGCCACATATAGACAAACCTTTGAAGCGACTGGGTCTGCATAATTCCTGAGCACTATGGACTTGACAAAATGGTATTGGCAGAGCCCCCTCCAGATAGAAGAGCAACCAAAACGGCATTCACCAGCACAAAGGAGTTATTCCAGTTCCTGGTACTCCCTTTCGGTCTTCACAGGGCTCCTGCCACCTTCCAGTACCTGATCAACAGATATTGGTGCCTCATGCATCCTACACTTCGACCTACCTGGACAACATTGTAGTATTTAGTCGCACATGGCCCGAACACTTACAACATCTCTGCAGGGTGGTTGCCACGTTGGCCAATAGTGGGTTACACATCAACCCGAAGAAGACTGTCTTCGAAAGTAACCAAACCAAGTACCTGGGATATATTGTGGGAGGTGGAGAAATCCACCCCCAAAGCTACAAAGTCAAGGCTAACCTACAATTACTGCTAACTACTAACAAGAAAGCTATTCAAGCCTTTTAAGGATTTGTGTGTTATCATCATCACTTTATACCCCTATTCTCCACCATAGCGATGCCACTCACAGATGCCCTGAAGTCCTCACACTATGGAGATGGCACTTTGGATTAGGAGGCAATGACTGCCTTTTCTCAACTCAAGAACATCATCTCCTTACTTCCGGTGTTGAGGTGTCCTGACTTTTCGCAACACTTCTTACTACAAACCGACGCTTCGGGTATCGGCCTAGGTGCAATTCTCTACAAGGAACTGTCGAGGACTTGCTTCCTGTGGCCTTTATAAGTCGAAAACTCCTACCCCACAGGCATAATCCACGATAGTTCAAAAACAAGGTAGCAGGTGATAGAAAAAGTGTTTGGCCCACAAATGGGCCGTGGAATCCTTCCGCGATTACCTTCTTGGTCTGCCTTTTACAATCATCACCAACCACGCACCCTTGCAGTGGTTGTCCACTCAGAAAGACTCCAACCATCGGGTTCTGAGGTGTTTCTTGACTACCCAACCATTCACTGTACGGACACTGCATCATCCGGCTAACTTGCAAGTGGTTCCGGACCATCTATCACGTTCTACTGACCTGCCCGAGCGGCTTGGTCCTTCAGTAGGGGTTTGTGACCTGGTGCCCCTGAGTCAGAGGAGGGAGCCAATAACGGCTGTAGCCAGTGAAGGCGATGAGGAACACCCCGGAGGCAGGCCAGTGACGACAGAGGCCAGCAGACAATGGACGAGCGGAATGCCGGCATCAATGGTGGGACAGAGACAGGTTCTGATCCCAGAAGTTTGCAGTTCCAATCCAGGTCCAAAGACAGAGCGGATTTAAAAAAGGCCAGAACCCTAAGCTTACCTGATGCCGCAGTGGGTCGCTTGGAGTGCCTACCCTGAGCCTGGCGACGACTCTCATGCTACCAGCCAACCTGGATCGGATGACAGGGACACGGTATGGAAGACAGTAGTTTGAAGTTGTGGCAGAGGCGGTGATGGGCTATGGTGACCCTGGGAATCTGACATCCAAAAAAGGGGGCGGGATCAAGCTAGGGGGCTACCCATGCAGTAACAACTATGCTGATTGGCCAAATCCATGAGTCAGCACTATAAAGACCGGACAAACAATTACTAAGTGTCTTTCTATATCTGATCTTTGCAGGAGACGCACGTTACGGGAAACAAAGAGACCTATCATTGGGCCTATTAAGACCTCCTTCCAGACCAATTTAAGAGGGAGAAGACTTCCTTATCCAAAAAAGGGACCAACTCACCTGAACATTAAGGACTATGTTTTTTTGCTATGGTAGTTCTCAGCATCCTATGACCCGTATAAAAGGACTTCTCTTATTTTACCATACTTTAGTCTCCAGCCCTCTGTGTCCCACATGGCCATCAACAGCATTAGTGCTCAAGGTGAAAATCTGAGATGATCATTTTATTTTAAGGACAAATGGTTTTGCCTGATCCAGATGCACTAAATTCCTGTTAATAAAAATGATCGTGAACCACTTCACCAGTTCTATTGCAGAATACGGACAAGGGCGGCAGTGCCAAGGGCACATATGTGTTTGGCGAGATTGCAGGTGATGGGGGAGCAGCTGGTGGGGGTGGGTGCAGTTGCAGGACCCCTAAGTGGGGTGATGTGGAGGAGGCTTATGGCAGCATTTGGGCAAGCAAGAGATGGTAGTTGAGGAACAGTAGCCATAATAGAACAGAGGGTTTCATTGCCCAATAAAGCCAACATTCCTGGCATTCCTGTCCACCAGATTGGCTGATGGGTTCTCGTCAGGAATGCATTAGAGTTTAGCACCTCTCAGAGAGAGCATCACATCAGGGCTTTCAATGGCTCCTGTTCTGTTTCAGGATTACCAAACCTCCCACCAGGAATTCGCAGAGGGTCTCAGAAACTCTTCTGAAGTGCCTCACTGCAAGCATCAGCACTTCCTTTCAGGCACTCCTTCAGGGTCTCAGCAACTCATCTGAAGTGCCTCACTTGAAGCATCAGCACTTCCTTTCAGGCACTCCTTTAGGGTCTCGGCATCTCTTCTCAAGGTTCCTGGTTTAAGAGAGGGTACTTCCCTTCTGGATCGCTGTGCCTGTTCCTGGGCACCTCATTTTGAGACCCAATCAATTTCATTCTACTCTTCAAGCGCTCTTTCTGGGTACCAGAACCTCTAGTCAAGTACCTGATTTTTTGCATCAGCTCCTCACTTCAAGTGCTCCTTCAGGGTCTCAGTCACTCTTCTCCTGCAACTCTTTAGGGATCAGCGCTTTTCTCTAAAAGGTCCCTATTAGGGCATCAATGCTTCTCCACAATCTTTGTTTTAGAGATAAATTACTCTTTGAGGGTCCCCGTGTCTTATCTAAAGCTTCTTTCAGGGATCAGCAATGCTCCTCACGCGTCTTGTTTCAGGAATCAAAACTTTTCATCCATTTCTCTTCATGCTTCCCAGTTGGGAACTCTACTCTATACCCTGCGTTTCTTTATTTTTCAAAACAGAAAGGTGATGGATGGAAGGTTTTGAATTAATCATAACCATGGGCAAAGCTCTGGGCAACCCTCTAGACCATCGTTTTTCAGCCTGCCAAGCCATTACAGAAGGGGAAAAACCATATGCAAATCACGCTTGGTCCTACCCCAAAAGGGGCAGTGCAGCCCGAACTGCTATGTCACATCCCTTCTTCACGAGACCACAAGCATCCCCAGACCTGTTTCAGCCTTGTTGGGCGTCATCAGTGAGGAGTAGCTTGGGTCTCTAGGCCCGGCAGACTCGGGATCCACGTCTGGGCATACCCGTCGCACTTGGGGCGACTAACAAAACAGAAAGGTGATGGCTGGAAGGTTTTGAATTAATAATAACCATTATCTTTATTTTTCATAACATCTCCTTTTCCTCTCACCTTTTCCACAAGTCAAGGTTTCTGTTCCTACCTCAAGTTTAAATTCACTCATTAACAGACTAAAATCCCTCCATAGGATGGACAGCTAATTCTAATCTAGCTGCACAATTCTTCAAATAGGCTATAACCGATTTCTGCTACTCCACCAGTGTAGGCAAAGACATCAGATGTACTCTCTTTGTGATGTTGGTTTAATTTAGAAGCAGGAAAGGACTTCCAGCCCCTCAAAATGTCCAGACTGCCATCGAGCCCCTTCAGCATGAGAACCCAGACTCGGCTCACGCTCCCGAGCTCCTAAGCATGACACATCTGTCCTCTTTTAAGGCTTGAAAACATGCCTCTTGTTAGAGTCTGTCCCAACGCTGCCTCACTGGACCAAAATGAGTTACTCCTGTTATTCACAGCCCTGTCATGCTGACTAGAGATGCAGGAGCCAGAACTGGCTCAAGCTTGTTTGAGCCACATGCGTGGCTCTGGCTCGGCCCGACTGCCTTTGTGAAAGAAGAGCCCACCAGGAGCCCAGGTAAGCACCACCTCATACTCAATTACATTCACATTTAAAACTAAAGTGACACTGCCACCGAGTGACAGTTAAAAGAATTGCTTTCAATCACCTACCTCCAGAGTACTTTGTTTATTTCTTGCCTGCCAACAATTCCATGTTGGTGCAAAACTAAAGATTCAGTGGAAGCATGTGTGGTCCGACAACTGCACAACTGCAAAAGCAGAAAACCTGGCTTCCACACTTGACCAATCTATGCAATCCTGGGCAAACCACTCTACTTATATGGGTCAAATTTCCTTTGGCTGCCACATACGGGATCACTTAGAACTGATTCTGCTAAGTGTGTCCTACAGATAAAGCTGCAATTCTATGAAGTATATTAACATTTATCCTTGATAATGTGCACAACACATGCTGCAGTGTCCCTTAACCTGTTCATTGCTCTGTCGCGTATGAGCCATGTTTCCTTCCTAGCCTAAAAGTGAAATATATTATACACTTCCGTTTGGTGGGCAAGAGGGACTGCCTGGAGCATTTACTGTTATTGTTAAAAATAAAAATAAAATAAAAAAATAAAAAGGAGCCAGCCAGGACTATTTCATTTACGCTTGCATCAGACTATGGGCAGAGGCCATGTGATTATCACATACTACCTAATTTGTGATCAGAGATGTGGGTGGTCACACTGGTATTGGGCAAGGGGAATGCTTGCCTAGCCATGAGGGTTTTCACCTATCACACAGCCCTTTAGATGTTGTCCTCAATCTGCCACCATCCAGGAAAGATGGCTGCTGCATTTTGATCCCACTTTGCCTGCTGGATGATGGAGTATAAAGCATACAGGGTTTAAGCCTGCTACAAGCTGTGTACAATAACCAGCTCCATGTCTGTGTGGAATAATGACTACAAGCAGCTGACCTTTTCACATAGGTTTGTCGTTGTGTGACTGAGTCTTGATCATACAGTTGCAAGGCTCAGGGGACATTTTAGACCCACATTACTTTGCATTCTGGTAAATGGTGGAAATAAAGCTAAAATCATTCTTAACATAAGGTTTTATATGTTTGCCAGGTTGGTTGATATTTTGATTTGTGTACTTTTCAGTCATCTTTTTGAAACAGAGCATTATTGTAGCTCCTTGAAACGAACATGCAGTTATTTCAGCTAGAAATAAGAAGATATGTGGTCAAGTATCTAAAGTGCACACTGGAATCAAATGCCATCTTTCAGGACCTGTGTGATCCTGACAAATTACATTTTACTGTGCTGCAGCTTCCAAAATTGGGATGCCAGGTATGGAAGACAGGGAGGAAGGACATAAGACATTGGTTTGCATTGTGGGGGCAGAAAGGATGGTGCAAGGTATTTCGATTTGTTTGTAGGGGTTGAGAATTCAGTATTGCAGGACCATTACAAGTGACCAATAAAATAAATAAAAATATGTTTTGGGGGTGGGCAGGCAAACAGCCAGGTAAACATTTATCGCCTGTTCGGTTCACATTTGGCTCTTAGAACCAAGTCTGGCGACATGGATGTGCTCTGGCTCAGCTCTACCCATGAATTCTTTGTCTTCTACACCTCTAATGTTGGCAGCATCCCACAACCCGCCCCTTTACGGGTACGGTTCTTGTAATACAGTGACTTCGAAGACCGGCTTAGGGTGGCACTGCCAAGGTCATACCATGAGTTTGGATTGACTCTAAAACAAATTCAAGAAGGATTTGGTCACATATAGCACTTACATTTCTACTCGCTCCCTTTATAAGCACTCACAGTTTTGCACCTACTGGAAATAACATGCACAAAGATGAATTTATTTGCCCAAGATCAAACAATTTTAGTCATGTGGGGCGGTCTAGTCCCAAAGCAAGTAGCTTAGCCACCAGACCCAACTCAGAGACAGACAAAATGTTATAGAAAAACCACATTAATGGTGTGGTGAGCCAAAATTATAGGAAACCTCAATGTACAGTAAAGTAGAAAACACAGTAGAGTGGAACGAATATGTATAACTTGTTACCATTGCTATGTCAACGTGCATCATTTCTGTAACCCCGATGCCTGGGTATTGGTTTACATTTAAATCCTCCTTAGTACCAAGCAAGTTGTTGAACCCTCCTCCACCTGCCATGGTTTTCCCCTAAAACTCCCACTTAGGAGTTACCACAGGCTTAAAGCAGGGTTCTCCAATTCCAGGCCTTGAGCCAGATCCAGGTCAGATTTTCAGCATACCCCCGATTAATATTCATGAGCTAAGCTTTCATACATTGATTCTAAATGCATGCACATTTTTGCTCATGAATATTAATGAGAGAGTCTCGCCGAGCTAAGAAGGTAACGGAATCAGGGAGCTCTGATGCCATGAAGCAAGAGGCCACCCTGCTCTTGGATTGGGCGCAGCACATGCTGCGCACTTGGCTACAGAGATTGCTCACAACTCAGGCAAGGGCTATCTATGAGCACATGAACTGATGCTCTGTAATACAAAGCATCTGAGGTCCTGAGGAAAGTGGTCACACTTCCATGAATGACTGAAACCGGTCGGCCAACATCTCTGAGGGATCTCCTAGTAATAACGCGACTTCCCATATTGCTAAAAACTATGTGAACAAACCTAGTACACATCTCTATGAATTTAGGTTGTTTTTAATATCATACTTTGAGTTAAAAAAAAAAAGCAGGACAATTAAAGGAATCAAGGTCCGTGCTTGAACTTCATGCAGTGTCTAATGCACGAAGTGTCCTTGTGCTCTTTTTAAATCATTTTTGAGAAATGGGGTCAGCCTCTCTGTCCCTTCACCCTAGATAAGTGTATCACCACCGGCACCAAGGGATATATACCACCCAGAGGGTCCAGATACCACGGTTGGAGGGCCATATGGTTTGCATGAAAATACTTATTAAACAATTATCAGCTGACTATACCTGTACTACTGTTGTGCGAAAATCTAAAGGAATATGTCCCATTTCTCAGTCAGCAGTCAATGGGCCTCATTACGAGGCTGGCGGTAGCCGTGCCTGTAGTACAGGCACGGCTGCCGCCGGTATCCATTTTTTTCCGGCACCCGCGAATCAGCAATTACTGGGTTATGACGAGTTTGGCGGACCCGGTAATTGCCCATTTGTGGGTGCCGGTAATAAGGGACTCCCGATCCCCATTCGGCCCCATAGGGCCGAATGGGGAGGGTGGTAGCACCGGTACCGTTAATAATGGTACTGGTGCTACCGTCATGTTCGGCTCACGGGTGCCAGTACGGCCACCAGGTCAGACCTGGTGGCTGCAAGGGCCCCCGTGAGCAGAGCTCCTAGTATGGTAGTATGGTAGCAACGCTGCCGGTAGCGATACTGGCGCCGTTGTTGCCTTACTACCATACTTGTAATGAGGCCCTGTGTCTGCTCACAGGCCTCATTAATATGTGTCAAGCATTGCGTAATTAGTTGCCACAGGTAACCCTCCCCCGGCTGCACGATCTAAGCTAATGCCGAGATCCTGCCCGAGATGCACGGCAAGTAGACCGGCGCCAGCGTGCCTCCCTGTTTCATAAACGAAAAATATTTGAATAAAATGCAAATGAGCTGGATGCTATTAGCAAGGTGTCAAGGTTTGGCACTGCGTGTTATTGTGGAAATAAATGAGTTTTGACACAAATCATTTAGGCATGCATTGATTCTTAAGCAAACGTTGTAATGAGATGTTAGGCCCAACAGTTTCATCAAGCATCTGATGACCATTAAAGAGAAAACAGAACAGTGTATCAATTATTAATGTATTCATTAATCTGCCCCAAGGTGTAAAAATAATATCTTATTTTGTTTTTAATGAGCAGTGTTCTCTTCTTGCATTCTTAATAAGATGCGCCATTTAGGAAAACAGAGATTACACAGGATGCAAAGTATTGCGCGTTAAAGAGAGAATGCAAAAAGCATGAATAATTCAAATTAAGAAGAAAATCTCACAGATAAATCATAACCCTCTTGCCTGCAGCTACATTGTATTTCAGCTTTCTAGCCGAGGGGGGCACAGGGGTTCTGTGCAATGGCCGAACTCTGTGAAGGAAGGAGCCAGGGCTGGGATTACTATGGGCCTCATTACACGGTAGGCGGTGAGCCATGTGCGCTATTGGTGCCAAGGCTCATGCCGGTAAAATACCGGCACCGCCTTGGCGGAAAGGGGATTTACCGCCCCATTCCAAGGTTGGAGGGGCAGTAAATCCCCCTTCCGCCATTGCCCTTCCCCATTCCCATTAATGCCCCATAGGGCTCTATGGGAATGGGGAAGGCGCTAATTACGGCACCGCAATTTTGCGGTGCCGTAATTAGCTCCGAGGTCCCTTAGCGGGTTGGATTTTAATGCCTGCAAAAAGCAGGTGTTAAATCCCCCAACC
Source organism: Ambystoma mexicanum (assembly GCF_040938575.1). NCBI lineage: Eukaryota > Metazoa > Chordata > Amphibia > Caudata > Ambystomatidae > Ambystoma > Ambystoma mexicanum. Next base: position 1,413,868,161 of record NC_090934.1, on the reverse strand, counting down.
CGCAAAGGGACCTCGTAGTAAGGCGGTAGGGATTTACCGGTACCGGTATTTTACCGGTACCGGTAAATCCCTACCGCCATCCGTGTAATGAGGCCCTATGTGTTTCTAAGGAGATCCTGTAACGCATAAGGGATACACAGACAGCTCGAGATAGATCTAGGCTTGCATTTCTGTATCCTTTTTGTGCACTTGCAAGTACGGATGGGGAGTAAGGCCTACAGGGTTCTCTATGGGGGCAGAAATAGGCAGGAGGGTGGTCCATATAAAGCAGTGGGCAGGCGAAGGCGAAGGATCATCACAAAACTTCGGAAGGACCACGAGTCCATTTCCATCTCTAGGTCAGGGTCGTATCCCCTGTGTACTCGGCACAGAAACTCACAGTCATGGATGGTATTAAGTAAGTGCTCCGGGACACATCTTTCCTAGCTGATGGTGGTCTTTCTTAACAGGTGACGTGTGAATCAGTGTCTCATATTGGAACTCTCGGACTTGCTGCTTCCAGGCATCGCCCCCTGGTGTCCCCATGTCACCTGACAGAGTCAAGCATCCAACTCTTTAGAAGGTCTGGACCGCAGCGTTCCATTATGTTGCCCTCCGACACAGAGTGTTCATATCCCTTGCCAAGGTCAGGTGCTGGGCTGCAGTTTCTCCTACTCTTGGCCATGGAGGAGCTTCTATTCTGCCAACATAAATGTGCCTTTGTACTCTCCTTTCCACCTCCAAGCTTTTCCTGATATTAACCTCCTTGCACTCCTTTTCATCCTCTTGCCTTCTTCCATCTGTATGAAATGCTGCCTCTTCCTCTTTCTCACCTCTTTCCTTTATTAGGAGACTTATCTTCTCTGCTTCCTCTCCGTCTTTGCTTTTAGTCTATTCCTTCCTTCCTATTCCAATGTCATTTCTCTTTTCTTGTCCCCTTATATTTTCCATTTGTTTTCCTTTCGCTGCCTCTCCTCTATCTGCCTGCCTTATTCTCTTGTTTATTTACCGCCTATCATACCATCCATTCACATTACTTTTTATTTCTATTTCTTTCTTTATTTTATTGTTTAAAAGCACTGCCCTAGCTCGAGAGCAGCAGAGCACTATACAAGGTTAGGGTAGACAGCATTTGGGCTGGCATCTATTAATAGTAGCGCACTACTGTGAGTTGTGTTATGTGCATCCATTTGGATTAGTCTATGGTCAAGTGCTTTTGAAAGAGATTTACGAAATTGGAGAATTGTGGGGGCATTCAGAGTGGATAATGGGATACAGTTCCCGAGAGTGGGTGAGTGACAAGAGAAGGATTGTTTGCATATCCTCTCTTTGTGGACTAGATGTGATTGGAGCCATTTGGTTGATTTGCTGTGCAAGGAGCGTGTGCCACCAGATATGTGCAGTTCAGCAGCAGCATCCATGCCTGGGGCGGAAGCCAATGTACTTTACAAAGGACGTGGAAGATTCAGTCAAATTTCCACACACCCGTAATAACACGTGCCGCAGCATGGTGGACTACATTTAAAATAGACAATTGAGTGGCTGGTATGGCATTTCCCCCATTAATCTGCAAGGACTCAAGTGCCTGCACTATGATCCCGATGTCCTGTGGCAGGAGGAATAGGAGAGCCCTCTAAACAATTTCCCTAATGATCCAACAGTCCTGATGGCTTACTGTAAAATGTATGATTCTGATTTTAAAATAACTGCAAGTCCCAGTACTGAGACAAGGAACAGGGGTGTAGAGTTGCACACCTCTAATATGCGGTCTAGTTGTTATAATAACCCACACCTGAGCAGATCCTATAAACCTTTGAGGGTCTTCCAGGTGTGGGCCATTAAGCAGAAGCCGCATGAGTAGGCAGAGGTTGCAGCATTGCCAGTAGTGGGACGCTGTGCAGAGAATGAGAGAATGTGGCGGAGGTTGTGGTCCAGCCAGAAGCAGAGGACGTGCAGCGGGAAGCAGTGTGGAGGCCAGCTGTCCCAAAGGAGAGAGAAGCCCATGACCTGCATCTTGCTCCGGTATGAAACCTACACCTGAGTGTGTGTGGAGCAGCGGGTGCTCCATTGACAGACACCGTGAGCAGAAGAAGGCTGACCAGAGCTGTCAAACGTTAGGGAGGCCCAGACGTCTGAAGCAGAAGCAGCGAGTCAGGAGACGCCAAGACATACCAGTGAGTTGGCCTAATAGAGTTGACCCTGTGGTGCTCCGAAGTTGACAACTGTGCAAAAGGGCACCCTTTAAATACCAAACCTTAAAACTAAAGCTAACTGGGCGCAACTCTCCTGTTGCGAGTTGTCGATTAGGAGAGCATTGTAACCTGCATTGCCAATCCCAAGAGTAGCCAATAATTAAGCAGAGTGAATGCCACCTCCCAAAAAGGGAGATGTTGGACAGGGGAATATCATAACCCGTATTGTCAAAGCCAAAAGGGGGGCAATAACCAAACCAAGTGAATAAAATTTTATGAAAGGGGGATAACTAACCTAGGGACATTGTAACCTGCATTGCCAAAGCCAAAGAAAGCTGAGAGTGACATCAGGGAGAATTGAATATAGACGTCCCAGATAACCTGTGAAAGAAAGCTGTAAACTACATTGCCAGCAGCCAATACGTTGTGTAGAAAGAGATCAGAATCAGCAGGAGAAAAAACCCTTCTTGTAGAAAGGATCAAGGTGGAGAGAACTGTAACCTGCATTACCTATGAGAAACAGATCAATGTGAGAATCATTGTCCCTTTGTACAGCATAATTGTGAAAGAAGATGAAAACCAATTGTGTTGCAAGTCAAAAGACTTATCCAAGAAGCCGTTGTGATTCAACTTTGCCCATTCAGGAGTTAAGTGTGTTAGGTTTAGAATAAGCCTACCACCACCTGCAGTAGTAGGAGTTTTATCCTGGCAGGCGAGTACACCAGGAAAGGGACAAATAGTGGTTAGTTCCGGCAGGTGAGCGAACCATGAAGAAGATTTTGAAGTATTGTGACAGTGTTAGAAGGTTGTGGTGGCAATTCCACAACAGTGTTTTGATGAACTGTTGAATAACCCATCCTGAATAAAATATTGCTAATGAAGAAGAAATGCAATGTGATAGAACATGATTTTTTTTTTGAGAAAATAAATGTTTACATTGACATTTCGATTGGATGTTTGAACAAAGAGTCCTTTTGGTTCGCCAAGAAGAGGCTTTGAAAACTTTAACAATTGTCTTAAGAGTGATGAACGTTTTTGAAACTGAGATAGCCACTTTGCCAAGTAAAGGAAATACTGGTTCAAAGGAAACGTGTATTCTACTTGCAGTGGAACTTGGCTAGTGTAAAGAACTTTCCTGCAATTGAACCTTCAGTTCAAACACCCTCAAGTGATCCAGGGGAAGGGGATTCAACTCTGGTCCCAAGGATTCCCGTTTTCATTAGCTTTAAATATATATGTTGTTTTGCAAAATGGATACAGCCAAATGATCCTTGTATAAGTTGTGTTGTATGTATTAGTGTGAGGGACAGGCATTTTACAAACACTAGGTAACTTTCCACTAGTCTTGGTTTGTTAGTTTAGGAAATGTCAGGCGATTGTCTCACCCTGTAAATGGCGGTTTATGAGAAAACTCATCTCACATAGGCTGCCGACATCGAGGACTGGATGATGGCCAGGTAATCATAGAGAAGACTGATGTCCTCCTTTTTTCAGCACTCTACAACTGAGCATCGCCTTCATATTGGTGAGGGACTTTGAGGAGTGTACCCAGAGAGTCCATGTAAAGGGTGCCTCTTTCCCTCATCCAGGTGGTCTCCCATCTCAGTTTCTCCTTTTCTCTTTATCATGCGTCCTCTTTTAGTCTTTTCTCTTCTTATTGCTACTCGGTCCTGCCATTCCCCCTGAACTCCATACTCCCTCCAGGGGCTAAATTATCTCCACTTCTCTTCCTTTTTGGTTTTTTTCTCTCGTGCCTTTGCTCTCTCCCCGTCTTTTTCTTATCTCTTCCTAACACCCCTCCCATCTCCTTGGTTCATCTTGCTTCACTCTCTCTCCCATCTCGCCTGTATTACCTTCTTCCTTTCACTATCTTTGCTTCACAGCTCTTCTTATTTCTCTGCTTCAACTCTCTCAGTGAATATCCAAATGAGAGCCACATTAAAGACATTGGGCCTCATTACGAGGTTGGAGGTAGCCATGGAGCTATTAGCTCTATGGCTGCCTCCAAAACCCTACCGACTCCGCCCTGGTGAATGGAGTAATTACCGGTCCATTCCAATTCCCCATTCACCAGGGCCCTTACCCATTCCCATTTGAGCCCCCATAGGGCTCAATGGGAATGGGGAAGGCGCTAATAACGGTACTGTAAATTACAGTACCGTTATTAGCACTAAAGTCCCTTTGCGGGTCCCGTCCTTAACGTCTGCTAAAAGCAGGCATTAAGGGATGACCCGCAAAGGGAACTCCTAGTAGGGCGCTAAGGGTTTAACGGCACCGGTCTCATTACCGGTGACCATTAACCCTTACTGCCCTACTCGGAATGAGGCTCATTGCATTGGTCTTACCGTTCACCTATTTGGATTTGGTGCTTGTCATCACTCCAGCACTCAACCTAGGTGAAACCATTAATCTTAGCAAGCATGGTATGCATCTTGTGGTACCCTTGGCTGAAGCTATAAGAGGAGACTAGCATGATGGAGTCAGATGACACAGTCATGCCAGCTGCCTTACTACTGCAAGGTCCCCTCAATGTCCAAATTATTAGCTTGCCCTTCTTTATACTGTTCTATCCCCAAAGGTGCTGCCGAATTCAGGTTTGTATGTATAAGAGTATCTTTCTCTGCAGATTTGCAGAGTATGAGCTAAAACTTGCAGACTGACATTGATATGGGTTTTGGCCTTGGGGGGGGAGGGGGGGTCGGGAGAAATCACCAGACCAGGAAGGTATGTTATCCTCACCTCATTTGAGTCTAGGGATGGGATACAGGCCCTGGGCCGGTGGTGGCCCCTGGCCCTCATGCGCTCCAGGGTTCGATCATCTAGCCTCGTCCAAGTGTCTCACCAAGTGTCTCAATTTACACAAAATTGTATTTTACCATTGCTCACACAATCATTCTACCTTGTGTTATGTTAAACCCTAATATGTGTTACCCATTTTGATCCATTTTATTTACCCAGGCTCCCCAAACTTACCCTCTCCTTCCTTTGCTTTCTTTTTCTCCTCTCCTCCCACAGACTAGAGTCTGGTTTAACACCCTGGGCGGGGTCACGATTTGCTCGCCCACGCCCAAGGACTATGGTGGTGACTTGTGCAGTATAAAAGCCAAATAACATAACAGAACAGAATAAAACATAGCCCCTATCCTGAATATTGTGTTCTTATTGCCACTGTTCATTGAGGGCAATAAATCAAGGAATTCTGTGGAAACCCTGCAGCACAGAATTTAAGACAAAAAAAATAGAGACTTTGAATCGAACATCTCTCCAATCAATGCTTAGGTAGGTGCCATACGCCATATTGTTGGGCAGTATCAGTGGGTTAATATGCACACCTCAGTCGCCATCAGAGGTGCTCTGAAACATAAGTAACCAATGTGAAGTCTTACACTAGAGCTTGGGGAGCTGCGCGTACACATTACCATCTTGCTCCTACTAGTTAAATTGTGTGAAATAGTTTGATTAAGAAATCCTACCATTAGGACCAATAGTTTTCAACAGAACATGCAGTACGTGTTACATCATCTTCTAATGGATTCTTGATGGGAAATTGAAAGAAGTTGTTATTCCCCTCCTCGCTACTCCTCAAAGAACTGCAAATTAAAGTTTAGTTATGTGTGATGCTTATTGAGGGATGTCATGTTCTCCATCCATTTGCTAAGATAAATGCCCACCAGACAGACCCAAATCGGTGCGCGGGAAACAACTCCTTCCTTTTGAGGGAAAGGAGCTGCAAGGCTTACTTTTAGTCCTCCAGCAAATCTACCAAAGGAAACATGTGTTCATGTTTCTGGGACCCATGCAGGTTGCGGTACCCCCATCAATACTTTGTTGCACTTCCAGTCACAGCGCCACCTATTAACCATATCAAGTAGTGCGCCTCCAGTTCTTTGCCATTCTAAGGGAAAAGGGTTGTTTTTTGTGCTAGTTTTTAAAACACACCCTGGGCCTCATTACGGGTCCGGCGGTAACCGTGCCGGAAAAACCTGCAGGCTACCACCAGACCCATATTACCATTCCGCCTCTGCGGTTCCCGGAATCACTGGGGCATTACCACCCCGGTGACCCGGGAATTCCAGAGGCGGCATTCTGTAAGTCCCCATTCCCATGGAGTCCGATAGGACTCGATGGGGACAATGGAAACACTGGTTTCATCTATGACGGAGCCGGTGTTTCCATTTGTGCCTGGAGGCGAGTGGCATTACTCCCGCCAGGTCAGACCTGGTGGGAGTGACACCTCCTGTCTGCAGGACTCTGACTCAGCCGGTCTGGAAAGAACGGTGGCTGCGTTTTTACCGCCACCGTTCTTTCCGGACCGGCAGGGTCGTAATGAGGCCCCATAACTTTGCTAGTTTCGCTAAACATACCTCAGTGCTCCAACCACAAGGCTATCAGACTTAACTAAGGGTTAATTCAGGTATGCAATTGTCTGCAGCTTTGAGAAACACCTGTGTCAGGTTCATCAAGTGATCCATAAAATAGCACTGCCCTGCAAGTCAAAGACATGTTCTGCAGCAAAAGGATTGCATTTGAGCTAACGTGCATATCCACAATGCCCGGCTCATGTGGCACAAACGTGGAGGTGCACTCCGGTAGCTGGGTCACACTGTGGCACTTGTGACTTGGCTCAAGCCCTTTTAAACCCAGGCGTTTGCTGCCTAAAAGAAGAAATTAACACATATGCCCATCCCTTGTTTGAGCGTCATGCGGGCTTTGTTCTACCTCTTTGGTAAATGTTGTCATTTAAACTCCAAAGAACACACACAAATATATGCCTTTCCCAGGCATACCAGAAGATTTCCTGCATGAAAAAGTACATGCTAGAAGGCATGGCCCAACCAATTAAAACAGGGCATTAGGGGAGAACAACAAGCCTAGCTAACTTTAAAATCCAAAATAGTGGCTAGCCTAGGTAAAGTCTCAGGCAAGCCCCCTTGCACACCACCTGAACCTGCACACATAAGCCACTCAGTGTTATGCCCACTCCATACAGCATAGGTAAAGTCATGTTACCATGCAACACCCAATGGAGGAGAGATGAGGCTTTATAAGGTAGTTAGTCCGGTTAGACTTTGTAAGAGAGCTGGGATGAGGGCAGCAGACCCCGGCAGTCCCCTAGTGTGAGTGCCTGGAGTGCGGAGAGCCTTTAGGGGGAAACATGGAAGGAGATACTGGTGAGGTGGAAGAAACAAGGGGGGAGGTTTGTTTGGAAAAGAGAGATTTGATTGAGTTGGCGACGAGGGCATTTGACGAGAAAGGAAACAAAGTGGTTAGTAAAAGGGATACTTAATTGGAGAAGGTGGAGGAACTGGAGTTGGAGATGAAGCCAAAGAGTGGCTGGCAACAGCGACAGATACTCCCTGGGAGAGAATGACCAGGGGTACTATCTGGCAGGAAGAGAGGACTATTGTACAGGTGGGAGAAAATATTAGAAAGAAGACAGCAGAGGATATTGTTGGAAAAACAAATGAGGAAGATACCATATCAGAGGGATACAAGGAAGAGATTTTTGGAGAGAGCAAAGGAGAAGATACCATCAGGAAAGGCTAGCTTAGGGAACACACTCATCTTGTAAATAAGACTAAACTGAGCAGCATGGGTTCGGCACCCAGTCCCAAGTCTTGCGCTTAGAGGCTGGAGTCCAGCATGATGCAGAATTTTTTAAGAAGAGTCAAAACCCAGGTGGAGGAGATGGTTGTTATGAGTAGGCTAGAGAGGAGATTGGATGAGAGTTGGGGAGCGGAAGAGAGCTACCATCAAGAGAGAAAGGAAAGGGTTGCGTAGTTAGAGGGGGCTACAGGCACAGACCAACAGGGAGAGAATATACCTTGTCAGATAGAATAGGGTGGTTCCAGTGGGCCAGGTCAGTCCAGGGGAGAGTTTAGAGGTAAGTTGGAGGTACTAATCTCATCTCTGATTGCCTATCTTCCATTCAGGATTGGTGTGCTGCCAACGATCTCTGCCTGAATGCCAGCAAGACAGAGATCCTCCTCATCGGCACACCCTCACCCTCCTTCCCCTTACTCTCTGGCCGGCCTCCCTTTGCCGTCCTCCTACCCCCACCTGCAAGGCTAAGAACCTCTGGGTCATCTTTGATTCCACACTTTCCTTTTCTGCCCACATCTCTGATGTCTCTAAAAAGTAAAACTTCCTACTAAACCGCCTCTCTTTCCCACAGAAGCTCACAGTCTCCTGGGCCCTGGTTCTCTCTAGGTTGGGCTATTGTAACAGCCTCTTTCTAAACCTACCTACCTCTACTCTCCACCCTTTGCAACTCATCCAGAACAGGACTGCAAGATTTGTCCCTGGCCTCAAGCCCTGAGATTGTATCTCTCCAGCCCTGAAATCTCTCCATTCGCTCCCAGTGGATGCAAGGATTAAATTCAAAACCTTTTGCATTGTCCACAAGGCTTTCTGGGGCCTGGGTCCAAAATACCTTCAGCTGTCTCTCTGTAAATACCTCCCCTCTCGAGCTCTTTGCTCCTCTACCCCCAACTTCCTCCTGGTCAGTCGTTTTTCAAAGAAAAAAGTTGGGGTAGATCTGTCTTTCGGCAAGGGCCTCCCTCTGGACAGCCTGCCTACCACTCTGAAACTTGTGGAGAACGATCTCCGGTTCCGGAAGCACCTCAACACCTTCCTCTTTGCTTCTGCCTTCCCCCTCCTACCTCCCCTCCTCTCTCCCCTGCTGATTTTCTCTCTCTCAGCACTGTGTACTTGGCCTACCCTCCGACTTCCGAGCCTAGGTATCTGCTCACTCTGCCAATCACCACCCGCACTTTCTCCTGGCAATACCTTGCACTGGGGTTTGTATCTGTAACCATACACCCCCCCCCTTGCACTTACCAGACACACCCTGTCTGTTACATCAATCCCGGCACTTGCCACTTGCTGGCTACACTTCCACTGTTTGTTGCTTTTTATTATTTATCTATTATGTATCTGTTTTTCCTTTGCTCAGCACTTTCCACTTCTCCCCCTACTCATGCACTCTTCCCCTTTCCCTCTCCAATGCACTTGCGCGTTCTCATGGTCACTGTGCCTAGTAAGATCGTCGTTTTTGTTCTCCCTTGTTCCCCTCGCTTGCCTGGTTGCGCTCTGAAACACTTATGTACGAGCGCGATACAAATAAAATATCAATACGAGATGGCACCACTATGGGGCAGCCCAGAAGTAATCAGGGAAGAGAGGGGCCTCTGAAACACCATTGTGTGAAGATGTGGCTGGCTGAAAGCAGGACCAAGCATCTCCATCAAACCCCACCAGGGCACACTAGACCAACCTGAAAGAGGTGAGCCTACACCCCGATCGTGCAGGCAGACCTCTGCTAATTCACAAGGAAAAGACGGCTGGAGGATCCCAGGGAGGCAACAAACTGGCAGTCCCAAGAAACAGCGGTCCATCAAAGAAACATGGTTCCTCAGCCTCTTAAAATCCCTGACAGAGGGTCAAAGGATCAGGCGCCCTCCCCGCCAAAGACTTCTGAAAAGAGATGGATCCCATTCTCTAGTTCTCTTAAAGGGGAGACGTTGTGGACACTTATTTTTTTAGGGTACATTGAAAAGACTGGAAACGTGTTTTGCTTGGTAACCCGGCTTTTGCCAATTTTGGAACATCGGGCCCGTTGCTCCCGACCCATTAGGAGCAAGTGGGGACACCTGGTTTTCTGTTGCACGCCTCCCTTTAGTAAGACTCGCTGGTCTCTCATTCACATTATTAATTGCCATTTTAAGCCATCAAACTTACACCTTGCCTATTGAGTTGACTGGCCTCCACAACACTGTATGATTATTATTTAAGCACTTGTATGAGTTAAACCCATAAATCCTACTATTTTGTGTCTGTCATCAAGCACACCGGAATACACTAACCTGGAATGAAGACTGGACCAAGCAGAAGATAGCAAGAACTTCCAGCAGTCCTTAACCCTATGATAACTTAAAGTAACAAAGAGGCGAGGGACCGCAGTGAAACCCTCTGGGGCAATGACCCTGATGTAGAGCACCTTGACAGGTCCACTATGCAGAATCAGCAGTCAGGTAGCTAGGTATCAGCGAGGCAGGGAGCAATGTGTGATGACAGTGAGAGGCAGGAAGTCGTGCAGTAAAGGCTCTGGCAGCAGTAGCACTGAGAAGAGCACATGTACCAAGAAGAGACATTAGGAAAGGATAAGACGCATAGAGGCTACGTACATACAAGAATACAGAACAAGAAAAGCTTACTAAAGCGCCAATGCTAGGAAAGTAGTGACGCGTCAGGCTCTGGATCCCAGTATACTTTTGACAGGAAACGCCGGGTTCCAATTTCCAACGTCACACATTGTGAGGAAAAAGCTAGACCGCTGCTGCAGAAAGTGGGAGCCATTTTGGAATTCCCCAAAGTAATAAACAGAGAACCACAGAGTGTATGCCCGCTACATGTGCCAAAGAGACCAATGGCGAGCTGTGACATTCATTCTGAAACCACAGTGACAGATAGTCATTTTGGTGGTTTGCCACAGCTTAAAAAAAAAATAATAAGCTTCAATACTAGGAAGACTTGGAAAGCAAGTCTCTTCTGATACGAGCATTAAGATTGTTAAGTTATGTTATCGGAACTTATTAAGTGCACGTTCGCCACTGGCATCATGGCGCTGGAGGCAAGAAGTGGAATAAATCAAACTGCAGAGTTTTAAAACAGTAACGTTTTCAGTTTTCGCCAGAAGCCAAGATGATCAGCAGTACTCCTCAGTGAAGTGGAAGTTTGTTCCAGGCATTAGTGGCCACAATGGAGAAGGCACAACCTCCTGACCGGGTCAGCCTAAACCATGGAACAGCTATAAAGGAGGGCTGATTGGGAAAGTAGAGATCGAGTGGGAGAGTAGTGCACACATTTGGCTTGCAGATACTCTGTTCCAATACCGTAGAAGGCCCGATGAACCATACACATAGATTTGAACATAACACAGGCCTCAACGGGGAGCCAATGCAATTGCCTCAATAGAGGGGACATGCAAGTACCAAAAGAAGGGTGGAAAATGGATCTCACCGCTGCATTTTGGAGAAGTTGTAACTGCTAAATTAGGTAAAGAGGCTGCCCAAAATAAAGCGAGTTATAATAATCCAAACCGCTCAATACTAGGGCAGCCACCACCGGGGCTTGACAAGCTGTGTGGATAAAAGAAATAACCTTCCGTAGGACCCGGAGTTTAAAGTGGCCAGTCTTACATACTGCCGCCACCTGCTCCTCCATGGCCAATGAGGCGGAAAGTGTAACCCCCAGATTTCTGACCGACAACACGGGCTTAGGAAAGGGGGCCAAGTGAGGGAGGCCAGAAGTCGGCAGTCCAAAACAACTGGGGGGAGGTGGTCACAACAACCAAAACCTCTGTTTTACTAGCATTGAGCTTTAGTCAGCTAGATGACATCCAACTACCTAGTTCCTCCAGACATTTCCTCAGTCGCGCAGCAGTCTCAGACTGAGTCAAGTCCAGCCGGACTAGAATTTAGGTGTCGTCCGCATAGGAATAATAGCAGAAACCATGAGATTGAAGAAGAAGGAGAAGAAGTCTGATATAGACATTAAACAAAATCGGGGAGAGTGTCGCTCCTTGAGGGACCCCGCAGACTAGGGAGAAAGGAGTAGAGCGAAAAGGGGAGCGAGAGAGACCGACTGAAACCGGTTAGCAAGAAAGGCCGTGACCAGTCAAGGACTTGGCCGGACAAACCAGCGGCGGACAGACAGGAGACCAGGGTGCAGTGATCAACTGTGTCGAAAGCCGCCGACAAATCAAGAAGCAAGACGGCTCTGACACCACCCTGGTCCACCAGGCGTACCTGGCCGTCAAGCACCGAATTCAGGAAAGATTCAGTGCCCCGCCCCAGCTGGAAACCAGATTGGAATATGTCAAAGTACTGACAGGAAACTAGAAAACTGGACAGCAGAGGGGACCCCAGAGCTTCCATTACTTTCATCATGCATGGCAAAAGAGAAATAGGCCGATAATTAGCTAACACTTCAGGTTCCAGGGAGGGTTTTTTTTTTAACAAGGTGATAACCAGGGCATGTTTAAGGGATGGCGGGATAACACCTGTGGTAAAGGAATGATTAACCAAAGATTGAGGCTTACTGTTCATTCTAAACTGGACAACCCATGATGGAGTACCAAGTGAGTTTTGCTCTAAGAAGAAGTACCTTATGAGTAAGCAATCAGAAGACCGTCAAAGACTGGATGAAAACAGTGTCCAATGTAGAACTGATTAGCGCACCATCATCTATGAGCACCCGCATGGTTAGGTAATTGGTCATCCTAACTACAAATCTAAGGCTGAGAAAGAAAGTTAAGTGCAAGACACGTGTCAAGGAGGAGCGGTCTGTGGAAAAGAGACTTATAAAGAGGTGGACGAGGTTCTGAGCAAAGGGAGACCAGAGGAGGTGCCAACATAAGCCCATTGGCTGCCTTGCACTATGGATATTAATTTCTTTGATAAATGCTCCATGTTTTGTTTAAGTAAGATACTTTTAATTGTACTTAACAAGATAAGTCAGTCTTATGTTGGTGAGGTGCAAACACATGTTTTGATGTTTGTCCAGTTTTAAAATCACACAGACTCCAAGTTTTGGTATCTTTTATTGGATGCATTAAAATATTATGCCGAGATGGTGAATTGCATAAGCTTGCAGAGACCCATAGCCTTCTTCAACAGATGGTGGTGGTCACAGGGTAAGATTAGCAACACATACACAGGCGTGGACATATATTTTGCATAGAGATAAGAAGAGAATATTTCACTTTAAACTCCAGTGGCTGAAGAAAATTGTATGTAGGGAATTGAGTTCTCAGATGCCCCCTTATCTAGAAGGTAATAAATATGGGACACAAATAGACACATACTTGCACCTATTGTAAAACAGTTCTTAATACAAGTAGTGATGGGAAATTACATTTTCGGCACAACCATGTTATTCACCCAATGTTTTGCTTTTAATGGGTCCAAATAATTAAACACAATGTGACAAATAAGTAAAAACCAGTAGGTACCAAAACAAATTCATGGTATTGTAGATACATTCTAAAATGCAAAATTCGAAAACAAAAACAAATATTTTTTTTAAAAAAGATGTTGGTGCACACCTTTGAACACAGTCTCAAGTTGTTTACCGGTACAGTAGGCTTAAAAGTCAATTGCCTCAACCAGTCTTCAATTTTTCCAAATACAATGTTTGTCTGCGTTTCCCTGGCATCCACACCCATACCTGCAGTGATGGTCAGCACACCAAACAGAACCAACAATGAGATCCCACCACAAAACAACTATCAATTATCAAGCTCTGCGGGAACCAACGTACACAATCTGAACAACATTTACTCTCAAAAGGACCAACATATTCTGCCCCAGTCAGGTACTACACAAAATTCGATTTTGCAGGGAAATTGAAGACAACATACACTGTTTACATCTCAAAGAATATTTCCATTGCAGAACAATGCAAAAGGGCAGCCCTAGATTATGATGCCACAAAAAACACTCCTACTGAAAGCCTATGCACAGCCCTAGCCCAGAAATTGAAATCTACATCAACTGTCTCAGAAACGTGCAAGATCTGACTTACTTGACAAACAACAGAGAACAAAGCACAGCCTCACCCCCAAGAGAGAAGGGCAAGAAGTTGAAAAGGCAAACCATAACAAAACCAGCATGTAATGGAGCACTGATGTGGTTATTATGAAAATACGGAAATACAAAAGAGAAGCAAGTAGACCAGTGCTTGATGCAGAGCACAGCCAGAGTGATGACCCACACATGGAGTAGAAAAACAAAACCTCTGGAACAAAACATTACGTTCATGCCATGCATTTCTTTAGGAACAGCTACAACATCCGATACCAAACCATCCGACTCCTGGAATATTCTATGTACTCATCTCTCGGATCAATACATAAACCAAATCCATATCTGGGTATATTCAATTTTAAGCCTCTGGTGATTGGACACAAAAAGCTTTATTTTTATTTATTTTTACTTTTTATTGTGTCATAGCCAAATCTAAATCTTGACTTTTTACATATTCCTTTATATGAAATGTAAAAACAAACAGCAAATGATTAATCATATAAGAACACATCTCATACATACAATATTAAAACTATGAAAACTCCAATGGAAATCAAAACAAAAAAGGAAAGAAAAAACAGAAAGAAAAGCCACAGAATTACAACAAACTGCTTTCAAGTTTCTTATTTTAACTTTCTTATTGTCCAGTGAGGTTAAGTTCTTTCAGAATCTTCACTATTTCTATAAAATAGTTTGTTTCCCAAAGCCAATCTCTTCCAAAAGATATTAGTATCTAATGAGCCCACATTGTGTACACATCTTTGGAGCCTTTGCATTCTTAGATCCCAAATCCCTGGGCAAGTCAATAACAGATGTTGAATAGTTTGTTTCTCTACTTATTACATTTTTGACAAATGTCTGTGGGAAACACTACATTATCTCTAATGTGCTGAATTTCTAATCCATTTTCTTCATGGATTCTTGGTCTTAAGGGGGTTTTGTATTAGGGTTCATATATCACACTGTCCGATTGCATTAATATCTCATTACATTTAGCCCTTAGTTTGCTCAAGAATATATTATCTGCTTGCTCCAATGATATATCTGGTGGTTCCTCATTTCCCATGAAGACTACCATTAATACCTTGGCCCCATAAAAGAAAAAGAAAGTGAAAACGGAAACCATAAAAAAATAATCTTAGTTTAGTGACAAAGGGCCTCATTACAAGGTTGGCGGTAGCCTGTCAGTGCCACCGCCGGGGTGCCGCTAACCGCTTAACACCAAATCCTGCTCCTGACTTCCCGGTGCTGCCTGGACATTACAAGTGCCGGTGGCGCGGGAAGCCAGGCTCCGGATTTTGTAAGTCCTCATTCCCATCGAGTCCCATATGGGAATGGGTACTCTGAAGCACCGGCACCATTGCCTATGGTGCCAATGCTTCCATGGCAACTCTGCCTGCTGGGCCCTCTGCACCTGGCAGGGTTAGACCTGTCGGGCACAGCGGCACCAGTAGGAAAAGTCGTAGTGTGGCCGTCCGAAAGCAAGGGTGCCAGTGGGCTTACTGGCACCCTTGTTTCCAGACAGCCACACTTGTAATGAGGCCCAATATCTTGGAGGCAAGAAAAATGCAAAGAGCTCTAGAACGCGAGTGGCATAAAAGTCCTGGCCTCTCACCTTAGGAAAATATAAAGAATCTGAACATGCCTTCAAAAATATCACCAAAAAACGATAATTTACATATCAACAAAGCCAAATCATCCTCCAATGAACTATTCAAAAATCTCAAAGAATTTGAAAGTCATACCTCCCCATTTCCACCAATCACTAAAACTCTGCTTGGTGTCAGACAATACAAATGAATTTTGTAATACAACTACTGGCCAGGTTAGACTAGCCCTAATACCATAATCAAGGAGAATTTACTCTGCCGATTCCAAAATTCAAATTTCAAAACTGTACGGAGATAGAAGTTCATAACATTGTCACAAACCCAAGATCCATCTCATGTCTAAGGGATTCATGCCCCAACAACATCTTGAAAGACTTTTTGGACACCCTCACTCCCTGGATCACCAGGATGAGCAGCATGTCCTTCAGGGATGGCATGGCGCCTGCCTCTCTGAAGGACGCCTGGATAACTCCCCTTATAAAGAAGCCCACAAGATCCAGCTTCAGCCAAAGACTATCGGCCAATAAGTAATGTGCCATACCTTCTTAAAATCATTGATCGAGTGGCATATCTGCAGTTGCAAAGGTTCGTAGAGGACAATAACATTTTAGTCATCAATAAATCAAGATTTAGAGCACAGCACAGAACTGGGACGGCACTCTAGACCTTAAATCCAGAATTCTAGGGATTGTACAAAAAGGCTACCGAGCATTATGAATGCTGTTGGCCTTCTCTGAAGCATTTGATCTCATTGATCACAACCTTCTTCAAGAAAGGTTGAGAAACATTGTTAACTGCTCAGAGAAGGCGTCCCAATGGATTACATCTTTCTTGAGTCCAGAACATCAAGAGTTGCCCTCCCGAATGCCCAGGCCTCTCACATCTCCTCCAAATGCGCAGTTCCACAGGGATCTTGCTTATCCCCAACTTTATTTAATATCTACACTAGGCCACTACTTGATCTACTCAATGGACTGGGTGTCCAATACGGCATCTATGCAGATGACACCCAAGTCCTATTCGCATTGACTGGAACATACACCACAGATGCCAAGATCTTGAATAATGTCTACATGGAAATTCAAACTTGGATGGCTTGTAAATCAATTGCATTAAATAATGAGAAGACAGTGCTTCTTATTATTGCCTCCGGTCCTCGAATAGAGAAACTTGATACCATCTACTCCCAATTTTCTATCATTGGCAATATGATCCCCGTCAGTAAATCAGTGCAAACACCAGGTGTAATATTTGACTGACTTGTCAATGAAACAACATGTCTAAAACATACGCTCCTCTTGCGGTTATGTGCCCAAATTACTCCACCAAATCAGGCCTTATGCAAGCACAAAAAATAGATCCTTATCGGCCAATGCATTAGTCAACTCACGGTTGGACTACTGTAACAGCTTTCTCACTGGCACTTCACAAGCCAACCTGCACCTATTACAGACTACTCAGAATGGTGCCGTCAGGGCAATTCACTGACTCTCCAAGAGTGACCATGTTTCCACTTTCAGAAAAAGCCTACATTGGTTACTAATTAAACAGACAATCAATAAACAGACAATCAAGCATAAGATCCTATCCCTCACTTACAAATGCCAGAACTCCACGGCTCCACAGTACCCGATTAACAGGCTTACCACTAAACAACCTACACGGGTACTGCGCTCCAAAGAAAACCACACATTATCAACCACGCTACCATCTGAAAACGTTTGGTGTAAAAATCCATGCACCACAACAATGGAATGCATCCCACCTGACATGAGATCTTTATCTTCCTTGGCAGTCTTCAAGAAGACTATCCAAATGCTCCTCTATAACTCAGCAGAGTAATTGCCCTCCTCTGCCTGACTCCCACTGATAAACGTCTTGTTTTGTTATTTGTGCGCTCTGAGGCCCAGGGGCATGTAGTGCTTTATAAGAATAAAATATAAATACAATAAGTAAGTGCATGCGGTCATCGATCAAACACTTTAGGAGGTGGATCTGCATCACGCATTAAGTAATAGTCTGCCTTGCAGTTTTCATGGAGGTTTCCAGGAGCTGAAAAGTCTTTCAAAATGGCCACCATGTAAGAGGACCATTTGTAATGATTTTGGTCATCTTCCAGCAAAGTAACTAGAAAACTCAGGAGGAAGTGTTTTTAAAAAAAAAATCATTGTTGTTTTGGTCATTCTTCAATCCAAATGATGCCATTATCTATTAGTATAGTTTGAGATGTTCCCAAGCAGAACATTTTGCATTTTTATGGTAAAACATTATATTATTGAATGGCCGTAAACCTTTTGATTGGGTTTTCCACAAACTGTGACTGCGGTTTTGTTTTTCTATGTCACCTTACTTGGGTCCATCTTACCTCATCAGAGTCAGAGCCACTGCTTGAATACCCCTCCATGCTTGCATATTTGTCCTCTGCTGTCATTATGAGTGTAGGGAGATTTCCTATATTCACAGTACAGAGGAGCCTCTCTTTCCGAATGGTCTTCTGGGTTTATGGAATGCAACAAATAGGTTCACTATATAGTGAAAACAGGGAACAAACTGGGGCACAGCGATCAGCAAACAGATATATCTGATTTTTTGCAAACCTTTTGAATTACATTTATTCAAACTTTAGAATTCAGGTAAGTAAGAAAAAAGGGTCCAAATCATTTCAGCTTTTAGCATTAGTATATTTTTCTAATAGTAATGAAATCAAATTCTTAATCCACATATAACAAAAGTATTCATAAACATATCAAAATCACACCATTTACTTTTGAAACCACTCATTTGTGGTAATCATATATTAATGACAACAACAAAACTTTTCTTTCATCAACCGTGGTTTTTAACTTTTTTGAAACATGTCCAATAACTTGATAGGAAACGGTCACAGTTCACACGTGGTAGTTTGTTGGTATTGTAGCCTATCCTTAACTATGCATTTTGGGGGCTTCTCGCCCTTCTTCAGGTTTGTGTATTGGGTTAAATATTCTGAAAATAAATTTAATAAATATTCTAAATTAGCGCACAAACTTCCTTAATTTCAAGTAATCCAAAGTAATAGTAATGTGCGCTTTCCTCTACTAACCTTCTGAATGGTCCAGGGTCCAAAAAGGAAGACCTCAGTAGGACAGACTCGTGATGGATGCGGTAAGACATATATACACATCGCTTTAACACTGTGCTCAATAATACAGTGGCCTACAGAGGGACCAGGTGCTCAAATAGCGCTGGGTCCCCCTGTACGTCATCTAAATTCTGAAGGGCAACTGTACAGTAAGCATCCTGGATGGTAACTCTTACCCCAGTAGTAATGTGTTCTCTAATGCAGTCCTGGAGTAAGAATGAATGTGGTCTCCATCATTCACATGATCCGGTCAATTTCCGTCATCCTCAATATCCCTAGGTATGGAAATATGATCCCTTTAAGTATATAGATGATATCCATATGTGCACTGCAATAAGGTACTCAGGTAAGACCTACCTTAGTACAGGACAAATGTAGTAAAATACTGCTGCTGGGAAAATGAACCTGTGGAGGTGTGGTGTCTCGTCAGCGACACGCGGCTGCTGCCATTGAAAACAATATCTTAAAAGAAGGAGTGCATAATCACTCTATGTTCAAGCAACAGAGTGTAGCCTTAAATGGGGCAATGAAAATTCGAAAAACTGCCTACCGTAGCGGTCAATTCACCAGCGAAGATCTGGTCTATGCACCGCAGCGTTCTCTGAACAGTGGATATGTTGCTTGGCAACCACTCAACACTACCTGTAATCGTGTCCCTTTTCTATTGCGATTGTATTCAACCTGTACGCCATATTGGAAGGTGTCTCTATTGTTTGTTTTGATTTCGTACGGATGTTAATGGGTTTGCCGCAGCATTTTCTCATATCACATTTACCACAAATATCTCTGTTATGAATTATTATTCCCTCATACACATTTTAGGTGACCTGTATGACAAAATGTGTAACTCAGATAAATGATCATACATCTTTACATAACGAGAGCGTAAGAGAATATGACATTGTTCTAAACATATCTGTCATTAACCACTTGTTGCTGATCCAGATTACATAAACAACAGAGATATATCACTTCAATACCATTGATACATTTTGCTTTTTTTTTATACAATTGTTCTTAAACGCGCATCGCATTCTTCAGAGTCAAACGTACAGTTACTCTATCGCGAGCTTGAATAATGCCCACATTTGTCTGATCTATTTAACAACCTTACAGAATTACCATCTTCATACGTGAATTCAAAGTCAATTTCTTCACAGATAGCACTTTAGTTCCCAGTCAATATTCATCCCTCGGGGATACATAGAGTCCAATTTCTTTATCCAGTATATTTCTCTCTGCTGTAATAATTTAGTTAAATTGCCAACCCTCCTTGGTAGTTTCACTGTTTCCAATATAACAAATTTGATTTGGGCAATTGTATGTTTTTCTGAGACAAAATGTTGAGTTACTGGAGATTTCATGGAAAGATTACTAACGTTAGACTTGTGTTCCCCCCCCCCATCTTATTTTGGCTTTTCTGCTTGTTAATCTTACATAATAAAGACCACATGGGCACTTAATGCCGTATATTAATTCATTGTGTCACACGTGGAGGTGTGCTTCAGTGAAATCTTTTGTCCATTGTAGGGATGATGTATATAGCTTCCTTTCAATATATTGTGGCAACAATTACAACTGTTGCATGGTAAGGTGCCTCTATGTTGTTTTTTGAGATTTCTACTTTGTGAGAAGTCTGATTTAATTAAGAAGTCTTTCAGCACGTGTGACACAATGAATGTAAATCCCCAGTAACTCAACAACCAAGCACACCCCATACGTATGATTAACACATAAACTGCCCCCCTGGAGATCCAGAATATCAAACCCAGAAAAATGTTTTTCCCAACGGTTTGTGAACCCCCTTTCTTTACACCCTAGATTAGAACGTCTACAAGTGCCATAACGGCCAATAGGACCACTTAATATATGTTTCTTGAGGTCAGTCAAAGAGTTATTTACTTGTTTATGTGTTCTGTATTTTGGCCTTAAAATCCTTAAATACATATGAGAAAATTATAGAAATACACAATATGTGTAAAATATGTATAATTTAATATCAACTGAATTATGAGAACCCCTTATGCAAGCCAATATAATATTGATCAAACTCTTTCAATAAATTAAGTGCTGCATATCCAAAACAGTGGCCATACAAATTAAGTTATGAAAGGGTTAAGAGGCACCAAGTCCTGCCAAAACCCACACTTAGTTCACCATCTTCAGCTTGTTTACTCAAATCTTCTCACTCAAACCTATGAATTGAGATCCATATCTATAAGTAAAAACACAAAAAAACAAACAAAAGATAAACCATCAAAGGCCCTAGCTAAAGCCCTACTGAAACTGGGTTTCCACCAAAAAATACTCTACCCCACCCACTGTAAAGGGCACCCCTAGACTGCAATATAGATATCAGTTCCATTACTCCTGCACCCTGGACCGACGACCACCTTATACATTTCCTCATCCCGACCTCCTCCAACGTAACTATAACTCTCAGCGCTATCCCACCGGCGTTAGCCAGAAGTTCTCAGGAACCTTACCAAAGAAAGCATTATGCCTCATCTAGACATTCCTGCGCTCAAGCACCCTGCAGTGCTGTGTCGGCTGATATTTACAATACCACGCTCAAAACACCCATTGACACCATTGCTCCTCTAGAGATCAAAAAAGCTTTAAAACAAAACATTCTAACTCTTGGTTTTCACCTGAATTGAAAGAATTACGTGGCCTCAAGCGTAAAGCCCTGAGTAAATGGCATGGATCCCCACAGGACTCCACGCTAACCGCCTACAAAGCCTCAGCAAAGCAATACAAAAAAGCCATAATCCTAGAAAAATCCACATCGTACAACGATAGGATCTCCAAAGCCACCTCTGAATCCAAAGAACTCTTCGCCATCTTTAAGGAGCTATCTGCACCAGTCACTAGCTCACAAGAAGTCGTTAAAGACAAAACATGGTGCCCCAACGTACAAACAGCCCTTATCAACAAAATTGAACTCCTGCAGGAAAAGATCCTTGAGCATCACAAGAATCTCTCCAAACATATCACGATAGAGTCTTTTCCTCAAAACAAAGATGCTATAGACAAAACTCTCTTCTCATTTAGGGAGGTAACAGAGTCCGAAGTACTGGACATCATGAAGAAAATCAAACCCTCCAATTGCAAAGGCGATGCCTGCCAAGCCAAGATGGTCAACGAATGTGCTGAAAAATTAGCTCCATTCCTTAAAACATTCATTAATGCCTCTTTCAAATCCAACACAGTCCCCACCTGCCTAAAAGAGGCTTTGGTTCGACCACTTCTAAAAAAACCTTACTAGACCTTGAGATAGCCAACAACTACAGACCTATCACTACCGTCCCTTTTCTGCTTAAAATCCTGGACAAGGTTGCCTATACCAAATCCAGCAATTCCTGGAAGCAAACTGCATCCTAGGCAAGAGGCAATCAGGATTCCACCTAGGCCATGGGACAGTATCTGGCTTACTTGATCTTAAGATACAACTCTGAGACATTATGGACAAAGGCAAGCCAGCACTTCTATTGTTAGAACTCTCGGCGGCCTTTGATCTCGTCAACCATGACACCCTCTGTAATCAAAGAAAAAAACAAAGTTCCTATTGATAATAGAAACTCCTGTCCCCTGCACACCATATGGTATTGAAATGAATTCCAAACAATGTTTTGATAATTTAAATAATTAGATCATAATATGTCACAAAATGAAAGATTTCTATTGTAGCAACTATTTCAAAGCAAAAATGTTTTTTATGTCACAATAGAGTTGTGACCGTAGTTAGTGATTTTCTAAACATACTCAAGGATACATTCAATCAAAAATATTTTTAATCTTGTAGGTGAAACTAAAAATAAAGAACAATAGGAGTTCAATACACTCAATAATATCAATTTAAACTAATCTGGAGCTCTGCACGTTTCGAGAGTGAACCTCTCTTCTTCAGGAGCAATCAACAATATTTTAGACAAACATTTTCAACAAAAATTCTTTAAACAAAAGTTTCTTTGAATCATTAGTTCAAATATGTGCTTTTTCCAAATTGTATCCAAATACAATAGTATTTTTCAACTGTATTTTCTTGTATATCTTCAAAAGATCATTCGGTTGTGGGATTATGGAAACGTCATCTTGTGGCACAGTTCTCTGAGATTCTGTTAACAATATTGATATGTATTAGTGATTTAATCAGTCAAAGAGGTTCTGGTGTTAATCAAGTAAAGCATGTAAATTGTTCATACCAGTGTGATATTGCGGTATATACTAGAGGGTCTCAGGTATCTGACGTTTCCATAATCCCACAACCGAATGATCTTTTGAAGATATACAAGAAAATACAGTTGAAAAATACTTTTGTGTTTGGATAAAATTTGGAAAAAGCACATATTTGAACTAGTGATTCAAAGAAACTTTTGTTTAAAGAATTTTTGCTGAAAATGTTTGCCTAAAATATTGTTGATTGCTCCTGAAGAAGAGAGGTTCACTCTCGAAACGCGTAGAGCTCCAGATTAGTTTAAATTGAGATTATTGAGTGGATTGAACTCCTATTTTTATTCTTTATTTTTAGTTTCACCTACAAGATTAAAACTATTTTTAATTGAATGTATCCTTGAGTATGTTTAGAAAATCACTAAGTATGGACACAACTCTATTGTGACAAAAAAAGCATTTTTGCTTTGAAATAGTTGCTACAATAGAAATCTTTCATTTTGTGACATATTATGATCTAATTATTTAAATCAAAACTTTGTTTGGAATTCATTTCCAATACCGTATGGTGTGCAGGGGACGGGAGTTTCTATTATCAATAGGAACTTTGTTTTTTCTATGATATACTTGACTTCTTGATACCAGAGTCATTTTCTTTCTCACCGGCACCCTTGAAGAGTGATAAGATTGCATGAGCTAGAGGAGCTCGAAATTTCATAAATTCAACAAAACGGTTTCTTATTGAATAATACAGGGTGTGCAGTCTCTTTTGTATACCCTCTGTAATCAACTCAAAAATGCTGCCCGCTTCTCCCCTTAAGCAGCAGCCTGGATCACGTCTTTCCTCAAAGGAAGACTTATGAGGGTCTTCTCGGACACGGCTTGTGCAGCACCCGCTACCATACACTGTGGAGTCCCTCAGGGATCATGCACAGTACCAACATTATTTAATATGTTCAACCTACCACTCTTCAATGACCTGGATGATCGCGGCATAGCCTACACCAACTATGCCGACGACATGTAGGTCCTACTCCCCCTTAACAGACTCGTACCAACAAGACTTTAAGACTTTGCTGCCCTAACTAGTATCTACACAGCTACATGGATGGCAGCTAATGGCCTTTGCCTGAATGGCGAAAAAACTGAGATCCTCTTGGTAGGTACCAAAGAGACACTTAATAAACTCTCCCCTCAGTATAGCACCTTCAATACTGATAACACACCTATCAGTCAAAACCGTAGGGGTTTTCTTTGACTCTTCCCTGTCTATGACAAGACAGGTCAACAATATCGTCTCCTCAGCTGCACACACCACAAAAATGATCAACGCTGTCAAACCTTTCCTTTCAACCATGAACTGCCTCGCCATTGCTAGGGTGACAATCTGCGACAAACTCGACTACTGTAATGCACTCTTCTTGGGCAACTCCTCCAAAAACCATCACAAGCTACAGGTCACACAAAACAACGCCCTCAGAGCAGCACTCAGCATCCCCAAAATGGAACACATTTCTCAGGCGAGAAGAGACGCACACCGGCCACCAGTCAAAGAGCGCATTCTCTTTAAAACCTTGGACATCATGCACAAGTGCCTTTCATGCAAGCCCCCCCTCCCCCATTTCTCTCTGATAAGATCACCCCCTTCACATCCTCCAGACCCATTAGGACGCACCTCTCAAACCAGATCTATGTCCATGCTTCAAAAGAACTAAAGCAGGGGGCTCCAGCTTCCAAAACCTGGCACCCAAAAATTGAAGCGCCCTGCCCACAGCCCTCAGAAACTAAACATCCTACACAGTTTTTCGCAAAACACTGAAAACTAAACTCTTCAGCTAAATATTCACAACTGTTTCCTGTTCAGTGTTCATGCTCCACCTGAACATTGGGCGCCCTCCTATCCCATTCCACTGTAACCAAGGAACTTGTGATGTCATGGTTATCTGCATGTAAGCAAGTATTCTGTAACAGCGCCACGATGCCCAAGGGCTGCTGAGCGTTTTATAAATCCAAATAAATAAAAAACACTTTCTGCACATTCCTGCTTTACCTATATATGCCCACTTAGAGCTAATCCCCCCCCATCCCAAGTATACCTTCCCCTCTTCACCCTTGCCCCTTTTCCTTCACCACCACAGGCTCGTGTCTAGATGTGCTCTCCGGACAACTACTGTAGCAGGGGGACACAGGATTTTAGCTGATGCAGTATAAATAACGACTTAATTATTGGATAGCATTTACAAGATTAGGATCCAGAGGCCGTGCAATGGCTACATTTTCCTAATTCTTTTAAACAATACTCACAATTATTTAGTAAAGCAACTGTATTGAATGTAGCTGCATTTTGAGAATAGCCACTGCATTGAATTTAGCTACATTTTGATGCAACTGTCCACTAACCCTACTATAAACTCTCCAATATCCTGCATCCTCACCCTCAAACACAGAACAAAACACACTCGTACCTCTACCGCAAGAAAACCCAAACTGAATACACTACACAAGAACAAACAAGAAACTAAACTAATTACACACAAATCACTACATACACACTCATACACCTAACACCACATAACATCTACCAACTAAAACAAACCAGCACACATTGACCAGTTTTTCCGAACTGAAGCTATCAACAGCACATCAAAGCTCTCTAGTGTTTTTCCCTCTCAATCCCACTAACTGAGCCCTCCCAGTCCTCCTTCCTTTTCAGATTTGCCAGAGCTCCTGGGGACCATGAAAACAACAGCGATGCGCTGTTTAAATAAAAATTACATTAGTTCTTCACCTGGCCTAGTAGGATCGCTGTCTCTGTCTTCCCTCTGTTCCCCCTCCCTTGCCTCGTCACGCCTTGAAACACTTGTGTCTAGGAGCATTATAAATGTCATATCATATCAAAGTAAAAAAGAAGTTGGATGCTGTCAGACGGCGCTGTGACCCTAAATCGATACATTAAGTTAACATCTCTCTGAATAATATATTGTCCGTCCAAAATGCTTTTTCAGTGTGCTCTTCAAATGTTTTAATTAGGAAGACACGTGTTTCGACCCATGGTCATCCTCAAGGCTGTTGAATGTTCATTTCACCATGTACAGTACGAGAAAAGCATCAATGCACATACATTCTAATGTTACATGTCCAAAATATTATCAAGGCACAATTCATTGTAATTACAATGGTTGTAAATACATACCCATGATAGAATGGTAACAGATGAGGAAGTCAGAAAAGGAAACACAATACAGAAACCTTCCGTCAATCATGCTCCAATAATGTGCCATATCATTCTGTGAATGAACTCAGTACAACCCAGGTTAAATACCAACACCTTATTCCGTCACCGGTCATTATTACTCTATGCTAGAGTTCCAATGAGTGATTGCCCATATACATTACAAATTAAAATGGGACAGTGCCGTTAGTCATCTGCCCCTTTGCCCCTTATACCATGCGTGATCTGCCAGTTCAAATTATTAAATAATACCTTTGTGTGTATGCTTGCTCCTAAGCCTAATGATGTGTCTGATCTGGTTTCCCATGTGCTCCGAAATCTTAGCATTCTCCCAATCACCACTACATCTATATGTAATTGGCACTTTGGGGGTTAGTGTGTAAGATTAGATGAAAGTGAGTTAATTAAGATCAACTCACCAACTCAATCCAGCAAGTATCTCTGTGGTTAAATATAAGTCCAAAATATTAGTGCTTCCACTATTGCATCAAGGTAGCCTTCTACTGACTTGATGATTAGGTAATTCCCACACCGGTTCTTACCCATTATCTTTATGCGAAAACGTGATTCACATCTTGATTTTTTATACTCCTCACAACCAGTAATGTTAGTTCTTTCTTTTAATCTGAATGTCTTTTGGGAACATAATAGATTCACACTATTACGTTTGCTAATGGCTGTTTGATACTAAATGCTAGTTATTAGTATTCCTCATCAGTGTCAATAGGTAGAAACCTTACCAGATAGACTGGCTCCCGATTGCTTCTTCTTAATATTAATGTTGGCGAGTTAGTTCAGTTGTTCCTTCAAATATTCTAAAGGTCCCGATACCTGTGGCAATACATGGCCATTACAGTACTGTACTCTAAATGTATCTATTAGAGCTATAATAGACCATTCTTGCGTAGGCTAATGGCTGTTCAGATCATATCAGCCGAATCAAATGGACTTCCCAGTAAGAAAGGTCAGGAACGGACACAATGAATGGGACATTTGGGAACAATAACGCAGTACCAACTGAAATCTTTTGGCACATTGTGAATCATGGATTGCAATGGCAGAGAACAGAAGACTTGGGGCTGATGGGCAAAGAGGCATTGTTAACCACCCTTCTCATGACGTTTTGCTTGTACCCTAAATAGGTATTTTGATTTCACTTTTATATTATTACAGGCGTCCGCAAACTTTGGCTCTCCAGATGACACCCATAGGCCCTAGCCAGCATAGCCAATGGTGATGGGCCATGGGAGTTTTAGTCCAAAACCACTGGAGATCCACAGGTTGCAGACAAATGTCTTAGAAGGTGGACTTCTCGGACTAATCTGCTTCCATGCTCTACTGCTCATAATTCTGAGCACCTGTCTCGATCTGCTGTTGCTCTTCTGCGCTCCTGTTGCGCCCCTATTCTGCTCTATCACACCCTTTTCATCCCACTGCTGTGGCTTGCCGCTGTTATTCCCTGCTGTTCTGCTACCTAGCTAAGTGCCTGCTCTCTTTATTACCAACATACCTCTTGTGCACACTCCTTTATAAGACAAGGCCATGATGCCACCAACAGAGGGGCACCAGGCTGCTTCTACAAGCAACAATTGCATGACGGGAGGGTGTGGGGTGGTGATATTGTCTTTACATTGAATGGAAAGACATATTTGCACCAGTTATGCACACAAATTTGTGGAGCTCCATCCTTACCCAACCAACACTATTCTACTGTTATGTTGCTTCTTTGCCCCACCCATTGTCTCAGCCCATCCCATTATTCTGATACTCTGGCCAACCACCTAACTTACTAATATCTCCCCTAGTCTTGCTGTTCTAAACTTTCACATTTCCCATTAACAACCTCGTCCCCTGGCACGACCAACTGCTGCATAGCTCTGCCCCTTGCCACACTTTGGTGCTCTTCTGCAGGTGTAAGGGAGCCATGGTATCACAAGTATGACACTGACGCAAGAGATACAATTTCAAACCCGTTGTTCAATTTTCAGGGTTTGCCGTACAGCTAGGATGGGAGTAATCTCTACCATCAAATAATAAATAAACACAGTCCTAGTCGGTTTCTGTCAAATCAAAGATGGCCTATACTAATAAAACCTAATGCCTGCCCCATCTCTTCTACAAAACGTGTGTAAAGGGGAATATGTATGCAAAGGAAAATCAATGTCAAAACATAAAGAATCAATGTGGCTGAGTCAGCTCTCTTTCCAACGTTGAACAGCACGGAGTAAGGTGGTCCCTGTAAACAGGATGGCACACTCTGGCTCATGTTCTCAAAACACAGGCAGTTCCAAAAGTGGATCAAGGCCCACTTGGTCTTCCACGTTAAAGTCACTTATTCCAGCTTTCAAAGTTCTCTCAGTTCAACAAAAGTTCGCGTACATATCCCTCGGTCGGGCTCAGACTTTTCAATCACAGCACTTTTAGGGGTTCCCTTCCCCAAGCATAATTCATTCTTTAAGGGTTCCCTTCCCCAAATGTATCACACTTTCGGTCTCCCTCAGTCGGGTCAGACCTTTTGCTGATGTCAAAGACTTTCGAATGTTCGAGGTTTTTACAATAGACCTCCGCAGGACCACTTCCACTTTTCCTTTCAGCTCAGACTCTTGTGTTATTTGCCCCAATGTCTCTTGGTCTAGGTAGTTCACCATCACAAGTACAAAAGTTCAACATTTACATTTTCACTTCACTTTTTGTCGGGGTTAATATTAATCTTTATGTATTTTGGAGATCATTCACTATGTCGCTTTATAACAAAACATTTCACCTTTCGTTGAGACTTTTGGAGTGGGCTACTTCCTTTTGCTACACCACTCCTCTACTCTGCATCACTGATTTCAAAGTTCCCCACAGGTCTGCCTTCCTTTGTGTCTCATCCACACACGTGCAGCCTTCTATTGTGAGATATTCTGTTGCACCTTCAATCTTTCGTTAACACACACCGGCCTTTCATGTCGCTCGCCAACTCACCGGCACTGTGCATTCCTTTCTTGTCTTTGCAGTGTTTAATTCACGTGTCAAGGTCAATACCACAGGCTTGGCCTCACCTACCAAACTCTGTTGTTCACCCGTAAGGGTCGCTGTTGCCCTTGAAACACCATGCAGTCTTCTCATCTGGGATTTGACCTTCTCCGCGTCTCTTTCACAGCTCTTCAGAGGCAATGACCTCCTGCAGCGATCTCCTGGGTTTCTCTACCCTTTGCAATCGTCCCTCTGTCAGTCGCTCTGCTCCAGTAGGTTCGCCTTCACCCCAAGGGTTCTGCTCCTTCTCGTGTTCCACCTGGCTCAGAGTGTGTCTCTATGTTCAGCTTTTATCTGTGTGCGGAGAGCTAATGGGTATCAGATGTATGTAATTAAAGTCCAAGTGCCTGACCCGTTTAGCGGGACATGTCCAATGTAATATGTAAGGGTTTGCCTTTTTACTCTCAGTCGCCCTCTTCCTCGGCCCAGTGTTTGTGTGGAAAATGGGGGTCTGCGGGGAGTTGGGGAGGCTCCTATAAAATAGGATGGTCATAGGTATGGGAAAGGGGGGACTACTGCGTCTCACCATCAGCTGTCTCAACCCCACTCCCCAAAGACCCCTCACCCAGGTGATCCTCCTGCACTGGTCCACCCCCAGGAACTGGATCCAAAAAGCGATGGCCGTGTCCTGGCCACCTGGATGAGAAGTCCCCGAGGACTAGTGGGTGAGACACCCTTTGGTTTCTCACAAGGGCCAGTTGAACTACAAGTAAATTCTAGTAGAGGGGATCCGCGGGCTGCTAGACTAGCCATACAAACAGCAAATCTGACTATATTGGGTAGTAGGGAGAGGGCTAAATGCTCTTACTCTCTGGCTTTTCTGTCCTGCCCATGTCCCACTTGGGGGTCCAATGATATTCACCTTCCCTGCCAAGCTGCCCCCTGCCCTTCTCATGCTTGGCTTAAACTTGCCTCGTGCCCTGAAATGTGGATGCCCTCAATTTGCCTTGAAACCTGCTGTCTGGCCTACCCTTCCTCATCACCATCTATGCAATGAAAGGTTTATTCCCAACATTTCAACACGCCACACTGCATTGGAGAGGGGATGCATTTGATTTCGTAAACTCTTGTGTCAGAAGGGGGATTTGAACCCACGCCTTCAATTGGAGACTAGAACTTTAGTCTGGCGCCTTAGACCACTCAGCCATCCTGATAGCTAAGGGGCCTCGGACGCCTCCAAGCACCAAACATCATGAGTCCTCTCTGATAGGTGCTTTTAAGAACGGTTTATGATTTGTAGGGGCAACTAACACATTTCATGCAATTTTACTTTCCTTTGGCGATAACAACCACGTACCAGTGTTTAGCCTACACAGAGCCAGCGGCCTCAATTGAGTGGATCGGAGAGGGGCCCTCCCCCGAGTACATAATTGAGCACACACTGGGATTTGGAGTTCATGCACAGTAGGGCAACTGAGCCACAAAGAACATTCTACACAGAGAAGAACGTTGCCTTTCCACTTTAAAAATCCTTTGCAGTGAGCTAATGAGACAGAAAACAACACAGCCTCTTGAAAAAAGATTAGTACATATAGAACAAGTTGATTATAGCTTAGCAGCTCTCAATAAAATGATGCGCTGGTCGCCGCAGAAAGGCACGTGGCAGTCCCTGAACACTGTAGTCAAGCCAAAATGCTGACAGATCAAAATATAGAGTGGAAAATGACAAGGGGCAAAATAACAAGTGTGAGTTACCGAGTACACAGATAGCTTCTCCAGGACGAGGAGCCGAGATCGGCGTTTTCTTTGGACTGATGAGTTTGAAGAAGCTTTTTTATAACCCCTTGAACCAGTCAATACGGTTCACTCCCCATCACTACCTAAACACTGCAATATATTTTTACGACTACTTTCCATTTTTTTTCTATGTGGAAATGTTTTTCTTTACTGTTCTCTTAAATGCGAACTCTAGACTATTTTTGATTTGAAGTATTCTTCCATATGAAACCTCCACTTATATCTATCTATATATAGGTGGGTGTCGAGGTGTATAAGAGTGTTGTGTGAATGAGTAATTAAGCAATTGAGTGGGTAAGTGACTAAAGGAGTAAAAAGAGTGATGTCAGTGTAAAAGTTCAAAACAATAATGTCATATATCAGTCTATTATATCTAATTGAGTATATTAAAAGTTAAGACGCTAGGTTGTTGTTATGTAGCCTTTCTTTTCTAATGCTTTCTTAACAGACCAGCATTAAAAGCGCTAGTTAAAATGATTTCCCTTCTGGACAATTTCAAATAAGAAAAACGTCAGTGCAAATCATAAGAACAAGCTTTGTTTAAATTGTGAGAGATTGTGCAGGAACTTAGCTTCAAAGATTGTTCAGGAATTTACGATGTAATAAAGGTGCTCATCTAATAGGGGTTGTTTATCCCATTAGGGGGTTGGGAGGGCCCAGAATTTACTGTCTGATCACATTTTGATCACAAAGGCCTCTATTTAATAACTATAACCACTGAGCTACCAACTACCCACCTCAGGTCACTAGTAGATACACATGGTCTTAACATCATCCTGCTAAAACACCATTTACTCCCATTAACACTTCCCTTCACCTCATATAGCCCTCACCCTGATGCTCTCTTGACCTACTCTTTCCCCCTTACTCCCAATCTCTCTCCCTGCTGCTTCTACTCACTGCTTCCTTCCCTTCAAACCCCCTCCCTCCTGACTATTCCCCTCCTTCCTTTCACCCCCACTCTCCCCCATTTCATATTGCACACTGTCTACTACCCATCCTCCAAGATCTTAGAAGTCCTATCTACTCTACCTTATGTATCCATCTCGCCTCTCCTCAAAAACTGTTTTTCTTTGCCCATACGCTTAGTAGTACCTCTTGGGCTCAGGGGTACTGAGTCTGTCCTAAAAGAAATATGGGAAATAATCCCTTCTCGCGGCCACGTCGTTTTGCATCCAACTCAGCTACCATTCTGCACTCCTATTGAACATTCAAAAGTTGGTATGGGTTAACTAATGATCAGGAAGTCTCATCCCTCCGAGACCTTCCTCTCACCCCCAATTTCCTACTTGTATCTTTGAATTCACTGCTATCCAACATCTCCCACTCCACTCATTATCCTCCCTACCTACCTACAGGACAAGAAGTCCTCTCAACTTCTTCCTTGTTCTGACCTCCTGCTCGACTCCGTCCCTAGTAAAGCCCCCATTGTACTAATGAGAGATTTCAACCTCCCTAAAATTACCACTACCCTTCAACTGAAGCGTTACTTCTTCCTCTCTAACCACATCCTTAGCTTCCTCAATACATCACCCGCTCACTCATAAGGGAACTCTCTTGACTGGGTCTTCATTTCATCCTCCCTTTCCTCATCCAACCGTACTATTGCTTCCTCCGCCTCTGATCAGTCTCTACTTCACACCTCTATTGCTCTTCCAAACCCAATCCCTCCCCTACCTCCTCCTCTCTAAATTTAAAGCAGACTTGCTTGTCCCCTAACTAGCTGATGTTAGGGCCTCTCTTTAGCTCCCCATTTTCCCCTCCGTCCATTGAGTAGCTCCCCATTTTCCCCTCCGTCCATTGAGCAGGCATTCTCAGGTTTGAACCTGGCCCTCCCGGTTTGAAACCCATTACCATACCTGTATCTTTACCCCATAGACCCCCTGTCAACCAGCCCTGGATTATCCACAGATGTGTCTCCTCTAAAGTTATATGCAGCACCACCTCCAAAGATGGTGTAAAGACCTTAACCCCACCTTTTCTTAATACCATATAAAACACCCTTGTTTCCATCACCTTGGCCTTGGACTCTGCTAAATCTGTCTCCTATATGCTCTGCTAAATCTGTCTCCTATATGAATCTCATCCCTTTCTTTGCTCTCAACCCTGTAATCTATCCTCACTGTACAATCCAAGATAGCTCCTCCATGCCCTCTTTCCAGCTCCCCTTACCTCTCTACTAATGATTTTGCACAATATTGCACAAGGATCGCAAAGATTTAGGACACCCTCAGCCCTTAGCCCTTAGCCCTTCCCACCTCTTTCTCTCACTCTACACCCATATGGTTTGATCTTGGTGTGCTTGCAGGGTAGGTATGCCTCCCTTGGCACTGCAACCCAGTTTTCGTTTTCATTTATATTTTTTTGTTTTAGTTGGTGCTTTTCTCCCCTTTCCCACTCCCCGCTTCCTGTTCCCCAGCCTCCCACCTCCTATAACGCCCACCGACTTGTGATTCGGCCATGCGGACACTCACTAGAATAGCAAGGGTGTTGGGCCTTCATAGTAGCCCCAGCCACTTGGTCTTGGAGAGCTTGAAGGGTAAGTCTGCCTCCCTTGCCATTGTGACCCAGTTTTCATTTAAATTTATATTCTTTTGTTTTTGTTGGCGCTTTCATGCTTTTCTCCCCTTTCCGGCTCCCGCTTCCTGTTTGCTTGTCTCTCATCTCGCCCACTGACCTGTGATTGGGCCCTAAGGCCTTGCCTCAAGATCAAGGACACTTTCTGCAACAGTCCCAGGGCAGCCTTGCCCTGGGCAGCTGGCGGAGGGCCTAAGGCAGAGGGCAGTTCTCTGGAGCAGTTCGCAATCCCCGTTTGCCCCAGTTCAGCCTAGGACGTATGAAGGACCATCCTACAGTGACAGAAAAAGTAATTGTGGTGTGGCTGTGGGGGAACAGCCATTACTGTCCTCCAGTAAAACCCCACCTCTCTATTACTTGATATCAGTTACCTATTACATTGTTGCTAAATACTGCATTACACCCTTTTGTGCTAGTTATCCTGATACTGCATCACATCCGTTTGTGCTAGTTAGCCTAATATTGCATTTTGCCTGTTTGTGCTGGTTAGCCTAATATCGCAGATCACCTGTTTGTGCTAGATAACCTGATATTGCATATCACCTGTTTTTGCTAGTTGCCCAAAGGTTGCATTTCACCTGATTAAGTGTGCTGAAATGTGATTCCTAGTGTTCTCCCTTCTGTGTTGAACTCTGAACCTGGGTGCTTCTCACTCCTGTGCTGAATTTTGGATACAAGCACTCTCACTACTGTGCTGAATTTTGAATCTAGGCATTCTCACTACTGTGCTGAATTCTGAACCTGGCATTTCACCACTGTGCTGAATTTGAAACTGATGCTACTACCTTGCGACAAAGTTGATTGCTAACACTCAATAGACTCCAACCACACCATAGAACTTTTCTTCTGCAGGCAAAAGACCTACGAAGCGCCCCTCCCTTCTTCACCCCTAGCACTCGCTCAAGCAGAGACCGACTAGCAACCTTGACTGCCAACGCACACTCCAGTAGGGCACACCTGCAACCTAGGCCACCACTCACCACACTTAACTCACATCCTTCACAATCATACTCGCACAGAGGTTTACACCCCTCCATGACTGCACACCATGCATCTTCCAACTCTTATACCAGGGGAACTCTCTGGCATTCCAAGAGACATCCCATTCCACCACCCAAATTACCCATGCACCCTCTTTACTGGCAACGCCAACTTCATCACGCCCATTACAACCCCCTTACCAAGGGGAACAACTGATGGTCAATGCCCCGTTCCACTGCACCCTACCACATGCCCTGCCAGTAGGACCAGACGAGGCTTCACCTCCCTTCTCCTTCTCATATCTCTGTCAATAAGCAAGGCTCTCCTACCCTTGAACCCGAGGAAACTCTCCCTTGTCTCACCTGCACCCGTTATCAACCCCACCTCTAACCATTCAACCCAGTGACCAGACCTCCCTTGACTACAATTTTCCCATCCTTCAGCATGGCATGTCTCACTATTTCCCGAACCATTGCTTCAACCCACTTCCCTGCTGACCTTCCCACCCTATCACACACTCCCCTGGCACCCAACCACACTAATAACAGAGGCAAGGAGCAACCCTCACCCTCAGCTCTACATCAGCCTACTGACCACACTGCTCCTGCCCACTCTACCATGACCGCTCACATACCAACGCCTGTCAAATCCCTTTTTGGACACTGGCAAAACTCCACCTCCTCCCCCCACCATCGACACCCTCCCACTCAACTCCATGCCACTGACTTCAACCACCCCCAAGCTCATAACGGCCATCTCGACACACCACACCTCTTCTCGCTTCTGAGCCAATCAACCTAACACCCCCCCAAACCACAAACACCCAAGTCCTCTGACTGCCCACTCCCTCTTCCCAACCACACCACCCCTGCATCCTCCTCCGACCCTCTGAGAGCCCCCAAACTGCAACACCCTCCTACTAGCCCGACAGGCCACCCCTAACCCGCCCACCCCTGATACCCGGAGAAGCATCAACCCCATTGTACACCACAAACTCTCCTGCCTTTTAAGCAATGCCCGCTCTGTGGCCAGGAACAGACATGGCATCTTTGATTGCCTCACCTCCGAAAACCCTATATCTCATATTTATCACTGAAACGTGGTTCTCGGGCAACATCAAACCAATTGCCCTGAAGCATTCCCCCACGACTACTCACTCCTCACCCACAACCGGCCCTCTAGAGGAGGCAGAGTAGTGTTCCTACACAAACCACACAGCCATCACACTCTTAGAAACACAGCCTTGCACAGCCAACTGTGAATCCCTACTAGTCAAAGTCTCCTTCCAGCCCTCTCTCCCACAGCTTCCTACTTTTTTGCAGGCCCCCCAGATACAACAGACACTTCACCAACAACCTGTGCAACTCGCTAGCAGCCATAATGGCCACCAACCCAGCTTTCACCCTACTTGGGATTTCAACATCTGGTTTGACACCCTCAACAATCCCATGACGTAGTAACCCCTGATTGATTGTCTGGAGGCACAGAACCGCACCCAGCAGATAACGGGACCTACCCACACTGCCGGTAACACTGTTGATGCCCTTTTAGCTCAACTGACCTCATTACCATATTCACCCCTAGGCCCCTCATTTGGACAGAACACTTAGCTATCCCTTTCTGTCTCTGTACGCCCCACCGCCTCACAAGGTTTGCACCATCCCTCCCTCACAGTGCAAGAGCTGGAACAAGGTCAACATAATCCCACATCTGGCAGAAGCCCTGCTCCTTGCCCTCCCACACTCCCTGCCCCAGACAGACCTCAACCCATTGGTCTTTTCGACTCCTGGCTCCACAATGCCCTTCTCCCTCTTACCCCCACTAGCTCCACTCAGGCCTGCCAAGACCCGACCTCCAAGTGGGTCAACCCTCACCTCAAGACATTCCAAAGCCGCTTACTAGAAAGAAAATATCGAATATCGAGCCACCCGAACCCCAGAAAAAAATAAGCATTGGTCCACCATCCCCGTAACTACAACTCTAAGATCTGCAAGGTCAAACAATCCTATTACAATAACAGAATCTTGAACTGCTGCAGCAGCAGCAAAGAGCTCCACAGGATCATCTCTGAATTTCTGAACCCTCCATGCACCACCGACCCCAAAAACCCCTCCCAATCTCTCGGCACTTCCCTTTCTGAACACTTCCACAAAGCAGCTCTAGACCAGACGGCCACCATCAACGGCAAATTAACTAACCGCATCGCCGGTCCAATGCCCAACATCCAAGAGCCAACCCATGTGCACTCGGACACCTCCCGTAGTTCTGATCTTCAGGCCCATCTCGAGTCCGGACTTTTATCAAACTGCTGTCTGACAGCCGACCTTCCTTCTCACTTCTTAAAGAAAACATCACCTCATCATGTGCAGGGGAACTGGGCAGGTCCATCCTAAATTACTCCCTCACTTCCAGCACTTTTTCAGAGCCCTTCCAAGTCTCACACGTCAAACCGCTTCTAAAGTAACCATCCCTTGACCCACTCCAACCTACTAATCTCCAAAACCCGATTCTTGGCAAAGCTCTTCGACTACACTGCATACTCCCAGCTCAACTCCATAGAAACCAAATACCTCCTGGACCCCACGCAACAAGGTTTCTGTCCTGGTAATGGAACATAATCCAGAATCCGAGTGATCTGCCCGTGGCTGAAATTACCGCGGTCAAATCGTTTGCAAGAGAAAGGTGTGAACTACCAAAAAAACACCTTTCTCATGCAAACACACATACAAACTCAAACCCACACACACACACACACAACACACCCATAACACTTCTCCACCCACACCCTCAGCACATCCCCACCCACAACAAACAAACCACACTTACCTTGTCTTCACGCTGGGTTCCTGTAGCGCCAGTACCCTTTCACTTCCATGATCGGGAACCGGCGCTGCAGGGTCCTTTTCCTCTCTTTTCTTTTTGAAACGAAGGCTGCGGGGGTGTCCCCCGCAGCCCCCGCTCACTATACCATGAAGTGTAGTGAGCAGGGTGATGCGGGGAACACCCAAGCAGCCCCTGTTTTTTTTTTTTTATAATGCTACCACCAAAGGTTCGAACTTTTGGTGTTCGAAACTTTGGTGGTAGCATTTTTGGAACAAAAGGTTCAGGTGAATCTTTTGATGCGGGAACATCGTCACAAACTCATAATCCACACTACTCTATCTGCGATTACCTTAAAGTCACTGTAGACACAGAAGTCTGTGCCGCACTCAGCCTTCTTGACGCCTCAGCAGCCTTTGACACTGTCAACCACAACATCCTCCTCGACAGACTACACTACCTTAGAATCTGAGACTCAGCCCTCAACTTGATTGCAGATCCTCACCAACAAGCCACTGATCTCACCTACCCCCATAGGCTGACAGCAATTATGTCCATTGTCATGTCTAGACTTGACTATGCGAACGTCCTTTACCTAGGTGCTCCTGCCTTCCAACTAAACAAACTCCAGAGAGTCCAGAACTATGCAGCTAGGCTCCTCCTTTCCCTCGGCCGAAGGGCGTATATTAAACCTGCACCCTGCACTGGCTCCCGATTGGGCGCTAAGCCACTTTCAAAATCATGTACATTACTCACTGTGCCATGCATAAAACCGGCCCAAATACCTACAAGAGAAGATTACGCCCTGCCTTCCGACCAACAACTTGTGGTCAAGCACTGCCCACCACCTACTGCCTCCCCAACCCTCCAAATCAGCCAGGATCAGCGGGTCTACCTTCTCAACCCTGGGGCCAACAATCTGAAACTCTCTGCCCCCCCCCCTCATTCGACACACGCAAGACTACATGGTGTCACGAAAAGCACTCAAGACCTGGCTCTTCACCCAATTCATCCTAAAGGCCCACCAGGCTATTGGCCCTCTGCAAAACCTGGTCTACCGACTAACAATCCATGGCTAGGGAAAAGCCAAGAACCCATTACGCACTACAACGGACAGGTGAGAATGTTAGGGACAATGAACCCAAGGTCTAGACACACAGGAGCCATTTTTAAGCTTGCATGGCTATGTACCACACTCTGAAGTTTGGCAATGTACTATACTCTGTAGATCAGGGATTTTCTGGCGAGTACTGCCCCTGGAAGGGACAGCGATGCACTGTACATAGCAACCTTCAGCCATGCATTGCACTTAGAATACTCAGCCATCCGCTGCACCTGGAAGATTTAGACACGCACAACACTTAAGAGGATGGCCTCGTTCAGCGCTTGGTTTTGTGTTCTGCTCTGTGTTCTTGGAGGATCCAGCCACGTATTGCAGAAATATTCGAAATTTCATTGACCTGAATGTATCTCTGAATCCAGAAGTTTACAATCTGCAAGCAATAACTAGTCAGGCAGACAGAAGATCTGTAACACCTTGGTCCTGTATTGCACTAAAATCACCTTAGCATTGCAATTGCACTCTGCAGCCCAGTCATGCCTGAACCTAGATTATTTAACATTCCTCTGCACCTTGAAGCTACTAGCCTCGGACAGAAGGTGGGAGGTGGCCAAACACACTATTGCTTGAAGTGCCAGGCGCGGGAAGGTACGGCCATGTACTGCAGATAGAGCAGAGATCCATACTAGACTTAGAGGTTTGTGATGCACCAGATGTGAGCCTAGCTAAATTGGTAGGCACTGGAAGGAAATCAGGGACAAGGAGGCATTTTTCGACTATACGGCAGATACACACTCATACCTCCCACTACCCTGACTCACTGCTCAGCATCTACAATACTAGAATGCAGCCATCCCCCACGATTAATTCGGCCTAGCTGCACACATACATTTATACCATATTGCACACAACAGCCTTTAGAATGCAGTCCCCCCCCACATGATAAATGTGGCCTAGCTGCACACATAGGGCCTCATCAAGAGTTCGGTTGAGTGGTAAAATGCAGTGGTAACGCTATTACCACATTTACTGCTCTGCCCAATCCAGAGTATGGCCACATTCACCACCAGCTCCGAGCTGGAAGGGAATGAGCCACGGTATGGACTTTTTCAGTGCTATTACCAACGGACCCAATGGGGAATGGGGATTTACCGCCTTACCACTACTATTGATCGGTGCAAATTGCGCCGGACCGTGTAGTAGTAACGTAAATTGCATTGGCCGTTATCCCAGCACAATTACTGCTCGGATACCGCCCAACTTGTGATGAGGCAAATAATCTCACATGCCTCATACACACAGCACCACCTCCACTAGAATG
Source organism: Ambystoma mexicanum (assembly GCF_040938575.1). Taxonomy (NCBI): domain Eukaryota; kingdom Metazoa; phylum Chordata; class Amphibia; order Caudata; family Ambystomatidae; genus Ambystoma; species Ambystoma mexicanum. The sequence continues at coordinate 1,413,828,752 of NC_090934.1, read as the reverse complement.
CAGATACCCCCATGATAAATTTGGGCTAGCTCCACAGATACTGCCTGTCCCATATACCCTGCACACTACTTCCAGCATTAGAATGCAGCTTCCCGCATGAAAGATTCAGTCTAGCTGCCGACATACAGTGTGCACACACGCACTATTTACTTCTCAGACTTTCCCCACTTAACTGAATTCCGGTTCCCAAGGGCGTTCAACCTACAACACGTTGCCCATTCTTACCAACTTCCACCATTGAACGAGCTTCCGTTCTGAGCCCTGGTCAACTCATTTGTACTACAGAGTATCAAAGAAACCCCCCAGTTATTATATTCCCTCCCTCTTCAACCACAATATTCCTTCAATGGAGGTGTTACAAGTTCACAAGCCAAATCAAATACTTTGAGTGTTTTTTACAAAAATGTTTCCAAATACAACTAATTTGATTTATAGCTTAGGTGGGATCACTGTGCACCTTCTGATCAACCTCCCTAGAGTAGTCCTCCAGGTCTCATTGCAGTTCCAATTCACTAGAGCCAAGGTACCCCTATTCTCTGGTCTTTGCTTGTCCTAGGGAGGGCAAAAAGGCCATGGACTGTGAGGAACCCGAGGGTGTTCTCACTTCTTTCTCCCCGTCATCCTCTGGTCAGGTGGTAAGGGAAGGGCCATTGTCTTGGATCCCGACCCTGGGGGTGGAGATGCGAGGGAGGCTCACCTGGGAAGGGGAGACTTAGGGAATGGTACGGGGGATGTCCTTGGGTGAGACACGGTATCCCCCATTTCCATTCCACGCTGAACCCTCAGCCCCAGCTGCATTCATGGGATATTGCTACCCTTTTTCCTATGTCTGGGAAAACACCAGAAGACATCATCAATATCAGACTAGGAGGTGGGTGAAGAAGGGTAGTTCCACAGGCGAGACATCCCTCCCTTTTCTGATGAGAACCAACTTCACCATCCCCCTGCCTTTATAGGCTGTTGCAAACATCTCCTTTTGTTTCCCCTCATTCATATCAGCATAGTACTGGGATGTGGAAGAGCGACTAAGAGTAATACACGCTAACTTGTCATTTCACCACTCTGGTACTGAGATGAAGAAGATGCTTGAGGTCTGTTGTGAGGGTCAGGCATGTCCCAATAAATATGGTCAGGCAAGTGGAACCAAGTAGTCACACCTGCAACCTATTGGTTGCAGGTGTATAAAAGGAGGGAGGCAGCTGCGCAGGAGAGTGCAGCAATCTGAGGTAGAAAAGACAGAATATGGGCCGGTGAAAAGGACGCTGACTGCAGAGAGGCCAGGAAGATGCTGAGGCTAGAGCGGGCCGCGAGAGCGCCTGAAGCTGTGCAGAGCCCAATGTATTGGGTCCCCTGTTGGGAGTGGGGAAAACAGAGACTTCCTCAGCAGAGCTCTGCAGGAGTGAGAGAGGATCCAGCGAGAACCCAAGAGCAAAACCAGAGCACCCGTAGGACCGGCCACACATCGGTGAGTGAAGGGGAAGTATCACTCAGACAGGGGCACTCCAGAGCATGGTATGTAATGATGAATGCTGGTTAAGCAAGAATATATTAAATAAGGTCAAGAAATCAAACGTGAATTATTGAATACCGAACAAGTTGCTAAACATGTAATGAGTTTTGAATGCTGAACTGAGGAAAAGAGATAGTATCGCACAAATGAATCAAAAATTGATGGGCCTTTGCGAACAAGATGAATTTAAAGAGACAGCATTTGCAAACAAAGTGAAACGAGTGAAAATCAAAACACTATTGGCTAGTGTGAAAGCAAGGTGGTAACTCGAGGAAAATACAACAAAGGACAGTGTATGAGAATTACATATTGGTAAAGACAAGAAGCCAATAAAAGTGAATCAGAAGTATATTTGGATTGATGCAGAAAGGAAACCTGTGTTGTCAATGAAGTCCTTTGAGAAAGAATGAACTGTTGTAAAGTACCAAGTGTTATCGGTTACACAACCAGCGATGGGTGGACAGTGTGGTCCGACAACTGTGCCTAGACCGAGGAACCCTTTCTTGAAGTAAACCAAGGGAAGTCAAGAGACTGAGGTTGATCAGCCTGAGATTTTTCAAGTGACATACAGAAAAGGCAAACTAAACAGGCAAACTAAACAAGCCGAGTTGACTGTGAATTTGAAGCCAGAAGAGTTGCCTACTTGGGAAGGGAACCCGGAGACCTTTTGTGTGGAACTGTGTTGAACTTGTGGAAGGAAACCCTGAGACCATTTTGTGGAACTGTGTTGAACTTGGGAAAGGGAACCCTGAGACCAATTTGTGGAACTATATTTAACTTGGTGAAGGGTACCCCGAGGCCAATATGTGGCCCTATACTGAACATGGGGAAGGGAACCGTGAGGCCATTTTGTTAGAGCTGTCTTGAACTTGGGGGAGGGAGCCAAGAGCCCTTTAGGAGCTGAAAGGAGCTCCGAAATTTAGTTTGAACATTGTTTCTTTGGTTGTTGACATCCCTACACATTGGTTAGCTTTAGTGTTGAGAGCAAGTATAGGTTTTGGACACACACAGACTTTTAAATTGAAGTTACTGACTCAGACTATCCTTAGTTTATTTAGTTAGGGAAATTAGTATAGGGCAGGTTAGGCCTTACACCATCCTGACATTTGAGTTAATACATATCTTTTCTTTGACTTTTGAATCTGTTGTCTGCGTCCTGCTTCATGGTGCCTTCTCACAAAATATACCTCAGGCTCACTCGGGAACTTGCTAGGTGACATAGCAGTGTAGTCAGATTGTCCTGGTGCCCTTCTTCCTATAAATGACCATCTTTTCACTTTTTTCTCACTCACCTGGCTCTTCTTTTCTCCACCCTTGTCTCTCCCTCTGTCTACATCACCTCAATATTCTGGCCTTTCGGTCTCTCCGCACTCTCTCTCTCTCTCTCTCTCTGCTCCTGTCTCTTGCTCACCCTCCAAACCAACCTTCAACCACATCTCTATTACTTACACACAAACTGCCAAATGTGTACCACTGCATCAGTCCCAAAACCTTACCTTCACTCTCTCAAAATGCTCCAAGTTCTCCTTCAAGTCCTCCTCCACAGGTTATAACCTCCTCTCTAGCCTCTTGGTCTTCTCCCAGCTCTGCAAACAACAACCAAAAACTCACTGTTAACAGACTCTTATGACTTTCTGTAGCCCTTTGTGCCTAGAAGCGTCCCGCTTCCCCCATTAGTTACCCTAGCCAGCTGTTTCCTGGGCCAATCTCGGGCTGACAAGAGAAACTTAAAAATAGCACAATCTGATGAGCTACAGACTCAAAAGTTAAACCAATATAATGAAGCTGCTTTATTAGCTTAGACTAGGCCATGTAACCCTGCACTGCTGTGGTTAGGTAGAAGACTCCATCTTGAAACAATGAACACTTGCCCACAAGTTGCATTTCTGCTTGGCACGCTAAAGCAAGATTATTTGTTTTGCATTACTAAGCTACTGTACTGTGGACTGTTTCATGAAACTATGCCTACTTTTAATTGCACAGCCACTTACAGCTGCAGGATGACATGGGGGGTGAATAGTACGGGCGCAGTGAAAGTCAGAGAGTTATAGCATGTGTTTGAAGCTCTTAAAGATACGCTGGAAACTGTAAGTGGCATCAGTTTGTAAATCCACACTTCTCTCATAGATTTCAATGTATTAAGAGGCGTTTAAAAATGGGGACATTTAAATGCGAGGCATTTGTCTTGGATTTTTTCTGTTGGAAGCTGTCCTGTCGATGTACGTTCTTGTTTGATGCATTGCTTTGATGCTTTTAAAGATTTACCAAGCTTACCTCATTCCTCTTTCGGATTTAATGTCTGGATTTTTCTGTAACACCTAGGAAGTGGGACAAAGAAGAACAATGAAGGTGGTGACCCTGTCTCTTAATTCTACAATCTAGCAAAGGATGTACCTATTGTCAGGAAGGATCAAAGCGACTTAGGGAACCAGCGAAGGAGGGGAGCCTGAATGTGTAGGGATGTTAAAGTACCTACAGAAAATGTTTGTTAAAGGACAAACAGGCTAATTTGCAAAACTGACCACTAATAAATGAAAAAAACAATTTTATTTAAGTTCACAATAAAAATTACAGAAATTTCTTTGTTAAAAATAGAAGAAATCTTCACATAACAAAAGGCCACACGGCGAAGGACAAATAAAAAAAAAAAGCAGACCTGAGATCTGATACAACACATTTAAAATTGTGATGGGGTTAGTACGTGAGTATTGTGCCTTGTTTTGCAGTGAATGTTCAAAATCAAGCACAGAAGTAGAGCACTTTTGAGTAGAAACAACTCCATCATGGATGAAACCTAAGGTTTTTCTTGTGATGGTCGACATATGTTTCGGCTAATGGCAAAAGAAAAAAAATCAGACAATACACTATATGTCTGTTGGTTGCAAGTAAAGCCGTCTTCAGGACAGAGAGAAGATGGTTTTGTCAAAGAGCTTGATTGTGTTGAGTACTTCTTATTAGCCGTAGATTGTATGATTATAACGCACTAAACGTTTGATACTAGAGGATTCCTCATGGTTATTTTTGTGCTGGCTGTCGTTATATCAGCAGTGCACAGGTATTCTGCTGATTAGGTGAATCACAGTAATCTGATTCAGTTTTTGCCCGCGGGAACGACTGTATTGTCTAGAACTTTGGCCAAAACGAGACAAATACTTTACGTTGCCACGGACCCAACAGCATCACGAAAATCTGAATGTCCGTGTGACCACTCACATTGCCCAGCCTCTTTGGCGGATGTAAGGGATTCTAACAATCCATATCTGAGGGCGTGGGTCTAAACAGCCTGTTGCCACACCCAAAATCAAGCAATTTTGGGGGCGCCCAATTTTTCAGTTTTGGTTTTCTTAATATTCATCTCTACACTTGAAATACTTGTGTATAGGGGCATTGTAAATGCCTTATCATATCATATCATATACACCATTATCTTTAGAGTATTGAAGCAGAGCAGATAGACTACGCTTAAGACCAACAGCAATCCTATCCAAGATAGTTGTGTTGTCTGCATACAACAATCACACTAAAGCAATAGTACCAACCCGAGGGGTGAACTTATTAACTTTCTCCAGCACTTCACTCATATCTGCCACATATAAGTAATATAAGGGGGTGAGTATGGATCCCTGTGTGACACCATGGTTGGTAGGGATCTCAGCAGACAACCAATCATTATTGACTGATCACAACTGAGGTATTTGTATACAATTGTTCAATAGAATAATCTAGACCCCGGTCAACTCTGACATTTTTCCATCTTATCACATAATCCTTGTTGAGATACTGAATCGAAAGCTTTGCAAGAGTCTACAAAACAAATGGAACCCAGTCTGCTGATGCTTTCTTTCTCCTGAACCCACGTTTTCAATTTCTCCAGGAAACAGGTAGCAAACATTTCAGATACAAAATCAGAGAGTGCCAAAAGACATTAATTCTCAGGGGTAGATCTTAAACCCTTATTTACACAGGGATGAGGATACCTGTTCTCCATCTTTAGGGGATAATACCTGATCTACGAATTTCCGTGAAAATCATATGCAAAAGATTGGCCAATATACCAGGGTTGTCCTTAATGACCACGTTGGCAAGCCCATCAGGCTGGGTGCCAGAGAAGGTTTCAACTTTTTATCATCAACAGAAAATGTAAAACAGGACGAATACTGCTTCGAACCCCTAACTAAGGGTCCATTAAAATGCAACCTTTTCTGATTCATCCAGCACCAGTTGTAATAAAATGTACCAACATCTTTTATCCACTCCTCCTTGGATATAGGATGCATCCCTCTCACATTCCTAATAAGCATATACTTATGATAATAGTGGCAACATGTGCGTTCATCTTTATCACGCAATGCTAGAAATATATTATGGCATTGAGCATTATTGGTAGAGATTATATGTGCCTTTAAGCAATTTTATATTTGGTCTTCAAATTCACAATCAGAATCATCTTACCAAAAATATCAAAAGAGTCTGCACACACTTTTCTTATCCCCTGCGCAATTCCTTCTTTTTTGCAGCAATACAAGCATCATAGATCTTAAACAATTTTCACTGATGCACAACAGATTTTCCATCCCCCACCTAATGTTTATGAGTGTACTCAATAGTGCCCTCGATCTCTTCAATTAACCACCTACAGGGGCAATACTGTCTAATTTGGCCAATAAATTATAAAATGGCTTATTATTAAAGGTTGCTACCTTGGCAGTATTCCGTAACAGTCTGATATTGCAAAGAACATTATGATTTAGGCTTTCTTTTCCGTTGACAATGACAGTAGTCCACTCACACCGCAAAACTGCATGGTCCATTGAATTATTATGTAGCAAGAAAAGACCACTACATAAGTCTAATAGCTTCATGGACACATAGATGTAGTCTATCCTGGACTTTGCAAAACCATTTGTCCAAGTGTAGCACCTCTCACTGTCATTACCTTTTTATTTTAAGATGAGAAACAATAATTGCACAAAAAGTGGTTGCCACATTTTCTAATATTCTTACTTCTTTAAAAAGGTTCATTAAATCTTAATGTAACTCACTCCAAAAAGTTTCATAACATTATTTTGGCATGCCTTCCTTTTCTGGGGTGGTTTCACAATATTAAAATATCTTAGGGCATTCAACAATTATTTTTTAGAAAACATTTACTAATTTATCCCATTGATCCTTTGGTAAAATATTCCCGATAACCGTTCATTCATTTTCCTTTCTTAAATAAAACATCTTGTGTATTTCTGATTGTTCTATTTTGATCAATCAAATTAGCATTTCTTTGGAATTAGATACATCTGCTCTGTTTCAGTTCTAGTTGCTTGTAAAATGAATGGTCACTATAAATTATTTTGTTTTGCAAACCAATTTCTGTTTTCCATTCTTTTTTCTTCCCTACTTATTCAAAGAAACGTTTATTTCATTTTTAGGAAGAACTCCTGTTTCAGTTTTGCATCAGTAAAAAGCGCAGCGGTCTCAATTCTCACATTCTTGGTTAGGAAGTATTTTAAGTCTATGTAGCAATTATGTATTTGATTTCCTGAGATCTTTATCTTCTGGACTAATATTCTGTAGTGGGTAATAGTTGGGGCACGTTTCCAGTGGTCGTGGAAGAGCAAGTTTATAGAAATGTGTGTTGTACATAGATGATGAAAATATGATGTGTACCGATTGTCAGGGAACAGGGTTTCAGAGCATGCTTTGAATCTGAATATAGAGTAGAGCAAAAATAAGTTGGCTGTGTTTTTACAACTGCTGACACATTGTACAAAATCTTGGGTGTCAAATGCAATGTAAATGGAAGAAATTCAAAAGGTTGGGATAAAAAGCAACTTATTTCATAGACATTTGTTTTGGGCAATTGAGAGAACAGTCTCTCATGGGGAACATGATGATAATAAAGTCTGTAATAATTGATATTTTGTTATCTGTGGCTGTCTATATTCATAAACAGAACAAAGGGACTATTTGTGGGGATTCCAACTGTGTGTCGCCCAAAATCGTTGTCACACTAAAGAAAACACAGTTATATCGAATGGGACGGGTTTCAAGAAGCCAGTTGGTCTGACTGCGCTTTCCAAATCGTCTCTGGTGCACTGTGTTGTGCTAAAAAAAAACACATGCTCAACCACCTTGGTTGTTGCATGTGCTGGCTGCCATACAGATGAAGGTTTAGTTAATTTTAATGGGCTTTCTCCGTGTTGGCAGGTGCAGTTTTTGTCTAAAAACAAGGAAGGGATTTCTTCAGTAAATTTCTCTCTGGAGGTTATTCACCTAAAACAGGAAGGACCCCTAGGTGCTTAGTCTAGAGATCCTTTTACTGAACGATATAGACCCGTGCGGGTAGCACTTTGCACTAGATCTAGTCGTTCTATAGCCGACCGGTTTCTGTGGAATAAGGTGGATGAGCCACATTCATCAGGGCTGGTCTAGGCATCACAGTATATGCCCGTTGTTATTTAATTCCAGCAGCGGTGTCTGCTTAGCTTCTGTGCCTCTCCCTGTAGGGATGACAGGAAGGAGGGGTGAGAGATGGAGCAAGGATAAATATCCGAATTGATAACCTCAAATGTAGGTCTGTTCCAAAACACTGCATTGCATTATTAGTAAAGCAAAGGCTTACCCTCTCCGTGTGGTATGGATGCTCTCCACGGGGGGTGAGACGGCCCGGAACCTGGGGGCCAAATGACAATTATTACTGTCAAGTGTGATGCACTCGTGCACTAAGATAGGAAAGCAACAATACTCTGTGTAGAACTATCCATTTATAACCAAATTGCGTGAGTTACACTGTCAAGCTGCACACGCTCTGCGTTGCAGCTTCAAATTCAGCAAGTGTACAACAGAAACACCCTGAGTGACACGCAAGTCCGTGTGCCTACCTCTCGTCCCCTGCTCGCGGGGGAGTGGCTGGCCGCGGATAGCGTCTAAAAGAGGCCGCTTACCTGGAGCGAACATCTCTGGTGGTCCTGCGGGCCGCGCGCGAGAGGTTTCTTCGCCGCGACCCGCACTACCCTTCTGCTTATGTTGCCATGGCGCTGCGAGTCGTGTGGTCACGTGTGCCTGACTCCAGCATGGCCGCCCCACTAGGAGGAAGCGACGGCCATCACGGAGTCAGGCGCCGCAGGCAGCGAATCAGACGCCCTGTTGTGGGAGCTTTCCCGTGTATGAAGACAGAGGTCTGACACTATAGGCTGTGTGCTGGGTGTCAAACACATGATTGTAGGCCACATATAGTGATCTCATGTGGCCGAAGGAAAGGCGAAGGTGCCGCGTCAGTGCCCAGTGGCAGCCACATGTCCCGCTGCTCGGGTGCCAGATCGCCACACATTATTGGACTACACTGTCCAAGCCAAAAATGTCTCACATAGATCAGAAATGCTGGTGGTGCATCTTGAATGGTGCTCTTGTGCCAAAACAGCCAGTTACTTTAAGTGAAGTTGTAGTGGTTATGGACAATACATAATTACAGCATTGCATGCAATGACCCACATATACCAAAAAGAGCCAATACGCTGCAAGAGATCCCCATTGGCCAGTGGTAAGTATAGGTTACAGAGTAGCCAGCGATTGCCAGCTGGTTGCTTCGTTGAGCCCAGATTTGTCTGTCTGGAGGCGAAAAATCCAAAGTTGTTCACGTCTGAAGAGCAGGTTGTGTATGTTCCCTCCTCTCGTGGGGTTGGCCATTTTCTCAATTATTGTCCATGTGAAGTCTGTAGGAGTGTGTTTTTGTGGCAGGAAATGTTCCACCATAGGTGCTGTGGTCTTCTTGGTCCGTATGCAAGATCTATGTTCCGCAAGGCGTGTCTTGATTGGACGTGTTGTCATGCCTACATAGCACTTATTGCAAGGGCATGTGATGATATAAATCACGTTACAACTATTGCAGTTAGAGTTTTTTGAATCCACGGAAAATGCCACCCTATGTCGATAGAGGTGGTTCTCTTGGTGCTTGAGCATGCATTGCATGTGCCACATAGGGTGTGGCCTGTTGCTTGATTGTGTCCCCACAGTGTGTTGGGTTCTTTCTCTTTGTAAGAGTGCACAAGGGAATCTCGTTGGTTCTTCCTTCTTTTTAAAGCAAACCTCGGGGTATCTAGGCTGTGGGAGCTGACATTCAGGATCGGCCATAGCTTCAGAACCACTTTTTTTATCTTGTTGGTCAATGGAGAGAAACTCAGTACTGCCGTGATCTTATTGTAGGATTCATTCCGTTTGACATGATGTTCCAAAGTGACTTCTCGTGGGATGTTCCTTGCTCGTTTCCGTGCTTGTTTGACTATACGTTTGGGGTAGCCCTTATTGGTGAGTTTTTTGGCAAGCCATGTCGACTGCAGGTTGTAGTCTGGCAATGTGGTACAGTTTCTCCGGTATCTGAGGAATTGTCCAAAAGGCAGATTTCTTCTCAGACTTGTGGGGTGGAAGCTCTCATAGGTGAGCAGTGAGTTTCTGTCTGTCCGTTTGTTGAAAACTGTGCTGACAATTGTTTCATTCTGTATCTCAAGAGTGAGATCTAAAAAGTGGACTGACTTGGTGTTGTGGGTTTCTGAAAACTTCAGAAAAGGATTCTGACAGTTCAGCCACTCCATAAACAATACGAGGTCAGGTACGTCGACTCTGAAGATTAGTAGCACGTCGTCAATGTATCTTGAACACAATTCCATTTTTGGTAGCCATGGGTTGTCTGGACTATAGATCTTCTCTTCTTCAAAGTGGGCAACGTACAGGTTAGCGAGACTCCGGGCAAACGTAGCTCCCATTGCCGTCCCGGACACTTGTTCGTAGAAAGTATTATCATAAATGAAGAAGTTCTTGGTCAAAGCGATTTCAGCCAGTTGCATTACCAGAGTGACTGGGGTTTGCATGGGTGGGTCTCTTTCTCGTAGTACCTTCTCGATGACTCTGAGTGTGGCCATTTGGGGGATCTTGGTATAGAGTGACTCGATATCTAATGTCACCAGGACGTTCTGGATGTAATTGAATGGACGGTCCTTGATGAGTTCTAGGACTGCTGTAGTATCTTTGAGATAGGATCGCATCTTCACAACTTCTGGTTTGAGGAAGAAATCTACAAATTGTGACAGTGGTTCCAGAATTGAGCCTATTCCCAACACTATAGGCCTGCAAGGAGGAGGGTTCCTCCCTTTATGGACTTTAGGGAGTGCATAAAAAGCCGGCTTCTTTGGATTCTTGGGGTTGAGGAACTCATATTCCTTATTACTGATTAATTCATCAGCGCTGGCTTCTTCTAGAATCGGTACTATTAATTGTCTGATGGATTCCGTGGGGTCCGTACCAAGTTGTCTGTAACTGGAATGATCTTGTAGGAGCTCCATGACCATCTGGTGGTATGCCATGGTATCCATTATCACAGTTGCTCCCCCTTTGTCAGCAAGCTTGATGGTAATTGCTTCATTACTGGCTAAGGATTGGAGTGCCTGTCTGTTTTTCTTAGAGAAGTTCTTGTATCCCGGAATTGTCTCAGATTCTAGTTCTTCGAGTTGCTTCAGAAGTGCTTTTTCGAAAGTGATGGACTCAGGTTTGATGGCATTGGGTGGAGGGTAGAATGTGGATTTACCCCTTAGGGTGGTGGCACTCTTCTCTCCTGTGTATGAGGCTTGTCCGAAGTATCGTTTGAGTCTGATTAGCTGAGCTATTTCTATCCGGGTTTGGAATGGGTCATGCTCCGCCAAGGGTACAAATGAGAGTCCCTTCTCAAGTAGATCACCTTCCTCTGAGGATAGAGTGTATTGTGAGAGATTCATCACTATGCTCTCTGTGCGGGGTCCCATCTCCTCAAGTTGTCCTCGGTTGTGACGGTTCATTCGGCCGGTGGTACTGTCTGGCCTTGGCAGCGGCCTTTGCTGCGGGTGACTCGGGTTGACTGATTCTGCCAATGCACTTGCGGTTCCAGTTGCCTCTGCCTTTGTTCTTTGCTTTTCCTTGACCTCTTGGTAAAAAAGGTTGCGATGGGCCGTTATTGCTGGATGGGGCCGCATTGCTCATAGAGCTACTGGAACCTGAGGTGTTAGATCCGCTGCTAGAGCTACCACTCGAGAAGGTCCACTGGTTGGGTCCTGCTCGGTTGTTGTGGATCCTCTTTCTGTTATGCTGGTTTACCTGTTGGCCAGGTGTAGATGTATTATTCGCACTCAGGTCTTCATAATATGCGTCTGTAATATAAGGGTAGATTCTTTCCTGTGTATAGGCCGCCAGGTCTTTCTTTAGTTTTGTGACTTTTTTGTTGAGATTGCAGTCAGACCAAGTGGCTTCTTGAAACCCGTCCCATTCGATATAACTGTGTCTATATTCATTGTCAACAAGGAAGATCATGCAGGTTTTCTGGGGAGAAAACTAGAGAAATGATGTTTACAAAGAAAGAAGACAGGGGAAATCAGCTAACAAATTTAAAAAACAGTTTTAGGATTATTTTTATTCAAGGTTTAGATTTATTCTTCTTTTATGGTAATAAGATTGCATGTTTTGATAAATATGAAGAGCACTGAGAAAGATGGGCATATGCAAAGCGTGAGAAAATTATGCCAACACCTTTATTGTTCAATACATTTAATGCACGGCTTCTACGATTTTAACTGAAAATTAGTTACGTGCACAAGAACATACAATATAGCAACAGCTATTCTTGTGCCCCCATTCGTTCTTGATAGATAGGAAGTTACCTCTGTGAGTTAATTGCTTACACAAAACAAATGAGGTTTGAAATTGGCTTGTTCACATGCCGAAAGTTTGTTCACTTATACCAAAAGTTTAATGACACTGCCAGGGTAGGTTAATGGAAGTGTCTATATTCTTGTATATTTCTATACAGATTTCGAATCTTGAACATACCTCATGAGATTTGACGCACATGATTGACCAGGACCCTGAAGACACTATTGTAATGTCTTCCATCTCCCCAGTCTTCCTAGTCATTATAGCTTCGAGGACTGATGGAGCACCCAATATGCATGGGTATGTTGCAGACTGAGGATTTTTCTCTAATGACAGCTCTATCTGAATCGAGCAGGATTAGGGCACCAAGCCGGATCCATTCGGGCTGGCTTGCCCTACTTCCTGCCCACATTAACTCTCCACAACCCGTTTGGCAGACCTACAAGTTCAACGAACGGCTCATTGTATGCACAGTCACGTTGTATGTTTACAGAGTTTGTAAGGATATTTGGCATGTTACAGCACAGAGTACAGTACTACTGCACAAGTAGCATTTTTTTTTTGCAGCACCACCACAAGGGTGCGGTGCATTGCTATATGGGTTAGCAGATTAACAAGGAAAGACAGACTATTCAGTCAAAAACGATTTTAACATATAAGATGCAAATCTATTTTTACAGTTAAAAGCACACGTGTTCATTTAAAAATGCACACTATTTTTCACCTGAAATGCCTATATTGCTAGAGACACATTTGAAAATTAACAGCTAACATATTAACCATTAACCTGACTAATAAAACCTTATTTTAATATAAATCACTAATAAAATGTGTTCTCTACTGCAGAATTAGGCATACTTTGAAAACCAGTTAAATGAGTGTGCAGATTTTTCCTCTCTTCTCTGCCGGATTATCCGTGTTGTTGTGCACAGTAACTGCAGGAGGAAGGAAGTCAGATTTGCAACAATTGCAAATGTATAAGCGAAGCTATTGTTTAAAAGTAGGAGGATGAGAGATGATTGATTTCATTGGAACACGTCATAAAGAGGGCTGAGAGGAAAGTTTTAGTGGGCAGTAGCAGGGAAAAAGAGAGGCAGACATCTTTCTGCACTACTGGGGAGAAGACCTGGCTGTGGGGGTGTCCTGCTGCAGTCGAGACTGGGGAAAGCTGAAAGAATTACCTTTCCACTGGCAGAGGCAGTCCTATCTGAAAAAGCTGAGAATTCCAGGCAATGACCCCGGCTTGAGAAGGCAAGCGTTCCTTTTTGTTGGAGTTAAGCCAAGAGAGCCACATTCACAGAGAGAATCCTCTGAACAGATAAGGTAATTACCTAACTGGGGGAGCTGTGTGTGTGCACGAAAGTATGCAGTCAGTGTAGAAAAATGAAAGTCCCGTGCGTGTCTTAATCAAGTGCTAATGTTGCAATTTAAGTTCTGTTCTCCGCCACTATAATTGCAGAGTGTCATTGAAAATGCTTTGATTGTTCCCTTTTATTGCTGTAAAGAATGAGATCATGTCTAAATGCAAATTTTATAATACAGAAAATATTTGAAAACAGACGGGTGGTTTATTTTCTATTTACCATTACAATGCCAATGATGTGGGGAGATTTTTAAACAGTGCAATGGTCATTTTAAGACAGATGTGTGCATGTCAGAATCAGTATGAATAATTGTGAGTGACTGTAGTATAACTTGTTGGAGGTACATGAGCCAACGGGAAGAGAGACTCTCTGAACATAGCTCCCTACCGTATATAAGGTAGTGGAAATTACCACAAGACTACCACATATAGCTCTCTGTCGTAAATAAGTCAGTGAGTTTGCCCATGGTGGCGCACCAACACTATCACTGGAAATTGTGGTATCCCTAGAATGCAGGTCTGAGGTCTCTCTAGTGATCACACGAAAAATCTAAGCGAAGATAAGGGATTCTGGACATTGGGGCCACAAATAAAACAAGGGAATTATGCTCACCAAAATACCACCAACCACGTATACCAAATATGCAGGTCTGGGTGCTGAAATAATGCATGTCCATTGTATTATTGTTGCACATGGCCAAATCTGAATACAAAGAGTGATTATTGCTAAGTTATTTTTCGGCGGTAATAAAATACCGTCAGGCCCCAAATCTCCACAAAATACCCTACATATTTATGGTGCGTTGCAGGCCGGGAAAGTGATCACAGAGTACCTACTGGGCGTGGCAAGCGTGTCTCACACTGCCATTTGCACATTAAAGGGAACCCATTTTATAATAGCAGTGTGCCACTAAAAACGAATTTCAGAATGTCACAAAGGGAAACCACATTCTCAGATCTAGTGCAATATTTAGAGGCAAAGTTATTTGCACATGGGAATTGGTCTTCGAACAGTACCTTAGAATGGAGTAACCGCATTCAGGGTGAGGTGCAGAAAGAAAAACTAGACAATATTTTTGCAGAAGGCAGCATAATTCAGGTCTGCCTTACAAGATTATTGAATGCAGCCGATAAAAGTGCAGAGAAAGACTGTTTAATACGGCTATGCGGCAAAATATGGTTTATTTTAAACAAGTCACTGCGAATGCAAGAGAATGATACTCAGCTAATTAACAGGTTAAAGACTGAATTAGATGGGGCAAGTAAAAATCAGGAAATGTTGAGAGCAGAATTGGATGTATGCCAAAAAGACATGCAATTAAAATGCAGAGACTTTGATACTCAGTTATCCAAAAGCAAGAAACAATTTGAAGATAGTGAGCAAGAATTGACACACTTAAAAGCCTTAGTGGATCACATTAGGCAGGATAAAGATGAGGTTGTTTCAGAAATGCAGATTTTACAAAAAGAACATTGCGAAAAAGAAGGTGATCTCCAGAATGTAGAACAAGAAATGATTAAAATGATCCAAGAAAGAGACAAGAGAAGTAAAGAGTTCAATGAATGCCAAATGCAAATGTGCGATATGCAGGAGGCAATTAATAAAATGAGTGATGAAAATAATTATTTGCATGATGAAGCCAACAGACTCCTTAAAAAGTGTAAGGACTTAGAACAGCAAATGTGCATTCCCAGGTCCCAGGAGAGGCGGCAGGGTACCACATTCAATGGAGTGGAGGTGAATTCTAGCTCTGCCCAAAGAGCTAGTGCCCCAGTGACAGGGCCGGTGACTGAACTTGGTTGCAGCGCCCTTGGGGGATTTGATACTCCCATTGGGGGCAGCCACCAATCTCATACACCTGAAAACAGGATTGAATCACAAAATAGTGCAATTCCATGCATTGCAACAAGTAGCCCCATAAAAATAATGAAATCCATTAAAGCCCTGATCAAACCATTTAAAAAGGGAGGTGAATGCTGCATTGAGGATCACTTAGAAGCGGTGCATGACATTTTTAAAGCGCTCCAGATACCTAAGGAACAGTACAGACAATATTTTCATTTAACTTTAGATGCCCCGACGGCCAGCATCATAAGGGGATTAAATGAACAGCAGAATATGACATGGCTGGAGTTTGAAAAAGAAATTAGGCGTCATTTTTCTCCTTTTCAGTCATTGCAGGAGGCAAAGAAAGTTGCGTACACTATTACTGCTGGACCTAATACATCACCTCGCCAATTTTTACAAGACTTAAAAAGAGCATTCTCTCGCTTTGATGTATCTTTTGACTCAAATTCCAATGAATTTAAAACCGCATACTTCTATGGGCTACAGAAAGACATCATATCCCAATTGGTCCGTGAATTTGACCGTGACAAGTCCCTTGAATGGGTTGTACATCAAAGCACCAAGCTATATGAGGTACTCTATTGTCAGGGTAGAGAAAGTGATAAAATGAAAGATACTAGGCCTAAATCTAAAGAACCCTCAGCCACAGTAATGGAAATCAGGTCAGCCAAAATGTCCCTTGAGTCTGCTCAAAGCCAAGGTAAAAATAATGTGACACCTGAACAAAGGGGTAATCAACAAAGATCGCCATTTACTGTACCAATGTTCCAATCACATGATCCTAGTAATAGAGAGAGCTACATCAGCCCTAGATATTTAGGAGATAGACCCCGGGTAAGATACCGGTCTGATATGGCAGGTATGAACAATAACCAGAGACAAAATCAAGATCAAAGAAATGATGGTCCCTACCAGTCATTGGGGACACAGAGCAGATTTGATCCCAGCACCATGATATATGGTAATCAGGATAGGCCCCGATATGTGGATCGATTTACTGATAATGGAAATCAATATAGGGGCCAGAACCCACAATCTGAGAGACAGGACATGAAGCAAAACGTGAACTACAGTCCACGCCAGTACAATGATTCCCCACCAGGGGACTATAGTCAAAGGATGGGTGCAACCCGCTCCCCTCCACAAATGAATCAAGAGTTCAGAAACCATCCCAACCGGTATCAATCACCTGAGAGGTATCAGAATAGATCCAATCAGGGGGAAAACAACCAATATCGACCTAGGCCACAGAAAGAGGATCCTAGAGAGGTGGAAAGGTTCCAATGCCTTGAGGCCCAAGTGAAAATGTTAGCTGAGCAAATAGGAAAGCTCTATACAGCGCAAAAACAACCTTCCAAAGAGGGGGCTGATGGCCATAGCAATGACCGGGGGGCTTCCGAAAAGTGACTAAGTACTCATGATAACTGCAGTGCCAAAATGACAGATTGCTCTGATATAATGTTGCATAACGACTCTGAGATGTCTAATGGATTAAAAATGAAAGTACCAGTAAATGAAATTGTGACGGAAAGTGCAAATACTTCTAAAAAAGAGGTACGGTTTAACTTAGAGCTGAATAAAACAGTAAAGATTTGCACAAATGAAAAAGAAACATTAGGAATTCCAAAAGAACAAAGGGACAGATTTAAGAAAAATGACTCATGCATGGGGAATACCAGTGAACAGGGAGTAAGTGGGGATGCCATAGCTCCTTCCCTGGGCAAGCAAAACAATTACCAAACACAGACAGAAAAAGGAAATACTCACAAGGAGGGTACAAGTCAATCACCTGAAAAATTCTTTGAGCCACATATTTTTGAAGAGGCTGAAAGGGCTGGTATTACACTAAATGATCACAAATGCACAGAATTAAAAAATGACAAATTGCTGAATGATGTTGTGACACATGTTCAGTTGGAAGGTTGTAATGTGGTCTCTGATGTTACCCAGATGGATGGGCGAACGGTGGCCACACTCCAAAAAACCTCTGAACATGGAGAAATGAATAAAATATCTCGCACAGAAATGGGTAAAAAGGAGGGAAAAATGTCTTTTCATTTACCAATGTGCTTAGCCAAAAGTGAAAAAGACCTGAGAAAGGTGAGCCCTGAAATCAGTAAGAATTCACATTTCTTATGTGTATTAGAGGAAGTTGAGGACAGATATTATGCACCCATCACTGTAGAAGAAAAATGCCACACCTTTGCTATGATTGACACTGGCGCACAGGCCACAATTATGTCCAAGGAGCTGGTAAAGAGTATCAATGAAGGGAGGCCTCCACAGAGTCAGATCACAGTGAAGGCAAATCAAGGCCCAGTGCATAACTTTAATGGGGAGGAGGTGCCCATCATAGGTGTAACTGAGGTTGACATAAAAATAGGAAAGCACAGAATGAAACAAGAGGTATTGATCACATCTATTTGTGAAATTCCATTTCTGATGGGGACAGATTGCCTGAAAAGATTGTCTCCTCTCATAGATGGGGTGAATGGAGTGCTGTGGTCCTTAACCAAAAAACCATTGAGGCCTAAGAAACTAAAATCACAAAACAGCAATATAAAAGAATGTCACACCGTTGCCAAAACAAATGATGCTGTGGAGGTATATCTCCAGAATAGCTGCATACCTAGTGTCACTGTTATATTAAGGTGTCAAGACAAAGATCAGAGCGACAATGAAAAACTACCTGTACAAATATACTTGGACCCAAGGAAAGATTGGCAGACTGCCATAGACGAACACACATTACGTTTCTATTTAAAAGAGAATACATGCAAACAGAATATTGTTCCTAAAACAGATTCAGAAAAACACATTACCACTCTGGCAGAGATACACATGGAAGATGAGCAACCATGGGTTCACGCTGGTATAAATGATTATCTTAAAACAATAAAAGCCACTTTAGCGCTTGAACATGAAAGGAGTTTCATTAATGAGAAATTGTTGCAAAAAATTATGGAGAGGGAAGAAATCCCGAAATTTAGGATTAAAAACCAATATGTTTCTGGGTTGGACAATCCAGACTTTGAAAACCGAATTACAGGCAGATGCATGCTTAAAATTAGCATTGGGCAGAAAGCAATTTACCATAATGTATGGATAGTGAGTGGAGCACAAAATGAATTTTACATGGGCAATGACATCATGCACAGAATGTGTATGGTGTTAGATTTCCTTAATCAAAAAATATGGTCACGCCTAGGTGGGCCGGCGCCTGAATTTGAAGACAAAAGAAGGGCTTATCATTGTGCACAACTAGTTCCTTATGCAGTCGAATTACAGATGAGGAAAAATACTATTGTTCCTGCATTTACAAAACAGTTTGCAATAACACTGAAATGCAAAAATGGACAGCAGATGAAAGGCTCTGATGCATTTGTATGCCTGAATGAATCCATAAAACAGCAAGGCCTGGATTATGAATACATTCCATTGGTAAACATTGGTGAGGGATCTGTAAAAATCATGGTGAATAATAAAGGTTGTCAGGATATTCATTTAGAGGAAAACTCCCCATTAGGAATGGCCATACAAAAATCACATTATACGGCAGATTTAAATAACATGGTGATTGGGAATATTCCTGAAAAATATGTAGATGCCAAGGGCGAGTTGCCAGAACACCTGGACTCTCAGCCCAAAGGAATATTTAAAATTCATTCTGTGTATCCTTATGATTCAAATGAGACAGTGTGCTGCCATCAAGAGGATTGCATAATATTTAATTTAAATGAAAATGAAACAGGAAATCAGCCCATTGAAGTGGAAGCTGATATGCCTAAATATTTGAAAGTGGCAGCCCTACAAAAAGACACAGCCACACAGTTAGAGGAAAGCGCTGAGATTCCTTTACCAGAAGAGTTTCCAGAATTTTCCAGAATGGTAGAAGAGCAGATCTCCTTAGCGGATGCATGTAACAGCGATGAGGATCGACGCAATCTGAGGGAAATATTTATGGAGTTTAAGGATGTATTTGCAAAAGATGCTTATGATTGTGGTTTAACTGATTTACATGTGGCCACACTACCAGAAGGTTGTAGCAGAAATCCAGTGTTTGTACGCCAGTATAGACTACCGCTGGCATGTTTAGAATCATTGGCAGAGATTATTAAAAATTTGGAATCACGGGGAATAATTAGGCCCATTCATAGCACATCCAATACGCCTATTTTAGGTGTGTTAAAGCCAAATGGTCAATGGCGGCTGTGTGCAGACTTAAGAGAGTTAAATAAAAGAGTACCAGTATCTAGATGGCCACTACCATTCATTGATCAGGGCCTAGCTCAGATACATGGTTCAAATGTATTTACCACGTTAGATCTCACATCTGGATATTGGTGTGTGCCATTGGCAGAGGAGATACAACACCTATTTTCCTTTACATTTGACAGGACTCAATATGCCTGGCTTAGAGCTCCGTTCGGGTACATCAATAGTGGGAGTGAATTTGGCATATTTTTGAGAAAGGCCATGCCAGATGCAGCGGAAAGAGGGACAATAGTTTATGTGGATGATGTCTTGATAAAAAATGAAAACCTTAAAAGCCATTTTGATGAAATAAGACATGTGCTTGGCCAATTGCAGAAAGCAGGCGCCAAAGTATCTTTGCAAAAAGCACAATGGTGCAAGAAAAAAGTGAACTTTCTAGGGCATGAAGTGACTGAACATGGGCTAAATCCACAAAGGAAGAAAATAGAGGCCATACAAAGATTAAAAGATCCTAAAAATGTGAAAGGAGTAAAAAGTTTATTAGGGATGACAGGCTATAACAGAAAGTTCATTGAGAATTATGCAGAAATCACTCAACCATTGACTAAACTGCTTAAACTAAATACTCCCTGGAAATGGGAAAGAGAGCAGTCTGATGCAGTGGCTAGATTGAAGGAATGTCTTGTAAAGGCACCATGTTTAGCATACCCCATAAAGGACAGGGATTTCTTTATAGAAATAGGCTTTTCTGAACATTGTATGTCAGCAGTGTTATCACAAAAACACGATTTGAATCACAAAACCATTGCATATGCAAGTAAGGCATTTTCCCAAGTTGAAATGAAATTTAATGAATGCGAAAAGGCCCTATTAACCACTGTGTGGGCGCTACAACATTTCCGCCCCATTGTTCAGGGAGAAAAGGTGATTATTGAAACAAATCATCAACCTTTGCAATTTTTAGAGAGTAAAAGAATTAGATCAGGCAATCTAGCGCAATCCAGAATCACTTCATGGACGCTGGCATTACAAGGTTTTCCCGTAGAAGTAAGATATGGACAAAATAAAAAGAGCCCAATTGCTCAAGGGTTAGCTGACTTACATGACTGTGCAGCTGAACAAATACCAAATGAAATGGAAGTGGAAGCTAGTTTGCAGGAATTTGAACAATCACCACACAAAGCTTTTGATGAAAAAACATGCGAGGATTTGCCAACTGTATATGTGGATGGTTGTGCTTTTCACATTGAAAATGACAGTAATAAACAATTAGTGGCAGGAATAGGAAATGTCTGGTTGAAATGTGAAGGCGTTCCTAGTATAGGGATGAGGATTGGAGATAGGAGCAGTCAGGTGGCGGAATTGGCAGCCATCTATAAAGCAATTGCTACTGCAGTTGATAAAAAGTTCAGTGAAATTGTCCTGGTGACTGATTCTGACTATGCACGGAATAGCTTTGTGGAATATTTGCCTGGTTGGAAAGCAAGAGGCATGGTTACATACAACAAAAAGCCACTTAAACATGGAAAAATGATACAAGCCATAGACAAATTGGTGTCAGAAAATAATTTAACAATATACTGGAGAAAAATTCGTGGGCATTTAAAAACACCAGGAGAGGATAAGGAGGGAAATGATAAGGCAGACCATCTGGCTAAGATTGGGGCTGTGATGGGAGAATTGCTACCTATTGATTATTTAATGGGTGAAATACAAATTGATGCAGTCACACGTTCTAAAGCACCAAAGGAGGTAGATCAACCGGTGGTGCAGTGGAGTCATGACACGCCAGACCAAGATTTGATTGAGGCACAAAAGAATGATCAAATTTTGGGAATCTATTATAATCATTTGATAGATCCTGAACAAAATCCTTTAACAGAAAATGATTGCATGGGAAAAGAAGAATTGAGGGTGTTATTAAAGAACAAAACACGAATTAGATTACAGGATGGACTCATGATTAGAGAGTCCATAACAGGGCAAATACAGTGGGTAGTACCCCTTTCATTCAGAGGACTAATGCTACACCATGCACACGATGCCATAACTGCAGGCCATAGAGGTTCACAAAAGACATTAGAAATACTAAAAGATTATGCTTACTGGCCACATATGTCCCAAGATGTGGAATTATATACTAGAGGATGTCTAGTATGCGCCCAATTTAAACCTGCTTCACCAATGCATAGAGCACCATTGATGAAAAGAGGCCTAACTCTCCCATGGTCAGATTTGCAAATAGACTATGTAGGTCCTTTAAAAAGGTCGAGCAGGGGACACCGCTATATTTTGAGTGTGGTATGTTTGATGTCAAAATGGATTGAGTGCATTCCCGCACCAGATTGTAGTGCGCAAACAGCAGCCACATTGCTGGTGAACCATGTGTTCTCAAGGTTTGGGTTGCCACAAAGAATTGAGTCAGACAGAGGAAGTCATTTCACAAGTACTCTAATGAGTAAGGTATGGCAAATACTAGGTGTGAAAAGGAAACTACATATCGCATATCGGGCGGCGTCTTCAGGTACAGTTGAAAGAAGCAATAGGTCTGTTGTGGACATTTTAAAGAAATTTGTGGCAGAAGCAGGTTCCAGCTGGGATTTGCGTTTACCATTGGTTTTGATGGCAATCAGGTCGACTCCTGCCAAAGCATCAGGTGTTAGCCCCCATGAGGTCTTAACAGGTAGGAAAATGGTGTTACCACAACACCTACTATACAGAACACATGAGCAAACTCTAGTGAGTGCATCCACAGTTCATGAATATATTGATGAACTGAGGAGGCATTTGCAACATGCATTTGCTTTTGTGCAGAGAAATCTGGAAAGAGCTGCTGACAGTGCTAAGTCATATTATGACAAAAAGACATCAGTAAAGGAATACAATGTAGGGGATCAGGTGTACAAGTTTCATTTTGGAAAAAGTAAACAGAAAAATTCTAAATTTCTGGCAGCCTGGCAGGGGCCATTCCGAATTATAGATAAAGTCTCTCCTGTAGTGTATAAAATTTTGAAAAATGAAGGTGAAACAGCAATAGAGCAGTTTGTCCATGTAAATCAAATCAAACCATGCCATCCCAGACATGAGATCAGGCAGCTTGAGCATGTGGAAACGGATAGAGTCCCTTGAGAAAATAAATGGGTGTGATCAGGAGGCAGTGACAAAGAAGTAAAAAAAAAAAAAAAGTTGATTGTTATGATGGCACATAAACACTGTAATATATGTGAAAATATATAATATAAATAAATAAATAAATAAATAAATAAGTAAATGCACATATAACGGAAGCTCGTGGTTGGTGTGCAGAGAGAAAGTGTATTAAATATTGAATGCTGTTTTATATGTGTTTGTTTTCTTTTAACTTTGTTTAATTTCAGAAAAAAGAAAAAAAAAAAACGAAGTATTTTTACCGAGCATGTTTTATTTTTGGCAAAAGGATGAAGTTAGTATTGTGCTATGTACTTAATCTGTTTATTTTCTATTTTGATTTAGACAATTAACATTATTTGGTCGGAGGTTCTGGGACCAGAGGCCACGGGAGACGATGGAGTCCTGGAGACCGCGAGGACGGATTCCGGGAAAGCCCCAAAGAGGGGTGAAGACCAAGGCTACAAAGCGATCAGCATTGAAGATGATACCGATGACATGTTTAACGATAGTGATATTTGGAGGGATCTTCAAGAATTCAGAAGCACAGGTTGTCATTGAACCTGGACCAGCATCTGGTATCGCGGTAGAAGAAGCACCAGGATTCATCCTGAGTGATAGAAGGATGATTTTCCAAAATATCTACATACCATTGAATCCTGAGATTTTGATTGAAAAACATTTGAACAATACCGGAATTAAGATTGAACAGACTAAAGAGTGGCTGGAAATAAGAAAAGAGGACGCTAAGCAGTCAATAAGAGATATATTAATGCAATTGGAAAAAACATTCGTGAATTCAGCAGACATTAAGAAGAAGAGAGGAAAGAGAGGTGCGGTGATGCTCGCGATATCAATGGTAATGTCTATAATTGGGGCAATAATAGGTACTACAATATCAACAGCCAATTCTATTTCGGTAGGAACACTGAGTACTAAAGCACAACAACTGAGTATTGACCTAGAAATAATACAAAAGACATTAGATGGAATTAGAGGGGGACTGGATGAACAAGTAAGATTCATAAATGAAACTGCAATCATTCTAAATGAACAAGCGGATGTGATGCAACGGGCGACTAAAATAATACTTAAGCATGACAGAACTTTAAATGAAATATTGAACATAATGAGTCCTGTTGATAGACTATTAACGAATTATATGAGAGAAGTTCAAACTGCAGTTTCACAATTGATTCAAGGACATATTCCCTTGTATTTTGTTTCGCAGGATATCATTCGGCAAATGATAGAAAGATTGACCAGGAGGGAAATTGACCTTATACAGATAAGAATTGCATTCGAAATGGGGAATGCAATGCCGTTATATGTGGACTTGGAAAGACTAGAGATCGGATTTTTGCTATGCATCCCATTTGTAGCCCCTGAACTTATTTATCAAACGAAGTGGGTACACAACGTGGGATTTTGGCAAGAGGACAAATTCATTAAGATTAAGACTCCAGAAGTGGTGGCATTTCAGTCATGGGAACCTGAAGTTTATTTAATACCAAACCTGGAAACATGTGTAACATTTAAAGAACAAAATTATATGTGTCCAGGTAAACCGTTTGTTCCTGATGCCACAGATGCTATTTGTGGATTGAAATCTGACCCAAGTATATCAGAGGGATGTGAAGTGATTATTAGTAATATGGGGAGTGAAGAAATGGCACAGGCTAAGATGGTCAGAGGTAAATGGTTGGTCAGTACCTGTTTAAAGAACATGACGGTAGTACATTTAAACCATGGAACATACGTGGTTAAACAGGTAAAATATAATGTTTTTTATTTACAGGTTCCAAAGGATGCAATTGTGTCAATTGGGGGATTAACATTGTTCCATGTAACAAATGATGTTTGGGAAAGCCAAGTGGAAAATATCGATTTTTTTCAAAGGGATACTTTTCCAATAGATCCAGATGTGGAATATTTATTGAATCACAAAGAAAGACATGTTATGAAAATGAATTTGCGAAAAAACAATATTACAATTAGTAATCTGGGCATAATAGAAGTGGAAAGATTTAATTGGGGAACCTGGGGGGAACGCTCAATAGTGGGTTTGGCTATCTTGGTGCTAATCATGGGTGGATGGTTGATTGTGCTATCAGTAAAAATGAAAATGTTACTGATTTTACTGACTACGTCAGGAAGAGAAAGATATCCCAATACACATGCATTTTAAGAGAAAAAGAAAGAACAAGTTGTTTTTAGAGATTGGCTTGGATTATAGCCAAGTTCTAAAAAACAAAAGGAGGGTATATGTAAGGATATTTGGCATGTTACAGCACAGAGTACAGTACTACTGCACAAGTAGCATTTTTTTTTTGCAGCACCACCACAAGGGTGCGGTGCATTGCTATATGGGTTAGCAGATTAACAAGGAAAGACAGACTATTCAGTCAAAAACGATTTTAACATATAAGATGCAAATCTATTTTTACAGTTAAAAGCACACGTGTTCATTTAAAAATGCACACTATTTTTCACCTGAAATGCCTATATTGCTAGAGACACATTTGAAAATTAACAGCTAACATATTAACCATTAACCTGACTAATAAAACCTTATTTTAATATAAATCACTAATAAAATGTGTTCTCTACTGCAGAATTAGGCATACTTTGAAAACCAGTTAAATGAGTGTGCAGATTTTTCCTCTCTTCTCTGCCGGATTATCCGTGTTGTTGTGCACAGTAACTGCAGGAGGAAGGAAGTCAGATTTGCAACAATTGCAAATGTATAAGCGAAGCTATTGTTTAAAAGTAGGAGGATGAGAGATGATTGATTTCATTGGAACACGTCATAAAGAGGGCTGAGAGGAAAGTTTTAGTGGGCAGTAGCAGGGAAAAAGAGAGGCAGACATCTTTCTGCACTACTGGGGAGAAGACCTGGCTGTGGGGGTGTCCTGCTGCAGTCGAGACTGGGGAAAGCTGAAAGAATTACCTTTCCACTGGCAGAGGCAGTCCTATCTGAAAAAGCTGAGAATTCCAGGCAATGACCCCGGCTTGAGAAGGCAAGCGTTCCTTTTTGTTGGAGTTAAGCCAAGAGAGCCACATTCACAGAGAGAATCCTCTGAACAGATAAGGTAATTACCTAACTGGGGGAGCTGTGTGTGTGCACGAAAGTATGCAGTCAGTGTAGAAAAATGAAAGTCCCGTGCGTGTCTTAATCAAGTGCTAATGTTGCAATTTAAGTTCTGTTCTCCGCCACTATAATTGCAGAGTGTCATTGAAAATGCTTTGATTGTTCCCTTTTATTGCTGTAAAGAATGAGATCATGTCTAAATGCAAATTTTATAATACAGAAAATATTTGAAAACAGACGGGTGGTTTATTTTCTATTTACCATTACAATGCCAATGATGTGGGGAGATTTTTAAACAGTGCAATGGTCATTTTAAGACAGATGTGTGCATGTCAGAATCAGTATGAATAATTGTGAGTGACTGTAGTATAACTTGTTGGAGGTACATGAGCCAACGGGAAGAGAGACTCTCTGAACATAGCTCCCTACCGTATATAAGGTAGTGGAAATTACCACAAGACTACCACATATAGCTCTCTGTCGTAAATAAGTCAGTGAGTTTGCCCATGGTGGCGCACCAACACTATCACTGGAAATTGTGGTATCCCTAGAATGCAGGTCTGAGGTCTCTCTAGTGATCACACGAAAAATCTAAGCGAAGATAAGGGATTCTGGACATTGGGGCCACAAATAAAACAAGGGAATTATGCTCACCAAAATACCACCAACCACGTATACCAAATATGCAGGTCTGGGTGCTGAAATAATGCATGTCCATTGTATTATTGTTGCACATGGCCAAATCTGAATACAAAGAGTGATTATTGCTAAGTTATTTTTCGGCGGTAATAAAATACCGTCAGGCCCCAAATCTCCACAAAATACCCTACAGTTTCATACCATAACACAAAACAGTGACTATTACTCTGACACAGGGGGTATATAGCCACCTCATTCAGTACTTTCTTTATTGAAGTGACCGACATAAATAAGCGGAATACATACTAATCGGCCTGCTACCCTGGCAACGGTTCCCATATGAAACACTGGGGTTGCATGGAATTTTCGTGGATATCCGTGGATCTAGCTGTGACCTTTAAGTTTTGTCAGACCTCAGAACAGCGACAGTAAGTAGAGGTATTAGACCTACTCACATGAGAAGAGATGTTAGCCCAGAGTTTTGAGTCTAGTCAGACACCAAGATGGTGGACACAGGCACATGGCACCGATGTGCACACATGCTGGTGGAATGACAACCATATATACAGTACTGATTCGGGCCATGAGTCGTGTAGACAGTCGGCTCCGATCCTAAGTTTTGGTGCATTTTTGATGAGCTGCCCTAACATACAGATAGACTAGGAGGGCACATAATCTCTAACTCTGTAACTGTACGGGTCAGTGTTACCCCCCCGATTATAATGGAGAGTTAACATTTTGTTTTACCACATTAAGGTGAACTTGAAGTACCCGCTCCGAACCGAGTCAGTCTTCCTGTGCACCGACTTATCTCACAAGCGTTACCAATGTTGACGCTGCGCCCCTAGAGATCTCCTTACCATTTGATCTTTCTTTGATACCCTACTGGTGAGCAATTCTACCCACGAAGCAGTCGACCCACATTCGCCCCTTCCTGGCCGGCACAACACCTGTGACAGCCTGGTGGATTAAGGCTTGATTTTGGGGTCCGTTCTGCAACATAAATAATCAATGACTATTCTAGATTTTACATAGTCCATTGAAATTATGTCCTTGACACACAGGGAGCAGCAGCAGCAATGATCCTACAAATGGAGGGATTTAAGGTTAGTGACTTATTACATTTCCTGTCATTAGGGATGTATGCAGAGTATGCCCTTTACATGTCAACAGACCAAGTGAGTCTACTCATTACCTTTTAGGCGTCTGTCAGAATTGATTTCAACTCATGAATATTTCAGAACTTTCAGCTCCCAACCCCTGAAGATGGATTATTAAATCCGAAACACGTTGGCAATTGTGATTCTAAGTTGGATCTTATTGGATGACTATGGGGGTAATTCATGGATTATTTGCGCCAAAAAAAAAAAAAATGGGATTTGTGCGCTTTTCTGCCCGCAAACCCAAGTTTAACAGATGGGGATTTGCGGGCAGCATGGCGCACAGATCCCGTTTTTTTCCACGCAAATAATCCATGAATTACCCTCTATATATTTGTTCAATTTACATATTATTTTCGACTGAATTGTGTTGAGGTTTAACACAATCCATTTGATTGGCTTTTTAAATTGTTTTATATATATTTGCCAAATTTGCATAATATCACACTGTATGAGCATTGACATCTCGATATACAGAGGTATATATATATATGTTACCTCTGGATTTGTACACTTTTTTATAAATGAACAAGAGTATGAGTATAATTCTACCTTAACTATAATTTTGGAGTACAATGATGACTGAAGGTATTCTTTATAGGACAACATCGAATCACTAATTGTTCACACATTTTTGAGCTTTTGTATTTGAATTTATGTTTTTAGAGCTCACTTGCAATCGTTTGTTTTAAGTCTACTACTATAATGGTGTGTTGTGTGATGTCCATTTCTTGGGACACCACTCACCAATGCCTATATATTGCTTTGGGACTTTCAGTCCCCTAAGAGTGCACATAGGGTTACCTGCTGGCAACAACGGGTCTTGTTTGTATGTCTGTTTCCAAGTCTCGGGTGGCTTTGAGACTTTACCCCACTGCACCTGAAATATTTTTTACGACTCTGTAAAACCTTTATCCGCCCTTATCTTTAAGATATACCATACAAGGTGTATTCCACCCTTCATAACCATAGTAGTGCCCCTCTCCCCCACCTTCGCATCTTCACATGTTTGAAATTGGCTTCCCAACCAGTTTTGCTGAACACACATCTAGGTGTGAATTGGTAGGCGATTCACGAAATCCACTCAGTGAGATGTTCATGAATCTAAGATCACCAGTCCAGTGTCCAAAGGAGAACGGTACAGAAGAAGAATCGGAAAGGCATCTCATTTGGGACTGCTTTTTTTGAACAAAAGAATGGTATGGAGGCCACAAAAGATCTACAGAATCATTTGTCCAAAATAGAAATTATTGAAAGAACTCATTGGGCCTCATTCCGAGGTGGGCGCAAAGAGAGACCGGGCACCGTTAAGGACACCAGTGCCGGTAATCCCTTTGCGCCTTATTCCGAGGTCCCTTAGCGGGTCCCGAACTTAACGTTATGGACGGGGCCCGTTAAGAGACTTGAGAGCTTATAACGGTACCGCCATTTGCGGTACCGTTATTAGCGCCTTCCCCCTTCCCATTGAGCCCTATGGGGGCTGAAATGGGAATGGGGAATGGCATTTTCAATGGGGACTTACCTGTCCTGCAAAGGTCAGACTAGACCGGTAAGTCCCCAATGAACGAGGGCAGACACGGTACCGGTATTTGAGGTAGTCATGGCGCTATTAGCTCGGAATGAGGCCCATTCTCTTTTAGAGACAAAAAGAGAAAATTAGGGCAAAAGATAAGAAATCATGACATGGTGTCTCTCCTGACCTGTATTATAGACATCCTTTACTCCCAAAGAAACCTGGAGTGGGGGCGTGAGGAGAGTGGGGGAGTCCAATTCCTGAGAGATGTCAGGAAAAACAGGTTATGCTCGTCAGCAATAGCTGATGATGAGGCTCAGGTTTATGTTGCCGGAACACGTATTACCAAAGGCTTTATTTACATAGTGACTGCAATTGTCTATCCATTATTTTTTTTAATCACAGCAGAACAGTGGAAACTTTGTACGGCTTTCCAGCAGACACTTGTATATGTGTAATGGAATACCTGCAAGGTAAGGTGCAGGAAAGAAGAAAAGGGATGTGTCTGAGGGAGGGATGGCTGATTTGTAATCAGCTTCTGAAGGTGCTGTTGTGCATTCATCAGATGAGGGTTTTTTTCAAGGCAAAGGATATGTTTCCAGCCGTTTGCTTTTGATATGTGCCCTCTGGTTGGTCATGCTTTACTGGTGTATTTTTGCAATGGTATAATAGGTTTTGCTTTGTACCCATGTTATGAGGTGGAGCTGCATTTATGCATTGTTTTTAGTTTATGCCATATTTGGGGGGGTGTCTCGTTTTAGTTAGGTTTGCTAGATCTTCTGGATTTAGAGCTTTGTTTAAAACAAGTAATATATAACGGGAGTTGTAAAAAAAGAGCAATATTTTGCTTGCATTTCTTTTATTTAGTGCATTTTTAAAGTGTTAAATGAAAAGAAACGAAACGCATTGGGCAGTTTGTAATTTTATACAGCATGGGTTTGGCATTGTAGTTTGGGTACCCTGATTTGCATATGGTTTTTTCCCCTCCTGTAATGACTGAGCAGGCTAAAAACTATGGTTTGTATGGTCACCCAGAGCATTGGCAGTGGTTATGATTGATTCAAACCCTTCAACCTGTCATTCTTTTATAAGGGCACCAAAGAAGTAAAATATGCATGCATATTTCAATTGTTAATTTGAAAATCATCCCTGCCCTTCCAAAAGGCGATCAGCTTAGAGGTTTGGGAAATACCTAACCAGCCCAATAGCTATTCTCCCTATTCCCCTAACTACCCCCTAAAAACAAAGATCTATTGGCATTGCCTTATGTGAGAAATCAGAAGGTATCTCACCCGCTAGTCCATGGGGGTCGGTCGGTCAGGGTCGGTCTCTCTCCCTCTCTCCCTCTCTCCCTCCCCTGGGGTGGACCAGTGCAGGAGGATCACCTGGGTGAGGGGTCTTCAGGGAGTGGGAGACCCGATGGCGAGACGCAGGGTCCCTCTCTTTCCCGCAACACCTTTACCCCATCCAACCCAGTAGGATATATGGATACTCTCCCCCACCCTTTTCCTGCACAAACACTTGCACACAGACAGCCCGCTCTGGGATAATAAAATAAACTCACACCGAAACGTTTACCTGACATGTCCCACTACTATGGTCAGGCAATTGATGGTAATCATTTACACCTGACTTCCATTAAACTTTCCCACACAGATAAAAAGGCAGAGCACAAGAGCACACTATGAGTGAGGCATGGCACACTAAGGAACATCAGTTTCGAGACGGCAGCTGAACGAGAGAAGAAAGACGGCAAACCACAAAGAGGGAGATACCCTTGTCCGTTCCGGCGGAAAGCCGTTACTTTCTAGACACCTTTGGACTTCAGAGAATTAGGCCAAGAAACCACACTGGAGAATCCTATATTGTGTCGGAGATACCCGGGGCCCTCCTCCATGACTGATCGAGTAGGAGAGAAGCAGCAGCCACTGTGGTACCTTCCTTGGCTCCAAGATCAAAGACAGATCAACACAGATGTTGAGTTGGGGAAACCGATGCAAGACCGGTTTGTGTTGAAGTCAAGATTGCAAGCGGCAACATTGTATACAATGAGCAAATATAAAGATTGCTGAATGCGTGTTATGAAAGACGCGAAGACAGCTTAACGGCTGATGGATGTAGCAAAGAAGATACAATATTCTTGACAGAGTGGACCGGCACCGCAACGGTGCTCAATCGAAGGTCTCTAAGATATTCAACCGAGAAGTGGCAGAAACAAAATTAAAAGATAAAGAATCAGAATTGGTATGAATCGAAGTGGTCCTGCAATGGTTTAAGTGAAACCTATTGCACAATCGAAAGTCTTTGGTTTTTGATACAAAGGGATCTGAGCCCGAATGAGGGGGATCCATGGTCCGAGCCCGAACGAGGGAGGTCAATTGCAAACCTGTAAATGTGAAAATCCAGCTAGGAAAGGAACTTTGGTGTTCGTTTGTTACGTCAGACCCTCTGCAATAAGAGACTGTCATTGGGAGAGAGACTGGCAGAAGGAGCTGATACCTATACTTTGAACTGTTTCCTCATGGCCAAGAAGCAAGAGTGTGTTTGAAGCTCCAACGTGCCGCGTTGTCCCGTACTGAAAACATGGGGAAGGGAAGCCAACTGCTCAACTATACTCAGATATTATTTCTTGAACACTTTTCGTTTGCTGGTTAGCCTCACTATGTGCAAGGGACAATTTGGGATGCGGGGCGGGCAGAAGGGAAGTGACAGGGACAGAAATGAAGTAGTTTGTTTTGACTAATAAAGGACATGTGTAAAGACGTGCTGTCTTTGGTCTCCCTTATTGCAGGCCTGACCCGTTGTACATGTGGAGGGCCAACAAAGGTTCCCCGGTGCGCACCTCGCTATTCCTGACACTGACCACCTTTGTCGGTTCCTCTGCAAAAAGCCTGGGGCTAATGGTTTTAACATACACAATCTTTGCGATTTTTTTTCCTATAAGGAACAACACGGATGCATTGCTAATCAATGCGGTTTGATCATATGGACTTTGCCACTGGACCAAATGCTGTGGTCATGGAAAAGTGTTTGAATTGACTAGATCTATTTACCTTCACAAAGAGGTCATTCAGTTCAGAGCGCAGAAGGAAGAATAAAAAAGCACTTGTATATGCTTGTGTAGATTATCTTGTTGCTACATATGTAATTATGCCCATACTCCAGGCCTTCCTCTTATTCAAGCTTTACTCCAATTCCACTCAAAATCACCCCTTAGCCCTGCTTTCTTTATTATTATTTTTTTTATGAAAACTTACCTTAGCAGTCTTCCTGCAGTCCGTGACCACCAAAAACACAAAATGGTCTCTTCCATGACTCCCTTTCCTTTGTTTCTGGCAACGACCATCATTGTTGGGGGGGCGCTCAAGGGTCCGACCAAGATGGCCATGAGTCTGTGAAGCTCTCCGGCACCCCTAGCAATCTGGACACTATCCTGTTGACTCCTGGGCTCTCCTGGCACCCAGCTGCGGTGTGTTGACAGTGAACCTTCCTGTGGCCCTGGGAAGTGAGGTTCTGTGCCTGCTCTTGCGGGCGAGACTCCGGATTGCCAGCTGGGAGTCCCGGCCGAGAGTAGAGAAGGGGAGGCCCTGCGGGAGAGATGCCGCCACGCGGGAGGTCTGTCCACGGGTGGGTGGGCTCCCGACCCGGGGCTGCAGGGCAGAGTTGGTGGGGTGGCTGAGCCCGCCCTGTACCTGGAAGAGGCGGAATGGCTGTGGCGCCGCGGCGGCTGAGAGCGGAGGCTGCGCTGCGGCGAGGAACCCCGAAGGAGCCCTGTCGGGAGGTGGAGCTGTGGGGCAGCCTGCCCCTACCTGCTGCGGTGGAGGTGTGGCAGGGCACGGCTACTACTAATGCCGGCCTGTGGGAAGCCCTGCTGCGGCGGAATGCGACCTTGGAGGGGGGCTCTGGTGGTGAAGGGGCGCCCCTGTGGGGGATCCCTCCTGTGGGCGCGGGCGGTGCCCAGCTAGCTGGTGGGACAGTTGCTCCCTAGATCCTCGGGAGCAAAGACTGGCATCGGAGGAGTGAGAGCACCGGAGGGGCCTGGCGTGGAAGGAGGAGCCCCTTGGTGGACCCTGTGAGGCCTCGGAGCAGGACTGAATTTGGAGGTGGGTGAGGCCCGGTGCTCTTCGGAGCCCGCGGAGCTACGGGTGTGAATTCCATTCCAAGCGCGGCCTGGTCTGCACACCCTTTCCTGCTTGGAAGTGTCCGTGGGACTGGAGGCTTTGCTGCCTGTGACATATGGAGCTTGTGCTGATGGTGCTGTGACTGCCTCGGGCCTATCTCCCCACCGATGGGCAATCGGGCTCCTGCGGTTAGACACCGGGAGGGCCTTCTGGTGCACTGGTAGTCCTTGAGATACGCTGGTGACGTGGGGGGGAGCTCTTTGTTCTGGAAGCGGCTGCATGTGCCTCTGCTCTCATTGTTTCTCTTTCTCATTCCTGTGTCATGTCGAAGTTGGGCAAGGGCAGCAAACATCAAGCTAAGCTGCAATTCGAAACACCAAGCCAGGCCAAATCTTGTGGCACAATGGTGGATATGCCAGAGCGGTGTGCCCTGGTGTCGGGGACGGACCCTTCTGCTGCGTTCCAAGATATTAAGATCATGTTTACGCAGTTGCAATCCGGCATACAGTCCCTTGATGGGAAGCTGGATACACTAACCTGCAAAGTGGATCACATGCAGGTCCGGTTGGATAAGCATGGGGAGAGGCTGGACGAGGTGGAGGGGTGGATCTCCGGGGTGGAGGACTGTAGGGTATTTTGTGGAGATTTGGGGCCTGACGGTATTTTCTTACCGCCGAAAAATAACTTAGCAACAATCACTCCTTGTATTCAGATTGGGCCATGTACAACAATAATACAGTGGACATGCATTATTTCAGCACCCAGACATGCATATTTGGTATGCGTGGTTGGTGGTATTTTGGTGAGCATAATTCCCTTGTTTTATTTGTGGCCCCAATATCCAGAACCCCTTATTTTTGCTTAGATTTTTCGTGTAATCACTAGAGAGACCTCAGGCTTGCATTTCAGGAACACCACATTTTCATTTTTAGTGTGCCACCATGGGCAATTTCTCTCTGTCTTATCTACGGCAGCGAGCTATCATGTGGTATTTTCACTATCTTATATACGGTAGTGAACTATGTCCCGGGCCTCCCTTTTTGCCGACTCATAGACCTCCGACAAACTACAACACACACAGTTAGTTATAACTGCTCATACTGAATTACATTGTGCACACGGCTGCAACCAAATTTGATGTTTAGCTACCTTGAAAATGACAATTGCACTGTCTAAACATATCAGCACTGTTTTGGTAAATATAAAAAACACACCACCCGTCTGCTTTCAAATATTTTTGTGTATTATAAAAGTTGCATTTAAACACGATCTCACTCTTTACAGAAATAAATAAAATAGCACAGTGAAGGCATTGTCTGTGATACACTGAAAAGAGAGTGGCGGAGACAAGAACTCAATTTGCAACATTAACATGTGATTAAAGCACAGGAATCTCCTTTACTACACTGACTGAATATTCTCGTACACACTCAGCCCCCACACTTCTGTAATTACCTTATCTGTTCAGCATGAGTTTTCTTCAGCTGTTCTCTTTCTGAATTTGGCTCCCTTGAAGATTAACCCCGGTGAAAACAAGCGTCTTTCGTTCTCAAACCGGGGTTATTGCCTGGAATTCTCAGCTTTTGCAGCAGGAATGCTTCAGCCAGGAAAACAGGTCCTTCTCCCAGCTCTGCCAAATCCTGACTGTCCTCCCCCTCTCTTCAAACTCCCCCAGCAAAACTGTCATCACTGCCTCTAGCATGATACTTGTTATGACGCTGCTCCAATCAGAAATCAATCATGCCATCTCCTCCCTCACTACACAATGGCTCCTTTTTACAGAAACCATTTGTAACCAACTGATTTCCTGTTCCTTCGAGCCCTTGGCTTCCTGAGCAGCAGAGAAAAAGAAAAAAAAATGAATGTGCGTTTAAAAGTTCACTTTCAGAGTAGGCCTATTTCTGCAGTGGAGACACATTTTTATTAGTGGGTTATGTTAAATGCAGTTTTATTAGTCATGTTAGTTATTAATAATGTTAGTTATTAATTTTCAAATGTGTCTCTTGCACCATAGGCATTTCAGGTGAAAAATAGTGTGCATTTTTGAATGTGCACGTGTGCTTTTAACTGTAAAAATAGATTTGCATCTTATATGTTAAAATCGTTTTTGACTGAATAGCCTGTCTTTACTTATATGTCCATGTTAATCTGGTTACACATATAGCAATGCACCGCACCCATGTGGTGGTGCTGCATAAAAAAAAATTGCTACCTGTGCAGTAGTGCTGTACTCTGTGCTGTAACACGCCAAATAACCTTACAGGACACAGCGAATTCAGAATCAGGGGATATGGCTGAGGTGCAGAGGGCTCTGAAGGAGCTCAGGGAGAAGCAGTAGGACTTCGAGTCGCGGTCAAGGAGGCACAATGTTCGGATTGTGGGCCTGGTAGAATCGGTGGACCGAAAGGATATGGAAGGTCTGGTTGAAGATATCCTGAAGGAAGCTCTGGGCTCGGAGGGGTTCTCCTCAATATGTGTGGTGGAGCTAGCTCATAGGATCCCTAGTGGGAAGCGGCCGGTTCCGGGGGCCCCTCCGAGGCCATTAATAGCTCGCCTGCTGAACTTTCGAGATAGGGACACCGTGCTCGGAAGGCGAGGGAAAGAGGCACTGTGACTTATTAAGGAGATGTTATTCGGTTTTTCCCTGACTTTTCGGATAGGGTGCAGGCTGTCCGAAAGACCTATTGGGACGTGAAACAGCGATTGAGGGATAAGAACATGAAATACGCTATGTTATATCCCGCTAAGCTTCGAGTGGAGCACAAGGGCAAGTCACTCTTTTTCCAAACTCCTGGAGAGGCGGCGTCCTTTCTGGATATGTTGCCGGAGGACCCTTCCTCGTGAGACTATGCTTTGGTTTGTGGAGGGGGCAGAATAGTGCTAGGATTTGATATGCTGAAGCTGGCATGTTCTTTTGGTTTGGATTCTGGAGGAGAAGTTGAGTATTCTGGAGCAGGGATGCCGGGGGGGTCGGGCTGGTAGCTCCCTCCAGCGTGAAAGCTGTTTGTTATGTTATGGGTGTTGCTGCTGCTGGAAAGTTGGGGGGGTCTGCCATGCTGGGGGGGTGTATGGGGGGGTAGTCAGTTGGGAATGCAATGGCAAGTTGGGGGGTTGTCGGTAGGGGAAGGGGGAGAGGGGTGTGGGGGGACTCCAGGCGGGAGGGGGGCTGACATGGCACGGGGAACGATGGGCTGGGAGAGTTTGGATGGCGTGTGCTCGGTGCGCTCGGAGAAGCTTGGGGATGGCATCACTTAAGCTTTTGTCCTGGAATGTGAGAGGCCTTAATAGCCTACCGAAATGTCGGAAGGTGCTCCAGTATCTGTGGCGGCATCAGGTAGAGGTGGCCTTTCTTCAGGAAACCCACCTGACGGTAGACTCGGAAGCAAAATTCGGTAAATGTCGGGGGTGCCACAGGTTTTCATATTCATCCTTCTCTAGGGGGGGTGTGTATCATAGTGCATAGGTCGGTGGGATTCCATCTAACCAAGGTGCTGAGGGATCAGGAGGGGAGGGCGCTCATAGTCCAAGGAGTTATTCAGGGTAGGCTATATACCTTTATTTGTTATTATGGCCCTAATCACGATACGACTGAGTCACTAGAGTGGATGGAGTGGCAACTGGTGGATTTGCCTGCAGGGGCGGTTATTGTGGGCGGGGGACTTTAACGCAGTGTTAGACCCTACCCAAGATCGGACGGGGCATCATCCGCGGTTATACAGCAGATGCTCGGTTAAACTCCGGGGTATGCTGAACGTGTGGCAGCTGGAGGATGTTTGGAGGGTACGGAACCCGGGGGCGACTTCCTTTGGTCATTAATCTGCGTCGCATAACTCGGCAGCGCGGTTAGACTATTTTTTGGTATCGGACAGTCTACTGTGGCAAGCATCCGAAGTGGAAATATTGGCTCGCACTCTCTCTGATCACGCTCCGGTGGTGCTGGCTGTTCGGCTGAAGGGCCATGGGGAGGGGAGGCCACCATGGCGATTTAAAAGTGATGGGCTCACGGATGCAGTTTTCAGAGAGGAACTGGGGAAGGCTATTGATACCTATTTTGTGACGAATGAGGGGTCGGTGTCTTCGTTGGGTATTTTGTGGGAAGGGTTTAAATGTGTGCTGCGGTGGGGGAGGGGGAGTGCATTGCTAAAGAGGTGGGTATACTGAGAAAGATACATAGGGACCCTCCGGAAAGGGAGGAGGAGATACGTGCTTTGCAGGAGGCTTCCCCCGTTCCCTCCAGGGCTCAACAAGGGGAAATGGGGAGGAAACTTTGGGAATTCCAAGCATTAGCCCAACGGGAGGTTAAGTACCTGTGGGATAGATCAGCCCTTCGGAGGTATGGGGAGGGTCAGGCTCCGGGTAGGTTGTTAGCTCAGGTTACACGTTTGAATACCTCAGGGGGCAGGGTGGCGGTAATCACGGATGAGCAGGGGGCGAATCATTTTGAGGATGAGGCGATACTTCGGGAGTTCCATTCTTTTTACACCCGATTGTATGCTACTCAGTCCCGGGCCTCACAGGCGGACATTGAAGCATACCTCGATCAGGTTGGCCTGTTTTGGTGCTCAGAGGAACAGAGGGAGTGGCTGAATAGGCCTGTGACATTGGCTGAAGTCCCCGGGGCCGGATGGGTTCACTTCTGAGTTTTACAAATGTTTTGTAGATAAGTTGGCTCCTTACCTACTGCGGGTAAATCAAGAGGCGGTATCTACGGGTCGGTTGCCGGAATCGCTCAGGGAGGCTCTGGTGGTGGTGTTGCTGAAGCCGGGGAAGCCCGAGGGGGATTGCTCTTCCTATCGACCGATATCCCTGATTAACTTGGATAATAAAATTTTAGCTAAGATCCTAGCGTCCCGTTTGGATCAACGTTGTTTGGGCTACGGCGCATGTTTGGATTCTTGACTGCTTTACCGTGTACAGACCCAGCTGTCGCAGTCTTATTGGATGCCACTCAGGCTTTTGATTCTATCGAGTGGCCGTTTTTATTTGCGGTCCTGCACAGACTAGGCTTGGGGGGGGGGGGCTTTTTGGCCTTGATAGCTCTCTTATATGATAAGCCCGTCGCAAGGGTGAGGGTTAATGGGCAGGCGACTGCATTGATCCCACTGGAAAGGGGGGGGACGCGCCAGGGGTGTCCTTCATCCCCCTTATTGTTTGCTCCGGCAATAGAGCATTGGGTGGAAAGGGTGAAGGAGTTCCATATTCATAGGGGAATCCAGCTGCATACCCACAGGGTGGTGATTTCATTATATGGTTTTGATTCTGCGCCATCCGGAGGTTAATTTGAACCCTGTCATAGACATCCAAATCTTTGGCAAACTCTCAGGGCTGCGGGTGAACCCTATTAAGTCTGTGATATTCCGCTTCACTGAGGGATCGGTTCACTTTCAGGATGAATGGGGGTTTCAATGGGATATGCATATTACACGATATCTGGGGATTACCTTGGCAAGGTCCGAAAGAGAAGTGTTTCGCAGTAATTATGGAACAGTGATGCAAACGTGGACCAAGCTCCCGCTTATCTTGTTTGGTAGGGTCTCGGTAGTTAAAATGTCCATTTTGCCCCGATTCCTGTAGGTCTTTCTTAAATGTTCCCATCCGTGTGCTTAAGACATTTTTTCAGGACCTCAAGTCAGCAGTGCTCCAATTTCGTTGGGCTGGAAAGCAGGCGCGAGTCACATGGGATAAGCTTATGGCACCAGTCCGCAGAGGAGGCCTGTCGCTCCATGATTTTGAATTGTATTACTGGGTGGCCCAGGCCAGCTACTTCAAGTACTGGTATGGGCTGGTGGCTGAGCATAGACATGTTGAAGTAGTGGAGCGGTCAATTGCGTCTAAGGCCTTGCTGAGGTCGGTTATCCTGACGACCCGCGGTCCCTCGGGAGGGACTCGAAACCTGGTGTAATTGACATGCAGGGCTTGGTCTCGGTTGGTGTGTGCACCCGGGGTGGAGGTGCTTTACTCCCCAGAGCTCCCGGTTATATTTATCCCTGGGGTACCTGTGACTAGTGAGGCAAGCTATGTTGCTATGACAAAGAGGTTGGGTCTTGTCAAATTTGCGGATTTGTTTCCAGATGGCACCTTTATTGCCATTGATCAACTGAAAGGCGGGGGGCTCTATCGGCTTTAGATATATTCCAGTATTACAGGCTTCGGGGGACACTGCGGCGGCTTTTCCCGATCTTTCCGGAGCAGCCCTGAGTGGTGGTATTGTTGGACAGGGTTGTGAGAGGTGACTTAGATTGGGGGCTGATCTGGCAGCTTTCTGCGGAAGGGTTGAGCGTCTGCTCTGTCCTCGAGGCGAGACTGGGAAAGGCTTCTGGACAGGGAGATATTGGAGGAGACCTGGTCGTATTGCTGTGAAGGCACGAGAAAGGGGGCTATTAACACGAGTTTCAAACTTGTACATTTCAAATTTCTACACCAATACCATTACTCCCCGGATCGGCTACATCGCTATTTTCCTCACAGGTCTGCGGCATGTATCAGGTGTGGTTGTGAGCCAGCGGGTTTCTCCATGTGGCGTGGGACTGTGCATTGCTGGGTCCATTTTGGGATGGCGTGTTTGATGTGGTGGGGCAGATCGTGGGTCAGCGGTATGCTCCGGATCCGATGATGGGACTGTTGGGCTACACTGCTGAGGTACCGAAGAGATTTCATAAGTTCATAAGTCTCCTGTTGATTTTGGCCAAGCGTAGAGTTGCTATGGGGTGGGGTAAGGCCACTGTTCCAACGATTGCCCCGTGGTCCCGGGATATTCTGTATTGTAATGACTTGGAGCGAAGATGGGGAATGGTGTGTGGAAAGAACTGGGGAGACACTGGAATGTGGGATGCATATACGTCATATCTCCTTGGGGGGAGTGGTGGGGAGGACGGAGCGGCACCATCGGAGGAATTTTCTGCTGCGCCATCACCAGTCTGAGCTCCCTGTTCATTGTGCGATGTGGAGCACCCTGGATTATTGAAATGCTGGCTTGTGGAGGGGGGAATGTACTGCCTTGTAGTGACTTGTGTCTCTTTTATAACACTATGTGGACTCGGGCACCGGCCCTGATGGGGTGTGTAACCGATATAAAATTGCATTAGGGACCTCGCAATCCATGTATTTTGGTTTGTTTTTCAATGGGTGGAATAGTCTTGTGCCATAGAGGGGTGAAGGGCGGGGGAGGGGGGAGGTTCAGATGCTTGGTTTGGGGTGTTTTTTTTGTGAAATGTTAATAAAGAAAGCAATAAAAAAAAAGTTTAATAGGGCAAATCCAGCACTTCTTATTAGAAGTGCATACATTGAATGGCACTGTGCCATCTTTAATCCCAATATGACCATATACTAACAACATAGCACACACTGGAATACTTTTAAAGGCACTGCACGTTCTACGAAACAAGCCACACATGTATTGGCACATTGCTTGCACTTCATATGCTAATTGCTGTAAATTGAATAACTGAGTACCAACAATTTCTATAAAAATGTCATACATTTCGTGGCAGGAACCATCTTTTGCCACCAAGACTGCAATGCAGTTAATGACATTGACACAGTATAAGCACTTGCTGTTTAAACTGGGATGCGTTTTATGTCACGTTACCAACATTGGTGGTTGAAAGTACTATACCATAAATGACTCGTGACCAGCACTTCTTATGAAGTGCAATTCATTCAGCGGCACCCTACCAGCTCTTACTCCGAAGTATGCCATACATTGAGTAGCATGATGCCAGGACTTCTTAATTAAGCTGTCTAAATGTCATGAGACTATTGCAGTACCCTTTTTTAAATATATTTTTAAGAAAACTGCAGTTCATTTAATGGCGCAGAATGTCTCATGTTGAAGTGGCGCACATTTAATGACGCAGCAAATAGTTTTGTTTGTTAACGGCAATTCTCTATAAATGTGTAATGCTTTTAGTGGAGTAATACTGACTGCCCTGAAGAACGTATGTGTGTCTTTCTTTGCAATACAAACGCTATTTTGCACCTGCTCTCAGGGTTCATCCTGCAGCAGAGTTCACAACGTTCAAGAGAGCTTTGAAGTTCACTATGGAAGCTATTGTGCTATTTGTTAGCAAATACTCAACCAAACTTCGGAAAGGATTTCATTGTATAAGCACATTTATGGGGACGTTGCCTCATAGCATGCGTTACATCCGCCCTGCGTCCCGCTACGCGGTGACGCAGGGCGTTGAAATAAAAGCCCTGCCCCCGAGCACGGGAGGCAGTTCCGGGCGAACCAGAGCAGTGTGTGTTGCGTGTCTTATTCGCTCCAGCTACAGCTGCGACACGCAGGCAGCACGGCCTAGCGCCCTCACAGATCCAGTCTCCCCGCGCGCAGAGCCGCAGAGGCTGGATCCAACAATGGCGACGAGGTGAACTACTCGACACGCACGCGCTCAGCGCTCGATGAGCTCCGGATGGCTCACGGCCAGCGCCGAGTAATTTTTGGACACCCGGTGGGGGGCACATGCACGTGACCCCCACCCTGTTTTAGGTGTTAGGCACCTGGTGGGGCTTGAGCACATTCAGGTTCTGCCACAAAGGGGAGTTGCATGGACAATGCAAGATCATTTCTATTTGCAAAATTCTGCTGACATAGCATTGTTGGTACTATAATGTTTTATGATGATTTTCTCTTTTTTCTTTTTCCTGTTCTTGGTCTTGTGTCTTTTCCATTTATTTTGTGCTGTTTGGTTGGAATATGGATTTGATATTTCATGGATCTCATTGTGTGAAAACAATATCAAACCTGTCAAAATAAATAAATAAATAATAACCCATCATCATTGTTTTCATTTGTTGGTGCCGATTAGTTTCAACTCTCCACTAACCTGTTAACCAAAAAAATGTTCTTGGGTTATTAAATGCAATAAACACCTGGAGTCAGGCTGTAGCCGAAGGCAATATCCCTAGCTTTACGTCCCATTCTTTCAGGGTGCTAGTGGGCCTTTACCAGCTAGAATGTACCGCCCCCAGTATTTATCGCCTCATTAGCAAGCAATCACAATCATTAGAACATCGGCTAAATCTGGTAGTACTCAGGTTCGAAGCCTACTGTCGGTCACCAGTGATCGCACACGTTTCTTATACCACCCACAGCACATTTTTCTAAACTAAGAAACATCCCATGGGACAGTTCCCATCCCCTTCAGTTGCTCTCAGAGGTATCGCGTCAAAAAAACAAAACTGAAAAAAACGAGGCATAAAAAGCTTCCAATTTGTTGGGCCGAATTTGTGGGGGATTTTCATAAGTTTTACCAAAAAAATTAGATAGTGAGTGGGGTAACGGTATAAAAAAGGGTGGGGAAATGTGGGGCATCGGGAGGTCTCCAGCCGTATTAAATAAAGAAAAAAACATGAAAAAAAAACAAAACAAATGTTTCATAATTCGTGCTAAAAAAAAAAGTGTTGTATTCGGCCTCCTTTTTTCTCCCTCTATTTTAACATAGATACACTCTCAGATTTCACTTGGTAAGCGTACCTTCTCGGCCACCCCGATAAGAGAACCATCGTTGGCGAGTACATGGGGGATATAGGGGTGACTGTCACTTTAGCTCTTCAGCAACGGAGCAGGAACCGCTCTTTGCTCCCGTAGAGATGCATACAGTTTACAGTTTCTGGCTGTACATCCTAACTCATTGGTCCGTGGTATACATTTTGCTGGAGATACAATTTTATTGGTTTTAAAGTCAAATACATTAACATCCTGTAATAGAGTGATTTTGGGAAGTATCAGGGAAAAGCCCTTGGAAGACTATGCCGCAGTGTTGAGCAACGCAGGAGACGCTGCCCGATGATACGTAGCATGCAACGCAACTTCCACGCTTCCAAGCCTTTAAGAACCAAGGATCTGGCCCCCTGCAGCAAAGCCCTTGCAGGACAAGGCCGCAGTGTGGAGCGACGCAGATATTTGGCAACGTCGTGGTCAGAATCGGGACTCAGAATTGAAGAGTGCGAGCATGCAGTGCAGCTGTCGACCAGCAGCAACTGCAAGGTAGAAAAGGGGGAGGGGGAGGGGAACCAGGGGGGGGACGCAGCCATAACACATCCTACTAAACTGCCCTACCTCGCGCATACTTCCTTTCCAATTGCACTGTGTCCCAGGTGGCTGCCCCTCGTCAGGGTATCCATACTCTTTTCTTCACTACTACTACTAATACCGTTTTCTTGCACTCCTCTCGCATCTCCTGCTTTTTTCCTTTTAGGTGAATGCTTGTGGACCCCTGCAACTACTTTCCCCTACCGTCCTTACTGGGCCACGGCTCGGTCCTCATGATTTCTTTTTCCAATAGGCCTCTCTCCTCTTCTCTAGGTTCCCCTATTGCACCTCGGTTGCTCAGCCTGCCAAAGAGCCTCCTCTCTTCCCTCCCACACCCACTATGGTGCCCTCTATCCCCCCCATCTTCTCTAATTGCTTCTCTATCTCCTATCCTCCTCCTCCTCTCACTAAGTCTGGTAGGAAGAAGCTTAAGAAGGACACACTGGTTTCCAACCCAAGCCTTCCCATCGCTGACAGCTATGTCAGTG
This sequence comes from Ambystoma mexicanum, assembly GCF_040938575.1. Lineage (NCBI taxonomy): Eukaryota > Metazoa > Chordata > Amphibia > Caudata > Ambystomatidae > Ambystoma > Ambystoma mexicanum. The sequence continues at coordinate 1,413,784,958 of NC_090934.1, read as the reverse complement.
CTTCCGCCAGAGAGACTCTCACAACACCTTCTTTGTCGTCTGACCCATGGACCTTCATATGGTTGCTCTGCTCTTTCCCTACTCCTCGTCAACCGTTAATGGTGGCACACGTTGGGAGGTCCTCTTAGCCTCGTTCCATTCCTCCAGAGTCATCATTAATGTCTATCTCAATGGTACCATCCTTTTAAAATGGTCTTGCCCAACCTTCTACTTTTTGATATGCGTCTCCCTCGCCTCATCAACCTACTTCCTTCTGCCACTCTCGGCTACCTCTGCGCTGGCACCTCGGTCATCTTCTTCCACCACCCTGGTACCCTTTCCATCTTCCTCCATGGCCCCTTTGCCAGCCCCTCCCTCCGCTACACTGGCTCCCTTGCCACCCTCTTCCTCCACTACTCTGGCTCCCTTGCCACCCACCCTTTGCTACTCTGGCTCCCTTGCCACCCACCTCCATAGCTCCTCTGCTCCCCATCTCTCCGCTACTTGCCTCCCTTGTCCTCTACCTCTCTGGCTCCCTTGCCCGATGCCTCTCTCCTGGCTACCTCGCCGCCCTTGGCCGCCACCTCGCTAGCCCCTCGGCTATCCACATCTTCCTTGGCTCCTCTGCACCCTCCTCCCAATACCTCCCAGGCTCCTCTGCCACTTCCATTGGGGACCCCTGTCCCATATACCCCTCCCTGGAAGTATTTCAAAAGTGACAACTTGCTCCACACTGCTACTCTAAACGATCACTCTACTGTCAAACACTCCTCTGACATCTGCCACCTCCTTGAACTGCTGGATCTAGATGTTCTCGCTCTTACTGAGACATGGTTTAAGGACAGCTCTGTCACAGGTTTTGACAGACTTCTTCGTGTGGGCTACAAGATCTTTTCAGAGCTCATTCCCAACAGGACCAGAGGCAGAGTGACCCTGATCTTTCCTGAGTGGATTCCGGTCTCCATCATTCCCACTGAAGTCTACTCCTCCTTTGAATGCCTGGTCTGCAGGCTCTCTGTTTCCCCTGGCTCCTCTCTGACCCTGGTCACCTTCTACCAGCCACCAGGAAAGGCCACCCTCTTCCTCTCTGAATGGGCTGACCTCACTTCTTTTCTCCACTCCTCTACCTCCCAGCTTCTCCTCCTTGGGGATCTCAACATCCACCTGGACTCTCTCAACTCCTCAGGGCTTTTTCTGCAACCTTTGCGACTCTCGTTCACTTTCCATTCTACCTTCTGGTCCAACCCAAACTGCCGGACACACCTTGGATGCTCTCATCACCTCTATCCCTCTCTCTCTAACCCTCTCACTACTCCTCTCACCTGGGCCGATTACGTTCTTCTGTCTTCTCACTTGAAACTTTCTGGTCCACTGGCAAAAGCCCACCCAGCAGTGCCACCCTCCTTCACAGTCATCCGGCCCATGAAGAAAGTGTCAGTGGCAGCCTTTGCAGCCAACCTACTCCTTTGGCTGACTCTCATCCTGACACAGCCCTTTCCAGCATTCACCTTCCCATCTCCAACACTCTTGACATTCTTGCACCTGTCATGAGCAAACACCCGGAGCCTGCCAAAAAGTGCAATGCTTGGTACGACTTTGACCTGGCAACCCTGAAACACAAGTGCAGAGCAGCTGAACGGAAAGGGGGAGCTTCAGGTTTACCCTCTGACAAACTGGCCTGCCGCCTACTTCCAAGGCAATATAGACTCTCTACCCTATCAAAAGAAAAGTTTACATTCAAGCCTGCATCTCTGCGGCATCTAACAACATGGCTGAACTTTTAAAAATCTGCTAGGAGCTGGCCAATCCTACTGCAGTACCTCTCTCTACCACAACCACCCAGGCCCTCTGCTCGGCCCTCGCCTCTCATTTCACCACAAAAACTCAGGACATCCTGTCCTCACTCTCATCTGCTCCCCTTACTCCCTCTACCTCTCCCTCTCCCAGGCCCGCCTTGGCCGCCCCTTGTCCCCGCCTCCTCTCCTCCCTCTCTCCTGTCACACCCGATGAGGTTTCCAAATAAGTCCGGTCTAGGAAAGTCTCATCCAAACGGGTGTCTCCCTGCCCCTCCAGAACATTAAGGACAACACTGACTTTCTCACTCCAGCCTTGGCCTATCTCTGCAACCACTCCTTTGCCACTGGAGTTTACCCCTCTCCTCTCAAGCCCAACCTTGTACATCCCCTGCTCAAAATGTCTTCCGTCGACCCCTCCATCCCAGCAAACTATCGCCAAATTTCTATTACTCATTTCCTGGGAAAACTCCAGGCTAAACCTCCACACTGAATCTGTTGGTTGTCTCCATGACCATCAGTCTGGCTTCAGAGCAGCCAGAGGCATGGAAACTGCTTGACCATCAGTCTGGCTTCAGAGCAGCCAGAGGCAAGGAAACTGCTCTTCTGAACAACCGTGAAGATTTGCTCTCTAATCCTGACTCCAACTCTCCCTCTGTCCTCATCCTCTTGGACTTTTCTTCTACTTTTGACACAATGAACCACAACATCCTGATCACCAGTCTCTGAGATACCCTGTGCATCACGGATCAGGCTTTGGCATGGCTATCCTTTTTGCTCTTGATCGACCTTCCCAGGTTGAACTTGGGTCCTTCCTCTCCTCCATCACACCCTCAACATGTGGTGTTCGCCAGACTTCTGTCCCCTCGCCTTGTTTATCAATGTCTATCTTGCCCCTTTGGCCCAACCGATCTCTACCTTTTCCTCTAACTTTCAGCATTATCCGGATGACACGTGGCTCTCTTTCAGGCTACCATCGGCCGCCGCCTCCTCCTCCTCGCTCATCCCTGGCTGTCTTTCCACTATTAAGGCATGGTGTGCCTCTAATAATCTCTACCTTAATGCCAGTAAGACAGAAATCCTTCTCAAAGGGACCCATTCTCCGGCTTTTCCCCCTTTTACTCTGGCTGGCCTTCCTGGCCCTGCGCCCTCACCCTCTTTTGAGGCAAAAAACCTTGGGGTCATCTTCGACTCCACTCTCTGCTGCTCTCCATACATCATGGACATCTCTAAAAAGTCCCATTTCCAACTGCACATCATCAGAGGTATTCTACCTTTTCTCACCTTCCCCCAGAAGCTCACTGTTGCCAGAGCCCTGGTTCTCTCTAAGCTTGAATATTGCAACAGACTCTTTCTCAATCTGCCTATCTCTACCCTTTCCCCCTCTACAAATCATCCAGAACAGGCCTCTAGACTTATCCTGGACCTCAAGCTCAGGGGCCGCATCTCTCCAGCTCTGAAAGTCATCCACTGGTTCCTCGTGGCTGCAAGGATCAAGTTCAAGACCCTCTGCATCACACACAGGGCCTTTTGGGGCCAGGGCCCGTACGCCAATGCTCTCTTCCTAAGTACCTTCCTTCCAGAGCCCTCCGCTCGCCTACCTCCAAGTATCTGCGGGTGAGTTGCTTCTCCAAGCAGAGACTGGGTTGTAGATATTTCCTCTACAGGTGCCTCTCTCTGGAATGGCCTCCCTGCCACTCTCTGCCTCGAGCCAGGCCTCCAAAGACCTTCCTTTTCTCCTCCTCCTTCTCGCTGCCTCTCCCCAGCTACCCTTTCCCCACTTCCTTTTCTTTCTGCCTTCCCTCTGCTATTCTTCCCTTCCTCCTGCTGTTATGTTGACTGGTTGACTGACTGCCTGGCTCCCATCTGAGTCATACAGGACACCTGACCCTCCCCGACCCCTGCCTAGCCCTTAGCACTTGCCTTCGGGTCCTCCTGCACTGCCACCTGGCCTTCCTTGCACTTCCTGGGCATGTTCCCCTTGGATGCCCTGCCTTCCTGCACTTAACCCAGGGCACTTTCCCCCTTCCTCTCCCCTGCACTTCCTGTCAGTGCACATGCACAATCTAAATAATACTAGGACTAGTAAGATTGTTTGTCCTGTTCTCCCCCCGCTTTCTCCGGTTGGTTTTGCCTCTCCCTGCCTGGTTGCGCCTTGACACTTGTCTATAGGATAGGTGCATTATAAATAACCTCTTATCAATCAAACCAGCTGTGTTCAGTGATGCCTGTAGATTATTGGACTTTTTTCCAATTCCTCTTAAAAATGTGCTATAAAATGCACAATTTCAATCTGGATATGGGTTGGATTCCCTAGATTCCAGGGGTGGACAGGGAACTAAAAGAGGCCCTGGAAATAATTATTGGGGACCAAAAGAGGCCCTGGAAATAATGTACAAAGTGGCCCCATAAGACTCATTTTCAGCAAACCCAATGCTTTTCCTATGAGAAAATTTAAAAACACCACACAAAAGAGGCCCAGGGTGCAGAGGCCCACTGGGAAATCTCCAGAGTTCCCTATAGGCCAGTCCACCCCTGTTAGATTCTCTTGGTTTCTTGCTTAGGTGGCCCTGGCGTGGCTGCGCAAGCCTTAAACTTGCCCCGGCCCAGTTATGGCCCACACTGGAACCACCCCACCATCCCAGTCCAGCTGTTAAGGTGGGTTGCTGAGCAACCTGTGATTTAAAAGATGCTAATGCAGGAGACAGACAACAATCCTGGGTATGTTGCTTTACCCTGCAAAACTGAAGGTTATACAGGCGCATAAAACTTTATTTTTCGAGACCCCAGAGGACGCCATGGAGTGGCTCGACACACAAGGGTGCCCCCAGGAATCGGCGGACCGGCCCCAGAAGGACTCGGAGGAGCTGCGGAAGGCGTAAAATGGCGTCGCAAGATGGCGCGACTCATGGACTTTGAGACTTGATTATAGTCGGTTCTGAACCTTCGGTACGGAAGGTCAGTTGGTTGTACTGTTTGTCGCAAACACTGGGATTATTATTGAACGGGAGCCCCATGGAGCGATACTCTTTCCCCACAATAGCTTAGGTTAGGTGGCCATTAGGGCGACCTCACCCTACTGGGCTCCGTGCACTGATCGGTGATTGCGGAACTAGATGTGGGGGTGCCTGAGCTCTATTGTTGAAGCTGGGCAACAGTTGGGGTGTGGGGTGTTGGGGGGAGGGCGGGGGAGGGAGGGGAAAGGGAGTTGGGGTTTGGTTGTGTGTGTAGTTAGTTGGGGAATGAGCTTATTCGAGGAGTGGCTGCAGTGGGACGCCTTCTGTGTCGTCCGAACTGCTGGAGGTTCCTGCAAATGGGGTGGGAAGACACATAATTGCCATGGGAGACCTTAAGATTGCCACCTGGAACGTCCGCGGACTCAATAATTACCTGAAAAGAAATAAAGTCATGTTGTATCTTAAACGACAGAAGATCGACATTGCCCTGCTACAAGAAACGCACCTGACCCAACATAAACTAGACCTTGTAAAGAAAAAATGGGGTGGCACGGTGGTGGGCTCCCCGTACTCGGCCTATGCCAGGGGTGTGCTGATCTGGGTGGCCCCGCATGTCCCACTCAGAATTGTACGAGAGGAGGTAGACACGGAGGGTAGGCTGGTAATACTAAGGGCACTGATTGAGAACAGAGGACTGAGTATTGTTAATACATATGCCCCCAACCAGAATACTGCTATATACTTCAGGTCTTTATGTACACGCCTGGGCCCGTGCACAGGGGAACCGATTATCTGGGGGGGGACTTCAACTGTGTCCTTGACCCCAAGATAGATAGGTCCGACAGTAAGGTGGACAGGCCCACCCCGGCGGCTAGGGCTTTACGGGTACTATTAGACGATTTTGGACTAGAAGACGTCTGGAGATTGAAACACCCCACTGCCTTGCAGTACTCTCATTATTCGGCCCCTCAACAGTTGCATACGAGACTAGACTATTTCTTTGCCACGCCAGACGCGGCGATAGCAACTACTCAGATTGAATACAGAGCGAAGGTACTGTCGGACCATTCGCCCTTGGTGATGGCCTGGCAATATGGCCGCCCCAGAGGGCGGATACCAACATGGCGCCTTCGGGCGGAGGCGCTTAGAGACCCGGTCTTCAGAGAGGATATTAGAGAGGCGATTATAAGGTACTTTGAGGAGAACACGGGCAGCGTAGATTCGGCTAGTACACTCTGGGAGGCCTTCAAGGTGGTATTGAGGGGCGATGCTATTTCCAAATCAAAGGGCCTGCAGGGGCTGGTTCTAGCTGAGCTAGAGAAAGTGGAGAAAGAATTGGAGCGTGAATGTGCCAGAGCGGGAGGGGACACAGACCTAGTACTCGAATTACAGCAACGATGCTCGGAGCTTTGGGAGCGGCTTTGTGACCTCAACTACAGGAAATACGTGGAGAGGCAGCATGCAGGCGGTGACAAAACTGTTCGCCTACTGGCATGGCTTTATAAGAGGGAAACCCCTAGGGCCCCGATCATGATGATAGAAAGGGAAAATGTGGAGGAGGCTCACACTCAGGAAGAGGTTAACGCTGCTTTCTTAGATTATTATAAAGCGCTGTATGAGGACAAAGGGGAAGACAATCTGGATAAAATCAGGGACACACTGGTAGATATGGAATTGCCTAGAATTAGTGCAGAGGAAAGGGAGGAGTTAGATGGTCCCATTACGCTAGATGAACTGGAAGAGGTGGTGAAACGGCTGCCTACTTGCAAGACCCCGGGCACTGATGGACTCCCGAGTGAGTTCTACAAAACATATAGCGCAGAGATACTCCCCCCTATGCTGGAGATGTATAATGAATCATTTGAGGGAGGCCGATTGCCGGACACGCTCAGAGAGGCGCTGATCGTGCCGCTACCCAAGCCTAACAAGCCGAGACAACACTGTGGATCGTACAGACCGCTGTCGATGTTGAACCAAGACAGTAAGGTCCTGACAGCGGTCCTGGCGGACAGGCTACGCAAGGTCATCGGCAGACTGATACACTCGGATCAGACAGGTTATGTCCCTGGTAGGAATATAACCCATAATCATAGGCGGCTCCACCGGGTGATCGAAGAAGGGAACAGAAGGGATGAGGAAATGGCAGTGATTTCCTTAGACGCAGTCAAGGCATTTGATTAGGTGAGGTGGCCGTGGCTGTTCGCGGTCCTGGGAGAATACGGGTTCGGGCCAGGCTATATCAGATGGGCGAGGCTGCTGTATAGCCAGCCAACGGCTAGGGTGCGCACGGGATCGGTGATATCCGATAAGTGGCGCCTTGGTAGGGGTACTAGGCAGGGATGTCCTTGGTCCCCGATGTTATACATATTGGCCCTGGAACCCTTAGCGGTATATCTTAGACAGCAATATGACCTGGTGGGCATCGAGGTGGGAGGAGAGAGCCACTTGATATCCCTATATGCCGATGACTTGCTGCTGTACCTAAAATATCCGGAGGAGAACCTCCAGTATGTTTTGGAGGTCATGCAGAAGTATGCCGAATTGTCCGGCATAGCGGTTAATCCCGGCAAGTCGAGCATGTTCCCCCTAGGGTATTATTCGAGGGTCCCCACGGAACGCTTGCCGGTATTGTCCGTGCCTTGGGCAACCGAGTCCTTCCGATACCTCGGAATAGACATATATCATACTGTGGTAAACGAACACCTGCACAATACCGCAGTTGCTGTGGATAAAATCCGTGCGTCCATGCGATTTTGGGAGAAGCTCCCGCTGGCGATGATAGGGCGGGGGGCGTTGCTTAAAATGGTTGTCCTGCCTAGACTGTTGCATTTCTTCAACAACATACCATACTTAATACCTAGGAGGTTCTTTACCAAACTCGACACTATGTGCAGGGACTTCCTATGGCACGGCACTCGCAACCGAGTGGCACTGTGGAAGCTGCAAAACTTTTACGATAAAGGAGGGATCAAATTACCACATTTTGAGGCCTATTATGTAGCGAGCCAATTGCAATATGTTACACAGTGGCTCTCTGATGAGGAATCTCCCGAGTCTGGGTTGGTTGGGACAGATTGCGCCCCGTTTTATTTGAAGGAGATCATCTGGGTCCCTAGACAGGACTTAAATGTTCGCCCTGGCATGCTGTTACTTGGGTGGAGAATGTGGCGTAGAGCATGTCGGCTAATGGAAAGCCTGGACCCGTGTTCGCCGCAAGTGCCACTGTTCGCCTTGACTGCGGGGGATAGCCAATTTAGGAAAATGATCAGAATATACTGGGAATCGGTTGGGTTGGCCACGTTAGGAGATATATGGCAGGATGGGGCCATCAAGGATTTTGCAAACCTAGAAGAGGAGACTGGGTTACATGGGGGCCAATACGTTACATATCTCAGATTGGTACGGATTATCTGAAAATCTTGGCCTGAGACGGTGTTAGCGGAGGATCCGGATGCCCTGATTGACACGATATATGATATATCAGAGGGCGGACACGAGATTTCCAGATTGTATGAGGTGGTGATGTCCCGGGTGGGAAAGGACCTGATGGATTTGAGACTAGAATGGGAAACGGAGGTGGGGACTCAGATGACTGATGGGATGTGGGAACGGGCTATGGGATATCATAAAAAAGTGTCCAGAAATGCTAGATTACAGCAAATCCAACTATATATCACGCACAGAGCGTACATGACCCCCAAAAGGATAGCTAAGTTTGCGAACACAGGCAGACAAGCAGGTCCGAAATGTAACGAGGAGGACGCGGACATGACGCATATGTTCTGGTCCTGCCCAGTAATCGAAGTCTTCTGGGGAGAAGTGTCACAGAAGTTAGCGGACAAAGGGGTCCCGATAAGCATTGACACGGCCTGGGCTTGCCTCCTAGGGGGGTTCCCCAGACCGAAGAACACCAGACATCTGGGGAAACTGAGAGACCTAGCGTATATACTCGCTAAGAGGAGGATAGCCATGAACTGGAAGCAATGCTACAAACCCAGGATAGAGATGTGGTGGAGGGATCTGCAAAATTGGGCGGAAGCTGAAACCATGGTCTGGCAAGAGGCATGCAGTAAATGCGGGGAGGAGGATGTGGGCAACCTAGTAGCCTGGAGGTTGTTAGTTACTGGTCTGTTTGGGGTGCAAGGGGAACCTACTGCCTCCGAGGAGGAAGACACCCGGCCACTCCAGGTCGATACAGAACTACCCTGTCGATAAGCTCTTGGGGGGGAGAGGGGGAGTGCAGTGTTGTGTTTTCTTAATTGTCAATTGTCCTATTGTACATAATGCCACAAGTTTGTTTTGTACTGTTTTCATTTAAAATAAAATAAAAATATTTAAAAAAAAAAAAAAAAGTGTTTAAAATATTACCTCCATGGAGGTGATTTATGTAAATTTCCTCTGTGGCAGTGAATAGGGGTTGATGTCGTGGGGCTCCACCCAGATCCTGCCCACCTGGGCAGAGTGTAACATGACCCGCTGCACTCCCGCAACAAGGCCCAGCTGCTTTGGATGTAGCAAGCAAGGGCTCCAGGTAAGACTTGCTCTGTGCCCCTCCTCACCATGTGGCCCCGGAAAGGACCTAGACCCATAGGTCCACCAGCAGTGCTGACAGTCCTGTAGAGGGGGTCCCAAATAAAGCCTGCACTCCCATTGCCCATTTTGAAGTACCAGGAACGTCCACACCAAAATATGAGCAGATAAACCAGCAGAGAGCCGCAGCAGGGCTCTGCCCAGTGCCTATCAGAAGAACAACACCTGTTCAAGTACCGATACCCAGGAAACCATGGAAAGTAAGGTATCCATTGAGAAAACCCTACCAGCAAATGAGACGAAATGAAGTACTATTCCGGAAGAAACCAAAAAATCCTAATGGAAGATGAATGGTGACATCACGAGGACTCGGATGGACCCACAGATAGAAGAAATGATGACCCAAGGATGACAAAAAGAGATGAAACGTCATGAGAGAAGGGATTGTGAACCTAAAAGTGATAGGAAGCTATCAAGACGAAAGGGAGTTAAGCTGTAAGCAAAATGAATACAGTCGACCAGTTTACACCTGTATATACGCTTAAAACCGCACAAAGGCAAAGAAAACAGTACAGCTTGCTATGCTAAGTGGAAGAATAGCCATTATACATAATCTACCTCAAAACAAAGCACAGTATTATAAGTGCGAGTCCACTTTGCACAATGAAGCAGAATCAACCTAGGTTACAAAAAACCAAATGATCGGCGATTCATATTCTAGAAAACCGAGAAGAGACGGCTGAACCGAAACTCAGCAAGAGCAACTCATGCCAGAAGAGCCAAGGTCAAGCTAATAAGAAGAGGAACAGTAGCTACGTATAATTGAAACTTAAGCACAGAATATCCTGTCTCTGAAAGGTCGAGATAAGGAGGCGTAGGCAGGTGGCTGAGCTAAATAAGAATCAAATACACAAATTGAGAGAAACAAGACTTCGTGGTGTGTAAATCACATGACCAGCCGAGCGAGGAGAGCACGGGTTCACACCTACGCTTGGCATCTGCCCCAGCAGAAGAATCAGAACTTTTCCAGACAGAAGATTCTGTTTCGAGGCCAAACACATTGAGATAATTGACACATAGTTGTTGGAGTGATGATTGATTGTAACTATAATTGGAGAAAGGCTGGGTAGCTCGGGGGCACCCCTCACCTGGCTGACCATTCTGCGTGCTGCTATGTGAAGTGGAAGAATATGCAGGGGTTGGTGCCAACCCAATCACAATGGACCAAATAATCTAGGGTCCTCTAGTTTTAGTGAGGTCTACAGTAGTCATTTCTGAAGGAAGGGCTTAGACGCCCACCTGACAGTGTTTCTCCAGTCCCCTCACTCCGTTACCATATACAGATATAGCACCTATATTAAAGTTACCTTTTCCTAACCAATAGAAATGTTTATTAACTTTGAGTGTTACACATCAGATTATGACGAGTTTTGAGTATAAATGTCTATGTTTGTAAGAAGTTCGTTGGAGTTGAAGCGAGACGGACTATCGCATCACTGCTGATTTGCATGACTCCCCGTTTTTTGTACTTGTCATTAAATGGACTCCCTTTGCCAAACCATTGAGTTGTCCTTATTGATTGGTGTTGGAGTAATAAATATGCACCCCCATCCATCTCAAAGATGCAGCTATCTCGTTTTAAAGTACTCCGGAGCAAACCTCGGCTCTATGGGCCGGCCGGGGATCTCCCCAGTACACTTGGTAGCAGAGATTTGATGGTTACCGACTATCGATTATTAACTAAAGTAGGACACCTATTGACCGTTGACAAAGTAACTATAGGTCTTCGGCAATATCACGAGTCCTTTGCCATTCGGCTGAGTAGACCGTGAAGCTCCCCGTAGACAGTGGTAGTTTAGAAAAATCTGCAGAAAGGACCTGAAGGGACCCGTGTTCCCCACACTTCGCTTCCCATTCCTACGGGCAGCTGAGCGGGTGAACAGCTGAAGAAGGCGGTAACAAAGGCGGTGATCCAGAGGTTCCAGAGAGGAACCATGCGAAAGGTGAGTGAAACAAAAAATGTAATGTTTTGGCAAATAGTGCATGCTTTAGAACAAGTAAAGGGAAAAGGTAACGGAGGGAGGAGGGAAAACAAATATAGTTAGACGTAGAGAATACTGTATACATAAGGGGATAATGACTCGAGAGTAATAAAAGTAAATAAAAGGTTACCGGGGCAGACACCCGAGAAGTGACAGGATTCGCCTTATTCCTATGCTTTAATATAGTGACTAGAGGAAACGTGTACCCAGAGACCCAGATAATGGGGAACAAATAGGCTACCACAACGTTTAAAGACGTCATGAAAGGGGTACCTTTACACTCCATGAAGGGTAATGATTAGAGGCAGAGATATCTGTGTCCAGTCGGTGTCCGTCTAGTCTGTCAAGCATATGTCTTATATGTTTTGTTGTGACGTCATATGAAAAAAAAGAAAGCTTTTCTTACAGAAAACTGATTTAAATTTTATGCGATTTGATAGTTGGGATAAAATCGCAAATCGCATATGAATTGATGTTTTTGAGTAAATCAGAAAGTATAAAAAATGTTGTGGAAATTTGGATTGGAGCTTGCGATATTTGGTGCTCGCTCATATTGTTAGAAGTATTTAAGTCACACGAAAGCGTTGACAAGTGTCATATAAGAGGAAAGGGAACAGATTTAAGCATGGAAGACATGACTCCATTGGCACACTTATGCAAACAGTTGCCAAAGCACGCACCAAAGCTAAAGAAATATAGTACCAAGTGGGTAAAGGTACCGCCCACAAGATGTTTATGCCTTGGCCACAAAATTGGTCTTTATCTAAAGCTGTTTTACAACATATGATGACATATTTGCATGCCACATATACAGGCAAGAAGTTAGAAAAACGCCTTGCTGTTCTCGAGTTATGGAAAATGTATGAACAGGGAAAGGAGGAAGAGCCGCCAACGGATTGGATACTTAATGTATGCACAGAGGGAGGTGAGACGCCTACCGCGCCACCTGCCCCAACCGAAACAAAAATTGAAGAAAGCAAGGATGAGGGGTTATACCGACTGAGAGAACTCAAAGCAGCCACGGGGTATAGCAACCCTGCATATGAGTCACCTACACTAAAATCAAGGGAAAGATAAGGACAAGAATATTAACTCTGCAGTCTCAAGGGACAAGGGGAGACGTGATGACGAAAGAAAAGATCAGGCACAGACAAGTGCATCTCTCAACAAGGGGAGAGAAGAGAAGAGATGGAAGGGAAGCAAAGATAGAACTGATGAGATAGCTTTCGCAAAAGACGAATGGATGGGAGGACACATTTTATTAAAACTCGATGGAAAAGGCATCGATGACGCAAAACAAAAAGAGAGGTTAGATGAGACACGAAGAAAGTGGAGAGAGAAGGAGTTAAGAGACGAGAAGATAGACAAAGGCGAGAATAGCTATATCGCAAAGAGCAAGAAAAACAGCTTGAACGCTACCCAAGAGCAGCCAACTATCAAGACAGACAGATACAGCAAAGGTTAGAAGAAGAGCAAAGGATACATGAAAAAAGAATAAGGAGACGAAGAGATGAGGAAATTCAAAGGGCAGATGAACATAGAAATGAAAAGAGGAAGGAAGACGATAGGGTCAGAGACGAGGTGAGAATTCGATGATGATGTAGAGCATAAGCGAAGACAAAGAGCACACAATCTTGGGGAGAGAGGTTAAAAAACCTGCTCCAGTTGTAGACTGGGAAGACATCAAAGAATTCTTTCCTGCGTATGATTCAGTACCAGGCACATCTAGGGCAAATATTGATGATGATTTCGACACCAGAAGCATCGGAGAAACGATCGATAGAATATATGATGAAATGGGGCTAGAACAAATACCCCAAGAGGAGGGGGAAGATGAGCGCCTAGAGAGCACCTAGCTCTACGACACTGAGGATGTCACCCGAAGTAGTGGGAATAGGGAACTATCCCTGGATAGATTAGACATTAGTAGAAACAATGAAGATACAAGAGGTTCCGTGAATTGGGGACAGACAATGTCTGACTCCGAAAGGGAAGAGCGCGAGGAAAATGGAGAAGGGAGGTGAAGTGAAAGACGACTCCCAAGGGAAAAGGAAGTAAGATGGTCGGACACTAGTTAGTCTGCACCAAGAGCATCAGAATCAGCCACACAGTCAGACCGGCATGGAGAAGTAGCTCACGGTCAGAGGGGGGTGTCTTCACCACCCTACGTGGATAGACTTAGGTCCCTACCAGGCAGGCGACGACGTGGGAATATTACCCCTGCATTAGATAGGAGAAACATGAGGGAAGAAAGAGAGGGCTACACATTCCAATTTCCATTACTGGAGAAGGGGGGAATAAGACCGCAATATGTTCCATGGCCACACATGGACCGAGAAAATCAAACTTCCAATGCTGACATCGGGAGCCGGAAAATAGATACATGAGTTAGAAAAAATGACAGGTGGAAACACGCTAGCTATAGGGGACATCAAAGTTCTCCTGATCGCCATACTTGGTGAGAGAGCAGACGATGTGTGGGCACGAGCAGGCTACCCTGGTGTAACCACAATTAATACCTCGCATGACGGAGCTCCATTCAACAATTGTAGAGCCGCAGTATGGAAAGCGCTACAAGTACTATGCCCAGATACTTCTGATATGGGAGCTATAATGACGCGAAAGATGAAGGAGTCTGAAGATCCGTTCATTTGCATACAGAATTTTCAAGACGCATGGGTGCTCGAGACTCATGAATCTTGGATGAAATCTATACCTATGTTTTACCATATACTGTGCCAAGGGGCTGCCAGAGCCGGTGCCGAAACAACTCTCAAAATTGATGGGAATCGAAGCCAAACCTTGGGCTGAAATACAGTTGACCATTGCACATTACTGTAGACTGCTGCAGAAAATCACAAAAAAAGGAAGCAACTCATAAGGGTGAGGAAGGGAAGTTGGTGCAAAAGAAATTGTCAAAATATGCTCTTGAGGGAGCCATGATAACTAGCATAGCTGAATCAAGCATGCAGCAGGTGGCTAGTCCACAGCAAAATAATCAGGGCAATACAGGATTTGATCCCAGGGGTAGAGGATTTAGGGGAAGAGGAAGGGAGGTTTCCAAAATAACCAAGGAGGTTTTCAAAATATGCAAAATGGTAACCAAGATATGTCAAATGGGCAAATGGTCCGACCACCGCCAGTTTGTTGGCTGTGTGGACTGAAAGGGCATTTGGCGCGCACATGCAGAAATCAAGGAATGATGCAGAACGTCCAAGGAAGAGGAGACGGCATGACAAATCCACCTGCAGTTGTACAGCAGGGTGGTGCACATAATCACGGGGTGCAACAACAAGCACAAGGAGCACAGCAAGGGGTGCAACCGCAAAGCATGGGGAATTTTCCACAAGGATAATCCCAACAGGCACCGCTGCAACTATCACAGACCAGGAACCCTGGAATGGGAAGTAACAATAGGAATGGGGGAAATCCACCAGCACACAGTGGGCCAAATGTGTATATAAACTAGGACAGCTCACTGGGAACCCTGATGTGTTCTATCCCGTCAGTGACACCAGACCCTGACAGGGAACCTAGGGTGGATGTCGTTATATGGGATAAAGACTATTCCTTCCTAGTTGACACGGGTACAATGCGCTCATGCATACGCAAAGGCAAGTTTTCCTTGTGCGGCGAGGCCATAGGTACTCAGAGTTTTATAGGAGCTACCAGTCATGTTCCCTTCACAAATGCACTACCAGTCTCAATAGGAGAGTGCAAAATGAATGTACCTTTATTATATTCTCAGCAGACCGCAGTGAATATTTTGGGACGAGATTTAATGACAAAGTTTAACATGACAATCTCGTTCATGTAGGAGGGCATAGTATGTTCCACTCCAGGAATGCACTACTCAAATCTATGCGAAATGATTAGAGCATACTCAGGACACATAGCCATGAGGGCCATACCATTAGAGCCAGAAATGTTCGCATATGGTATGCGTGTGCTTATGGCAGGATTGCCAGGCCTTGCAGACAAAATAATGAGAACCCCTGATGAGTTCTTATTCAGACCCAGAATACCTATGCACGACGAGAAGGAACAAGTATTTCCCTTGATGATACACACAATATGTGGGAAAGTGGCCTTGGTTGACGGACACGATGACAAGGGCAGACAATGGTGCACAATAATTGCCATTGAAGAGGGATATCGAGTGACTGACGTCACCGATGATGATCTGTTTGAAGAACAAACAGAGAGGGGAGAGACAATGGTGGAAGTGAGTCTCACCTTTTGGGTAAAGATTAAAAGAGAAGTACCTCAGAGAATGATGCTGGCACTAAATCGTCCCGAATAGTTTGATGACGACATAGCCAAGGTGCCTGTCTCAGTGTGGACGACAGGACCCTATGACGTAGGCCTCTTGAAGGGGGTTGGAGAAGTGAAGATTAAACTGAAACCAGGAGCAATTCTACCAAGAGCAAGACAATATCCCATGTCTAGAGAGGCAGATATCATGATCACTGCTTCCAAGGAGTCAGGAACAGCTCAACGTCCTTGGAAGCAGGCCCCTAACCGTTATCTTAGGCACCAGCCGGTCCCCACTGGGACCTTTTGGACCTTGTCCTGGCGCCGGTGGCACCAGGCTCATAAAAGCCATCGGTCCCGGCACTGGAAGCGCCGGGCTCATAATATGTATGAAGATGCTTGGGTGGACTTACCTGCAGCAGACCATGCTGCTTACTTACCAGCCACATAGGAATCCTCTGTGAACAGGAACTACTTTCTTACCTGGGTGGGGCAAGCTCCACTCCCTGGATACAACACAGGAACTCTTCTGGAACTGGAACTCTTTTCTTACCTAGGCGGGGCCGTGGAGGAAGACGCCTCATCACTCCAAGGCTATTTAAACCACACCCGATTGAACAAACGTGCTTCGCGTTATTATGCATCTGCAGCAGAACGCTCACCGAGTCTGTTCCAGCCTTTCTTCCTTCCGATCCTGAACCTGCAAGAACAATACTTACCACTCCTGTATCCAGTATTCAGCAGCACCTGCAAAGACAAGAAACAACAGGTTAGCACGGCAACCTATACACGCAGCGCTTTCCTCACCTGATCCATCGGCAGCGAACATTTCTTCACGCTGCACCTCCGCCTGTGAAGACAAAAGCATTGTTATTACTTACCGGCACTCCGCGAATTCCGGATTTCTTCAACGCTGCAACCCAGCATCTGAAAGACAAAAGAAGAGACATTAGACAGGTATTTACTCACGTCCAACGCGCTCGCCACAATAGAACGCCTGCAAATACTCCGGCGTTTTCCAGCATCTCTTCAGCACGAACTCACAGCTGCAAGGGAAAAGAGACAGTTAGAGCGCTTGCATTTACTTACGCATTTCCAAGCGCTTCATTCCAAGGCTCTGGCTCCAACTTCGGCTCTCTTCACACCATCTCCTATCTCAAGAGCCCTGCAAGATAAATAGGAAAAAGCATTATACAGAGTCCTGTTCTATATTAACGTGCCCACGCACCTAAAGACTATAAGGAATAAAAAGGTGTCCGGAAACTCACCGCTCGTGCAGTTAACGACGGCAGCGATCCTCTGATGCCAAGAGGCCTATGTTTCACCAGTGAAGGAACTGGCAACGGCACCCTGCACCAGACGCAGATGGAGAGTCCAGCATTCACCTATCTAAGGTGAGCACGTTGACCTGGGGGCTCTACGGAGAAGCTAGGAAGAGAGAGAGAGAGAGAGGGACATTCAACAACCCAGATCATTAACCCCCATATTCTTTCACCTGCAGAAATCTCACTCTTCGAGTTCGACACACAGTGCGAAGAGGTTCGGCCCCAGAAGCAAATCGAGTCCTGCACATCACTTTTCGGGTCACAGACACCTTCCTGCCAAGACCAGCGCCTCCGTGGGAATCAGGTGAGCGTTACAGAACGCGAAGCCCACCGCAAAACTCCTACCCAGGCGCAATGGAAACCTCAGACACTGATCAATTAGCCCAGTTGCTTGGGGAACTAAGAGCAGAAGTACATGCAGCTCGTCAGGAAACAAACTCTCTAAGAAGAGAGCTGATAATTTCCAAGGAGCGAACAGAGGACCTCGCTAGGCAATTGCTACAAACGCAGGCAGGACAGACACCTTTGCCCGCTCCAGGAGGAAGTTATCCTTCTGCATCATCCTTAAATCCAGTGCAAATCAATCTACCCGGCAATGTGCCCTTGGCTCCGCCCGAACGCTTTTCTGGTGACCCAAAGAAATTTGCAGTGTTCATTAACCAGTGCCGCCTACACTTCTTATGTCGACCAGCTGCCTTCCCAACAGATCAGACCAAGGTGGCTTTCGTGCTTTCTTATCTCAGTGGCAGCGCCGCAGATTGGTCGATCCCTTTAGTCACTCAGGATGATCCGGTTCTGCATGATTTCCAGGCCTTCCAGTCCAGCATGGAGAAACTGTTCGCAAGACATGCACAAGGGCAGGCCTTGGACAATGAACTTCTTTCGTTACGACAGGGTAATCAAGACCTCTTGACTTATATAGCCTCATTCAACAGACTTATAGTGGAAACTCAATGGCTTGAGGATAAGAGAATAACGCTCTTCTACAGAGGCCTGCGTGGAGAGCTCAAGGATGTGTTAGCTCAAGTTGTGAATCCTCCACAAGAATGCTCAGACTATATTGACTTAGTTGTCCAATTGGACCACAGATTACAGAACAGGAAGGCTGATCGTTCCAAATTTGATACCCGAATGTTTTCTAAACCACAGACCTCTACTAGGGGAGCTGACACTGTGGAACCCATGCAAATAGAGGGCATGAAAGGACCTTTAACCCAAAAGGAGCGGGAAAGAAGAAGACAGCTGCAATTATGCCTCTATTGCGGAAACTCGGGGCACTTTCTTCGAGACTGTCCAGTGAAACCAGCTAAGAAGGCTGTAGGAGCCGCAGATACCTGTACCACAAATTCTGAGCAGGGAAACGACCTAGCCCGACAAGTGTAGAGGTCCTCTTGCCGAGCGTTAAAATCTGTCCCGTGACCTCGCATTTCGTGGTGCCTATGGTCCTCATTAGTCCTGAACGTCCGGATTGTTTGCATGTAATTGAAGCTTACATCGACAGCGGAGCAATCGGTAATTATGTGGACCGTGAAATGGTATCAAGGATGAATCTACCTCTTGTCCCTAAGGCAGTAAAAGACTTCATTACTACAGTGGATGGCACGGAGATAGCCTCCGGACCAGTAACGCACGCCACCCAAGAAGTGACGTTAGTGAGCCAAGATGGACACCGGGAGAAAATAGTGTTCGATGTGATCAAGGCCCCTCAGTTCCAGATCATTCTGGGAATCCCTTGGTTAGAGAAGCACAATCCTCAGATCGATTGGCGAGCAAAGACGGTTCAGTTTCCAGAATGTTTTACCACTTGTTATCCTCGGCCTGATGTTTCACTGGCGGCAATCTCTTCTGAGGTTCCCAAATTACCTCCCGAATACCAGGAATTCCAAGACGTCTTTCGGAAGGACCAAGCTAACACCCTGCCTCCTCATAGGTCTTACGACTGTCAAATAGATCTGTTACCCGGAACAACTCCTCCTTGCAGTAGGATTTATGCCCTCACCGAGCCAGAGAATCTTCACCTCAGACAATATCTGGACCAATACCTAGCTAACGGGTTTATCCGTCCTTCAAAATCTCCAGCTTCCTCGGCTTTGTTCTTCATTCCGAAAAAGGAAGGAGACCTTAGGACTTGTATAGATTACCGCGCCCTGAATCAAATCACCGTTAAAAAAACGGATACCCGTTACCTTTGATCCCTGAACTCCTGGACCAAGTCAAAGACGCATGTATATATACAAAGTTGGATCTCAGAGGAGCCTACCATTTGGTACGAATAAAAGAGGGCGATGAATGGAAGACGGCCTTCCGCACCAAGTATGGGCTGTTCGAATATCAAGTTATGCCCTTTGGACTTTGCAACGCTCCTGCCGCCTTCCAGTATTTTATGAATGATGTCCTTAGAGAACTCATTGATGTGTGTGTTGTTGTCTACATTGATGACATCCTCGTCTATTCATCATCTGAAGAAGAACATCGGAAACACGTTAGAGAGGTCCTCGAGAGATTACGTCAACATAACCTTTTTGCTAAGCTCGAAAAATGCGTTTTCAACGTAACTGTAGTTGAGTTCCTGGGATTCATATTGTCACCTAACGGAGTCCATATGGATTCAAAGAAAGTCGATGCAATCATCAAGTGGCCTTCACCAACCTCTGTAAAAGGAGTTCAAAGCATGTTAGGCTTCGCTAACTTTTACCGCAGATTCATCCCTGAATTCTCTCGAATAGTCCAGCCCATCACCGCTCTGTTAAAGAAAAACAAACTTTTTGAGTGGTCTACCGAGGCAGAACAAGCTTTTCAGGACTTAAAGACTAAATTAATTTCTGCACCTGTTCTAAAACATCCTCGCCCAGAACTCCCCTACATCGTAGAAACAGATGCTTCTAGTCTTGCTATGGGGGCAGTTTTATCACAAAGGGATCCGGTCACACACCAATTACATCCTGTAGCCTTTTGGTCCCGCAAATTCTCGGCTCCCGAGATCAACTATTCAATTACAGACAAGGAACTTTTAGCTATCAGATCGGCCTTTAAAGCCTGGCGGCATTATCTTTTGGGAGCCAGACACACAGTCACCGTAATGACTGATCACCGCAACTTACAGTATCTGAAGACAGCCAAAGCTCAGTCTTCCAGGCAGCTTCGCTGGGCTCTGTTTTTGGCTGAGTTTGACTTTATAATTACTTATCAACCAGGCAGTAAATATGGAAAAGCAGATGCCCTCTCCCGGATGGGAATAGATGAACATTTGACCAATCCAGAACCAATACCCATAATCCCAGAACAAAGGATTTTGGGCTTGGTCAGCGCTCAATCCTTTGAAGACATTAAGACTACAGTCAAATCACTTTTAACTCCGGCCGACTTACAGGACTGGCAATTAAAGGGAAAAGAATTCTCAGTGGATCGAGACCTACCATATTTCCGAGGACGATTGTACTTGCCCAGTGAGAAAATACAAAAACAGGTAATCTCCTGTTATCACGATTCACTAATGGAGGGTCACCCCGGCATAACCAAAACCATGGAAAAGGTCAAAAGAAATTTCTGGTGGCCATCATGGAAGAAGGATATTAGAGACTTTGTAATCTCCTGCGGTGTGTGTGCCCAGAATAAGAGTCAGAAGGAGAAACCAGCCGGTCTCTTACACCCACTAGACATCCCTCTCTGTCCATGGCATACCCTGTCCATGGATTTCATCACGGACTTACCTCCATGCTCAGGGTATAATACCATTTTAGTAGTCGTGGATCTATTCTCCAAGATGGCTCACTTCATTCCCCTGAAGGGCCTACCTTCAGCTTCAGTATTGGCCCGAGAATTCTTAGAAAACATCGTTCGGTTACACGGTTTCCCCTCGGTTTTGGTCTCCGATAGGGGAAGTCAATTAATCTCCCACTTTTGGCGAAGTTGCTGTCGTTTAGCCCAAATTGATGTGAGACTTTCTACCAGTCACCATCCCCAAACTGACGGACAAACCGAGAGGACAAATCAAACTCTAGAGCAATATCTACGTTGCATGCTCCAACAAACTGAAAACCCTTGGAAGGACATTCTTTGGATCGCTGAATACGCCTATAACAATTCGACTCATTCTGGAACCGGGAAGACTCCCTTCTTCCTATTATACGGACACCATCCTAGAACCTCTAACCTGGATCCTCCCCAAGAATTCGAAACACCTGCTGTGGATCACTTGCACTCGGAGATCACTCGTGTTTTTAAGGAAGCCACTGCCCATCTGCAAAGAGCTAAAGCTCAATTTAAGAAAGGAGCAGATCAGCACCGTAAAGAGGCCCCTCACTACGCAGTGGGAGATCAGGTCTGGTTATCCACTAAGCACCTACCTCTAAAAAGGACCCCGCACTTTCATCCCGAGATACCTTGGACCCTATCCTATCTCTGCCATAATTAATCCGGTGGCTGTTAAATTGGAATTGCCTTCGCATATGAAAATACATCCAGTATTCCATGTCTCCTTACTAAAACCAGTGCAACCAGGAACCCGATTGACCGAACTCCCGGAACCTGTTTTAGTAGATGGAGAACTTGAGTTTGAAGTAAAGAACATCCTAGACTCCAAAATCTCCAAATCTAAATTATATTACCTGGTTGATTGGAAAGGATACGGCCCCCAGGAAAGGTCTTGGGAACCCTCAGAGCATGTTCCACGCACCTCGTCTGGTCAAGAAATTCCATTTGAATCACCCCGACAAACCAAAACCCCCGGAGAAGACACGCTTGGGAGGGGCCTTGAGGGGGGGTGCTGTCATGATCACTGCTTCCAAGGAGTCAGGAACAGCCCAACGTCCTTGGAAGCAGGCCCCTAACCATTATCTTAGGCACCAGCCGGTCCCCACTGGGACCTTTTGGACCTTGTCCTGGCGCCGGTGGCACCAGGCTCATCAAAGCCATCGGTCCCGGCACTGGAAGCGCCGGGCTCATAATATGTATGAAGATGCTTGGGTGGACTTACCTGCAGCAGACCATGCTGCTTACTTACCAGCCACATAGGAATCCTCTGTGAACAGGAACTACTTTCTTACCTGGGTGGGGCAAGCTCCACTCCCTGGATACAACACGGGAACTCTTCTGGAACTGGAACTCTTTTCTTACCTAGGCGGGGCCGTGGAGGAAGACGCCTCATCACTCCAAGGCTATTTAAACCACACCCGATTGAACAAACGTGCTTCGCGTTATTCTGCATCTGCAGCAGAACGCTCACTGAGTCTGTTCCAGCCTTTCTTCCTTCCGATCCTGACCCTGCAAGAACAATACTTACCACTCCTGTATCCAGTATTCAGCGGCACCTGCAAAGACAAGAAACAACAGGTTAGCACGGCAACCTTTACACGCAGCGCTTTCCTCACCTGATCCATCGGCAGCGAACATTTCTTCACGCTGCACCTCCGCCTGTGAAGACAAAAGCATTGCTATTACTTACCGGCACTCCGCGAATTCCGGATTTCTTCAACGCTGCAACCCAGCATCTGAAAGACAAAAGAAGAGACATTAGACAGGTATTTACTCACGTCCATCGCGCTCGCCACAATAGAACGCCTGCAAATACTCCGGCGTTTTCCAGCATCTCTTCAGCACGAACTCACAGCTGCAAGGGAAAAGAGACAGTTAGAGCGCTTGCATTTACTTACGCATTTCCAAGCGCTTCATTCCAAGGCTCTGGCTCCAACTTCGGCTCTCTTCACACCATCTCCTATCTCAAGAGCCCTGCAAGATAAATAGGAAAAAGCATTATACAGAGTCCTGTTCTATATTAACGTGCCCACGCACCTAAAGACTATAAGGAATAAAAAGGTGTCCGGAAACTCACCGCTCGTGCAGTTAACGACGGCAGCGATCCTCTGATGCCAAGAGGCCTATGTTTCACCAGTGAAGGAACTGGCAACGGCACCCTGCACCAGACACATATGGAGAGTCCAGCATTCACCTATCTAAGGTGAGAACGTTGACCAGGGGGCTCTACGGAGAAGCTAGGAAGAGAGAGAGAGAGAGGGACATTCAACAACCCAGATCATTAACCCCCATATTCTTTCACCTGCAGAAATCTCACTCTTCGAGTTCGACACACAGTGCGAAGAGGTTCGGCCCCAGAAGCAAATCGAGTCCTGCACATCACTTTTCGGGTCACAGACACCTTCCTACCAAGACCAGCGCCTCCGTGGGAATCAGGTGAGCGTTACAGCAGATGAGGGGATTTTCAAGACAATTTCTGCCATGATGGACCAGGGCATCTTAGTGACATCAGAGTCACCATGTAATACGTCAGTGTACCCTGTGAAAAAAAGTAAAGGGGGGTCTTGGAAACTAGTGCAAGACCTGAGGCCAATAAACAATATTGTTGAGGCCGAGTTCCCTCTAGTCCCTAACCTGTCTACAATCCTATGTAATATACCCATTGAGGCAAAATATTTCATGGTGATTGACTTGAAAATGCATTTTTCTCAATTCCGTTGCACCGTGACTCACAAGATCTGACGTCATTCACGTTCAGACAAATGCGTCTGAAAAGCACGAGGCTGCCACAGGGGTACTGTGAGTCTCCTATTTTCAACAGAGTCCTGCAGATGGACTTGAGCAATATTGCATTAAAAAGTGTCCTGCAGTATGTGGAGGACATCTTAATTTGCAGCACAACTGAAGAGCAATGCAGGCACGATTCTATTTAGCTATTGACTATACTAGCTGAGAAAGGATATAAAGTCGACGAGGAAAAGTTACAATAATGTCAGCAAAAAGTGCTGTACATAGGCCAGCTGATGTCACATGATGGAAAAAGAGTGACCCCAGAAAGGGCTGAAGCCATACTCAACACGGCTAAGCCACATATGATAAAACAGATGCAGAGCTTTTTAGGCCTATGCATCTATGTTAGGGCATTGGTCTTTGACTACAGCTCTTACACTAAGCCTTTACTTCAGGCCCTAAAGAAGGCCCAAGTAACGAAAGAAAAGATTGAATGGTCCGAAACCATGGAGGAAGGGTTTTGCTGAACTCAAAAGTGCTATTTGCACAACACCAGTTCTCGGGATTCCCAATTATGCAGAGGAATTCTACCTCTTTTCACACATGAACGGCAGCGTTATGACAGCAGTGCTCACACAGAGAACCACGCTGGGGTACAAGCCCCTGGCATACTACAGTTGGAATTTGGACCCAGTAATGAGAGGTCATATCCTGTGCGAACAAGGTTTATCTGCTGCAGCGGTTGCCATAGAGAAGGCTAAAACTATTGTAATGGGATGCCCAATGATGATGTACGTCGAGCATTGGCCATTTGCCATTCTAGAGAAACCAAAAGGCACACTGACATCTCAAAGAGCTTCTGCGTATGAAGTGATCATATCAAACCCATCAATTAAAATAGTCCGATGTAAAATATTAAACCCAGCTACGTTTATAGCAGAGCCAGTCACTGAAGGAGAGCTGATACATGACTGTGTAAATTATGAAGAATTCTATGATGAAATCCCCAGGGTGAAAGAAAATGCTTTGGCAGAAGGAGAGATCGTCTTCATTGACGGGTCTTCGAGGATCGATCAAAGTGACGGACAAACATACACAGGCGTTGCTGTGATGAAGCACAGAGCAAATGGAGAATTTAGAGTACTCCTTCGTGCACGAATACCATCTCATTATTCAGAACAGGCTGCAGAATTATTGGCATCGATACTCGCCATTGAGAATCACGCAGACCAGGAAGTAATGGTGTACAGTGACTCCGTCTATGTGACGTCGACAGTGCACGCAGGCCTAGCGCGCTGGAAGAAGATGGGCTACCTCCTTATTAGACAGGCTGATTAAGGCACTACAGTTCCCAGTGGGCATAGTGGTCGTGAAATGTGCCGCCCACACAAAAGGGACAGATATTTTCTCATGCGGAAATCAAGCAGCAGACACAGAAGCCAAGCGTATGGCTCCAAAGGTGAAACGATCATGGCAGTGGAAGCTATCCATGCCAACGAGAAAATGATTGTTACACGAACAGCACCAGAGATTTACAGTCATTTGGGACAAACACAGCTAATGGAACTCCAAGGGGAGGCGCCACAGGAAGAGAGGAACCTGTGGAAACGTCAAGGGTCTTCTTTAAACCCCTCTGACAGCGTGTGGTGACAAGACAGCACTGGTAAACCAGTAATGCCTGTAGCCCTATTAAAAATAGCGCTGGAACAACTACATTACCCAGCCCACATGACAAAAGAGAACCTAGAAGCAACGCTCGCGGAAGACTGGTTCACACTGAATTTAGCAGAGCATGTTGCATTCTTTATGGTGAACTGTATAATCTTCCAGCAATTCGCTGCAGGGCACACATTAAAAGTAATGAGAGGAGTCATCCAAAGGCCAAATGGGCCTTTTCAGAACATGCATGTTGACTGCGTCGACATGATTCAAGTATGTAACGAGTATGGATACTTAATTGTTGTGGTGTGTCCATTCTCTAGATGGATAGAGGCAGGTCCATGTACACACCCTGACTCTACCTGTGCGGCCACATTTTTAGTGAGGGAAGTGTTCCCAAGGTGGGGGGTATGCGGTCATGAGATCAGATAATGGCCCTTACTTTGTTAATTCAATATTTGAAGAGATTGGCTTGCTGCTGGTATAAAGCACAAGTTCTCATTGGCTTATCATCCGCAAGGTAATGGGATCTGTGAGATGCTCAACGGCTCATTAAAGGAAAGGATAGCCAAGTTGAAGCTTACTCTAAGGAAGGAATGGTTGCACTGCCTTCCACTGGCACTGTAAGCACTTCGGAACCAACCAGGTTCCGACCATCTCACGCCACATGAGACAGCCACAGGAAGAAGAATGAGAACTCCCTTGACACCCTGAGATAGAGCTAGATGTGATGCTCAGTCAACAGGAGAGGTTTTAGGGTCTGAAATGCAAAACTATCTGAACTGCATGACATCTTGCCTTACTGTAATTTCAGACCAGCTGCAGCGACGACGAAAAGGGTGCAGCGCAGCACAGAACACAGAAGGAGACACTACAACAGACCAAGTTCAAGGACTACGTGTTCCACTCGTCTTCCCTGGAGACGCCGTCCTTGTGAAGAATCATACAAGGAAAATGTGGGACGAACCAAGATTCAACGGTCATTTTATAGTGGAGGACTGCACTCCGTCCGCAGTGAAGCTACAAGGCAGGAGAGATTGGATTTTTATCGGTAATATCAAACCTTACATCGGGGAAGGCCCCCTGCCTGGACCCTAATGAGAGGAATGGACGCGCGACGGGGAAGAACCACAGCACGTGCAGACGAGATCCATGACGAGGAAGAAGGACGCTTAACCAGCAAAACAAGGACAAAGAACATTTTGCAAAGTTGTGGCTTAAATTGGATGCTTCCTCTAAGCAAAAAAGGGGATAAGGACATAAAAACGGATGCTCTGTGCATCCTAGTTGCAGGGTGAAGAAGAAAATTGCACGTAAAAGCCACAACACAGTCTTTTGACTATTGAACTTTGAACTAAGGTACACTAAAGGCTTGAAGAGAATAGGATATGCCAAACTTTGACCGAGGACACTTACATTGGAAGCAAGTACAGTATCCCGACTCGTTCCACACGAGACCCTATTCGGAATCACTTATGGTGTCCCGCAGTAGCGACATCACCAAGGATGTGGTCACCTATTTCGACCTAGTACTAAGACATACCAGTCATTGGTAGGGAGGATCACCAGTGTCACAGACATTTTACAAGATCCTGAAAACGAAAAGACAATAAGAAAACTCCTCAGTGTCATTGCTGAACAATTTATCATACTGCCTGAGTACAGTGAGGAGAAACCAAATGTCCCAAACACAGGCAGAAATAAATTAGCTTATCAACATGCTGTTCTTTCACCCAATTGAAGACTGTCCAACTCTTGTCGGAAGAACAACAGATACACTCACGTTTCTTCAAGACCCAGCAAACACTGAACATTTAAGTCATCTTTTAAATAAGATTGCAATTCTAGTCGCACTCCACGTGACCGGACAGTGCAGACATTGTTTAAATCAAGGAGGAAACATATAATCCTGAACCCAGCAAGACAGGACGGATGTCCCCATCACCAGAAGACAGCAGATTGGCACACAATGTCCTTTTTCGCCTAGTCACTGACTTTCCAGAGCTAGTGGGGAGACCCATCGATGTACACATTCTCACATTCATCAGAGATCCAGCTAGTGTCGCACAGATGGGAATGCTCCTGCATGGAATTGTGCTTCAAGTGGAACTTTCTAACCATCAGAGGAACTATCTGAGGAGATTCTAAAAAGCCTTCCGCTGAGGGACAGATCGAAGAAGCAGTGTCAAGAACTTTTTGTCATATTTGTTGTTATTCTTCCCTATTTCTTCATATTGATCAGCATACAATACGTCCTTAGGACTGAAGCAAATTTGAGGAGTGGATTGGGAGCTTACTTTGAACATGTACAGTAAAGGGACTCACTGAAGTGTTATTTTATTTGATTTTTTCCATAGTCTAGCAAAGGAACTGTATTCTGAAATAAGAGACAATTTGTCACTTGCAAGAAGGGGGGAAACCTGTGGAGTACCGGATACTCAAACACAGAAACAAAAGACACTGACAGTTGACGAATGATCGAGTTGGGGGTCCAGAGCAGCAACCTAGTCCTCCCACAAGAAGAGAGTCACCCCAGCTTCTCTGGAAGAAAATGCTGCCTGACCTACAAGGGCATAATGTACCTATGCATCATATTCATTATTGTTTTACTGTCATTAACAATCAGAAGTGCATTCTTTATTGGTGCACAAAGCGTTCCAATTTCAGTGCACCCACCTAATGATGCACGCATAAAACCCACAAAAGCACCCATACCTTATATAGTTATTCCAGTACCTAGAAGATCTGATGGAGTAAATGAACTTGAAATGAATGTGATTAGCAATGACACACACATACTTGTGGTAACAAACGAAAAGGGAAGCCGGAGACAGGGTTGGCACAGAATGAATGAAGTAAAATCACTGACAACTGGACGCATGCAAACACTGAATGCACATGAAACAGGCATAGTGTCAATGAATGCAGAACCACAAACCAAAGCAGTAGAGAGGAAGAGACTGCCTGCCATAAGAAACTTCACAGCAGATGTAGTGAGAAAACAAGAAGAGTTAAGAGAAAAACCAACAGAAGCAGTCTTATCAGAAACTCTTAAGGAAACAAAAGCCAACTCAGAGAAACTCTCTGCACGGACACAACTGATAGTAGACGCATTATTCCCGCACATAACCAGAGCGAGGAAACCAAGAGGAACTGAAGAACAAAATCAGAGAGACTGTATTGCCAAGCACAAATGTTCCCACGGAAGGGACAAGTACCAGTTCCACAATGCAGCCATATACCGGACCAGCGTCAGGCTGGTTGACATGGGCATCTGTAACCAGCAGGAAAAGGATTTATGAAAAAAAGGAAAGAGCTGCCAGACTCTTGTCCACTCAAATGGTGCAGATGTGGAGACCTGCACCATGGCCAGGATACCTGCTAATCCTCTAGCCAGAAGGAGCAGTACAGATGCATTTAGGGATATAGTTATAGCAAACTATAGGAGAACACTAAGAATCAAGAGAAGCATGCATGGAGATGACAATGAACCAAACGACTACCTGGATAGCACAGCACATCTGGGAAATAACATTTGGTACCAGCACATGGAGGAAGTTGGAAGACGAAATTCAGAAGGGGAATGGTTTGTTTGTGCACTCCTACCGTACAGCATGGGGAAGTCCAAGATCTTCATAGCTGTTAAAATTGATGTCCAGACAGGACACTGTCTTACACAGGTAGCCATGTGCAAAACTAGAGGACAGTTTATGGAAGTGACGCTTCCCTAATATGGGCAACTGAAACAGCTTACCCCGATGAAGATGATTATGTCCAAGACATTAAGACAAGAAACTCAAGAGCTCATACTAGGAACCACGCGATCAGGTACGAGAAGCCTGGAGTTAAAGGAGCAGGAATAAGATGGGAAGTGAACCCGAGGCTAAATGTCCAAGGGAAAACCCCAGAAGAGGCACGAAAGTGGAAGAACACAGAGCCCAAATGCAGTTTTGGGAAACAGTGCTTTCACCAGATGGATGGGAGAAAAGAGTGGTGATCTGCAGAGCATGGGTGATCACTGGACTCTACAAAGAAACTGTTGACATCGTGCAGAATGGCTGCAAGCCATTATGGCCAAAACTTGCAAAACTACTGACATGGGTCGAGGACAGAGGAGGACCCCTACAGATAGTGCCACTGGAAAGCCCAAAATTCTGCTTCCGGAATAATGGCACAAGAAAAATGGGAGAGAATCAGAACTGTGGACGAGTTTTTGATGCTTCAGGAATGGTTCACGGAACTACAGTAATTATGGATCATTATTGGGCATGCAGATCCAAAGCATACATCAGACTGCCAAGAGACTGGGGAGGCATATGCACCATAGTGAACGTCCATGATTTATTGATATCAAGCCAGGATGGAAGCCCAAAGACCTGACTGATGAAGAAATAAGACTTTGCGAAGGCCAGCAGGCATGCACCTGAGGGAACAAAGTTTCTTTATCCCAGGAAACGCAGAAATGATGTGGGAAGATGGATTTACTGTAGGCAAAATGGACAATGTCAACTAATGACATGGAATAAAGAAGAACATGTAAGGACAGCAGGAAGCCTGAAAGGAGTAATTAAAATATGGACTCCAAGGAGACACTTCTTCAAACCATCATGTAGAGACCCAGAAGATGAAGAAGGAATGAACCCAGACGATGAAGTAAAGATGAATACAGAGGAAACAAGTAAGATGAATCCAAAGGAGGAAGTGGAAGTGGTCGATGAATCGCCCAGAGAGGGGAGTGTAGAGGAGGTCCCAAATAAAGCCTGCCCTCCCATTGCCCATTTTGAAGTACCAGGAACTTTCACACCAAAATATGTGACGTATAATGAGCAAATAAACCAGCAGAGAGCATCAGTAGGGCTCTGCCCAGTGCCTATCAGAAGAACACCACCCAGAAAACCATGGACAGTAAGGTATCCATTGAGAAACCCCTACCAGCAAATGAGACGAAATGAAGATTGCCTAAGTACTGTCCCGGAAGAAACCAAAAAAGGTCCTAATGTGAGATGAATGGTGACGTCACAAGGACTCGGACGGACACACAAATAGAAGATATGACGACCCAAGGATGACACAAAGAGAGAAGGGATTGTGAGAGAAGGGATTGTGAACTTAAAAGTGACAGGAAGCTATCAAGACGAAAGGGAGTTAAGATGTAAGCAAAATTAATACAGTCGACCAGTTTACACCTGTATATACGCTTGAAACCGCAAGAAGGCAAAGAAAACAATACAGCTTGCTATGCGAAGTAGAAGAATAATGCGGCATGTGCCATTATACATAATCTACCTCAAAACAAAGCACAGTATTATAAGTGCGAGTCCACTTTGCACAATGAACCAGAATTAACCTAGGTTACTAAAGACCAAATAATCGGAGATTCATATTCTAGAAAACCGAGAAGAGACGGCTGAACCGAAACTTAGCAAGAGCAACTCATGCCAGAAGAGCCAAGGTCAAGCTAATAATAAGAGTAACAGTAGCTACATATAATTGAAACTTAAGCACAGAATATCCTGTCTCTGAAAGGTCGAGATAAGGAGGCGTAGGCGGGTGGCTGAGCTAAATAAGAATCAAATACACAAATTGAGAGAAACGAGACTTCATGGTGTGTAAATCACATGACCAGCTGAGCGAGGAGGGCACGGGTTCACACCTAGGCTTGGCATCCACCCCAGCAGAAGATATCAGAACTTTTCCAGACAGAAGATGCAGTTTTGAGGCCAACCACATTGACATAATTGACACATAGTTGAAGTGATGATTGATTGTAACTATAATTGGAGAAAGGATGGGTAGCTCGGGGGCACCCTGCACCTGGCTAAACATTCTGCATGCTTCTAAGCGAAGTGGAAGAATATGCAGGGGTTGGTGCCAACCCAATCACAATGGACCAAATAATCTAGGGTCCTATAGTTAGTAGAACCAATGGGACGTTGTACTTTTAGTGACGTCTACAGTAGTCATTTCTGAAAGAAGGGCTTAGACGCCCACCTGACAGTGTTTATCCAATCCCCTCACTCCGTTACCATATACTGATATAGCACCTATATTAAAGTTACCTTTTCCTAACCAATAGAAAGGTTTAACTTTGAGTGTTACACGTCAGATTATGGTGTTTTGAGTACGATTGTCTATGTTTGTATGAAGTTCGTTGGAGTTGGAGCGAGACGGACTATCGCATCACTGCCGATTTCCATGACTCCCCGTTTTTTGTACTTATCATTAAACGGACTCTGTTTGTCAAACCATTGAGTTGTCCTTATTGATTGGTGTTGGAGTAATACATCTGCACACCCATCCATCTCAAAGGTGCAGCTATCTCGTTTTAAAGTACTCCGGAGCAAACCTTGGCTCTATGGGCAGGCCGGGGGTCTCACCAGTACAGTCCAATCACACATTTTGTGCTGTCTTGGTTCTGTGTCTTCACAAACAGTCCTCTGATGAGCTGACTTCCTCCCAGGCCACACCACCATCCTATCCTGGGCCCAAGCGTGCCACGCGTACCAGGACTCTTGCTCTCCTCTGGTCTGCCCAACCATAGCTTCACAGGCTGCACCCTGGTTCGGGGACGCCTGCACACACGGCACCAGGAGGGGGTATCAATCTTCACTGGGCTGCACACACTATGCAGCCCTAGCTTTCCCCTTGTTCCAGGCCAGCACGGACTGGCACCCGGGCAGGCTATTGCCTCCTAGGCTGTGCCGCTGCTTTTCCTGGGGTCGCTTCACTCCTGCGGCCCCGGCTAGGGCTGCTTCTACCCCTGGGCAGCAACCCGCATGCTGGACAGGGCTTTTAATCTTTTGCCAGGTTGCAGTTGGCATACACTGCCCAGCAAGCCACCTCCCTGAAGCCCAGTGTGCGCCACCCCTGAAAAAAGTCATCAGATCCTACCTGCCCTGCCAACTACCGCCCCATTTTGATCACCGGGTTCCTGGGGACATTGCTGGAGAAGTTGGTTTTGCCCCAACTCATCTCACACACTGAACTTGGGGGTCTCCACGACTATCAATCTGGATTCCGAGCATCTAGAGGAATGAAACTGCTCCTCAGAACACCCGTGAAGAACTGCTGATATCTCTGGACTCCAAATCCCCAGCTATCTTTATCCTTCTCGATCTTTCCTCTGCCTTTGACACAGTTAACCATTCCATCCTCATACAAAAGCTCCACTATACCCTTGGTATCTCGGAACGGGCACTGGACTGGCGGACATCCTTCCTTACTGGCCGCTCTTCCCAAGTCATCCTGGGCACCTTCTCCTCTCCTACCTCCCTCTCCATCTGTGATGTCCCCAGGGCCCTATCCTCTCCCCTGGCTCTTTAACATCTACCTTGCTCTGCTTGCACGTCTCATCTCCTTCTCTTCCAACTTCCAGTGTTACACAGATGACAGACACCTCTTTTTCAAACTCCCTGATAACTTTCTTGCACCCTCCATCATCCCTAACTGCCTATCTCCCATCCATTCCTGGTGCACCGCCAAGCGCTCTCTGCCTCAATGCCTGGAAAACTGAGATCCTTCCCATTGGGACCCCTGCTCCCTCCTCCTTCCCTTCACTCTGGCCTTTCTCTTTGGGCTCTCCCCTTGCACCCTGTTCTGAAGCCAGAAACCTTGGAGTCAACTTTGACTCCTCTCTCTCCTTCCTCCCTCCCACTGAGGACATTGCCAAGAAGTCCCACTTTCAGCTCTTCCTTCTCAAAGGAATTCTCCCTTTTCTCGCTTTACCCCAGAGGCTCAATGTGACCCAAGCCCTGGTTCTCTCTAGGCTCGACTATTGCAATAACATCCTCCTGAATCTACCATCATCCACTCTGCGACCCCTCGAGCTAATCCAGAATATAGCAGCGAGACTTATCCTTGGCCTTAAGCCCAGGGAACGCATCTCTACTGCACTAAAAAGTCTTCACTGGCTCCCAGTTGCTGCACAGATTAAATTTGAATCCCTCTGTATCATCCACAAGGCTGTCTGTTGCCGGGGACCAGACTATCTGCAACTTTATCTTACTAAATACTCTCCCTCTAGGCCACTATGTGCCTCTGGCTCCAACTCTGTGTGTGTAAAGCATTTTGCTAACAGAGGGCAGGTGGTCGTTCTCTTTCCTCAGCTAGCTCCCTCTTATGGAAAAAGCTTCCCCATCCCTCTGTGCTTAGAGCAGGGTGCTCTTAAAATTCCAGAAGCTCCTTAAAACTCTCCTTTTTACAGCCTCCTTCCCTTTGTCTCTCCCCTGCTAATCCCACAGTTGCTGTGATTGGTGTGCTGAGCCCTTATGCATTCTCGGGGCCCTGACCTCCAGCACCCAATTGGTCCAGCTCCTGTCTATCCTCTGCGCTTCCACTTATACCCTCCACACTGGAGGCTCGCACTTACACCCCTCGCGGCTCCAGCCCGTGTAGCACTCAACATTCCTAGCACTTCATCTGTGGCTCACCCATGAGTTCAGACTCCCAAGCACTTACCCCCCTGCCCACTTCCTTGCTGCACTTGCACATTCTGTATACTCACAAGGCAGAGTAGGTTCGTCCTCTTTTCCTTTTCGCCCCACTGCTCTTAAGCATCATGTTGTTTTATGTAGTTCCCACTCCTGCTCCCTCCCTCCGTGCCCTGTGGGCGCTTTGCAACAGTATTTCTTATTATAAGCACCTAACAAGCAAACAATAAATACTGGACGGAATATGAAATCTAAACTGGAGGACACCAAACAGATTGTCAAAGAAATACTCTCTTTTGCTGAATCTCCTTGAAGGACACCGAAGATCTATACAACAACTTGATGCGTTGGAAGGACAGCGTACCCATTACCTAGAGGAGTTAACACTCCAAATGAAGCAAGAGATGAGGGTCTTGCTAGGTAAATATAAGAACTTCTCTCCGCCGCCTGGCCAAGTCAACCGCGCTTCCTATTGCATAAGAACGTCCCCGAGTACAATTGCACATCAGTGGCCATGTCAGCTGCCACACACAGGGCTATAGTTTTAGAAAAAGTGGCCAAAATATTGAAATAGACTGTATCGAACCCTGCTATGGTCAATGGGCCCAACCCATTGCTTAAGCTTTGGTATCGACTCCTATAAAGGTCAATATTGCATCCGAATTCGACCACATTCTATTCCTCACTTAGACGATTTACTTGAGACTTTAGGTCAGATCAAATATTAGATGATTTCTACATAGCAAATACATGTATGTATAGGGCACCAAGCAGCACAACAATGTTTTGTACAGTGGCGTGCTGGCATATGTTGGGCACAGGCAGCATGACAATATTTTATAGTGGCAATAATAGCATATGCAGGTCCCAGGCTACTTGAGAATTTTGCCCAACAGAGGTAATTTATTTTTTTATTTATGTGCATTTTTAAAGCGCTCACACCGCACGGGGGCATCAAGGCGCTGTTACAGGAATACGCCTTTAGTTGCGTAATCATAACGTGCTTACCAGGGGATCGAACTTGTGTTGCTTCTTGTCGTCTTGTTTCCAAGGCGAGCACGTTGCCGCTGAGCTATCCTCCCGGGACAATGCATATTTCGGGCAGAGCCATCATGCACATGTTTTACAGAGGCATGAGGGCATATACTGAGCACAGAGCCTGAAAAGGTTTTGACAGAGGCAATACTGGCACGTGTTGAGGGGCAGCAAAAAAGCATATTGTATACGTTGATTCTGGTGTATATTGTTGAGCCAATCCTTATGTTTCTTTCGGCAACGCCAGGATGAATATATGTTGAAAAAATGCTCGAGTATTGTTGTTGCCCCAGCATCTATTGGGGTTTTTCACTTGTTTCCCTAAAGAACCTTGTGTTCATTGTATAGCACTTCACCTACGTTTTTCAGGCATGTGCACTGTAAAGCGCACCATTTCAACCCATTATTCAGAGTTGCCAACATGGCCCATTCCAATCCGTAGGTGCTTATCCAGTCCTGTTTATTTCTTTGCATTCTGGGACTTGTAGTTCCACTTATAAAACTCAGACTACAAGTCCCAGAATGCAACGAAAAAGCAGCACTGGATAAGCACGTACAGAATGTTGGCAACTATGATTTTTTTGGTTTTAAAGTTGCACCTTCGCCCCACACCTTTGCCCTGCCACTCATCTGAAACCCCCTGGATGGCTTGGCGTTCTTCTCTGTGCCTACTAGGGCCAATTCGGGGAACATGTTTACGCTCCTCCACTTAAACAACTCATAACAGGCCGGCCCCGGCAACCTGAATTGTTTCTGTGCATCAAAAGATAATTCAGACAGTGTCAGTGTGTGGGTGTTCTGCGCTATAAAGGACCGGCGGTTCCAGCCATAGCACCTTAGTCCATTCGTATGAACCCGCTGACACGCATCCATTAGGGGGCACATGGTGGGTTAACCACCGAAAGCCTATCCAAACTCCGCTCCCAGCCCCTTTCTGCGAAAATCACACAGCGCCGAGCCGAGTGTGTCAAGAATACAAACGTGAGATGTCACTCCCGCCGCATCTAATTGAAGCCCGGACAAATGAAGCGGAAAGCCGGCGCCTAATCCAATCAACACCGCGGGAAAAGGGCTATTTTGACATGTAAATTACAAACGTCCCATGTATTTTGTCTCCCCAATTACACCCTCCACTGTCATGTTTCTGGAAATTATACCTTAATCTCCCGGTCTCCCAATAATTATGTCATCATTCTTGAGGCCGCGAGCCGGCGCGGTGTGATAGCCGCACTCGCAGCTGATGTGTGCTCCGTGATTAAGCACGCTCCGGCCGTGCTATTGCTCACGCTCCGTGTCAGCGTGGCCCAGGTTCCGCCTGCTGCTGGTCCCTGACTGAATGCCAGGCAGGCACTCGGCCACGCCGCCCCGGAAGCGCTTTGTGGGGCCGTCTAATGAGACAGGTGAAGGCTTTCATGTGCAGCGCCTCTGTCAGAGCTGTCAGCGGGCGCTTGGCGGGGACTCGGGATGTGGGGTGGGGAGTACTAATAATGGTCTTTGGGTGCCCCATTCATGCAGCAGTACACCACCTGGATGATCAAACACAAAAGATACCCCATACCCCCTGTTTGTTGTCTTCAGAAATCCCTCTAACGTTTTTACTTTGCACCCCCCTGTATGTTGGCGGGAACACAACATTACCACCTTGTTTATTTTTTGCACCGTAACCGTTGTTTGAAAATCTACTTCTCCGAGGTCACCCCCCAAAGCGGTCAGCTGTATTTATACCTTCTGTTGTATTTGTAAGTGTTTCTCAAGGGAAATGCACCAGAACATCCCGTGTAGTAATAGGCTCCCTGTCGGAGACTGCAACCTTTCGCTCTCCGGAAGTTTGGCCTGCACCTCCAGTGGTTGAAGTGCACAGAAAAAAAGTAGTGGAACTGTAGTCTGGGCAAAGGAGAGGGCAGGTGGATGCATAGTGCAACATGTGGCAAGGTGTTGCGGCCGGGGCATTGCAATAGTCTCAGTGGGCCTCATTCCGAGTATGGCGGTAAGGGATAGCGGCCACCGGTAACGAGACCGGTGGCGGTATTCCCTTACCGCCATACTCCGAGTTCCCTCTGCGCCCTCGCCCTTAACGCCTGCATTGAGCAGGTGTTAAAGTCGAGGGCGCAAAGGGGCCTCCAAGCCAATAACGGTGACCGTAATGAACGGTCACCGTTATTTGCATCTTCCCCATTCCCATTGAGCCCTATGGGGGCTCATTTGGGAATGGGGAAGAGCCTTGGTGAATGGGGAATTACCGCCCCGCCGACCTTGGAATGGGGCCCAGTGACTAGTAACTAAGGCTCCTATTACAACTTTACACGTGCACAGGGACATGAATGGACAAATCCTATGTATAGAATGGTGAACATGGTCATAAAAAGTAGAGGAATGGTAAACAGAAAAAAGAAAAGTAGTGGAACACCGCTCCCGACCGTCCCCCCTCACTTCGATCACTGTGCAACTCCCTTGAGTCCTTATGGACTATGCTGATCAGGAGACCTAAAGGTTGCAGACCCTGAGTGAAATGAAATGACTCCCACTGCAGGAGCTTGTTTTCTGCATGGAGAGCACGGCGCACAACATTAGCAGAACTCAGTAAATTCAGGAGCTCGTTTTCCCTACATTCCTTAACCAATAATACCAGCAGTAGCAGGCTTGATCATGGTGTTGTGGTGGGGTGAGGATTCTAACTAATAAATAACATCGATGGCAGTGGGCTTGATCTGCCAGGGGACAAACGTATAGGCCTGAAAATGGTAAGGGGCTTCAGCTGTACCACAGTGTCATAACCAGCTGATCAAGCCCGCCGTTGAGGGTATTTTTTCCATTTGCACCCCAGGGTAATTCCTGCGGCCCAGATAGTGTAAATGCCAGGCTATTTCCCTGGCTCTGGGAGGAATAGCTGGCAAGCCAGAGGAGGACATTTAGAGCCGTGGGGAGCTGTGATGACCACCAATCAGATGCTTCATCCTCGTGCTGGTAAGGAGGAGAAGGTCTGGGGTATGATGATGGCGGTGCGGTGGGGGCTAGGCATCGGGGCGGTGGGAGAGCAGGAAGAGCAAGAGGTGGGCACGCAGGGTGCTCAGCTCGCTTGGAACACGGGCTCCTATCTTAAATTTCCTCCCAAAATCCGATCGAGCTGATTTGTTCACGTACCTGCCCGTGGTGCTAATGAAGTAGAAATGGTAGTTGTGTGCTGCAGTATTTACATGTTCTTGTGGTAACCTTTCTAAATCAATGCCACCATATTGGGGAAAGTCTGACAAATGCCCCCTTTAAAGCCAAGGACATCGTCGCAGTTCTACTGCCATAAAGGAGTTTGTTATGGTTTGCCCCATCCTCGATTAGTTGTGTGCCCTGCCAGTACTAGTCCTCTCAGTTAACGCAAACACTCTGAGATGACATAGGGTTAGAAGGTGGAAAGTGGAAAGACACACACCCAAGGCCGGTTCGAGGATTTGCGAGGCTCTGTTGGCAAAATACAAGCGGGGCTCCTAATTAGCATGTTTTGGCAGCAACGACATCACAAAAAATGACGACACAGAGACTGACAAGGGTCTTTGGTACTCTAGGGGATCATGGCAAGTGGCATTACAAGAAGTTGTTATGAGTAAGCCAAGAGACAAACGTTGTGATAAGCAATGTATGAATGGAGACTGGTATAATTATATATGAAGAAATACATTGAGACTTTTAGCAAATAGCATACAATGTGAACTGAATCACTTCCAGGAACTTCTAATTTCATCAGATAAGGCACAATGAAACAATTTGCCCAGGATCACACAATTTGATCCACAGGTAAAGCTGGAATTGGAGATTAGTATGTGAAATTTAGGCACTTGACCGCTTGGCTTCCCCGCTCTAATTCATAGAAATGTGTTGTTTGGCTTTCAAGAATACTCGGTTTTATAGAAATCACGCGAAGAGTGCAACAATGATGCTAAACCACCAACCTAACAAACATGTAAATCCTTCTAGAATTGTGGTAAGTACAAATAGTATGATTGTAGCTTGATTTTCCCTATTGTAAGGGAGGCATGGTTTCACAAGTATGACACTGACACCAGAGGTACAAGTTTCAAAACCTTCATTCAATTTCAGGGTTTTTGAAAAAACCCTGCTTTGCCCTTTATCTATGATGGGAGTAGTCTCTGCCATCAAATAATAAAGAAAACACATTCCTAGTCAGTCTTTGTGAAATCAAAATGGCCTATACTAACAAAACCTAATGCCTGCCCCATCTATTATACAAACATTGTGTAAAGGGGAATATTAATGCAAGGGAAAATAAGTGTTATAACATAAAGGATCAAGATGGCTGAGTCAGCTCTCCTCCTCCTGTTTGACAGCACAGAGTAAGGCGTCCCCCGTAAACAGGATGACACACTCTGGCTCAGGTTCTCAAATCCAAGGCAATTCAAAATGTGGATCAATGCCCGCCTGGCTTTCCACGTTAAAGACCCGTATTCTAGCATTTCAAAACTTCTTTCACAGTTCAACAAAAAGTTCACGTAGGTCTCCCTCTGACGGCTGGACCTCTGAAATCTTGACCAGTTCACGTAAGTCTCTCTCAGCCAAGCTTCGACCTCTCAATCAACAAGTACTTGATGTAATGCGGATCTCCCTCATCCGGGCTCGGACCTCACAATCACAGCACTTGCAGGGGTTCTCTTCCCCAAATTTAATTCACATTTGTTAGGGGTTCCCTTCCCCAAGCATATCACACTTCTGTTCTCCCTCAGTCAGGCTCTGACCTTTTACTGATGTCGAAGACTCTAGAATGTGCAAGGCTTTTACTATAGACTTCCGCAGGACCACTTCGAGTTTCTCTTGAAATGAAATGAAATTATATTTTATTTATATTCAGCTCACGCTCTTATTTTATTTGCCCCAGTGTCTCTTGGTCTTGGTAGTTCAGTACCATAAGCACAAAAGTTCAAAGAAATCTTTCTCTTCAAGCATTCACCTTTTCACTCCCTCTTTTGCCGGGGTTAATCTTGACCATTACGCATCTCAGAGTTTGTTGACTTTGCCGCTTTATAACAAAACATTTCACATTTCGTGGTGACCTTCAAGTGGGCTACTTCCTTTCGCCGGACAATCACTGGATTCACAATTATCAGCCACTAAAAAGTTAATCACTGGTTAGCTTTCTTTCACATCTCATTGGCATGTGCGCAACCTTCACTTATGAGATATAGTGTTGTGGCTTCAATCTTTCCTTGACACTAATCGGCCCTTCATGTCTTTCACTAATTCACCAGTTATGTGCGTTCCTTTATTGTCTCTATGGCTTTGCTTCACGAGTCAAGTTTAATACCTCAGGCTTGGCCTCGCCTCCCCAACTCTGTTGTTTATCCGGGGGGTCTCTGTCATCCTTGAAGCACAATGCAGGTTTCTGCTTGTCTGCGATTTGGCTTTCTCTGTGTCTCCTTCACGGTTTCCCAGAAGAAACAATCTTCTGCAAGGATCTTCAGGGTTTCCCTACCCTTTCCTCTAGTCCCTCAATCGGTCGTCCTGCTCCATTAGGTTTGCCTTTGCCCCAGAAGATCTGCTCCTTCTCGTGTCTCACCTTGCTCATAGTGTGTCTCTATGTTCCATCTTTTATCCATGTCGGGAGAGCTAATGAGTATCAGTTGTATTTTGATTAAAGTCAAGTGCCTGACTTTGACTGAACCGATTTAGCGGGACATGTCCAATGAGATATGTAAGGGTTAGCCTCTTTACTCTCAGGCACCCCCTTCCTCAGCCCAGTGTTTGTGCAGAAAGGGGAGGAGTTGGGACATTGGAGAATCCTATAAAATAGGATGGGGCATGGATACAGGAAAGGGGCGAATATCGTGTGTCACCATCGGTTGCCTCACCCTCACTCCCACTCCCCGAAGACGCCTCACCCAGGTGATCCTCCCGCAGTGGTCCACAACCCACTGTCTGGATCCAAAGGCAATGGCCATGCCCTGGTCACCTGAGAGAGAGGCATCCCAGGGACTACTAGGTGAGACACCCTTTGGTTTCTCACACTATCTTGAATGGAAGCATAAACATACCAGAATACAAAGCATTTTGAGGCCAAACAATATTCTCTTTATTTCGGAAATGTACAAACATGACTTGAAGTCACAAAACAAAAGATACTAATGAGGTCACGACGTGCGTCATTGCTTCACTAAAAATAATTCCTGTTTTGTGTGTGTTTTTACAAATTTGCACACATCATGCAACTCTGTGCAGCTTTTAATTAGTTTTGCCTTCTCTCGCACCATCCCCACCCCCACCCCTACCACATTCCCCAGTGAGAGGAAGAGAAAGAGAAAGCAAACATGGGACAAAGATAAACCAAGAGAGAGTACAGGAAAGAGTGACAGTTGTAGGGGGAAAGAAGAATACATAGATTAAACAATACAGACTCGCGGACGAGAGAGAAAGAGACTATTACTGACATTGGGGCCGACTGACTAAGACTAAGCCACAGACTGCCACTCAGAAATGGATGAAATATTAGGAACAGGATGAGAAACTTAAGTAGGAAGAGATATTAGCTCAGGAACTTGAGTGAGAGAATAGGAGGAAAGATGAGCGGCTAGGCTAAGGGACTGTAATGAGAGAATAGGATTATAGACTAGGACAAGGGATAAGGACAATAGACTACAGATGAGAGACTATGGATGAAGAGTAGCAAGTGTGAGGAACACATGTTGGCAACAAGTAAGATGGACACAAGTGATCACATTTCAAGGGTGTTTATTGAACAATGAATGCAGTATGCAGGTTGGAAAAGCGCCTAATCTAAACCTATATATAAAATGGGAGCAAGCGTCAAACATGAAAGGAAAAATAAGGCATTTCCAGTGGAGTTGTGTCAAATAAAAAGGGCCTATACGAAGAAACCTATTGCCAAACCTTACAACTAATACAAAAAGAGTGTGGGATGATTTTCAAGAAAAGAAAGAAGTGCTCTCAAATAATATGTCAGGATGCGATAGCTTGGATCTCACTTCCCCACATTTTGAACACTGGGTAAAATGGGATCTTGGAGCACAGCACACACTCAAGCTTTTCCCAGCATGAGTCGACAGTTCCACTTGCAGCTATCAGGACCGTTGATGGCTAAGTCTCATTTCCCTTGAAAGTCTCTTTCCTTCGAGGGCCTGATGTATTCAACAACAAAACAAAAGTTCCTTTAACAAAATGAAAGTTAGTTTCCTGGTTTCACTTTTGGTGAGGAAT
Source organism: Ambystoma mexicanum (assembly GCF_040938575.1). Classification (NCBI taxonomy): domain Eukaryota; kingdom Metazoa; phylum Chordata; class Amphibia; order Caudata; family Ambystomatidae; genus Ambystoma; species Ambystoma mexicanum. The sequence continues at coordinate 1,413,743,257 of NC_090934.1, read as the reverse complement.
TTTCACCCCTGGGTCCCCCCCTTCCGGGCGCGGACCCTTCTTTACTTTCAGCCTCCCTTTTCTGGGTCCACTACGGCTTTTCCTTTGTTCACAAATCTTAATGTCTTTTTAAACATTTCCAGTGGTTACGTCTCGGCCGGGTTCCCTCTTGTCAACACACTGTTCCTTGGAACTTTAGACTTGCCCCCACTTCATCAGCATCCCTCGGTCGGGTTCACTCTTGCTAACTTCCCATTCACTTTACTTTTAAAGTGTTGCAGGATTCACGTCCCTTACTTTCTCTCAATGCAGGATTTACTTCCCTTGCATGGTTTCTCTAAATTTGTAGATCAAAGTCTTTCGATTGTACAGGGCTTTTACTAGACCTTCCTGTATAACCACTTTGACCTCTTTTGATGGCTCTCCTACAACCTTCTGTTATTTGTAGTTTCGCTCAGATGGGGATCGACCAGAGTCTCTCGAGATAGGACCCACATGGTGCCGGTTTCCCTCTACAGCTGGTCTCACCTTAACACTTTTCCCAGTTCGTTGAACCTGGTTCAAACTTGCCACTTTGTGATTCTCACTCAACACAGCCAGGTTCTTATTGCTTACCTCCTCGACTAACCGGCTGTGATGAACCGCTTGGCTTTCGGCTTCCCTGGAATCAAGGCCAGTACCACAGCTGCGGGAGCTTCCCTCACTCCTGCTTATTGGCGTAGGCTTGCTCCATGTATGATTGACATCTGCTGAAAGACACTTGTGCTATTGTTCGCAGTCTTTTATCCTCTTCCCCAAAGGTTCCGCGGGCCCGGGACAAAAAGGGAAAGGTCGCGTTTCTAATCACCCTCTCGATTCCCGCTGCCTTTCTCCTTTTCTTGAACTGCCGTGCCTGGTTAGCTGTGCCTTTGTGCTGTCTGCCGTGCTCGTCGTGTGCGCTCTTGCTCCACCTTTTATCACTGTGGGGAAAGGAAAGGGCTGTCAGGTGTGTGTGTGATTCTGATCAATTGCCTGACTTTGCCTCACCCTTATATTGAGACATGTCAGGTAAAAGGTTTTTGGTGTTAGTCCGTTCTCTAGTGTGTTGTGTGAAAGTGTTCATGTCAGAAAAGGTGGGGACAGTGGTTTTGAATGTCCAACGTGGTAGGATGGGGAAAAGGTATTGAAGGAAGGGGGATACCGCGTCCCACCCATCGGTGTCCCACTCCCTGAGGACCCCACAATCCAGGTGATCCTCCCTCACTGGTCCACCGCCAGAAACTGGATCCAATAGCGATGGCTGTGTCCTAGCCACCTGGGTGACAGATCCCCGGGGACTAGCTAGGGAGAAACCTTCAGGTTTCTCATACTAGGGACTAGTGGCAACGAGGATATAATGAGGGACAAGAGACTAAAATGAGAGTCTAAACTAAGGGATAAGTACGAGCAACTAAGAGGAAGAGTGAGATGAGGAATTAAGATTAGAGACTAGGTTTATGATGAAGAGTAGGATGAGATTCTAATGATGACAAAACAGGAACAGTACTAGGACAAGCATCTGGGACAAGGATGATGGACATGGGTGACAGACAAGAATGAATGATACTAGGGCATCGGTCTAAACAAAGACAAGGGACTAGGATGGGAGATTAGGATGAGGGTTTAGTGCAATGGCTAGTTCAAGAGACTAGGACTAGGGTAAGGTACTAGGGCTAGGAAAGGGACTGGGATGAGAGACTTGGATGAGTAACTGGGGCAAGGGACTAGGACAATGAATGAGCAGAAGGGACTGGGGCGAGGACTAGGATGAGGAACTAAAATCAGGAAAAGGGACTAGGACGATGGACTATTATGAGAGTTACTTGGATGTTATGTTATGTCATTTGGCATTTATATAGTGCTCTATATATCATTGGTATGATATCAAAGCGCTGGTAAATTGAACGCTCTTGGGGACCGCAGTCCAGGTCAGTAGAGAGAGAGAAGGGGTCCTAGGGTGCACGGGTGCACCAGTTATGTGGGCAGCTGATGTAATTGCCAGATGGTAGCTACATCCTAGCGTGTAGGTGTGGTGGTGAAGATATCAGTTGAATGTGTGCAGTCTGGTGGGTGGACACCCAGGCTGGGTTCTGGCTGTGTTAGGCCTGTAGGACGCTTAAGTGAGCAGCTAGGCCGGATTGCCATGGGATAGCTGTGTTTTATTAGAGTGATGAGGTATTTCATGGGGTAATGTTCGTATGTGAACAGCTAGGCAAAATTTATAAGGGGCATAGCTACATTCTAATTGTGTGAAGCTGTAGTGTAGAGAGTAAGCATAATGCTATGGGATGGGAGTGTTTGCTTGGATTTATGAACCAATGCAGAAGGAGCAATTTCTGGGTTGAAGTTACTGATAATATTTGTTCTTCTATCCAAGTGTGGCACTTGCCAACATTTTCCATCCTGTCTAGATGTGATGCAGGCCAATGTTCACAATCCTAATTAGGTGCAGCATTGCTAATAATCACAATCTTATCTAGATGTGACAGCATTGCTGACAATCACAATCTTATCTAGATGCGACGCAGGCTGATGTTCACAATTCTAATTAGGTGTGGCATTGTTAAATTCACAATCCTGTCAGTGTCTGGAGCAGGCTAATGTTCACAATTCTAATTAGGTGCAGCATTGTTAAATTCACAATCCTGTCTGGGTCTGGTGCTGGCTAATGTTCACAAGTCTAACTAAGGGGGGCATTGCTAACAATCCTAATCTTATCTAGATGTGATGCAGGCTAATGTTCACAATTCTAACTAGGTGTGGCATTGATAACATTCACAATCCTGTCTGTGTCTGGTGCAGGCTAATGTTCACAAGTCTAACTACATGCAGCATTTCTAACATTCACAATTCAGAGGTAAGGTAATGTTGAGTGGCAGGGTTTTCCAGAGTAGAGTAATTGCTGTACTCCCCACCCATGCCACACTTACTGATGGTTGATGCCTTCCCCTCCAGACACCTTTTGACAGGATCTGGAGCCACCTCTGAAGGAGCCGCCCTTTGTCTTGGGGCCCTTAGCCGGAGGGGCTGCACGAGCAGAGGACTGCCCTGGGAGGGTGATATAAAAGGTACCAATGTGCCCAATCAGGGGAGGGGGAGGGCAGGGATGCGGGCTTAGGGTCCAGGAAACGGGAGAGTGACCGAAGGTAGCTGCGGGCTGCAAGCGTGGCTTTTAAGAAACATTTTGGCAGTTTTGGGCGGATTCCCAGTCAGGGCAACAAGCACTCACCAGTGGCCTGGAGGAGTAGAAAGTGGGAGCACCTACTAGAAAAAAGAAAAGCCCACTAGGTTTCTATGAAAAAGTTCCTTAGGCCCAAGGCATGCCCTATTTGCTTGCTGTAGGACAAATGTCACAAAGAACTCCCCCCACAGAAAGCCTGGTTTACATCCCCCCAGCTATTTTACAACTGCAACAAAGTGCATCTGCTAATGTGTTGAGCAGACTTTCTCTAGACTTTGGGCCTCATTACGAGGTGGGCGGAATGGGTTTACCGGCACCGGTAATGGTGCCGGTAAACCCATTCCGCCCTATTACGAGGTTCACTTGCGGGACCCGCTCAGAAAGTCTGCTCATACCATTATGGGTTCCGCAAGGGGACCAGGGAGCTAATAACGTGCCTGTTATTAACGGCCCCGTTATTAGCTCCATCCCCATTCAGCCCTATGGGGACTCAAATGGGAATGGGGATGGTTTTTTTGAATGAGGAATTACCGGGTCCTCCAAGGTTGGAATGACCCGGTAATTCCTCATTCAAGGAACCCAGACAGGATTTTGGAGGCAGCCATGGCGCTAATAGCACCATGGCTACCTCCAAACTCGTAATGAGGCCCTTTGTGTCTTTGAAAAGGCTCTGTGCAGAGACAAATGTGCATGGCTGATGCACAACCAAAATGTATACAGGTTGTGTGAAAACAGGGGCTACAATTAAGGAAGGCTGAAACTCCAACTTCAAAGAGCGAGCTTCGAACACAAAGACCCTAAAAAAACACTCTTGTTATAGGCTGACCTAGTGAGAACTGTTGGCCTGGAGGCAGAAGAGTTGCCATTTGTCCAACATGAAGATGAACTATTAATTTAAACATACTATTGTCATTTAGGCATTTCTCAGCAACCATAAGTCGGATTTCCTTTATTTAGGTTTTAGAAAATTATTTTTACTTTTTTTTTAGGTAATTTCCAGGTGATTTTGCAATATAAAATTCATCCACCTGCGACTTAGGGAACTGTAATGGGGTTTCTGGTGGATCTGAACATTTTACAAATTTGGGAGTTGGTGAACGGGTGGAGGGTGACATTAAGAATATGGAGAATACATTACATGTTCCTAACGGTTATACTTTTTGTGAAAACGGCAGAAAACTGCCACACGGCCGTACAGAATGGCACGGATCTGGCTGTCTTATTTAATTCCCCATGATTAGCTGAATCAGAAAAATATATATTATGGCAGTTGCGCGTAAAATTATGAAGTTTTGCCACATGTTAGGTAGGAATTGGTAGTGTGACTGAGCAGCCAGGCTTATTTTAAGAGGGGTAATGTGAGCTGTAGAGCTGTACAGTGAAATCAGTAAATACAAGTATCCAATCAAACACTTACACACAAAGTTCTATAATACATTATTTATTTAACACAAAGATATTTAAAGCATTCTTTAAAAATCAGTAGTAAGCTGTAACATTAATCCCAAAGTAGGATTAAATTCAAAAAGTGAACAATAAAAGCAGAAGAGAGATTCATTCATATATTACACATGTTCCAGCAACCGGAGGTGACGTCAACCGAGGTCAGTATAGCATTTATATAGCATCACCTTTGCAATATTGAGTTTTTAAGAAAGGAAAGTTTTGGGTTGGATCAAAGCAGATTTATAGATTATAAGAACAATTAGATTATCCCAAAGCGATGCAGGCAGTCCATTATCCCAGCATTAAAGTGATCAACATTTAAAACTTTGTAAGGCACCAAGCACTGCCAAACACAAAGGCCCTCATTACAAGTCAGGCGTTAAGGGTTTAACGGCGCCGTCGGCGTCGTTAACCCTTAACGCCTGATTCACACTTTAACGCATGCTTTTTGCAAGCGTTAAAGTCCAAGGCGCTAAGCGACCTTGGTGCTAATTACGGTACCGTAATTTACTGTGGAGGGTTTTGACCCATGTGGAATCATTAGACGGGGTAAATGTGGGGATTAAGCTGTCGCTGCCCATCATTTTACCCCAGAACAAAAATAAATCATTGGAGTGGGTAAAGATGGGGATGCGCTGTCGCCGCCCATCATTTCATCCCAGAATCCAGGAGAGCTGCGCAGTTGTGCGCACACCAAAATGGGTTGCCAAAGGAAAAACAGTAGCGCCGGTTAGCTCAAAACAGCGCGTCAAAAACCACCCTGGTTTCCCTGAATGCAAGCTTCAAATGCCCATTTTAAACCTTGCACATATGCAAAATGTTCACTGAACACCAGCAGACATTTGGCAGAAGGAAATTATGTGTGCATACTAAATCTGGGAAGATGAAGAGCCCAAAACAATGTTTATAACAAGACTGGCTGAGCTGTGGATTTCAGCAGTTTAAGTAAATGTGGACTGAAAGACACTAAAAATCTAAATGTTTAAAAGAAATGAGTGACCTATTTCTGAGTGTCACATAGGTTGCAATTGTTTAAATGTCATAGTTTTAAACTTAGAATCAGCATTCTAGCTGCATATGTAAAATTGTTAGTTGTATTTGAATGCAGAAAACTGGGGAACAGAAATGACATGTAGCTAAAAACTGGCTTAAAGAGATTCCAATTTTGCCTGGCAACTACCCCCCATCAGGAGTGAAACTTGAGTCACAGCTGTATTCCCAGGCCTATCTGCCTTTTGCTGGCCACACTAAGGATATGCCATCTCTCTGATAATTGAATTAAGGGGAGCCCCCACAGAATACAGGAGCTCTGAACAAAGCCCTGTCCTGACTCAGGCAAATGTTTTATTGGCGGGAGTCGTAAATGGAGCTTCCTCCTGGAAGGAAAGGGGAGGGGCACTGCCTGTGAGAGCAAGCTGGCTTGGCAGAACTGGAAAAACCAGAAATTCAACCTTGTGCTGGGGGGAACCACACCCCTTTGGGGCCAGAACATATCTCTAAAAAGATGGATCATTCATAGAGCGGACATGTGAAAATTTTATAAATGATACCATAATTCTTGTGATTTTTCTGCCCACATTTTAAGAGGTTTTTAGAACCGGTGGTATGTTCAGGGGGGTTTTAGCGGAAAAGAGGATATTACTCTAAATGTATGCATGTTAAAAATCTGACACTTCATCAATTAATGTCCATACTCCTTGCGCACATGTGTGTAAATTTGGGTTAATGTCCGATATTGCAAAATCAGTTAAAAAGTGAAATATGTGCCATTTCTGAATGCAAGCCCCCAGGAAGAGCAGAGTTTGAACAGGGGATACCTCCTGTGATAGGTGAGGGTGCATGTAATTTTAAACAAATGTGTACCTGTACAAATATGTTTTTTTTTTATCAAATATAGATTATGTGCAATTTGACAGGGGAGTGTCCTCTCTGCAAGCCATAAAATGACATCGCTCTGACTCACAGTTCCTTCCCCAATCAGGGGAGAAATGAAAGCTGGCCCAATGGCAAGTGGAGAGGGGTAGGGTCTAGTGATGCTGCACACACACCCATTTTAAAAACAGATAAAAGCAGACAGACAGGACAGATAGGGACATTCGTTTCCATCTGCTGCGGGACGCTCTGCCGGAAAAATCCATACTTTACCTCCATCAACCTTCAGAGAGCCAACCTAGAGACTTCAATCTATCCACCTTCAGAGACCCAGACCAGACCAGAGGCAGAGCAGAGCTGACCCAGACCGCTGTTAGCAGAACCAGAGAGCTGAACCGGAGTCCAGTCCAAAACCTGACCAGATCCGTGGCGAGGCATATTTCTAAATATATTGTGAGTACATAGTAGAACTGTGCAGAACCAATCTCTTAGTTAAAGTAATATAATTCAATCTATTTTAATCTAACCAGAACTGTCTCCTAGAAGTTGTACCTTGTCATTTTGCAAAACTGTCACTTGTCACTTTGAACTTTAAAATTTCAAATCTGAAAAACAACCTTTACAAAATCGCTCCTATCTCCGCGACCGTTTGTCTTAGAGACTTGCAGTAACTTTCATCTGGAAGCTGAGATCCTAGGCTGTCCTAGGACCCCAAAACGATAGTGATGCTCCTTGTAGTTCCTCTGTAATCGTGCCCGGCGCACTCGCGAATTTTACCGCGATTTGCAAATTTCTCCACGTGTAAAAATCTGCTGCTGCTTGCCTTCCGTTGCAAAAATTCTTTTGCAACCTGACAACCATTATAGAGCATTGCTAAAGTGATCCTGAACTTATTCAAAGCATATACCACTCACCCTAAACCTCTAGAGGGAATTAAAAGCATTTTAGCATATTTTTCACTTCATTGCCAGCACATATAAAAGCATTTTGGGCCTGTGTTTTAAACTTCTGTAGTCCAAGCTTGCTGGGGTGAACTGAATCACATTTGATTGCATTTCTGAGAACTGTGTGCTTCCTTCCATTTCCTTTCATTGCATAAAGGGGGGGAGTGGATTGCCAGAGAAAAGTGATTACATTGTTTTGTTGAAATCATATTGAGTATTTTCTGTACTGCCTTTCATTCAACATTGCATCCATTTGAACTCTATAAAGCATTCTCTATCACATTATTCTTCTGTCCCTATTTACCAGTGTGCTACCTTATCCATTTCATGTCAACTCCTTAGCAATTATAAAGAGGTGTGCTAGTGCCAGATTCTCCGTTGTTAATCTTTATCATATCAGATTAAGTGTGCTATTCAATTATTAATTTATTCTAAAGTGTGATATATATATATATATATATATATATTGTTTAAATTATCAAATAAACCTTTTAACTTGCAAAACAGAACTACTTCTTGGCTCAGTGGGGTCAGGAGGATTTCAAGAGAGGGGTGTTATATAGGGGTAGTCATCCAGAACGCATGAACTGGACATAAAGATATATCAATAAGGGTTTTCATTCAGTATTCTAGACTAGGCGTTGACTTGGCTGTAGTGCTGAATTGAATCCTCTTACAAATTGGGGGCTCGTCTGGGATGTTTGGGTTAGATCTACCATTTGTGCAGATTAATACAGCGTGCCAGCTGACCAGATACACATATCCGGTCGGATCACCACGCTGTGTTACGCTGTAAAGCACTCCTCAAAGGAACGCTCTTAGGAAAAGGTCTGTTTTGCAAAAATAAAATAAAAACTTCTGTAAGTCAGGACAGAGACCAATCTCTAGAATGACGACCTTAGTAGACATGAAAATAGCCAGAGAGCACTTCTTACATAAGTTATTTGTGAGAGGTGAGTGGACTCACCAGGACCAAACAGTCTGGTTGCAGGCCATCACGCAACAGGTCACGGAAACAGGGTCAGATATATGGAGAGATCAGGGTCCCTTACATGTGGCCCTGAGTGAACTATATATATCCTCTAAGGCCAAGGATGAGCACAACAAGATTGCCAGGGTAGCGGCATATTTATATTTACATATGGGAGCCATGCAGGACAAATGTGCTGAAGGCCAAGATTTGGCGAGTAGGCAACTGCTGGCATTACAGAAGGCCCAATCTGATCTGGACTCTTCTGAGCAGAGGCTGCAGAGGAGCCAGGAGTCAGAAAATGATAGTAGGCAGTATATCATTAAAATAAAAGAGGACATGGATATACTGCAACAGGAAAAGGCTGACCAGGATACCAGATTTCTGGCCTTGCAGAAGGAGTACCAAGAAGGTTTGGACTCCCTACTGCAGAGCCAGAAAAAGCTGGAGCAACAGTTAGATTTCAATAGGGTATGTGCTGAGCAGGTAGTCACCCTGCAAAGCCACCTAGATAGGGAGAAGGCAGAGAGCAATAAACTGATTCTGAAAGACCTGGATACCCAGGCAGAGTTTGATCAGGAGCGCCAGAAAGCTGGTGCCTTCCAACGGCAGAGGGACCACCTGGCAGCACAGATGCAGGCTCTCAGTCAGGAAAGAGACACTTTAGGCCAGGAAGTCTGCCACTTAAAAAAGGAAATTGAAGAAAATCACCTGGCCCTCCAGGGGCTGGGTGACCTCCAAAAAGAAAACCAGAACTTGGGAGAGCACACCAGAAGGGTGGAAGAGGCTCTGGCAAGAAAGGCGCAGGCCAGTAGGGATGGGACTCAGGAGGTAAACCTCGTGCAGCAAAGACTGGCCCAGTTCTCCAGGACCAACCAGGAAGCACAGAGGGAAAATGAGGCCCTCTGTCAACACAATGATAGGCTCCAACAACAGGTAGCGATGCAGGAGAGACTGATAGAGTCTAGTAAGGCCTTAACTGAGGAACTGAAGGCACAAATGCAGGCTCTTGCATTGCAACAGGGAGCAGGGGCGGATGGAGACCAGGTTCGCTGGGAAAGGGAAACTCCTGAGCATAACCTCAGGAGCCCTAGTACCAGAGGCCTTTATCTCTCTCAGTCCCTGGACTCTGCCACCCCTATGTCCCCTGGCGCACATGAGCACAGGGCCACAGGGATGGCAGATTACTATCCAGCCAGAAGCATGGGGCTCATAGGCCAGTACCACCCAGGAATGGAGGGGCGGGCATCCGGGTATGGGCACCCAAGCACAGTGCAATTTGATGGGGAACCCTAGGTGAGTAGGCCCATTAAGGGCATCCTGAAAACCTCTGCCCAGTTAGGTCAGTGGGGGGGTACCCATCAAATCCTGGCAGCAAGGAGGGCTCCTCTGAGCACCACAGGAAACAGGAGACCAGGTCCCCACATTCTGCCAGCCATTCCCAGGCTCGCAGAATCCGGGAAAACCTGGAAGATCTGACGGGAACCTCTGGGAGCAGTGCCTCTGAGTCAGAAGATGAATGGACCAGGGTTACCCGAACCAAAAGGGCCAGTAAGGCAAAAAGGGCCTTGCTTAAGGACCCCTTAAAGCAGATTAAGGCGATCAGGAGCGTTATCACGCCTTACCATAAGAACGCTAAGTATTCTGTTTGGGAGCACTTAGAGTTGTTTGAGCAAATGATGGAGACTTTCCATTTGAAGGACAGCCAAAGCTGTATTCAATATGTAAAGTGGACCTTCTCCCCGGAATACTCCAGTTTCTTTGCGGGGCTGGAGGACCAAAATCATTTAAGATGGTCCACCTATAAGGCGGCCATCTTGAAAAAAATTTCTGTTCACAGAAATCCTCAAGAGGCTCGCAAGGCAGCCTACAATTTGCAATGTGGGGAGGATCAGGCCCCACAAGAATTTGTGCAAGAACTGAAACGTGCTTTTGCGCAGACCACCAGAAGGGTGCGCACAGACAGTAGAGAATTCATTAATACATTTTTTCATGCCTTGCCCAAATACAAAATGACCCAGCCCGTGAGGGATTTTCACGAGAAAAGATCTTTAGACTGGGTCATTGAACAGGCTACCCGGATCTATGAGGTGCAGAAACCGGTAGATAGCAAAAGTAATGCCCAGAAAAACCCCAAAGCCAACAGCACCCCTGCTGCTGCCAAGGTGGCAGAGGTAAAGGTCACCCCCGTTTTAGATTTGGAGATGGGGGGGCCTAAAAACCTACCTGCACCTAATAATGCTAGGCCCAGAAGGTCCTCGGGCCAGTCACAGACAGGGAGCCAAGGAGGCAGCCCCACAAATGGGGTCCCTCGCTCTTCTGATTATGTAGTCCCCGTTACAAGGGAAATCGACCCATCCTGGGTTATGTGTGGACTCCTCCAGCCCAAGGGGGGGGGTCCAATCGAGCACCGAACCCAGGGAACTTCCCTCCAAACTTCCCACAGGAGGGCAGAAATTTACCAAACCCTGGGCAGAACTTTTTTTCCAGATATCCACCCGACTTTCAGCCCCAAAACCATCCATCCTTCTTTCCCCAATTCCCTGAGCCCAGACCACTGAATCCGGGAGAGGGGAGGCCAAGGGTGGAGGGGTACCCAAATCTTCCCAACCCGGGGTATTACCAGAGGAGGGACAGCTACCCTTCCCGGGATCAGCCCAGGGGAGAAAACAGGGCCCCGTATCAGCCTGAGCGGGTTTCCCAGTTAGAGCGCCAGGTTCAAAACATGGCGCGGGATCTGGGTCACATACTGAGGGCTCAGCAGAACGCTCAGATGGGCGTGCCGGCGCAGAACGCACCCAACTCTGGACCTGGTGCTCCAGAACAATGACGGGGGCAGCACCCCGATAACTCACCGGTTCCCAGGGAGGAGGCACAAAGGGAAGGGGGTGTAAAGCCTTGGAGGAAGCTTCCTTCCTCACTTGTAAACAGCCCCTGGAAACCCAGGAACCGGAAACAAAATCTCCTGCCCCTGAAAGTCTGCCTCCTAAGGAGCAGAGGGGTAGTAGGAGAAACAAAAGACCCAAACAGACTCAGTTTGAGGAGGAGGTACAGATCTTCCAATTTGAGGGAGAGGGATCCTCAGAGGATCCTGGGAAAAGGATCTTCTCCTTCAGAGAGGGGGGAACTCCTCCCAAAGAAAAATGGGTCCCTAGGGATGCAAATCCAGACTGGGGAGATGTGGAGACTGAGCTACCGCCGCCCACCATCTCATCCCAGAACCAACAGCAAGAAAATCCCCTGGTTCAAACCCATCCTGATGACTGCCTCCAAAAAGGGGGGGGGGGCGGCCCAGAACCGGAGCCAGGGGAACCCACAATGGCTCTGATCTCCAGTTGCCAACTTTTTCTTTCAGATTCCCAAGACTCTCCACAGAATTCTGCCCAAATCTCTTCTCTCGCCATGTCCAAAACCAGAAAATTAGCCCACCAGTTGTCCAAAAATGTGCATTATCTGTGCCCCCTTGAGGAGAAGGAGGGAAGATACTATGCCCCGGTACAAGTACAGGGGCAGGGGACAATTTTGGCACTGGTGGACACCGGATCTCAAGCTACCCTTCTGTCCAGAAGGGCCTTTGATGAACTGAATGCAGGAAGGGGAGAGAATTACCAAATTCCTCTCACCTCTCTTCCTGGACAACTGCAGAACTTTGACGAGAAGGAAATTCCCATTGAGGGGACTGCAGACTTGGACATTAAGATCAGGCGACACAAGTTGAAACACCCGGTCATAGTAGTGTCCCCAGAGGGCACCCCTTGTTTACTAGGGAATGACCTCCTGAGAAGGTTGTCACCCCTAATAGATTGTGTAAACAAGGTCCTCTGGACCCAGACTAGCCGACCAATACAATTAAAACAGAGTGTCAACCATGTTAGTTTAAACGGCACCTGCCACATGGTTGAACAAAAATCTGACCAAGTAGAATTTCACTTCCAGAACAACCAGATTCCAGACGTGACAGTAATAGCAGTAGGACAACCGACTGGTGATGGAGGGTCCTCTCTATTTCTGAAAATCAACCTTCCTTCCAGTTTAAGGTGGTATTCAACACTGGAAGGAAACACTCTGAAATTCTATACTAATCCACAATCAGAAACTCCCACTCCTATAGTCCAGAAAGATGTGAAATCAGCTCAAAGCCTGGCTGATATTCAGCAAATTGGAGAGCAGTTGTTCATCCCTGTTCAGTTAAATGATGGGAAGGACTCTGTTCTCGCTCGAGTGTGTGTGAACAACGGTAAGAGCTTCATCAGCGAAGCCATGTTTTGCCAACTCCCAAAAGATCCAGCCATTCCCACCTTCAAACTGATAGACAAATGGGAAATGGACCTGGAAGCACCTAATTCCAAACATCTCCTGCCAAGCAGGTGTATGCTCAAAATCTCCATTGGCAACAAGAGCATAGTCCACAATTGTTGGGTCGTGCGAGACGTCCCTGCCGCCTTTTACTTAGGCAGTGACATTCTCAATCGCTTTGCCATTAGTTTGGACCTAATAAACTTCAAAGCTTGGTCCCGATTAGCGGATAAACCCATGGGCTTTGATGATCCAGAAAAAGCATTTAGGTCAGCTCAATTGCTACCTTATGCAGTTGAAATTCAGGTTAAAGAGGAAGTCACCATCCCAGAAAGGACCCGACAATTCTCCCTGGAAGTGAAAGCTAAAAGGGGACAAGAGTTGAAAAACCCTGATGCTTACATACATCTAAATGCTTCTCTCCAACAGCAAGGGTTGGGGGTAAACCCAACACCATTAGTCAACATAGAACATGACACCATTCTAATAGAGGTGGATAACAGCGACTTAAAGAGTATTACTCTAGCCGCAGGCACCATTATTGGAATGGCGGTTGATGACCGACATTTTTCCATTGATTTAGGTAATGAACTGTTAGGACCAATCCCCAAGGACTGTTTTGACAGTGACAGTGAGGACAATACAACACCAGACAGGATTTTTACTCGGCATGGGGGGAACTTCCTGGTGTACACTTCTTGCCCTCATGGTAAGGAACATGTGACTTGTGACTTCAGGAGGGATGAGATGATTTTCCAGGTCCATGAGGGCTGCCTTTCCCACCTGAAGCCTCCGGTCCAAATCAGCACTCTGACCAGGGACTTCTCCACCCAGTTGGAGGAGGCCGCGGAGATAGCCAAACCAGAAGTCTTTCCAGGCTTCAGGCAGATGGTGGAAGAGAGAGTCAACCTAGCTGATGCCTGTGTGACTCTGGAACAAAAGCAAAAGTTGAAACAAGTTTTCTTGGATTTCCAAGATCTCTTTGCGGTAGACTCATATGACTGTGGTCGCACTGACATCCACACAACAACAATCCCCACGGACCCTGGCATGACTCCTGTGTTTGTGAAGCAATATCGCTTGCCTCTCGCATCAATGGAGTCCCTTACTGAAATAATTAAGAACCTTGAGTCCCGGGAATAATCCGTCCAGTCCACAGCACCTTCAATAATCCGGTGCTGGGAATATTAAGGCCAAACGGCCAGTGGAGACTATGTGTCGACCTCAGGGAGCTCAACAAACGCGTCCATACTTCCCGATGGCCTCTTCCCTACATTGACCAAGGGCTGGCCCAGATTCAGGGGTCACAGGTATTCACTGCAATAGACCTGACCAATGGATACTGGACCGTGCCTGTCAGCAGGGAGGACCAATACAAACTGGCTTTTATCTTTGGGGGCCAGCAGTACACATGGACCCGACTCCCTTCGGATACCTCAATTCCGGTAATGAGTTCAATATTTTCCTACATAAGGCCATGCCCGACCTGGGTGCGAGGGGTAACCTGGCTTATGTAGATGATGTCCTCATCAAAAGTTCATCTGTGGAGGAACACATAGCGGAGATCCGTTATGTTCTGACACAGTTGAGGGCCGCCGGAGCAAAACTTTCCTTTCAGAAAGCACAGTGGTGTAGAACCCGTGTTAATTTATTGGGGCATGAGATTACTCCTCAGGGTCTCTGTCCCCAGGAAAAGAAAGTGGAAGCACTTCAGAAACTGAAAGACCCCACAACTCTGCGAGAACTTAGGAGCCTCCTTGGACTGACTAATTACAGCAGAAAGTTCATTGAGGGCTACGCAGAGATCACCAGACCCCTGATTCATCTCCTGAAGGGGGGGGTCAAGTGGGAATGGGGTCCAGAACAAGCCGAGGCAGTAAGACAACTCAAGAGAAGCCTCTCACAAGCGCCTTGCCTAGCTTACCCTGTCAGAAACAAGGAGTTCTTCCTGGAGACGGGGTTCTCTAATACGTGCTTGACGGCAGTATTATACCAAAAGCATGACAAGGTCAATAAAGTAATCTCCTATGCGAGCAAAACTTTATCCTCTGTGGAGGAAAAATTCAACGATTGTGAGAAAGCGCTCCTGGCAATGGTGTGGGCATTGAAGAATTACCGCCCGTTTATCCAGGGGGAACACATCATAGTGGAGACTCCACACCAGCCTCTGCAATATCTCCAAAGTGACAGAATCCGGGCCGGAAATGTGAGTAATTCCCGAATTACTTCCTGGATTCTGTCAATGCAAGGCTTTCCTGTGGAGGTCAGATATGGCCAAAACAAGAAGAGTCCCCTCGCGCAAGGTCTGGCTGACTTGCATGATTGTGCCAGAGAAAACTGTCTCGAGGACGAAAGTCTGAAAATCAAGGACAACATGGAGGCATACCTTAATTCCCCCCACAAAGTCTTTGAAGAAGACAAGTGTGAGGGAATGCCCACTGTGTATGTGGATGGATGCTCTTACCATGTTGACAACAACGGGGAGAAAGAACTGGTGGCTGGCGTAGGGAATGCATGGGTGAATGAGTCCCCAGAACCCTCCGCTGGATACAAAATTGGTCCCCGAAGTAGTCAGGTGGCAGAATTGATGGCTGTGCACCAGGCCATCCTCACTGCTGTCCAGCATCAACTCCACAAACTGGTCATAATCACAGATTCGGATTATGTACGGAACGGGTTCGTGGAGCACCTGGTTAATTGGAAAACCAGAGGCATGTTGTGTGCCAACAACAAACCCTTGAAACATGGGAAGTTGATCCAAAACATTGATGATCTGGTCACCTCGAATGAGATGACCATCTATTGGAAAAAGATCAAGGGTCATTCCAAAGTAGAGGGACCAGACAAAACTGGAAATGACTTAGCTGATCAGCTGGCCAAAACCGGGGCCATCCAAGGGGATCTAATTGAGATTGAGTCCCTGTTGGGGGAAATCCAGGTCACTGCTATCGCTAGGTCCCAGACAAATGCTCACAACGACCTTTCAATTGCACAATGGAGTAAGGAGACCCCTGATGCTGATTTGATTACCGCTCAGAAGGGGGATCCAATAATTGGTAAGTTTTACCAACACCTTGAGGACCCTGAGAACTTTCCCCTGACGGATACCGATTACACTGGGAAAGAGGACCTAAGAGTGTTGATGAAATGTCCAAAAATGTTCCGGATCCAAGACGGTTTGTTGGTATGGAAATCCAAAGCTGGCCACGATCAGTGGGTGGTTCCTACCTCATTCCGAAGCCTGATGTTAAGTCACGCCCATGATGCGGCCACCGCCGGTCATAGGGTGTTTCACACAACATTGGAAATCTTAAGAGAGGTTGCATACTGGCCACACATGGGGCAGGACCTCGACCAATACTTGAAGGGGTGTCTTGTGTGTGCACAATTTCAGCCGAGGTCCCTCACACACCGCGCGCCTCTCCAAAAGAGGGGGATGACACTGCCATGGTCAGATTTACAAATCAACTTTGTAGGCCCCGTGATTCGCTCTGCTAGGAGGAATAAGTACATGTTGACTGTGACATGCTTGTTTACCAAGTGGGTGGAATGTCTCCCAGCCCCAAACTGCAAGGCAGAAACGGCAGCTGCCTTGATGATTAACCACATCTTTTCCCGTTTTGGTCTACCTCAAAGGATTGAGTCAGACAGAGGTAGCCACTTCACCAGTGAAGTAATGACAAAGATGTGGGAGATACTGGGGGTCAAGAGAAAGCTGCATATCTGGAGCAGTGGAACGCTACAACCGGACAATTGTGAGCATCTTAAAAAAGTTTGTGGCAGATTCTGGGCCAAGTTGGGATATCCGATTACCTCTGGTCCTAATGGCCATCAGATCTACCCCTTCATCTGCAACCAAAATGTCACCATTTGAGTTGATGACTGGGCGCAAGATGGTGCTTCCTCAGCATTTGCTCTACAGGACCCAAGAGCAGACACTAATAAATGCCTCCACAACTCATGAGTATGTGGAGAATTTAAGGAAACACCTTCAACATGCTTTTGCTTATGCTCAGCGGAATCTAGAAAGATCAGCTGATAGCATGAAGACCCACTATGACCTGAAAACTTCCAAGAAGGAATATCAGGTGGGGGACCGGGTCTATCTATACAACTTCCAAAGAAACCAGGCAAAACAGTGGAAATTCTTGCCTACATGGAAGGGACCCTTTGAGATCATCGACAAAATCTCCCCTGTGGCCTACAAAATCCACATCCCCAAAGGTCCTTTGGCAGAGGGGGAAGACAAGTGGGTCCACATAAACCAGTTGAAATGTTGCCATCCCAGGCACATTCTGCAACAACTGGAGGAATCCTCTGGAATCCTAGCGGGTACTGTCTCAGACTAATTCAGTTCCAACCATAAAACATACCACATCTAGTCTCTAAAATATTGTGATTTGCATGAAACTGTCTCTTAGTTATACTGTTTTTTTTTTTCAAAATAAGAATGTAAAGTTTCGTTATGATGAAATGTATATGCTGCCCCACTATCTCAACAGTGGTGGAAAAACGTCTATGAGTAGGTATTGCCGCTTTTGCTTTATCATCCTAGGAGAGATGAAACCATGGAGAATGACCAAGGAGGATGACCCAGGGTACCGCCAAATATTCCCATCAGGACCGGCGAGGAGAACCGATCGATCCGACCGGATGGAGAGGAAGATGCTGAACTGTGCCATCTACAGAATTGGAAGAAGATAATGTGGACATACCAGCGCCAGGGTTCAAAACCTCCCTTGCAACCGACTTCCCCTCGACTCAAGTCAAAGCGCAGTCGGGCGGGGGGGTGTGTGGAGGGTTTTGACCCATGTGGAATCATTAGACGGGGTAAATGTGGGCATTAAGCTGTCGCTGCCCATCATTTTACCCCAGAACAAAAATAAATCATTGGAGTGGGTAAAGATGGGGATGCGCTGTCGCCGCCCATCATTTCATCCCAGAATCCAGGAGAGCTGCGCAGTTGTGCGCACACCAAAATGGGTTGCCAAAGGAAAAACAGTAGCGCCGGTTAGCTCAAAACAGCGCTTCAAAAACCGCCCTGGTTTCCCTGAATGCAAGCTTCAAATGCCCATTTTAAACCTTGCACATATGCAAAATGTTCACTGAACACCAGCAGACATTTGGCAGAAGGAAATTTTGTGTGCATACTAAATCTGGGAAGATGAAGAGCCCAAAACAATGTTTATAACAAGACTGGCTGAGCTGTGGATTTCAGCAGTTTAAGTAAATGTGGACTGAAAGACACTAAAAATCTAAATGTTTAAAAGAAATGAGTGACCTATTTCTGAGTGTCACATAGGTTGCAATTGTTTAAATGTCATAGTTTTAAACTTAGAATCAGCATTCTAGCTGCATATGTAAAATTGTTAGTTGTATTTGAATGCAGAAAACTGGGGAACAGAAATGACATGTAGCTAAAAACTGGCTTAAAGAGATTCCAATTTTGCCTGGCAACTACCCCCCATCAGGAGTGAAACTTGAGTCACAGCTGTATTCCCAGGCATATCTGCCTTTTGCTGGCCACACTAAGGATATGCCATCTCTCTGATAATTGAATTAAGGGGAGCCCCCACAGAATACAGGAGCTCTGAACAAAGCCCTGTCCTGACTCAGGCAAATGTTTTATTGGCGGGAGTCGTAAATGGAGCTTCCTCCTGGAAGGAAAGGGGAGGGGCACTGCCTGTGAGAGCAAGCTGGCTTGGCAGAACTGGAAAAACCAGAAATTCAACCTTGTGCTGGAGGGAAACCACACCCCTTTGGGGCCAGAACATAACTCTAAAAAGATGGATCATTCATAGAGCGGACATGTGACAATTTTATAAATGATACCATAATTCTTGTGATTTTTCTGCCCACATTTTAAGAGGTTTTTAGAACCGGTGGTATGTTCAGGGGGGTTTTAGCGGAAAAGAGGATATTACTCTAAATGTATGCATGTTAAAAATCTGACACTTCATCAATTAATGTCCATACTCCTTGCGCACATGTGTGTAAATTTGGGTTAATGTCCGATATTGCAAAATCAGTTAAAAAGTGAAATATGTGCCATTTCTGAATGCAAGCCCCCAGGAAGAGCAGAGTTTGAACAGGGGATACCTCCTGTGATATGTGAGGGGTGCATGTAATTTTAAACAAATGTGTACCTGTACAAATATGTTTTTTTCTAATCAAATATAGATTATGTGCAATTTGACAGGGGAGTGTCCTCTCTGCAAGCCATAAAATGACATCGCTCTGACTCACAGTTCCTTCCCCAATCAGGGGAGAAATGAAAGCTGGGCCAATGGCAAGTGGAGAGGGGTAGGGTCTAGTGATGCTGCACACACACCTATTTTAAAAACAGATAAAAGCAGACAGACAGGACAGATAGGGACATTCGTTTCCATCTGCTGCGGGACGCTCTGCCGGAAAAATCCATACTTTACCTCCATCAACCTTCAGAGAGCCAACCTAGAGACTTCAATCTATCCACCTTCAGAGACCCAGACCAGACCAGAGGCAGAGCAGAGCTGACCCAGACCGCTGTTAGCAGAACCAGAGAGCTGAACCGGAGTCCAGTCCAAAACCTGACCAGATCCGTGGCGAGGCATATTTCTAAATATATTGTGAGTACATAGTAGAACTGTGCAGAACCAATCTCTTAGTTAAAGTAATATAATTCAATCTATTTTAATCTAACCAGAACTGTCTCCTAGAAGTTGTACCTTGTCATTTTGCAAAACTGTCACTTGTCACTTTGAACTTTAAAATTTAAAATCTGAAAAACGACCTTTACAAAATCGCTCATATCTCCGCGACCGTTTGTCTTAGAGACTTGCAGTAACTTTCATCTGGAAGCTGAGATCCCAGGCTGCCCTAGGACCCCATAACGATAGTGATAGTCCTTGTAGTTCTTCTGTAATCATGCCCGGCGCACTCGCGAATTTTACAGCGATTTGCAAATTTCTCCACGTGTAAAAATCTGCTGCTGCTTGCCTTCCGTTGCAAAAATTTGTTTGCAACCTGACAACCATTATAGAGCATTGCTAAAGTGATCCTGAACTTATTCAAAGCATATACCACTCACCCTAAACCTCTAGAGGGAATTAAAAGCATTTTAGCATATTTTTCACTTCATTGCCAGCACATATAAAAGCATTTTGGGCCTGTGTTTTAAACTTCTGTAGTCCAAGCTTGCTGGGGTGAACTGAATCACATTTGATTGCATTTCTGAGAACTGTGTGCTTCCTTCCATTTCCTTGCATTGCATAAAGGGGGGGAGTGGATTGCCAGAGAAAAGTGATTACATTGTTTTGTTGAAATCATATTGAGTATTTTCTGTACTGCCTTTCATTCAACATTGCATCCATTTGAACTCTATAAAGCATTCTCTAACACATTATTCTTCTGTCCCTATTTACCAGTGTGCTACCTTATCCATTTCATGTCAAATCCTTAGCGATTATAAAGAGGTGTGCTAGTGCCAGATTCTCCGTTGTTAATCTTTATCATATCAGATTAAGTGTGCTATTCAATTATTAATTTATTCTAAAGTGTGATATATATATCTATTGTTTAAATTATCAAATAAACCTTTTAACTTGCAAAACAGAACTACTTCTTGGCTCAGTGGGGTCAGGAGGATTCCAAGAGAGGGGTGTTATATAGGGGTAGTCATCCAGAACGCATGAACTGGACATAAAGATATATCAATAAGGGTTTTCATTCAGTATTCTAGACTAGGCGTTGACTTGGCTGTAGTGCTGAATTGAATCCTCTTACATTACGGTGCCGTAATTAGCGACTTCCTCATCCCCATTATGGGGCAAAAATGGGAATGGGGAAGGGCAAATGGTGAATGGGGAATTACCGCCCCACTCACCTTGGAATGGGGCGGTAATTCCGCCATCCACCATGGCGGAATCCGGCATGGACCATGGTGCTAATAGCACCATGGTCCACCGCCTGACTTGTAATGAGGGCCAATAGGTTAAAAAGGAGGCCTTTTTGGAGCCAGGACAGCCAAAGTCAATGGACAAAGTAAAAGTTCTGATGCTCATCTTAGAAAACAAATCTTAAATATCAGTGTTCAAAAGAGAAATCACAGGAACGCAAGAGGAGTCACCTTTGAAAAGCACAAGCTGCAAGGCCAGTGCAGGTAAGTTGAGGTCAACTTAGTGTAGGGTTGAATCACATTCCCAAAGCTAGGAAGCACCCAAAAAGGCAAAAGGATAAAGCAACCCAAGCCCCACAGTACCTTTGAATTGAAGTTGTTCCAGCTGGTTGCCTTCACGATGCAATGCAGTAGACCCTTGTTCCTGGTCCTTGGTCCTGGTGACTAAAGGGAGGACGTCTGGTAGGCTCCTGTGGCAGCACTCAAGAGAGAGGGACTCGGCAGCAATGGATTTCTGTCCATTCAGCGTCTTTGTGGTTTTGGTGCTTTTTTCTCAGGGCCAACGAAGAACGAAAAGCACTGGTTAGGATTTCCTTGATCCCTCAGTCCTGGACTCTGGTGAGGGTACTCTGGGCACAGATTTCTTGCTTCTGTAGTGTCCTCTGATGCACACAAAGATCTGTCTGGATTCGGACTTCGGAAGACAATGCACTCATAGGTGGTCGAGGTACCCCGGGTATTGGGCTTCTGCAACCTTGGAAAGTTGCAGCAAGTCGGGGGTTGCGTCAACGGTTTGTCTCAAGGATAGTTGATCCCACCAGCCTAAGGGAGGAAGTCGTCCTTTATGGGTCTTCAATGTCTATTCAAAAAGACAGGGTCAGCACAGCTGCAGGGCTTCACTGGGCACTTTGCCACCCAGGAGGGTGCTGCTGGTGTCTTCTCTCATCTTCTGCTTTGGATGTTGTCCTCCAGTGGTTGACTCTGCTTAGTCCCAAAAACCTTGCTTTTATGCAAGTTCCCATTCATTCACAGCCCTAGGCTGTCAATCACACAGCGGGGTGGCAGTCCTCCAGGACAGCCAGCCATCCAATTGGAGCTGGTTTCACTCAGACACACCTAAAGACAAAGGACCGGGAAGTTTGGGACCTTTGCTCACTTCCTGCCTTTCCAGACACACTGGAGCCTCTGCGGGCTTCTGTGCTGAAGCCCACCAAATGCAAATCACACAAAGGACTCAAATCATCTGATGCACACAGAGTAAAAGCCGACCCAGAAGAATCTAACAAGAAAAAAGGCAAAGAAAGAAGATGGGGGCCATTTTGAGAAAATGGTCACCCTTGGGTGCAGCACTGCAGCGAAGTTATCAGCCTGCAGGTACATGTCACTAGGTAATAAAAAAGAAACCACTGCCACCGTCCATTCAAGTGAGTTTGTGTAACAAAATGTTACATGAGCAATGGGTTAAAGGAATTACTATGTAACCCTCCAGCACTCCACATAGGGTGGTGTGTGCTGGACCCATAAAGTAAAAGGTAAGTAGGACAGGGGTAATCTTACTATACTTGGGAAAAGTAGTTCACCCAAGAAAATGTAGTTAAACATTAAGAGAAGTCCAGGGGACTTCTCAGTGGCACTGCACAAAAGGTGCTGTGTGTCACAAGCAAAAGCAGATGCCTATGGAGTTTACCCGACTCCACAAAACAGTAAAGAATATAGAAAATCATAGTCAGGAAAACACATGAGTGAGTGAGAGAAAAGGTGCCACTCGCTCAGGAGTAAAAATTATGAGGCCCTGAAAACAGCAAAAGAGCTGGGGGTCTCTAAGGTTAAAGGGAATTGGCACAAAATTGAAAATTCTCCCTAACACCAGATAACTAGTTTGTGCCAAAATTGTAACATGAGAATAATTTAAGTCACTCACCGAAGTGACTAACATATCCTAGTCCATAGTCCCCTTTCCTCCATGCTGTATGGGAGTCTTTCGCTGGGGACGGAAAATGAACCTTTTTCACCAGAAAAAAATGACCTCCTTTAAATTTAGAGGCGTGCGGCCTTGGGAGCATGCGCTCCCCTGACTCCGACCACCAGCGCCACTCCTCAGTGCCTTTTGATGGATCGACAATATTATCATTGTCTAATGACACCAGCTTTATTAAGGGGGAGGATGGTGGGACTTTTGGAGGAAAGGGGACTAGGAACACGTTAGTCACTACGTTGAATAACTTATAATTACACTCCCGTCCCCTTTCCTCCATACTGTATGAGAGATTAAAACTGAATTTAGCCCCAGGGTGGAGATGTGACACTCCTAAGAAAACAAGTTCCTTAAAACTGCCTGGCCAAATGTGCATCCAATATGGAGCTGGCATCCAAGCAGTAGTGCTTGCAGAAGGCTGAAGGCGTAGCCCATGTAGCCCCCTTACTGATGACCTGCCACGGGACATGCCTCTGGAAAGCCACAGCAGTGACCTTGGCTCTGATAGCATGGGCGTGCATATTTGCCGGGAGTGGTTTATGCTGACCCTCCAAAGCCTCCTTGATGGTGTTGGGAAGGAAATGGTCCTATTCCACCCCACTAGCCACAAGATATGTGGGTAAGCCAATAAGAGGAAAACCCCTGCCCATATTGTATGTAAATATGTGCTCTGTAAAGAGCCTTGGATTAAGGCCCTATATAAATAACACATCATTATCATTATATGATACTTGCAAAGAGCCATAAGCCATACAGAAATAGATGAATAACATTGCCCATACCATCGTCCCAAGACTCCATTTTGTATCCGGCCTGGACGCCATCTTTTACTAGGCCCAAAAAACACCACTGTGAAGCCGCGGCACTCCCATCCTTGGCCTACCACACAGAGGGACCAACACATCAACGCATCAGGCCAGCTCTGCATGAGCCTCGTTCCCATGGAAGTCCATCCGTTCAATGTTACAAATCTCCAGTACCATTTCTGGAAGAATGCGCTCTGCAGAAAACGTGAGACAGAATCAGGCCACAGCACAAGCACCCATCCATATCCACTAAACTGCCCATGTCCCTTCGACCCCCACCCCGCCAGGCCAGAGCCCACCTGGCCTCTCCATCCCGACCCCCCAATTCCTTTCATGTCGATAACCATCTAACCCACTGATCTTGCCCATTTCAGATTACCCACCACAGATCTAATCCTTTGCAACAATATATTTTCCCGAAAGCAACACATGTCTGTATCATGAGGCACTAAGGAAGTAAGGCAGTAGATCAAGCCCCCAGGGGAGAAACTTGGGTGTGGGAACTGTGGTATTAACGAGGTCCTGCATGTGGAGATCAGCATGGCCATATATTATTCACACTCTTCACAAGATCCCCTTTCACATGACGCCTGGGTATCTGCCATTTTGTATGAATTGTTGGTTCCTGTTGTTTAGCTTAGATAGAATGTTTCACCTTCACGACCCAGCCTTCAACACAGCGACGAGCCCAGCTCACCCATGTGCACCAACATCCCATATAGAGCCGACTGATCCATACGTCTGCCACCAACCAGCAGCCTAACTTTTACCCTAAACGAAATCGTCACTAATGATGTGTTTGCCCTTTTTATTGTGCTGCCCATGTTATTATTGGCAGAACGCTCTCGGGCAGCAGAGTTCTTTGCTTGCATATTGGTTTTATATAACCTTTGTTATCCTTGCAAGTTATCTGTTGGTCTTATTCCCTGACGGGGTGTATAATTATTGGGTCACATGTTGATGTTGGTGCCTTCAATGGCCGCAACCATCCATTTTGTTATGGAGGCCTTGGAAGCTTGATGGCCTGGCCTTGACCCGCCAAAGTTGACAAAGAGGTCTTCCTACTTGAGGAAGCTCCTGGTTCTGTCCAGATAGAATTTTAGTGCATGCCTGACATCCAGACAGTGCAGTACCCTCTCTGCATCGTCCTTGGGGTGCGCAAGTGCGCAAAAAAAGTAGGTAGCACTATCTCCTCATTGAGGTGAAATGAGGAGACTACCTTTGGTAGGAATGCTGTATGCATTCTAAGGACCACCTTGTCCTTCTACAAGGTGGTATAGGGCTTAGAATTCACCAGTGCCTGGATTTCACTGATCCTGTGTGCAGACGCAAGACCCACCTGGAGGACTGTTTTAAGGGTGACCAGCCTGATGTCCACGGATGCCATTCATTCAAATGGTTTATTAGTCAAGACGCCTTGAACTAAATTGAGGTCCCACACCGGGTGTGGCTTCCTGATAGGTGGGTAGAGCCTGGTGAGGCCCACTAAATGCCTTTTGACTAACGGGTAGAGGATGAAAATACCTCCTGCAAGTTCCTATAGGATCTGATGGCCACCAAATAGGTTCAGCATGTGTTTACTTGCACCCCTGAGTGTGCGAGGTGTGCGGGGAAGGATAGCACATTGTCCAACCTGCAAGTCAAAGGATCAACCTCCTTCAATTCTGCCCAGTGACAAAACCTAGTCCACTTGCTCTTGTACTGGCTCCTAGTAGCATCACTTTTAGCGCCCTGTATGATGTCTAGGTTACCCTGTGACAGATGCAGATGCTTTAACGTAACCTGTTCAAGAACCACGCTGCGAGTGCTAACCTCTTAGATGTGCGGGGTGGATGACTGTGCCTCCCTGCTATGAGTAGGTGAGCTGGACCCAGCAGAAGGTGCACCGGGGCCTGTCCCAACAGGCTGAGTAGTTCCGAGATCCATGGACTCACAGGCCACCACAGAGCTATAAGGATGACACAGAGGTGCTGTTAGGGAGAATTCTCAATTCTGTGTTAATTCCCTTCTACCTTACAGACCCCCAGCTCTGCTGCTGGACTTTAGGACTTTTCATTTTTATCCTGGAGAGTGAGACCTTTTATCCCCACTCTCTCATGTATTTTCCTTTGATTTGAACCCTGTGTTTCTTTTGGTTTTGGAGTCTGACAAACTCCATAGGCATCACCTTTTTGTATTGTGAGACACAGCACTCTAAGTACATTGTCACAGAGAAATCATTTGCATTTCTGCTAAGGTTTAAATACCTTCTCTTGGATAAACTACTGTTTCCAAGAATAGCAAAGTGAAATTGACTGAGGAAATAGGTTAAGAGTCTAGGGGCCTCATTACGAGAATGGAGGCAATGAAAATAGGAAGGCGGAATGGTATTACCGGCATCGTTAATGGGTCTCGGCCATTACGACCCGATAACCTACCAATACCGCCACCACCCGTACCGTGCCCCTTCATACTGGCTTGCGCGCGTACATGCGCCCCTTCGCGGAGTAAATACTGGGATGCCGGTAATAGGAGGACATCACAACTCATGCGGGCATGCAATTACTGGCATCCCGAAGGCGGTAATTAGGGCCTGCACGATGGCGGCCATACAGGCATCGCGGACCACCCGTAAACAGCAACCTGTAGTCAAGGCAACTGCCACAGGTGCACACAATCACCACAGGTGGAGTCAATGGAGCCTGTCCCAGTATAAAAGGAGTACACCCATACACCACACCCCTTCCCACACCAAAATGATACCACTAGCTGTTGCAATCATGGGGCTGGAGGACATGCCTATACTGCTACAACTACAGCAACAACACCAACTACAACAACAACCACAGCCACAGGCAGCACCGAGGAGACGCAGGAGGAGAAGGGGGGTGAGACAGGCCTAGCAATTACCACCAGTGCAGCCAGTAGTACCTTGTAGGCAGCTACCAATCCCTCACATCAGACCCAGTCCATTCAATCTAACCCCTGAGCAGATCCACACCCTTTACCGGTTGTACCGGTTGTACCGGGACACCATCGCCACCATAGTGGACATGATACATGATGACATTGTCAGCCTCATTGTAATATGCACTGCCACCCCCCGCTACTAAAGGTGGTGTCTGTGTTCCACCTCCTGACCACAGGCACCTACCAGCACACATTGGGCCAGCTGCATGGCACATCACAACCAGTCTTTTCACTCATGCTGACCCAAGTGCTGGATGCCCTCCTGAAGCACGCTAGAACCCACATAACCCTACCACGGACTGCCCAGGAGATTGCTGACACCAAAGTAGGCTTCCATGCACTGACAGGCATGCCCAATTGCATTGGTGCCCTTGACTGCACCCATGTAGAATTGGTAGTCCCCCATGCCCTAGAGGCAGTGTACTGCAATCGCAAGCAATACCACTCCATCAATGTGCAGATGGTATGTGACTCCAGCAAGATCATCACCCATGTTGCGCCCGATATCCCGGATCTACACATGATGCTATGGTGCTGCATAACTCCATGCTACCCCGTCACATGGAGCGACATGCTGGACGATGTGCCTGGCTGGTTGGTGAGTTGCCTGACTGGCCCATGGCAGTGCATCTGGGTTGTGAGGTGGGGGGATGCATACTGCACCAGGGTGGGAATGGGCGTTGAGTGGAGAATGCACGCAGAGCTAAACACTCCTGACCTGAACCTCCCAACCTAAACATGATACATCACTGCCACACATTGGACCAATGCCGTATATGAATGACAACATGTAAGACGCACAACCTGGCCACCATTGGTATGTCAAGCAATGCATGACCAAACATGATTGCAACTGTGACAATGTGGCTAGTGTGATTATGCACAGAGGAGTATACACTGCAATCATGGGAGGCAAGACATCATCCTGCATCCACAGTACATCCGCATCATCATGCACGTAATCACCCTGCATCATCTGTTAAACGCCATCCAGACTAGCACACCATATTGCAGTATACAATGCATCTAAATAATTATTGTGCATACATACAGGGACATGTGCACGGCAGCAGCAAATTGCTGCGGCCATGGCTGTGAATCTTGAAGGTGGCAGCTCAGAGTGACTCAGACAGACCTCTTTGTATTCGCATGCAGGTGATGGAGGATATCCCTTGAAGCTGTGGCTACTGACCCCTGTGCGGAACCCGCGGAACAGCCATGAAGAGGAGTACAATCGGGTTCATATCCGTACCCGTGTTGTGATTGAGCAGAATTTTGGCCTGTTGAAGGCTGTTAGGCGATCCTCTGCACACCAGGCCACGACACATCAGAACACTGCCCACATTCCCCCAACATCTCCTCCCAAGCTTCGAGGTTCAAGCGATTCGGTGAACCCACAGAACCGAAAACTCCGTACCAGTGTACGGGCTCGATTGCAACCCTTTCTGCATTGGCAACTGCCTTGGAGAACGTATAGCAGAAAGGGCGGCCTTACGTCTTCACGCCAGTCACGTGATACACTACGGCGTTCCCCATGTGATCTTGGTGGACGTCACATGATCCAGAGAAGTCACATGACCCAGGGGCGATCAGTATAAAGGTCTGAGAGACAGAACGCTCATTGCTTCTCAGCTGGCTTCGGACACTGTTTGGCGTTACAACTTGCTCCTTGTTACCTTGATCACGGAACTCTATCTCGGACTCCCTCGGACACCCCTTGGTACTTTTGCTTGGAACTGTTTACCTGTTGCCGGATATTTGGACTTCACCTCGACTTGTCTTTGGATCATCCCTTGGTACCTTGCTGATCTTCTACGCCTTTTCCCCACTGGGGATTCAAGTCAAGCCCTGACTCCCACAGGTGGCTACTCTTCATCCACGCTGAACCTGCGGTTCTACCATTCCAGGGATCGCCGCATCTAATGAGCCTCGAACCTTCCTACTAGGTCACCTGGGTCTCCATTACACCAGATAGGTAAGACACTTTAGTTACTTGTTTACCTCATTGTATTGTGCTTGCCTGGTACTTAACCTCATTCCCTCTTGACAGCAGCATCGGTGTTCCAAGAGGCTCCGTGGATCCGAGTAGACATCTCTCACCTGTGGCCTCAAGGGTCGTACAGCGGGTTTCTATTTAGTTCCCCTGTGCGTCACTTGGGGACGGAGGTCTCATCGGTCTACACGACACTCAAGTCAGAACAGACTGAGAAGCCGTATAGTCGTGTCAGACGATGCAGGGATCCACGGATGAACCCATAGCTGCTTTGGTTCAGGCAATTACAATATTAAGGGCAGATATGGCCGCCACAAACACTGTGATCCATCAAAGGTTAGATTCCATACAAAGTGTTCAACATTCCCTTCCTGCAGACCCTGAGTTTGGCGATACCGGCTCCTCCACTACACCCTCTCCCGTTACTGCTCCTGTAGTCCCAACTCCGATGATACTCCCAACCCCTTCCCCCTTAGCTGCTCCTGAACGCTATCAAGGGGATCCCAAGAAATTCAGAACCTTTGTTAATCAGTGCAAGTTACATTTCCTATGCAGACCTTTGGCTTTTCCCACCACCACTGCTAAAGCTGCCTTCGCCCTTTCCCATTTGGCCGGAACAGCAGCTGCTTGGGCTAATCCCCTGTTAGAGAACAATAGCCCAGTTCTTTATGACTTTGATTTGTTGGTCCTAGAAATGGCCCGAGTATTCGATACCCGACACAAGGTACAGTCTAGGGATTTGGAGTTGTTGGAATTGACTCAGGGTAAAAGGTCTCTGATAGATTACATCACCCGATTCAATCAGCTAGTTGCGGAAACATCATGGCCAGAAAACAAGAGGGCGGTGGTTTTCTATAGGGGGTTGAGTAACACCATGAAAGATGCATTAGCAGTGATCCCTTCTATGCCTACTCAGTATCAGGAATTGGTTGATCTGGTCTTGCAGGTAGATGCACGACGATCGGAGCGTAGAGCTGAATTGGGGGCCTCTTCCTCTCCCACTCTTGTTGGCACTCCTGCTTCCAGTACCGAAGAACCTATGCAAGTGGGAGGGTTACGTAGTCCTATTACAACATCTGAGAGAGAACGTAGAAGGGTGGATAATGCATGCTTTTATTGTGGTACCACTGGACATTTCGTGAAAGAGTGTCCTCGACGACCCAGGAAGAGTCATGTTTTTCGGACGGCTCGACCTTAGAACCGGAGAACAGGTTGAGTGTTCCGTCATTTTCTCCGGGTACCTCCCTTGCCTTTACTCGTGTTCAACCCATTTCTGTAAAGGCTACCCTATGTCCCTCTACAGGCCTTCTTCATGCAGTCAATATCATTATTGATTCAGGTGCCACTGGTAATTACATAGATATTGATTTGGCCCATTCCCTCAACCTACCTTTAGTGGTGAAAACACGACCGGAACATGTCCAAGCCGTAGACGGCTCTGCACTGGTTTCTGGTCCTGTCAGACATCAAACCGCACCCCTCTTGTTAACCATACAAGAAGTACACACCGAAACCCTGAGTTTTGATTTGATCACCACACCCCAATTCGGCATCATCCTAGGGATTCCATGGTTACATGAACATAATCCCTTGATCAATTGGCAGTCAGGTACTGTAGTCTTTGAGTCTGATATCTGTCAGAATTATTGTCTTCCGGTCCATCAAGCCCCTGACACACCTTCTCGGGCCTTGGGGGCCTTAGCCCAACTCACACTGACTGTCGACGATCCAGAGCTTGTGCATACACATACTGTTGGGGGGTTGGTATCTGGGATTCCGCCAGAATACAGAGAATTCGAATCAGTGTTCGACCGGGGCTCGTCTGAGGTACTCCCTCCACACAGACCATATGACTGCCCAATCGAACTGCTTCCCGATTCCAATATTCCTTCGGGCAGGATCTATTCTTTGTCCCCTTCGGAGGAACTGGCGTTGAAAGACTATGTACAGAACGCCCTACGATTAGGACACATCCGCCCCTCCACTTCACCCGCGGCAAGTCCTATCTTCTTTGTACCCAAGAAGGAGGGGGATTTACGCCCTTGTGTAGATTATCGGCGTCTTAACGCTATCACAAAAAAGGATAGGTATCCCATCCCGTTAATCACTCCACTACTAGACCATTTAACACACGCTTCCGTTTTCACTAAGCTTGACCTACGCGGCGCATACAACTTAGTACGCGTCCGCGAGGGAGACGAGTGGAAGACCGCTTTCTGCACTCGGTATGGCTTGTACGAATATCTGGTCATGCCCTTTGGCCTATGTAACGCCCCGGCCACTTTCCAACGATTCATGAACGACATATTCAGGGATATACTGGATGTATATATGGTTGTGTACTTGGACGATATCCTAATCTTTTCTCGTGATCTTGATGAACACGTGAATCATGTCCGAGAAATATTGACCCGTTTGAGAGAACATTCCTTGTTTGCCAAACCTGAGAAATGTCAGTTCCATAAGACAACTGTTGAGTTTTTGGGTTTTCACATCACCCCTGGGGCGTTATCCATGAATGAATCTAAGGTCAAAGCAGTATTAGATTGGCCAGTACCTCGAACACTCAAATCCTTGCAGGCTTTTTTAGGGTTCGCCAACTTTTACAGACGTTTCATTTCTTCCTTTTCCACAATTGTAGCCCCGCTTACGGCCCTGACTAGTCCTCAGGTATCTTATCAATGGCAGAGAGAACAGCAGGAGGCTTTTGAGGCTTTGAAAACCGCCTTTACTACCGCACCGGTACTCCAACATCCAAATCCTGATCTTCCGTTCATAGTAGAGGCGGATGCCTCTTCCTTTGCCCTCGGTGCGGTATTATCACAAACATGTCCAAATACAGGCAAATTACACCCAGTTGCATATCATTCCCATAAGTTTTCCAGTACTGAGTCTCATTATACCGTTACGGAGAAAGAACTCTTGGCTGTCATGGATGCTTTCCGTGTCTGGCGTCATCATCTTCTGGGGGCTAGGCATCCCGTCACGGTATACTCCGATCATCGGAACCTACAGGATCTGGCTTCTTTGAAATGCATCAATAGCAGACAGGTCCGATGGCATCTTTTCTTTTCCGCCTTTGATTTCCATATCATGCACCGTCCTGGCACTTCACATGGGAAGGCGGATGCCTTGTCACGTTCTCCGGGAGGGGTCCAGTTGCCTACATTCCCCGACACTGTTCTCGGTAAGAGCCATGTGATTTGTCTCTGTACACCCTCATTGTCACTATTAGATTCGGTCCGGTCCTGGACTAGCAATCATTCTGACCAGTTACGAGAATGGGATCCTGTATATTCTGATGGTTTACCTTTCGTACATGAACGCCTGTTTCTTCCTACACCTGATACACGTAATCTAGCCCTTGAGTGGTCTCATGACGCTCCCTTTAATGCCCATCCCGGACAAGAGCGCACTTTAGACCTTCTCAAGCGTTGGTGTTGGTGGCCTTCTATGAAGCGCGATGTGGAGTGTTATGTCAGATCTTGTGCGGTATGTGCTCAGGCTAAACATCAAAGGGGTCGACCGGTTGGATTGTTGCTTCCACTTCCGGTACCTCCCAGGCCCTGGCATACGTTAACAATGGATTTCGTTACCGATCTCCCCAAGTCAAAAGGCTTTGACACCGTCTGGGTAGTGGTGGACACGTTCACTAAAATGGCCCGTTTTGTTCCTCGTAGGGGTATCCCTTCGGCCCCTGTCTTGGCGGACTTGTTTTTTGAACATGTGTTTATGCTATTCGGCCTCCCTTCGGTCATTGTTTCCGATCGAGGTTCACAGTTCACCTCTCGGTTTTGGAGGTCCTTGACGAAACTATTGGGCATTGATACGAGGTATTCTTCGGCCTATCATCTGGAGACCGATGGTCAGACCGAAAGGACGAATCAATCGATGGAACAATACATTCGTTGCCTCATATTGCAACATCAGTCCTCTTGGTTGGCCGTTTTGCGGCTTGCGGAGTTCGCGTATAACAACGCGGCTCATTCAGCTACTGGTTATTCTCCTTTTTACGCCCTCTATGGTCAACATCCCAAGGTTTTGCCGGTCCCTGATGCCTCTGGTTCTTTGAATCCTGCGGCCACGACATGTCTTAGGGATCTTTCCGCTATTCATGCGAGTACAGTGGTTCATCTCACTGAAGCAAAGGCCTCTATGAAGGCCGGTGTGGATGGCAAGCGTCGTGCTGCTCCCCCTCTGGTGGTGGGTTCTAGGGTCTGGTTATCTTCCCGACATCTTCGCCTAGTGGGTTGCCGGAAGTTGCTGCCTCGCTTTGTCGGGCCGTATGTGATCTCACAGGTTGTTAATCCGGTGGCTTTCCGTCTAGTACTCCCCAGCTCTTGGCGTATCCATCCTGTGTTTCATGTCTCCCTCCTCAAACCCTGTCCTGACTCAGTCCGTCTTCGTACCCCTGTTGCGCCGGTGTCCTTGACCTCTCCTGATGTTTTTGAGGTGTCGGCCATTTTGGGTTCTAGGTGGTTTAGGGGTAGGCTCCAGTATCTGGTGGATTGGACGGGTTACGGCCCGGAGGAGCGTTCGTGGGTTTCCGCATCTGATTTGAACGCCCCGCGGTTGGTAGCCCGCTTCCATAGGGATCATCCGTCCTGCCCACGGGGTCGTGGGCCGTTGGGGGGGGCTATGTTAGGCGATCCTCTGCACACCAGGCCACGACACATCAGAACACTGCCCACATTCCCCCAACATCTCCTCCCAAGCTTCGAGGTTCAAGCGATTCGGTGAACCCACAGAACCGAAAACTCCGTACCAGTGCACGGGCTCGATTGCAACCCTTTCTGCATTGGCAACTGCCTTGGAGAACGTATAGCAGAAAGGGCGGCCTTACGTCTTCACGCCAGTCACGTGATACACTACGGCGTTCCCCATGTGATCTTGGTGGACGTCACATGATCCAGAGAAGTCACATGACCCAGGGGCGATCAGTATAAAGGTCTGAGAGACAGAACGCTCATTGCTTCTCAGCTGGCTTCGGACACTGTTTGGCGTTACAACTTGCTCCTTGTTACCTTGATCACGGAACTCTATCTCGGACTCCCTCGGACACCCCTTGGTACTTTTGCTTGGAACTGTTTACCTGTTGCCGGATATTTGGACTTCACCTCGACTTGTCTTTGGATCATCCCTTGGTACCTTGCTGATCTTCTACGCCTTTTCCCCACTGGGGATTCAAGTCAAGCCCTGACTCCCACAGGTGGCTACTCTTCATCCACGCTGAACCTGCGGTTCTACCATTCCAGGGATCGCCGCATCTAATGAGCCTCGAACCTTCCTACTAGGTCACCTGGGTCTCCATTACACCAGATAGGTAAGACACTTTAGTTACTTGTTTACCTCATTGTATTATGCTTGCCTGGTACTTAACCTCATTCCCTCTTGACAGCAGCATCGGTGTTCCAAGAGGCTCCGTGGATCCGAGAAGACATCTCTCACCTGTGGCCTCAAGGGTCGTACAGCGGGTTTCTATTTAGTTCCCCTGTGCGTCACTTGGGGACAGAGGTCTCATCGGTCTACACGACACTCAAGTCAGAACAAAGGCGTGCTTCCGCTGCCTAAGCAGGTCTGGTGGAGCACTCCTTTATAGGCCTGAGAAGGTGGCAAAGATCACCATGGCCTGTGTCATGCTGCACAACATGTGCGTCCGGAGAAATGTACCACTCCCACCTGACATTGACATGCATGCACTGGGTGTGGATGATGAGGATGAAGACGGAGGAGAAGCAGCACCCCTGCCAGTACGTGATGCACAAGATGGCCATGCTGTACGCCAATCACTAGTTGACGAATACTTCTGAACCATAGCGACGTTGATGGATATGTGTCAGTGCTACACTGAGCACTGGGTCCATGTGGACATGCACACAGGGTATGTGGGGAGTTGGGCACTGTGCACTGTCATGAATAAAATGGATACACATGAAATGAACAATGTCCAGGCATTAAATGTTTTTTTTACACAACGGGTGTATTAATGTAAACTACATAAAAGTACTTGCCCCTGCCCCCACAACACCAAAACCTCCCATACCCCCAATGAACTCCCCATACCCCAATGAACTCCCCATAACCCCAATAAACACCCCCTTATACACCTATGCACCACCGACACTATCTCCCCCACTCCCATTGTTGACCCACACTATTTCTGTGCTTTCTTGGTGTCAGGGGGCAGCATTTTTGACTGCCTCGCACTCCGCCTTGTCAGACGCACAGGGCTGGAGGGTGCAGAGGAAGGGGGTGTGGTGGAAGGGGTGGATGGCGTATTGATTGGCAGGGCTGGTGCGGGTTGTTGCTGCTGCATGTGCTGCAGTATTGAGGTCAGGACCTGCGTGACGGCCCCCAGACTGTCACGCATCATCACCGCAGAGGCATTTATGGCGGCAGTGTTCCCTGCAATGGCCTGCACTATCTCTCGCCTTGTGTCCTCTCCCTCCGCCACATATTGTCTAGCAAGTTCCAGCATGGAGTCCTGTCTTGCCTCCTCCCTTGATAGCCGTGCCTCAAGGTCGGTGGGAGCAGCAGAGGTTGAGGGTGCTGCGAGCGGGCGTGCATTTGCAGGGCTGGCCTCGGGGGTGGTGCTGAGGTCAGAACTGTGGAGTGCAGGATCCACAATGGTGCTGGAGGGTGTGGCCTGAGAGTGGGGTTGGGGGGTGGACAGGGGGCTTGGGGTGTGTGGAGATGCCACATGGATTAGGCCTTCCTCGTCCATATACTCCCCCACTCCAATTTCGATGTTGCTCAGTGGGGCTGTGGCTGCTGCCAAGCTCACGGAACTTGTTTCTGCAGAATGGGTGCCACTGGCCTCCCCTTCCCCTGGTGTTGCCAGCTATGTTGTTCCGGTCTCAGGCGTAGCTGTGGGGCCCTCATGTGCCGGCATGGCCTGGGCATTCGCCCTGGCTTTTGGTGTGAGGTGCGAGGCTGCTCCGGCAGTGGTTTTGCCTGTGGCAGTTGTTTTGGCCCGGGACGTGGATGCCCTTGTGGCTGGTTCTTCAATGCCATCTTCTCCATCGGTGCCTGGGGAGGTAGAAGAGATGCAGGACATCAGTGATGGTGTTACATGCAAGATGCATAATATGGTGCTGTGGAGATTTTCATTTATCATGCATTCATATCTTACAGGTGTGTCACACAGGGTAGCTTGAAGGGGGACATTTTGGCATTTGCCGTGACGTCTCAATTCAGGAATGCTGCATGGCAGGTGGCATGCTGTTGTATTGGGGTTTGTGTGATGTATGACATGGGAAAGGTCCCTGTGGGTTAGCTGTCTGTTGGTAATGGGATTGGCACTCAGCATGCATTTCAGTGTGGCAGGGTTTGGGCCTCCATCTGGACATCGATATGTTGATGTGTTTGTGTTGGGACATGCATTGCTTTGCCTAGGCTCTATTCCAGATCACTTGTGCTATGTCATGGTTTGCCCTACTGGGGTCTGCAGGCTCACTCGCCTCCATCTCCAGATGGTGTGGCACCCGTCTCCATCTCCCCGAAGCCCTCGATAGACTCCATCTGGATGAAAGTACTACAGGTCTCCTCCCAGCGCATTCGTTTGGTTGGGGAGTGGGCATCCCCGCTGTTAAGACGGATTTCTGAACTCTGTCCTGGTGGCGCAGAAGTTCAGAAGGCCAACCTAATTACTTGGAACAGGGTAACCTCTGGACGAGCCAGACCAATCAAGGTAGCGATCGCGGCGGTCAAGACTAGGTCTCAAGAGGGGTGAGGGTGACTGAAAGCCCGCAATGAGCACACAAAGCAAGATCACTTACAAACTACTCCAAACAGTTGTTATATCAAAAATATATACACATTTATTTTAAGGCCTTTTAAAACAATGACCGTAGCGAGAAAATCACAGTATCACAATATTAAACCAACACATACCATATCAACACAATATATATACAAATACGACAGTCGCAAGCGTTATATGCACGAAATGTGTAGTCCACCTGCAAGGGAAGGAAAACAGGCAGTGCGATACAATTCTTTTGACTCAGTTCGCCTTCAGAGGCACCTAACTAAATGGAAGTCCGAGCCCTGCGAAGAGTGGAGCCTTGTGCTCAAAAGTACCTGCACACGCTGGTGCCAACGGGCAAAAGGAGAGTCTCTTCTAAGGAAATCAGGCAGTTCAGATCAGTGCACAAATGAAGGAGAACAAGTTCCGCGACTCAAGCGCAGCCTCCACAGTGGGCAGAAGCAGAGTGCGAGTACGGCAAAAGGGTGCTGTTTTACACAGCGGGGAAAAGCAATGGGCTCCTGCAGGAGGGCGACCAGATCCTAGCTAAACTACTGACCGGTCCCCGATGCAAGCAGACCCAGGCTTCTCCGAGTCAGTTTCAGCAGCTGGCAGGTACAGAAGAGCACGGAACGCCTCGTCGTCGTGTTGAGTAAAAAGACGTCCCAATCGAAGAAACCTGCACAGTTTTGTCACCACAGCAGGGCAACGGAGCGGCCGTGTGTATCTGAGCCAAATGTACACTACTCACTTCAGACTTGGGAACGCCAAGTGTACTAAGCGTGTGAGAGTGACAAGGACTCGAAATACTACACAACCTGACGGCGGTTACAGAGCAAGACTCCCGTGTAAGCTGGTCAGTCAGCTGGATGGCCCAGAGACACTTCCGAAGGCTTACTGGCAGGAGATGGTGAAGATGCCGAGAATAGCTGTTCCCGCTATTCCAAAGGGTCGAAGTACCAGTACAGGCCTTCTGGTTCGATCAAAGGTGAAAAGGGTTTCACAAGGCGACAGCAGTGCAGAGGAGGAGTCCTTCAGCGGGTAACCAGCGATTTCTCGGTCCAGCCTCTTGGTTGCAGGATACTTGGCTCCTGTATTCCTTCGTTCGTGAGAACTCAGGAGCTCGACATGGTAGTGGTGTTTCCAGCCCCCTCTTATCCACGGTTCCCTTCGCGCCAAAACGGAGGGGACCCAATGGGAGATCTGCTCATCAACACTCACACCATTCGTGGACCAATCACAGACCACGGTGGTCGCAGGCATTCACACCACCCTAGACTCTCTGGCACCCAGGATGTGTATTGGGACCAGACATCCCAGCCCACATCCTGGAGGCACACAAAAGACATGTAGAAGCCCGCGAAAGCATCCGTGTTTCGCGGGAAAGTACATGCCCAAATAAGGAAGGCCCCGGGTCGGCTCGACCTGGGGAAGGTGAAGGGAGCAAGACGGTCAGCGGACAGGACAAAGGAGCCTCGTGGTCTGGCCATTTTGGGAGCCAGGCCACCATTTTGGGGTAAGCGCAGAAAACGCGCTTAGAACGCCAAAAGGAGCTCAAAATACAAAGAAACGATCGCTGCCACCATTCCCGTCCCTGAATCACTTGCACCGATCAAATACAATCCTAAACGAGTATCTAGGGCCTGTAGAAGGCTAGAGACCCAAGAGAGCTGTAACTTAGCTTACAGTGCCCTCTTGTGTCATGTTGCACGAAAGCCGCAACATGATAAAAGAAACTATGGGAAACAGCGTTCCCCGGTACTGACTGTCTTAAGGGCATGTCAGTTTCCCCATAAGAAAGGAGCAAAAGCCCAGAGGAGTGCGGCAGAAGGCTGCACTTCTCTGGCAAAGTCAAGAACAAGGTGAAAAACAACAGCAAAAAGTTTAGGGGTTGCCACATGGAAGGAAAATTACCTACAATTACGAAATCTTTCCTAACACTCGCCCCTCCCAGACTATGGACAGGGGGAACTAATCCACCCCTGGATGAGTCTCTTGTTCAGGTCGGTTAAACATTCTGGACAACCCATCAGCATTGCTATGTTGGACACCTGGCCTATGCTCAATAGTGAAGTCGAAGCCTTGTAGACTTATGGACCACCTAAGCAACTTTGGATTCTCCCCCTTCATGTTCATTAGCCACTTTAAAGGCTTATGGTCAGTTTGCACAGTGAAGTGGGTCCCATAGAGGTAGGGCCTCAGCTTCCTTAGGGCCCACACAATAGAGAAACATTCTTTCTCTACCGTGGACCATCTGAGCTCTCTGTCCTTAAGCTGGCGGCTAATAAAACCGATAGGGTGTTCCTTACCCTTCTCATCTACTTGTGATAGTACAGCTCCTATCCCAGTGTCAGAGGTGTCCGTCTGCATGATAAAAGGTCTTTGATAATCAGGGGCCCTGAGGACAGGGGCCTGGCACAAGGAGTCTTTTAAGCCATTGAAGGCCTTCTCACACTCGTCGGTCCAAGTTACCTTCTTGGGTTTCTTCGGAGTTGTGAGGGCACTCAGAGGGGCAGCTATGGTGCCATAGTCTGCCACAAAATTGCGGTAATACCCCGTGAGTCCTAAGAAGGCTCTCACTTGGGTTTGCGTAGTGGGGGTAGACCAGTCTTGTACTGCTTGTACTTTACTGGGAAGAGGCTGTATCCTCCCTCCACCTACGTCATGTCCAAGGTAAACCACTGAGCCTTGTCCAATCTGGCATTTACTAACCTTTATGGTCAGGTGTGCTTTCTGAAGAGCCTGGAGCACAATCCCGAGGTGTTTCACATGGTCTTCCCAGGTGGCACTGAAAACTGCTATATCGTCCAGATATGCAAGGCAGAATTCGTCCAACCCATTCAACACATGATTCACAAGCCTCTGGAATGTGGCAGGTGCATTCTTCAACCCGAACGGCATTACCCGGAATTGGTAATGGCCGTCTGGAGTAGAAAATGGTGCATTATCTTCGGCATGTTCTGCTAAAGCTATTTGCCAATAGCCAGCAGTGAGGTCAAACGTGCTGAGGTACTTGGAGGCACCCAAAGTATCCACCAGCTCATCTGTTCGAGGCAAGGGGTGTGCATCTGTCTTGGTGACAGCATTCAGAGCCCTGTAATCCACGCAGAACCTCAATTCAGAAGTGCCTGCCTTTGGAACCAAAACCACAGGGCTGGACCAAGGACTACTAGAGGGTTCAATCACCCCAAGGTCTAACATCTTGTTGACCTCGGTCTTAATATAAGACCGTACTTTGTCTGACATCCTGTATCCCCTACTTTTGGTAGGTACACTGTTTCCTGTGTCAATGTTATGTTTGCACCAAGGTGTCAAACCAGGCGACTGTGAAAACAGGGGGGAAAACTGCCTAAGCAAACTTTTCACCTCAGCCTGCTGATCAGAAGTCAGGTGAGGGGCCACTCGGACACCCTCAAAGGAGCTATCTGAAGGACCGCTCTGGAACAGGTCGGGGAGAGGTTCAGACTCCTCTTCCTCAACATCTGAAGCCAGTAGCAGTGCTGCGATTTCGACTCTTGGGACGAAAGCCTTCAGCCTATTCACGTGAAACACTTTTGGAGCCTGTCCAGGCCTTCCAAGGTCCACTAAATAGTTAACCTCACCCAGGGGCTCCACCACTGTGTAAGGGCCTGACCATTTGTCCTGTAAAGCTCGAGGCCTTATGGGATTCATGATCAGGACTTGCTGACCAGGTGTAAAGTTGATGAGGGAAGCTTTCTGGTCGTACCAATGTTTCACCAGCGCTTGTCCTGCCTTCAATTTATCACTAGCCAAGCCCATCAGAAGTACCATCTGTTTTCTGAGCCCTAGCACATAATCAACTACGTTGGTAGTAACAGGGGGAGTGGGCATCTCCCATCCCTCTTTGACGATGGCTAAGGGTCCCTGTACGGGATAACCGAACAGAAGTTCGAAGGGGCTGAAGCCAACACCCTCCTGTGTTACCTCTCGGTATGCAAACAGTAAGCATGGTAAAAGAAGATCCCATTTTCTTCTCTGAGGTTCCTCCAGAGCCCCAATCATGCTCTTTAACGTTCTGTTGAAACGTTCCACCAGACCATTGGTCTGGGGGTGGTATGCAGAAGAGAACTTGTAGGTGACCCCACATTCTTTCCACATAGCCTGCATATACTTCGACATAAAGTTGCTGCCACGATCCGCCACAACTTCTTTAGGGAAGCCAACCCTAGTAAATATGCAGAGTAAAGCTTTTGCAACTGACTTGGCAGTTACAGTTTTCAATGGGATGGCCTCAGGATACCTGGTTGCATGGTCGACCAGCACCAGGATAAACCTATTGCCCGAGGATGTTTGCGGGTCAAGGGGACCAACGATGTCGATCCCTACCCTTTCAAATGGTACCCCCACAACTGGGAGCGGTACCAAAGGAGCTTGGATTGTCGCGCCAACCTTACCAGCCAACTGGCAGGAGGTACAACTCCTGCAGTGACTTTCTACTTGCACCCCCATCTTGGGCCAGTAGAAGTGCATGGATAACCTTTGCTTGGTCCTCTTCATACCAAGGTGACCAGCAAGGGGAACTTCATGCGCCAACTGCAGGAGGAAGGGCCTAACAGCAAGGGGAACCACCAACCTCCTATGGTCTCCTTCTGTAGACTCTGTGGGCTCGCTATACAGGAGTCCACCTTCCCAATAAATCCTATGCGTCCCAGGAGGTTCACCCTCAAGCTGGGAGCAGGCCTGACTCCTTAGGCCTTCCAGAGATGGGCACTCACGTTGGCCTTTACTGAATTCGTCCCTATCAGGACCTCCTTCAACTAACAAGTCTTTTAGTTCAGGATGATCGTTGGGGTCGAATACTTCAGGCATCGCCACCTCCTCGTCAGGCCCGGGCGATTGACCAACTTCCTCCACCGCAGTGGTAGGCGAGCTCGGGGGAATATTCTCTTTCCCTCGTCGTGACTTGTCGACTCCTTTCACCTTGGGTTTCCCCTTCGGCTGGGGCGACGTATTGGACTTGGCCAATGCTGCCCGTGCTTGAGACCGTGTGTAGGGTCTTTCGGCAGTGTCTACTACGAGCCCTAAAGCTCTGAGATCATTACCTAACAAGACCTTTCCCGGGACATTTCTCTGAATGCTCACTGGAATCCTGACTGCTGTACCATTTAAAGTAAGATTTACAGGTATTAGGGGAAACATACGGAGGGGGCCGTCAGCCAACTTAGTGGGCATCAGAGTAGCTCTGGAAACTTCCTCTGAGTCTACCAAGGTAGAATCCACTACAGTGCGACTGCACCCACTATCCCTAAGAGCTGGAGTATCTACTCCATTGATCAGCACACTGTCTTTAAAGTAGTGCTTGGTATTATCCGGAATCCTAGCATAAGCCTCTGCGACTTTAGGCTCCCAGGAACCCAGGGACACTAAAACTACCTCAGCCTCTATCCCGCAGGGAAATGAGTCTGAGGAGAAGGATGCTCCTGTAATCTCTTCTTCCTCGTAGGAGGAGAAGGCCAGATTAGCGGAGTGGACCCCCAAAGGTCTAACCTTACAACGGGGATCCCCCTTCACGTGGTCAGTTGCTCCACAAGCAAAACAAGATCCATTGGGTCTGTTTACATAGGGAGGCTTATTGTAACCACAGTTTTGTTTCAGAGGCTGACCTCCACTACCCTGTGAGTTCTCTTGTGTCCTACCCTTATTTTTCTTTTTGTGGCCCTTATGGGAAGAAGATTTAGCAGATTCTCCACCCTCCACATCTTTGGACTTTTTCCCTTAATCCTGCTTACCAGGATGAGTTTTGTCCCGATGGAACACTCGATGTGACACCCATAAGTCTGCTGCAATGGCCAGCTTCTTAGGATCTATCTCCTTCGAATCGGCCAAATGCTGCTTAAGCTCCGGGGAAGAAGAAGCAAAAATGTGTTCCAGCATGACAAGATTTATCATGCCTTCGAAGGTAGAAACCTTATACCCTTCGACCCAGCCAGTTAAGTTTTTCAAGGACTCAGTGACATAAGATACCCAAGTACCACCTTCCTTTTTCTTATACTCTCTGAAACGTTTCAAATATTGGGCCGGAGTCTTCCCAAACTTTAAAATGAGAGTTTGCTTTAACATTGCGAAATCAGCTCGCTCAGCCTTTGACATTTCCATAATGGCACTACAGCCAGAATGGGGCAGTCTGCTGAGTAACCAGGCAATCTTATCAGCATTGTCAACTTGTTGAACTTCGCATGCATACTCAAACGCATTCAGCCAGTCCATAATGTCATTCCTTTCCTCATACACACTGAGCAGATCTTTCGGAAACCGTGGATGAGAGGAAGCCCCAGACCCATGTCCAGGACCCTTGGACCCATTTGCAAACTGAAGCTTGGCCAGTTCCAACTGGTGATCCCTGTCTTTTTGTTTTTCTGCCTGTTCGATTTTTAGTTTGGCTATGCTGAATTCAAGCTCCTGCTGCCTAAACCGCAGCTCTTGCTTCTTGAATTCAAGCATAGCCTCCCCATCAGCACTGGCAGAGGAAACATTAGACATCACATCCTCCCTGTCCTCGTGGTCGCGATGGATCAGTGCAGCGGCAGAACCGTCGGTTCTACCAGTGAGAGCAGCCCCACCACCTTCTGCACTGTCCTCAGAAGTTATAGCGTCAAGCTGCGCTTCTTGCCACGCCACGATTCTTTGGATCATTTCCAATTTAGTGCCTTGAGAGGAAACACCTCTCTCCGCACACATCTTCTTCAATGTTTCTGATTTGGAAGCATTTAAAGTTAACAAGGTATTTGTTTCCATACTGTTAGATAGGACTATGGCCTTTTTAAAGTTATACTACAACAATTCACTACGTGTCCTGGTTAGAATAACCTGAAATGCCTTAGTTCGTGCGCAACACTGGATACCTTCAGTCGTATCCCACCGCTGTACACCAATTTGTTAATACGGATTTCTGAACTCTGTCCTGGTGGCACAGAAGTTCAGAAGGCCAACCTAATTACTTGGAACAGGGTAACCTCTGGACGAGCCAGACCAATCAAGGTAGCGATCGCGGCAGTCAAGACTAGGTCTCAAGAGGGGTGAGGGTGACTGAAAGCCCGCAATGAGCACACAAAGCAAGATCACTTACAAACTACTCCAAACAGTTGTTATATCAAAAATATATACACATTTATTTTAAGGCCTTTAAAACAATGACCGTAGCGAGAAAATCACAGTATCACAATATTAAACCAACACATACCATATCAACACAATATATATACAAATACGACAGTCGCAAGCGTTATATGCACGAAATGTGTAGTCCACCTGCAAGGGAAGGAAAACAGGCAGTGCGATACAATTCTTTTGACTCAGTTCGCCTTCAAAGGCACCTAACTAGATGGAAGTCCGAGCCCTGCGAAGAGTGGAGCCTTGTGCTCAAAAGTACCTGCACACGCTGGTGCCAACGGGCAAATGGAGAGTCTCTTCTAAGGAAATCAGGCAGTTCAAATCAGTGCACAAATGAAGGAGAACAAGTTCCGCGACTCAAGCACAGCCTCCACAGTGGGCAGAAGCAGAGCGCGAGTACGGCAAAAGGGTGCTGTTTTACACAGCGGGGAAAAGCAATGGGCTCCTGCAGGAGGGCGACCAGATCCTAGCTAAACTACTCACCGGTCCCCGATGCAAGCAGACCCAGGCTTCTCCGCGTCAGTTTCAGCAGCTGGCAGGTTCAGAAGAGCAGGGAACGCCTCGTCATCGTGTTGAGTAAAAAGACGTCCCAATCGAAGAAACCTGCACAGTTTTGTCACCACAGCAGGGCAACGGAGCGGCCGTGTGTATCTGAGCCAAATGTACACTACTCACTTCAGACTTGGGAACGCCAAGTGTACTAAGCGTGTGAGAGTGACAAGGACTCGAAATACTACACAACCTGACGGCGGTTAAAGAGCAAGACTCCCGTGTAAGCTGGTCAGTTAGCTGGATGGCCCAGAGACACTTCCGAAGGCTTACTGGCAGGAGATGGTGAAGATGCCGAGAATAGCTGTTCCCGCTATTCCAAAGGGTTGAAGTACCAGTACAGGCCTTCTGGTTCGATCAAAGGTGAAAAGGGTTTCACAAGGCGACAGCAGTGCAGAGGAGGAGTCCTTCAGCGGGTCACCAGCGATTCCTCGGTCCAGCCTCTTGGTTGCAGGATACTTGGCTCCTGTATTCCTTTGTTCGTGAGAACTCAGGAGATCAACATGGTAGTGGTGTTTCCAGCCCCCTCTTATCCACGGTTCCCTTCTTGCCAAAACGGAGGGGACCCAATGGGAG
Organism: Ambystoma mexicanum; assembly: GCF_040938575.1. Lineage (NCBI taxonomy): Eukaryota > Metazoa > Chordata > Amphibia > Caudata > Ambystomatidae > Ambystoma > Ambystoma mexicanum. Next base: position 1,413,698,949 of record NC_090934.1, on the reverse strand, counting down.
ATCGGCTCATCAACACTCACACCATTTGTGGACCAATCACGGACCACGGTGGTCCCAGGCATTCACACCACCCTAGACTCTCTGGCACCCAGGATGTGTATTGGGACCAGACATCCCAGCCCACATCCTGGAGGCACACAAAAGACATTAGAAGCCCGCGAAAGCATCCGTGTTTCGCGGGAAAGTACATGCCCAAATAAGGAAGGCCCCGGGTCGGCTCGACCTGGGGAAGGTGAAGGGAGCAAGACGGTCAGCGGACAGGACAAAGGAGCCTCGTGGTCTGGCCATTTTGGGAGCCAGGCCACCATTTTGGGGTAAGCGCAGAAAACGCGCTTAGAACGCCAAAAGGAGCTCAAAATACAAAGAAACGATCGCTGCCACTATTCCCGTCCCTGAATCACTTGCACCGATCAAATACAATCCTAAACGAGTATCTAGGGCCTGTAGAAGGCTAGAGACCCAAGAGAGCTGTAACTTAGTTTACAGTGCCCTCTTGTGTCATGTTGCACGAAAGCCGCAACATGATAAAAGAAACTACGGGAAACAGCGTTCCCCGGTACTGACTGTCTTAAGTGCATGTCAGTTTCCCCATAAGAAAGGAGCAAAAGCCCAGAGGAGTGCGGCAGAAGGCTGCACTTCTCTGGCAAAGTCAAGAACAAGGTGAAAAACAACAGCAAAAAGTTTAGGGGTTGCCACATGGAAGTAAAATTACCTACAATTACGAAATCTTTCCTAACACATGCATTTCAGTGTGGCAGGGTTTGGGCCTCCATCTGGACATGGATATGTTGATGTGTTTGTGTTGGGACATGCATTGCTTTGCCTAGGCTCTATTTCAGATCACTTGTGCTATGTCATGGTTTGCCCTACTGGGGTCTGCAGGCTCACTCGCCTCCATCTCCAGATGTTGTGGCACCCGTCTCCATCTCCCCGAAGCCCTCGATAGACTCCATCTGGATGAAAGTACTACAGGTCTCCTCCCAGCGCATTCGTTTGGTTGGGGAGTGGGCATCCCCGCCTATGACCATGGCCTCCCTCCGATTGCTGGCCAGGATGTTGCGAACCCTAAGGCGGAGGTCATCCCACCGTTTCTTGCAGTCTTTGATTGTCTGTGTGGTGGTGCCAACTGCAGATACCTTGCGGGCTACCTCCTCCCATATCTCCTTCTTTCTCTGCTGCGCCTCCCTTTTGAGGTTATGTGTGTTTATGTCATCAGCATGGGCAGCAAGGGTGTCCGCCAACATGTTAAGTTCCTCATCAGAAAAACGTTTCTTGCGCAGGCGGGATTGGATTTTCTGGTTGCCTTGGACATGTTGATTTGGAAGGCCCTGGTCTCTCCTGTGCAGCACTGGTGGTTTGAGAGGATTGCAATGGATTGTGTTTTTAATGATGGCCGCCGGCGCATTTCCCGTTCCGACGCGATGACGTTACTTCCGGGTCTGGTATCACGAGCCCAGTTGTAGCATGATGTTATTACTGGGTCGGTATTAAGGGGTGCCACAGAGGCGGAGGTGGTATCGGCGGGTCCCGTGATGGTGCTATCGGGGGGTTGGAGGGTCTTTTTTCGGCATGGCGATATGGCCATTACCAGCATGGGAGTTCACGCATGCTCACGCACTCGTAATCAGATACTATTAGCGGCGTCATACGAGCACAGACCCGCTAGTTCCTCCAGGCCGGTGATAACCCTGTTATTTGCACACTTCTCATAATGAGGCCCTAGGACTAAGATGACAATCTCAGATAAGAGACTAGGACAAGGGACTTGAATACGAGACTCAGACTAGGCACAAGGACAACGGTGTCTAGAACCAAGACAAGGACAAAGGGCTTGGACGAGGTACTAGGATAAGAGACCTTGATGATGTACTATGATGAGAAACTAAGGTTTGGATAAGAGACTAGGATGAGGGGCTAGTGTCAGGAATGGAGAATGGAAGGTTTGGAAGCGCTGGAAGCATTGACTTGCGAGCGCTCTAGTCCTCATCCAATATGGTGTCCGTACCTTTAAATTCTGACTCCTCCCCCAAACCGGTGCGTTGTATCTGTACACATCGCTCCGGTTCGTGTGGAACTTCGTTCTTGGATATTCCTCCTTGCCGACCATCCTTGCAGCTATCTTTTGCCTTCCTTGTGCCTACCTTCTGTGCTCTACTTAATTTCTTCCCTTGTTACCTGTCTCCCGGATCTTGCATTTTCTGCGAGTGTTTCTTTGCCTCTCCTTGTCTGTTCTGCTGCTCCGCCTCGCTTGAGCTTCTGTACTACACCTGTTGGTTTCCGCCGAAGCGTATTCAGTTTAGTTGTTCGGCGTTTTCAGCCTTTCGTCTTTTCTGCCCTCTCGTTTCTCGTTTACTGACTCACTACTTTCTGCTTATGGTTACCTGCACACAATCTCATACTTAACACTGTGATTCACGGGCATTTCTATCTGTTCTGTCTTCCTTCAGATTTACTTATTGGTTATTTGGGTTCCTGTACCTTTCCTCTGTGTGCTTCGCCCTACTGTCATCACAGAGCTTTACGACTCTCTCCACCGGAGTTGTTGGTCAACTTCATTAGCCTTCAACCACAGCCAGACTTCAATTCTCAACTCGTTATTGGAACCCATCTAGAAACAGGGTTTTTTCTGCCTTCGTGCTTTTTCCCTGATCTAGGTCTGGCCCCCTGGGGGTCCCTGAGGACAGGGTTCTATCTCTGCCACGGTGGCCTCCGGAGGGGCCCGACCCTATTTACACGAAAAGAAAGCCAAGACATCAAAGGACAAGACTCCTGTAAGGAGGAAGGATCGTAAGAAGACGGAGTCGAATCCAAAGGAATCCGCCACAGAAGATTCAGGTGAGGAGGAAGGGGATAAGGCCTCCAATCTTGACAGCTAGGATGAGAGACTAGGACTAGGACGAAGTAACTAAAATGAGGATGAAAATGTAGGATTGAGAGACTAAGGTCAAAAGACTTGGATGCTGAGTCAAATTCAGGATCATCTGATTACCCAAGTAACTTGGATGACAAATTCAAAATCAATTTTGAAAATGGGTTTCAAATCTATATCCTTGTGGATTAGGTCTTTACATTGACTCCCATAGATTAGATGTAAATGTACTAATTATATTCTAAATGTAAGGTGATGGGTATTTGAATTTAAACACTGTGCGCATCTCACTGGCAATGGATGTTTTCCAGGTAAGGTTGTCTGCTGATTTCATATGGCAAAACACTTGTATCCCATAGTGTAATTCAAATGAACAGAAATCTTTACTATTTCAGTGAAAATGGGTACCAACATATGTAAAAAGGCTTTCACATAGAAAACAAGAGTGTTGCTCAATCTATAAAAAGCTCACCAATTCATATTGAAAGGGGTTTTCCATCTGTGGGAATAACAATCAGGAAAATGCTTTTGAGCTTGAAATACGGTTGCTTATCGCAACCTTACAGTTTGTAACGAAACAGCATTCTTGCTTCTAGTCACAAATTTTACTCGAAGTATTTGAAACGTATAGTTTAATCAAGAAAATGTGTATGTACCTCTTTCGGAAGAAATGACATGAACAATGTTTACATATTCAAATCAATACACACATAATTGACAATCCTGACAGGCAAATACAGGTTTCACTCCTAGTGGGAGCTTCCTCAGCGTATAGCGTTCACAAGTACCAATCTTAATCATAGATATGCTGTGGACATGAGGTGTCCAGAAATATATCGACCTACTTAAAATAGAAAATTAAATAGGGAAGAAAACACAGGAGAGGAGAGAAGAAATATTTATTTGTCTTTAATGCATGTTCATAATTTGAGAATTGCACACCAGTTTTTGAATCGGAAGTGCTCATCTCTAATCATGTACCTAGATAATATGTTAAGGTTTTCTTATTCCTAAAATCAGTGCTTAAATAGAGACACTGTGAAAGGAAATTAGCATAAAAATTATCAATCCTGGTATTCATTGATAGGACTTTGATTTAAAGTCAAGTACAACACTTAAAGTGATTAAGGCCTACCTTTATTTCATCGATTTATGGATTAGACAGTTGACTGGTAAGTCCTCCTAATCGTTTGCATGCTACTCATGTAGTTATAATTGTATGGTAATGATGAGTTAACCAAAGTCATTCTAAGGACACCAAAAAATATCTTCAAGCTAAATGGATTCTTCCTTCCAGAATTAAGATTTGTAATGTCATTATTCTCAATATTCTATGGCTAGCGTCTAACTTTCAGATAATATTGTGACTGTGAGTCAACAACTCACAATCTGATTAAAGACACTTACTGATAGGAACTAGCCTGTTCCTGCTGTTATTATCCCTCTTCTGTGTTCACCTATAGCGCAGTCAACATGGCAATGGGCCTCATTACGACCCAGGCGGTAAGGGGTTTACGGCAGCGTAAACAGCGCCGACCCTTACCGCCTGATTCCGAGGTCCCTTAGCGCCATGGAGGATTTAACACCTGCTTTTAGCAGGTGTTAAAATCCATGGCGCTAAGGGACCTTGTTGTTAATTACGCCACCGTAATTTACGGTGGCGTAATTAACGCCTTCCCCACTCCCATTATGCCCTATGGGGCAAAAATGGGAATGGGGAAGGGTAAATGGGGATTGGGGACTTACCGCCCCGCCAACCTCGGAATGGGGCGGTAAGTCCGCCAACCACCATGGCGTAAACGTAGTTTACGCCATGGTGGTAAAGGTACGACCCAGGCGGTAACTTACCGCCTGGGTCGTAATGAGGCCCAATGTGTATTTATATATAGTAATGTCATTGGGCCTCATTAGGAATCCGGCGGTAACCATGCCGGTTCTACCGGCAGGTTGCCACCAGTCCCGTAATGATTTACTGGGGCATGACTTCCCGGTAACGCCAGGGGATTTCAACCCTGGCGGTCAGGGAAGTCAGATGCCAGCAAATGGTAAGTCCCATGGAATAACGGTGCCGCTTCTTCAGTGAAAACTCTGTGGGCGGGTGCCTTCTGCCCGGCAGGTCTGACCTGCCTGGCGGGACGGCACTCGTCCACTATGTTGTAATATGCCAGTCTGGAAACAACAGTGCTGGTAAACTTTTCGGCACCGTTGTTTCCGGACCGACATAGTTGTATTGTCTTGCGTCACACGTCTCTGTGGTCATAAGTTTGTGTCAATGACGTAATTGCGGCTCTGATGCATGCATAACGGCCATAAGGTAGGGATGTTTTTTTCATAGTCCTCAGTTCATGGGGAAGTCCTTAAATAGGGGAAGCACCATTTTGGCTCCCACTTCAGTCTGTTTGTTGCTAGCTGCAGGTTTGTTCTCCTGTTTCCTGTCTCAGGAGTTTTCCTTCTCTGAAATTCGTGTTGTTATCATCTTATGTCAAATACCTCAGCGTATTTATTCAGCATTATTCCTGTTTGGTGGAAGTTTGGAAAACATGCTTTTCCTTTGCTTGGTGCAGTGCTGGTATGCTTTCCTTTGCTTTTAAAGCCGGCTTCAGCTGGTGGGGATTCTGACTCCCTTGCTAGCATTTATGAGGTAAACATGAGTTATCTCCTCCCCAGTGTTCCTGGTAGCATGGGGATGAAGTGGGGGTCTGTCTGTGTGTCTATTAACTGTACAGATGAGGAGTGGGCTTCCTGTTGTCACTCTGGATAGCAAAAAAGGTAGGGGGCCATGTCCCTAAGAATGTCCACTTTGGGGGGAGTCTAAAACACTTCAGTTGGTTACCCCGGTCTTCTCCCAGAGATGTGCTTTCCGGTCTTCTTCCTGGTATAGGTGACCTGATAGATTCTTCTGTATGGTTTAATATCTCCTGGGCCCACAATTTCACTCTCTGGATCCAGTCCAGATTGTGGGTTTGTTCAATAGGAGAATTATGGCACATATAATCTTTGCTGGTTTGTTTTTCCCACATTGATTGTTCTATGCCTGGGGATACATTTCAGTACCTACAGCTGCTGTTGTGAAGATGGGGATACCTTAATCATAGTCAATGTAGTCCTTCGCCACGCAAAGCATTGAATAACTCCACTCACACTATACAAAACTTGTAATGTCCCAATCGGGTTCTGAAAGCGGTCCTTCATACCCAACATTATATACAAGAGGTGATAAGCCACCCACAAAACCAAGTTAGTGCTCGGGACTGTAACACAATTTGTCTCCACAATATCACCTTTGAGTGGCAAAACATAAAAATCCTTCATTGTTATGTAGTTAGAAATGTGGGATTTTGGCACTTCCATTTGACACCATGCAGTGCCAGAGAGCAGATGTGGTTGAGCTAAATCTTCTTTCCCTACATTCTAATGTTTCCCCCTTGACTTTCCTTGTTTTAAACAGAACCTTCTACCCTCATTGAATTGAATGGTCTAACTCAATAATGTTGCCCCCCCCCTTGGGCTGTTACCATACATCCAGAGGGGACCGACTGCCAAACCTGCTTCATTAACACTGGTACAATTATACTGCACTGTTAATTCTCAACATTCCTCACACCATTGCTTAATCTTAGAGGATAAGTGCAAGGGTGAAGTACATTAATGACACGTTAGTTGCCAGTGCATAAACACCATTTAAAGGCTGTTTCCAGGGGTACATCCTTGGATGTGTTACCACCATATCCTCTTGGCCATCATTCTCTCAAAGAGAAAGAAGAACATGAGCAACCGGTGTCTGAAAAACACCAGAAACCCACTAAGGGGTGAAATTGCTTTGTAAACAATTATCAACGCCTAGAATTATTCTATTCAGAAGTCTTCAACTCATCTGATCAAACATCCGCCGTTTTGTCCCAGCCTCAAACAAACATTGGGCATCACAAAAAGAAGGCCCCACAATGAATGACCAAGTGATGCAGGATATATGAGTGTTATGCCTCTCTAACTATGGTTTCCCCAAATCAGGTCAAAATTAGCAAGAAAGGTCAGATCAAAAGACAAGACATCTTTTTGGTTAACCAACTGGGCTCCTAATGGCCTTGCAAAAAAGCTCAGTGTGTTAACGTTCACCACAAGTATCTGTGTGTGACCCACAGTCACCGTTTTGAATCTGGCAGGTCTGACTCAGTTCTTCATCTTTCTGGGTTTGAATAACTGAGTACCATTACATTATGTAAAAACACACATTTTCACCTAGAAGGTAAAATGGTGTAGCCTTCCAGTCTATCAGGGAGTTCAGAATGTGGTCTTACCTCATGTTATCAGCCTGCTTTGTGTGCCGCTGGATGCGCGTGACACTGCTATCTTCCCTCCCCAAGCACAGCCTCCATTTGGCCCTTTCCCCGCTACCATTCCTCTCATCACCTACCCACACTCCCACCACACTAGACCCCACCCACAACTTTCTCTCCCATCCTCTTACCTTCATTCCACCTCTCCCACCTGTTCACTTATCAAGCCAAACTGAACTCTTTCCTCATTTGGCGTTGGGCTCCTGCAAAAGGGCTAGGAGTAGTACCCTTCTCCAATTTCCATGAAAGGTATCTTGTTCTGAAGTGTTTTTAAACTTGAGAAACAGCCACTGCACCATTTCACAACATTACAAAATAAAAAGCTCTAGGCACTCCAGAAAGCATGCCGGGGTGCTAATAGCTGTACATGGTTACAGGCCAGAGTCATTACTCGTCGCTGGAGTCCAAGCACAGTAAAGTAGAACCTGCTCATACTTCCTAAGGCAAACAGTGTTTCTTGGGTCACTCCTGGGTGGCATAGGGTTTGGCTCCAGACTAAGGATGCAGCCTTACTTTTCCCACTCATGAAGCATATTTCCCCATAACTGATGTGGGGTGTTCTAACTACTTTCGGCAAAAGCTGTACCACTGGATCATCTAAGACGGGGTGCTCCAGGGAATCCTCCTGATCCAGCGGTCACATCATATACCGGATGGTATACCCCTTGTCCCATATTTCCACAGCCTGCCTGTACTGGTGACAAGCAGTAGACTGCGTCACATGGTATTTCAGCCTCAAGCAGTTCCTCAGTTATAGAAAATGTTGTTTTCCTCTCCAATGTGTTGCCATGCCCTCTTTCTTTTTACATGATATTTCAACTTGCAACACCTTCCTCCGGTGAAGCAATGTTCTTGAGACTTCCGTCTATCTATTCCCTTTCCCCATCACGTAGCCCACTTGACTTGTTTCCTGTGCTCCTGCTCTACATTATAGAGGTGCATGCTTTCACCTTTCCAGGAGCATTGATGATGGCTTCTAGGCACTCATCTCCTTTCTCCCTATGTAGGGCCTGTATGCCGCCTTCTCATCTGTTATTCCGGTCAGTACCTCACTTGAACTCAGTCAAAAAGGTGTGTAGGATCAACAACAGGCAGACATGGAGATATACGATTAAAATAGGGTTTACTATGGATATTTACCGGATTTAGCCAAAAAATGGATGATAGGCAACTTAAAACAGTGTTTTTAAGTTTCAAGAAGGAAAAGGGATGCACTCTGGATACTGACAGGAGGGTAATTGGTAAAGTAATTAATCGCAGTATTTGAAGGATACTTGGTTTCAACACAAAGGGAGTAATGGGTCATAAAATGTCATTAGGGGCCTTCAGAGAAACACCAGAGTGACAGAACCACAATGTACCTTGTGTTTGGAGGTTCTTGCTGCTCGACATGGTCGAGTCAGTTTCAGGGTGCTTTGCAGCTCCTGCAATAGAGTTCAAGATGGGAGACAGCTGTGGTATCAGGCGGCAGGCAGTTCAGCGAGCAAGGCTGGACAGATGATGGCAGGCTGGCCTTCACGGCGGCTCGGGCCAGGAATCATTATCTCAGTGCTGGTAGGCAGGTCAGAAGCACTGGTTAAGGCATTGCGGATGACTTTGGCGACTGCAGCGTGACAACAGTCAGTGGTGCAGTCAGATGCAGCTAGAGGAGCTCGATTGGCTCGAAAATGTCCTTTAAGGTGGATGCTGGTTAATGCTTGTCGATGCACTCCTCCTAGCTTCTTCACTAGGCTTGTGTCATCCTTTAAGGCGGATGGCCCAAAGCTGAGCAGAGTGTTGCAGGCAACTACTGTGTCCTTGGTTTGGTTCAGAGACTCTCTGGCACTTCCCACTTAGGAAGCTTGCTTGCAGAGCCTAGCGGGGCATGCTGTGTGCTGGCTGGGTACCATTTCTGGAATTGCTGGAAGGTCCTCTGGATTCAGTATCTCCCTCTGTTCCCTGGGAGATGTTTAGGAGATCTTGCTTCCTTCTTTGGAAATCCTGGCCTTCCTTCACTGGTGGAAGCTGTAAGGCAGACTGTACCTTCAGCCGGAGTCCAAATGAGTTCTTCTTGTTAGCCCTAGCAAAGTGTTCAAATGATCTGCCCAAAAGAGGGGCTCAACCAAATGGGCCAGAGTGATTGGTGTAGGCTAAACCTACCTTTTACTGACTCATTCCTGGGACCTGTGACAAACCTGAAGATGTCTCCCTGACTTATCCCTGTGATTCTGTCATCCAGGTGGCCAGGACATGTCCATCGCTATTTGATCCAATTCCTTTGTGTGGACCAATGAGGGAGGATCACATGGATGGGGGGTCCTCGGGGAGTGGGAGTGGGACACAGACAGGCGAGATGCGGTATCCCCCTTCTTCTAGCACCTTTTCCCCATCCTACCCTGCAGGATACTCAAACACTCTACCCCCGCCCCCTCTTTCCAACATGAATACTTTCGCTCACCACGAAAGATGACGGACAAACACCGAAGCCGTTTACCTGACATATCCCACCACAAGGGTCCAGCAAAGTCAGGCAATTGACCAGAATCCCACACACACCTGACGGCCCTTTACCTTCCCCACAGGGATAAAAGGTGCAGCACGAGAGCACAATATGAGCAAGGCAGACCACACAACGAGAGAGCTAACTCAGCATGGCAGTTCAAGAGGAGGAGAAAGACGGCACAAATTGAAAGGGTGACAAGGAGAGAAGCGATCTTGCCCTTTCTGACCAAGGCCCATGAAACCTCTGTGGAAGGAATCGTAAGACCACAAACAATAGCCAGCGTGTGTTGCAGCAGATGTCAACGGTACAAAGGGTCTGCCTCCACTGATAACCAAGCCGGGGAGAGATGCTTGCCACCGTGATACTGAACTTGACTCCAAAGACAAGCAAATCCAACCGGTTCATCACACCCAGTGGGTCGAGGGGAAAGCAGATAAGAAACCAAACTGTGTTGAACAAAATAAGCAAACCTCTAATTGAAGAAAGTACAAAGACCTGTTAGTACGAAAGAGGAAAACTAGCTGCACACGAGTCAGGCACTACGTGGGTGCTTAATCAGGAAACCCTGGGCGACTACCCTATTGTTGAAACTACTGTTACCAAAAGGCCTTGGGAAACATGAGAAAGGGGTCAAAGTGGTCATACAGGGGTCTAGTAAAATCCTCTGTACAGTCGAAAGTCTTTGACCGGCAGATGATTGTGAAGCTAATCGAAGTGAATCCTTCATCGTAAGAACTGTTCAAGGAATTGCGTAATTGGCAAAGTTGGCAAGAGTGAACATGGCAGAGGGATGCCGATAAAAGGGGGTGAAGCCAGAAGTCCCAATGAATAGTGTGTTGACAAGAGTGAACCCGGCAGAGGTTTGTCCACAGTGAACTGTTTAAAAAGACATTAAGATTTGTGAATGTCACAGATGAGATTTTGTTGAAAGCTGTAGTGAACCCGACTGAGGGAAGCTAATATTCGAGAAGGGTCTGAGCCTGGAAGAGGGAAATGCAAGGGTTAAAAGACATTACCGAACATGCAGGCAGAAAGGAAGTTTTGTTTATTTTTTTTGGAACACATCAGGTTTTTGGAGGCAGGTGACTTTTTGTAGAAAAGAGACTTAACCACCCAAGGCTCTGACAGCTGACAGTGGAACTGTTGGCTCGTGCTTGGAAAGCTTGAGCTTGTGTTGTGCTCTGGAGTCCCACCTTGTCTCATGCTCAAAATGTGGGGAAAGGAGACCCTGACTACCGCATCCTGACGTATTATTTGTGAACACTTCTTTCTCACCTGTGAATCCTATCCCATACTCTTTGTTTGTATTTAGCGTAAGGTTTGGCAATAGGTTTTTCTTAGTTTAGGCCCTTTTATTCGACAAGATGCCACTAGGACTGCCTTTTTATTTGATGGTCGTAGCTTGCTCCCATTTTAGTTTTAGGTTTAGATTAGGTGTTTTTCCAACCCGCATATAGAGTTTAATAAAGACCCTTGAACTGTGAACACTTGTCGGTCTTTACTGTTGCCACTATGAGTTCCTTATACCCCCAAACAGAAATACCGACAGAGGAGGCGCTCTGCCCAGTCCCTTTCGAGCCAAACTTAGCCTGTGTTCCAAAATACTGACACTTCTGACACATCCGTTGTACCTGGGTTCCAGGCCCATTGTGAGATACAGATGCACTCCCCCACAGCATGGGGGATCTAAATCAAGGGATTTTTCTTCTGGGGAAATCCTAACACACCCCTAAATCAAACATTGCAAAATAATTGTCCACCTCATCCTAGATTCCACGACAAAAGAGCCCAGAATCAAGGGGAGTGGAGACCCAGGAATGAAGGTTACAGTGGTACCTTTCAACCATGCCCGAGTGACCTTGCTAGCAGGGATAGCTATCCTTCCATAAAGCAACAAAGGTATGACCCAAGACTTCCCTATGGATACGAGCGAGGGGAAAAGACCTCTCACCTTGAGTGACAGGTTAAGCAATTGCCCGAGAACATTGGACAGATGGTGAGGGCCCAAAATAACCCTCAGACTACCAGTGTTCCCCAAAGGGCCCCAACGCCTGGAGGGACAATGACAAGAGGTAAACAATCCAAGTAATAGCGTCCTAGTGGTAGAAGAAAAAGGGGATATGACGGAAAAGACTTGTAAAATCTTAGCGGAAGCTCCTTTTATGATGGCATAAAACCCCTGAGTTAAAGAAGGGAAAGAAAATAGTAGTGACAACAATTTACACTGGGAACTAGAACAAAAATGACAGAGGAAAAGAGTGAAATGTAAAGAAAAGAAAGGTAGAATAGTCACCATTGAGCCAGAGGAGAAAACGGAAAACCCAGAAAAGACAGTCTTCTCTTTCAGAGATGCAGTCACACCTCCTAAAGAAAAATGGGAAAAATTAAAGACCCTGAATCTGAGAATGTAGGAAAAGACACAGAAAAGTGCCAAGAAACCCCTAGAAACAAAAGCCAAATTGATAAAACAGATATGATAAGCCTAGAAAATCCAGAAATAGTAGAGGTACCCTCCCTCCTAAAGGATTCTGAAGATTGCCCTATGAAAAGGTAAGAGAAAAAAGAGTCTGTGGAAAGGGCAGTTACACCTACTACAAATGCGTATTTATTCCAGCAGGTTCTCAAGCCAACTCTTGTGAACTTGACCTCAAGGACGGAAAGACATAAATGGTGCTGACCCAGTGTTATGCCATAGAACTAAATGACAGCAAGAAAAGTCATGTTAAGCTGTCTAATAACTCACACTTTCTTTGTAAACTAGAGTCTAAAGAAGGTAGAGTTTATGCACCTGTCAAGATACAAGATAAGTGCATGTATCAGCTCTGTAGATACAAGGTCACAGGTGACCTTGATTTCCAAACAAACCTTTGATTGATAAACTCAACATAGGAAGGACGGAGTCACAAAATTTGAAGAGGGATGGTCAAATCCTGCCCCTACTCCCCCCTCCCACAAGATACGTGGCCCTGAAGAAGAACCACAAATACTGCAATCACCCATACCACTTTGGATCGATTCCTACCGCTCCTATGCCAGACAAGTATGATGAAAGGTGCCCACTTCGCCAATCCTACAGACCAGGAGCAATGCAAATGCTACCAAGATTGGACGAGGAGCCTCAAGATGCAACTAGGGAGACTTGAATTGACACTGTTGACTAAAGCGTCAAGAAGCTACACTATTGATATTGATCGAGACTTTGTGACATAGCAGCGTTAAACATGAAGCACACGTGCTGTCTGCACAATGAAACACACACGCACACGAAGAACACAGATGCACAGTTCTATAGTTAGAGGACAGATACGTGTACACACTGTCATTTCTTTATTATTTTGTCACTAGCTTAAACGCAGCAGTGTCGTAATGCAGAAATTGCAAAGAAGCAAGAGATCCTGCGTGAATGCTTGCAGATGCTTATATGCAACTAACCTCATGGTATTGCCGGGGCACCTATGGCACCTGACAGTCCAGTGTGACTAACATATGGAGGATATAGAATAGCACAACATACAGAAGCCATGAGATGGCTTGGGAAATCACAGCAGGCCACAGACCCTCGGCAGGAGCTGATCTGAGCAAATCCGGGCTGCAAAGAAGAGCAGACGTGTGGGACAGGGCCGAGTGTCAAAGCCACCAATTTATGAGTGTCATTCCATTCCCTGAACTACAGTAACTCTAGCCGCAGTAAATGTGAAATACCCCTTAAAAAAAAACAAGCTAATTCTGAGCTGCAGAACTCAAAAACACGGTCTCTGAGCGTGTGACCCGGCCAAGTCAATGATGAAACCAAACTAGCAGCTGGGAACGGGGAACAGTCTCACGCAGCCAGACAAAGGCTTGCAACAAAGAAGTTACATTAAGAGATGAGTGTCGCATGATGAGAACAAGCACTCTCATAGTCTTTGGTGGTTCACACGTGTTACAATGCAGACACATAGTTTCTCTTATTACCTTGAGAAGGTAGACCACAAGCTGAAGACATTTTGAATCCCTGGCCTGGGGACTGTCAGCTCAAACCAATCACAATTTAGGGCCCTGGGAGTGGGTAAGAATGGGCAAGAACCAATGGTAGGACCCTCACACTGCAACATTGTAGAGTATTAGGTAATCGGGGATGGGCAAGGCCAGATACCTGACGTGGGAGATTCAGTGAACTAACACATATATGATCTGCTATAGCTGAACTACCACTCGGCACCCAATCCCCAATGAAGATATGTTTTATGGGAAAAGGCCTAGGTTGTAGTGTCACTCTGAGGTCACTTGGGTACAAAACTGGCCTGCGACCCAGGAGAAGTCGAGTTGGTCATGGATTTCTTTCTATCCTTGTACATCAGTACCCTGTTGGTTTTGGGTGCAGTAAACCACAGTTTGAACTTGCTGTCAGTCTGGGCTTGCGTTCCTTCTGGGAAAGGAAGGTGTTGGGCCTTTCATGAGCTCCGATTCCACAAACTCCTAGTAGCCTCGATGCTACCTGGGAGTTCCCTACCCAACTCATTCCTCTCAAACCTCTTTTAGAACAACTCCACATTTGGATGGAAAGGATATTTCTGTCAATTGGATTGCGGATCTGGAAATTAAAATTGGGTAACATCGCCTGAAATATCTGGTGATCGTCGTAGTTCAGAGGGCAACCCCTGCTCACTGTGGAATGATTTTCTTCATAAACTCTCCTCTCTGATTGATTGTGGGAACCAGGTTCACTGGACCCAAACAAACCGTCCCATCAAACTGAGACACGTCCCTTACTTCGAGAGGGAAAAATAATTTGTACAGAAAAGTATCAATAAGTTATAAGCCAAAATCTGCAAGTAATTAATCATTGGTCCTATCATGTTCAAAATTGATTCATGCTAGAGAGTGAAATCTGGTGAGTAGATTAGTAAAATGGTCATATGTGTTGAAGTTATGATCTCAAAATGTTACAATATTTAATGCAAGAAATCCCTGAGATGACATCAAATTAAATGGGAGGGTAACTCAGTGTAGAAGTCACTTTCATCACACTGCCCTTTTCATCAATATGCCCAATCACTGCAAAGGGGTATGCCACTTTTAGAAAACTGTCCAATCATATGCATTGACCAATTAAATTGAGGAAAGTATATGCATCTCTAAAGGTGGAGTTATTGTTCTAAATACAATTCAACACACTCACTGCAGGAAACAGAGATACACTGACAGACTCACTCACTCACTCACTCACTGATGCAGAGGGGAGAAAGGAAATTGATAACAGGAAAGCAAAGGAATATATTTCTCTCCTTTTGGACCCATTTTGGATGATTGCCCTGCAAGTGAGGCCTACCAAGAGTTAACGCCATAGGCCTTCTTCAGTGGAAGAAACAGCAGACAGGCTTGGGAGGTAAGCTCATCCCATCTTGCTGACTGATGCCACCTTGTCGTATAGGGGGGTAATTGCACCAGTCCTTAAGAGGGTGCCCACCTGTCAGTGATAAAGCCAAAATAAATCATTCATCTGTGAAAATGATCTAAAGGGGAAATAATCCTTAGTGAAGAGATACTATAAATGGATTTAGATTAAATCCTGGCCACTGTGATTCATCAGTACTGAGGGTTGGAAATATATACATTGATTGTGCATTCCCAAGACGTTGGAGACCATTTCAAATGTTTATAGTCCTCATTACAAATTGGGCTGTATTTCGGTGGTAAATCTGCCAGAATACCACCCAACGGAATTACCTTTACCGTCACTTGGCCCAGCAGTTTTACTGCTGGATTACAAGTGGTGGTGGCAGTGTTAGTCCCCATTAATTTGGAGTCCATAGGACTCCATGGGGGATTTCAGCAGAATTACTGTGGCAGTAATTCCGCTATTGGTAATTCTGTCAAATTTGCTGATTTTTTGGGCTTAAAGTGGGAAGATCTACCTCCTGAATCTTGAAAATGAATCAATTATTTGTATTGGGTTAATAAATATACCTTCTGTGCAACCCAGTGTGTTTCTTGTCCTGAAAGGGGAGGGGAAACTGTAAGGAATTAAAGTTATTAAATTGGGGGGTCCCAGATTCATGAAAAGAGCTTGATTAAATAAAGGAATATTGTGAGTGCCTAGTTTGGGATGGATGGAAAGTTCCCCTGAATTAGATGTTGCCTGATTAAAACATCCTACAACATGGCTATTGCAATTGCTGAAAATAACACAGCTGTCCATGAGTCATATTTTTTGAAAGTTATGTGGTTATGAGTCAAGGTGGCCTGTCTGGGAGAATTGCAGAAGTCACGTAATGGCCTTTTTTTGCTGTTGATGTTGCACTTACAGTCGGGGTCAAAGATTCGAGGGTGTGTTATATATTTGGAGACTAGTGAACTCCAACCAATGCTTCACATACTGAGAAGAGCAAACTGCTTTCTCCACATCAACAGGATTGTTTCAATGAGGACAGTTATTATGGTTTGTAGAAATGACCCCATGGTCAGTAACATGGCCTGCCCAATCGTGAACCTCTGAACTTCTAGCCACGGTTGTATTTCGGGAAGCCTGTTGCACGACCTTTTTTTGCTCCCAGAAGCTGTAATATTTGGGCACATCTCTTCACGCTGTCCAATGCATTAGGTTATGGCTTTGGTGGTTTCCCGCAAAAGAATTAAAATAAAAAGGTTTGAGAGCATAATAATGATAATAAAAGAATAATAAGAATAATAAATTAAATGTTTTATTGCTATGTCATCCACTGCAGACTTGCTCCATTTGAAGTTTGCATAACTGGTCCAACATCCATTCAATGGAATTTGTTGAAAATGCTTATTGTGCTTCTGGGGTTGTATTAACACATTTTAAACAATGTGTAAAGAGAATATCCATATGATATGCTTCTTCCGGAAGCTTTTAAATATGTTTTAAGAAGATGCCACGTTAGTTATTTTCAAGGATATTAGATTGGGACTCCCCTTGTATCATGAAGTCCATGATTCATCTTTGCCTTATATCAAATGTCACCATCTTTAGATGTATTCACAGCACTACACCACAGCGTGGATTACCTCTGGGCATATCCTGGGAGGTGGTGGCAATGGGTATATTAGAGGTGTGTTTTTAGCTTCCTTCTGAGGATCGGGAAATTTCCTCACAGGAAACATTTAGCAGAGTAGTGTGCTCCATATACGTGGAGCAGCATTCATCTTTTAGGAGAAAATGGCTTCTGGGACTGTGAAATAGATTTTGTTTGATGAAGGAGGGGACGTCCTGAAGTGTTGTATCTTATTGGCCTCATTATGAGGTGGCTGACAACCTTGGCTTACTTTTTCCACTGCCCGGTATATCCCGTTTTTTCTGGCATATTACAAGCAGTGACGGAACAGTAAGTTCTCATTCCCATGTGATGGGAACCACTGAAGCACTAGCACAGTTGCTAACAGTGTTGGTGCTTCAGTGAATTATCT
Source organism: Ambystoma mexicanum (assembly GCF_040938575.1). NCBI lineage: Eukaryota > Metazoa > Chordata > Amphibia > Caudata > Ambystomatidae > Ambystoma > Ambystoma mexicanum. The sequence continues at coordinate 1,413,681,851 of NC_090934.1, read as the reverse complement.
GCCGGTAGGAGCCTGAACTACCTGCAGGTCAGGCCGGTGCTTCAGTGAGTTATCTGCTGTTAGGGTCAGTGAATTATCTGCCAGTAGGGGCCTGAACTACCGACAGGTCACTGCCCCTACCGGCACACTAGGAGTATGCCAATCCGGAAAAGGTGCCGGTAACCGTTATTAACTGCACCTTCTTCTGGACCGGCATGCTCATAATGATGACCATTGTATTGATGAGTTACTATGTGGTATCTTCTGTGGATGAGACAGACGGTCTTGCGGGTGACTTGGATTACAGAAATGATGAGCGGATCTTGAAATTTCTTTGCAGCTGTCATTTGGCAGCAGAATTCTCGACATCTTGAAGCCATGAGATTTGGTACTTTGCAAGATGAAGGAATTGACATAGTCAGTTTAGGAGTATATGGTGGTTGGATTTGTTTTTCAGGGGTAAGAAGAGGTTCAGATGTTGACAACAATCCATTTGTGTAGCTTACCAGCTGAATAAACATAAACCCTTGGTTGCTACTGGCTTTGACACTAGTTTTGAGAACTTGCACTAGATCTGAAATGGAGGAAGGATGCTTCAGGGGCATCCATTTTATTTAGAGCAGGGGATGAGCAGTTATGGTTTGGAGTCAATTACTTTGACGGAGCTCGACCAACCATTGATAGAGGAAGAGCAGTTTTTCAGTGCTTGGCAATAACGATAATGTGTTGATGCTGCACAGGTGTAGTGCTGCTTCATTGTCATGCGACTGGTAAAGCAGGCCATGCTTACCAATGATCTTATAGACTGATCCGAGATAGAGGCTAAAGGTAGCAGCAGGCAAAGTGAATTCTTGTGGAACTCCACATATGATATTGTGACATCGGGAAGGACTGGTTGGCTTGAATAGCTGTGATTTCCTCCGGGAAGAGAATTGCCATTCAAAGCACCTTACATAAATGGAATGCCAGGACTTTCATTCTACTATATCAAAAGCCCCTATCAGACCAAGACTTGCTAGGATGCACATGTATTCTACATTAACTACTGTGGGAACATTGTTGCAAGGTTTAACCACTTAACTGCTCATGGTGTGGCCTTCCAGGCAAGGCCTGGCATATGCCCAGGTCGCCGTAATGGAGGGCACCGCAGTTTGCAGGATTTGCTAATTGTGCACCATGCTTAGAAGGTCAAACAGTGATATTTCTGGTGAATAGCTTTGGCAAAAGCTGCACTTTAGTCTGTCAAGATTATTGAAGTTGCCAAGGTATATTTCTATTTGAAATCTCAGTGACTGCCACTTTCCACAACCCTTTTAACTCTATGGATTTGGCCAATTTCCTAGTGTTATTGGAGATCTGGTTGTCAGGAAACATTTCTGGGGATGCGTTGGATGATAGAGTGATATCGAAAGAGGAATATTACATTTTCCTACCTGCGATGAATCAGATGATGTTATCACTTATTTCCCTGAGATAGCTTCTCCTCATGTGTCCAGGGGATGCCAGCCGCTTCCTGATCCTGACCATAGGGATAGCTATTTGAGGGAGGACGACATGGTGTAGGTGACCCACAGGAAGAAGACATGGCATCATCAGGTGAGACATGGTATTCCCCCTTTCCCTTTAAGGGATATTTCATCCTCCATACCTCATGCCCTACTGCCATACTGCCATCATACCCTTCGACGACTTGACAAGTCTGCTAACAGTACTCCTCAATATCAGATAATGAACAAAGTGTCAAAAACGGAGACAAGGAATAGGCAAGGAGCAGTGATGATTACTCCCACTGAAAACCAACACCAGCAGTTTAGTAGCTGGAAAAATCTGGTTGGCCCGACATGGTTTAAAACTACGCCAGAAAGAGAAGTATGAAGTCTGTCATCTTCTTACCAAGCTGGGGTGAGGACATCTGAAGAGACAGACCGCGAGTACAGCGGCTGGCAGCAGTGCAGGACATCAAGCGGCAAGGCTGAGTGAGAAGGAAGCTCAGTGACCGACATGCCCAGTGAAGCTCTGTGGAGGGTGCAGCGAGGTGAAAAGAAGTAAGCAGTGCTTCCTGGTAGCAAAGGGAGCTGGGACACCGACCGAGGACTGAACATCTGCTGGCGGTGTCTGCAGGGCCAGAGAGAGCCGCGAGAGCTGGAGAAGCACCCAATTCGGAGTCGGGGATGCAGAGAAAGTGCAAGAAAGTGACCAGTGAGCCCAGGGAAAGGGTTGGTACACAGAAGCACTGCCGGGCACAGCATAGGATGCCCTAGGCAATGGGACTGGGGACAGGGACCCACAGTACGAACTTGGGGAAGACCAAGAAAGGAAGCCAAAGAGGCATTGTGTGCATAATGAAAGTCCTGGCAGGAGAGTATACCAGGAAAAGCTGAGTGTGTGAAGTGAATTTCAGTGAATGTAGAAAGCAACCTGGTAGCAGAGCATACCAGGTGTTTTGTGAGTCTGGAACCTGCACTCAAATGATATCAAGGAACTATATGAAAGAACCTGGAAGGAGAGTATACATGGTGTTTTTGTGAGTCAGAGAATCCCAAGGAGATTCATGCCCTTAGGATTTTTGAATTATGTTGAGTGTGAAAAGGACCTGGGGAAGGGAGTTGTTTCTCCTGGAGTAAATTGCAACACCAAGAGGAGGGGAGTTATCTATTGGGCTACAAAGAACTTGGTTATTCTTTTGTACATTTGTTTTGGTGGAGAGAAACCTGGGTAAGGGAGTCATTCCCTGGAACTGTGAACATTATCCATTTGGAACTTTTGTTGGATTTATACCTTTTTGTGAAACTTGAACATATGCACACTTTTCAAGCCAGAGACATTCCCCTTAGCACCTTAGAGTTACTTTTAGAGTGAGCGGGCTAGGATAGCATTTCAGAAACAGGACATTTTTGCTTTGGACATCTTGATGCAGGACATGCCCTTAGTTTTTGGTTGAGGTAGGAAAATACCTCCTAGATTAGGGACAGGGAGCCATTTTCCAACCACTTTATTATTTAATAGAGTCATCTGTGTCCATGTCTCATTCCTGGCTCCTCACTTACCCTACTCGTACCAATCTAAGCCTTTACATCATTGAGGTAGTTAGCCAGAATACAACTATTAAACGCTGTATTCCAACAGTCCCATTTAACCATATATTCCTTCTTGGAACCGCTACCCCTTGTTGATGCAATCTTTTCAACACAATACACCCTATTCCGATCATTCTTTAGTTTCTGCAACGCTCACTTTAAAAAAACACCTTCAAAGGTGTATGGGAGGACAGGTCTTTAGGAACTCCCTCCCCCAAATTGCCCACCTACGTGAGGCTCATGACTCAACAGCAGCCCCCCATGCACCTTGGGCCGGGCGGCAAGGCAGCTGTCGATCGACACGTGAGGCTGTATGGCATGTAGTGTAACATAAAATAGGCAACATTTTATAACACACCAAGACTCCATTTTGAGCACACTGAACCCAGGCCATAGTAGAACAGCCTGCGTACAAATGCTGCAGCTCGGCCCCCACTGGACCGCGCACAGGGAGTCCTGCACTCTCCCCCTTCTTCCCTCCATGGCAGATCCGCTGAAGGCCCGTTCTCACGAGCAACTAGACGCGAACAAGTAACAGAACAAACACTGTATAAGTTACCTTCTGCAGTACATCATTGCCCTAGAGGTGACCGGACTTGCAGATGAGGTCTGGGAAAGAACAAAAGTCGTCCCTTTCAAGTATACCCCGACCCTGCGCCTAACCCCCCGCGCTTGTGAGATATGGTGTTCATGACCCCCAGCCCAGTTCTCCTAGATGAAGTGTTAACCATATATGCTAAACTCTCGAGTCTCTCAGTCTTATCCATGCTGCTAAAGGGTGTGTGTTAAAAAGTGTTAAAACGTATGATGCAAGTCACTCATACTAAAGCGAGGTGACCCCCGCCCTCCCCCGAGACACCTTCATGTTCTAAGGCCCAGTGTACGACCACTCGAAAATCCGCTTTGTACCAACTAATGTTTTGCTGCTATTGTAACAAAGGGTAATGGAAAAGCAATATATAAAATACTTGTGTATGATGTGATGAAATATGTTGTATTGCATGTAAGCCACCTAGGCCATTGAGCCAGTCCTTAATATAACCGAAATATTAAATCAACACATTGCTTTCTTGCTCCCGAGTATGTAACCCAACCTGATACTACCTCATGTTTGTTATAAGTTCACTGTTCTCATGAATTGCAAGCATAAGACCGATTAACGTTATGTAATGTATGTGCCAATAAACAACCTCCATTGTAATGAACCTAGTAATGTAAGCACAGGGAAACGGCAGAAATGTGTAATTTACCTAATGCCCCCAGCCCCAACATCTGTATTTGTGCAGTCCAGTGAATAAGAGACTCGCACAAAGTTACAAGGCCATCACCCCCTCCACCCGCCAAGGCCCGCCAGGGGTTGCTGTTGTTCGAACAGCACAGCTTCCCCTTCCCACATTCCTGCTGGACCCGCTTCAAGTATTTACCTCCCCCATGTCAGAGGCCGCCATACAACCTCTGTGTACTGCCATGGCCAGGCCAAATGAAATATGAGCTACCCGGTCCTAAATCCCGCCGCCTTTGAGGTGCCAGCTATTTACCCCCCCTGACCTAATGGTATTCCAGTTCACTCCAAATTCAACAGACCACGAAGACAGTTATCCGTCCTTGTGCACACATCCCCCAGATCCGTCATTTACTGCATCAAACAGGATAAAATGATGAAGGTAGCTTGACCCGTGCCCCCTGATAAGACACCTGGACTCATTAGACTGGACTCTTTGTTAATGACAACTTTATGATGATGTATGGAGGAAGCCTCTTATTGCATACTGCTTTCTTGTGTCCCCACACAGGTATTAGATTGATGTGTTAGAAGTTTTACATAACAACCTGGCATAGATGAGTGTGATGAATGTGTACGAAAGGCCACAAGGGCAAGTTTCTAGAACCGAAGTGGTGAATCTCCGTTGACAGCCAGTGCCCTGGAGCTCCACCCCGACAAGCCCAGCTGACCCAAGCACTTTGTGATGCCACCACGTGGATCCCCGCCAATCATGGAGCACCGAGCATATATACAACATAGTTTAGCTAGACGTCGCCAACCAATACACAAGACTATGTGGCCCCTATAGTTTAGCTCATGCATGGCGTGTATTTGTAATATAACTGACTGGGCCTCATAACGACTTGGGCGGTAACGGTAACGCTATTAGCGTGGGCGGTATTAGCCCTACCGCCGAACTCCCCGGCGCTAATAGCGCCGGATCACGAGTTCGGCAGTAATGTAAGTACCCATTCCCCACTGAGCCCATTCAGGAATGCCCCATTCCCCACTGGGCTCAATCGGGAATCTTCGCGCTAATATTGCTGGCGGATTTCCTGCCGGCGGTAATAGCGCAAATTTTTGGCAGATTTTCCCCCAGCTCAGACCTGATTAGGCAGACCCTTAAATCCGGCGGTAATAGCGCTACCGCCGGATTTAAGGGTTACCGCCAAAGTCTTGATCAGGCCCACTGTCTTTGCTATTGTCAGACAGAGCGTTCTCAGAGTTTGCAGATTCCTTTGCATGCCCTATATTGATTTAGATAAAACCTTTTAATTTCAACCGCACTTGGTCCTGGTCTCATTCCCTCCTGGGGTGTGTCCTTTATTGCCTTTCATTGAGGGGGTTAACTGCCTTATTGGGGGGACGCTTACTTTCAGTGGTGATAATTTAAGCCTTTACATCATTGAGGTAGTTAGCCAGAATACAACTATTAAGCGTTATATTCCAACGGTCCCATTTAACCAGATATTCCTTCTTGGAATCAATACCCCTTGTTGATGCAATCTTTTCAACACAATATACCCTATTCCGATCATTCTTAAGTTTCTGCAACGCTCACTTTAAAAAACCACCTTCGAAGGCCTCACTGTTATAGTCCTTAAGACTGTAGATCGCTATGCCTCCCGTGACACCAGTATCATCTATAATAAACTGCTCCATCGTATGCGTTTGTTCATATCCCTTGGTAAATACACCTCTCAATTTGGAGATCCTCACGTGATCACCTTTTTGACTAACATTTTATTTTCTGACTTAAACTGTGATGCATTAAGCTTTTGCCGCACAATCAACACATTTACATCAGTCACATCCTTAAGAGTCATTTTGATAGATTTGTGGCAGGACACCTGTGTAATGGTAGATGATGCGACTGCTAAAATAACGCTGTAAAGTATTTTTCAATGCTGTATTAAAACACTCTCTTATCAATGCCTTGACCTGTGTATGTGCAACTACATGCTGAAGTAGTGCTCTCAATGACTTGTACAAAAACTTGTTACGAGCATTGGTATGCAGTTGTACAAGTATATGGCCTTGTTTAAAAATTGACTTTCAAGAGCACAAAAAGAGTAAAGAACCAGAAAAAAGTTGACATTTTCCCTTGAAGGACAAAGAGATCAGTGTCTTAAGGGCAAAGGTATGTGACGAATCTGAGGATGTCATCCATTCTCCGCTAGGGGGATACCTTTCCTGGGGGTCAGGGTGATGCGTCCACAGTACAATAATCCCCCTCACAGCACAGTGGGAGGATCACCTGGGAATGGAAGCCCCTTCTGAGACTAGGGACTTTCATCTTCAGGAGCCGTGGTATAATGCTGGAATAACACTGCTGAAAGTCCTCCACCCCCTTTTTGGGTGTTAAATTCCCCTCCTATCTGCCCTGAGAGTGATGTGTTTTATTGTGAAACCAATCCAACTAGTTATTTCACGCAGAGTAAAGAGCTAACAAATATTGAAATTGACTTAGTACATCTGAAACCATGTACTGAGGCGAGGAAGAGGCCTTTGAGGATGAAGATCACATGGGTAAACTGAAGTGAGCAGTCCAGTCCTACAACAAATTGGATTGGTTCAGAACAACCCCTGTTACCAACACTGGATTTTAAATGTAGCACAGCTGAGAGGCAGAGGCAACTCCCTCTGGGTAGCAGTGACCGGGGAATCAATGCTGGCAGCTGGAAACCACTGCATGGAGACGCAAGACCGACACTGATAAAACGCCATTTGCCAGGGAAGGAGAGAGAATGAACATAGCAACTCTGAAGCCCACTTACCGACTAGACACGAGTGCGTCTTACCATGTCCACAGCAACGCTGAGGCGAAAGCGGACTGCGAGATGCAGGACAGGGCAGATGAACAACCAAAACGAGAACAACTCCAAGGGCTACCGGAGCCTCGAGACAGAACCCTGCCACCCAGAGGACGTGAACCGAAAGCAAATGTACGTGGGATGGTGGGGATTGACTGGAGGTCTGGGGAAGCCAGATGAATCACAGAAAGGACCGAGTAAGGGTCAGAAAGTATCGTGGACTAATACATTGAAAGGAACATGGAGAAACAAAGGGTTAGATATGCTGTCATTAATACGTACATGAAAAGTGAATACATAACAAGTGAACATGTAGCTTTGCAGGAGAGTGAACCAGGCTATTAGAGAAAACACTTGCGAGTCTAGGACCCAGACCCAAATAAAGCAGAGAGCCTAAGGGAGTCAGAGACTCCGCGTGAAAGCAAGAATGGAACCAAGGAACACTGTGTTTGGTAGAGTGTAAACCAAATGAACCAAATGTTCTATTGCACATTTGGGACCTGCATCCAAAATAGAGTTCAATGATAAAAGGGTCTGGGGAACTATTTAGAAATATTAGGGGCTGGAGACCTATACATGAAACAAAGACAATATATGAAATCACTGGGTCTTGGCAGGAGAATATACCAAGACCCCCCAAGTATTGCCAGTCTGAGATTCACACCCAACTAGAAGGTTGGAACCAAAGGGGTTTATAACCCTGGATCTGAGAAGCCTTTTGTAGTACTCATGGAGGATCCTTTGTGTTTTGCATACAAAGAGACTGGAAAGTCATTTGACCTTTTTAAGTCTAGGGGAAAGGAGCAACCCCCTTAAGTTGGAACATTATTTTCTTGAACATCGTTTTGAATCTTTTGGAAGCCCAAGCATTAGAACGTGTATGTTGGCTTCATGAACACTATTTTCTTTAGAGTGAGATCACCCGTGCACTATTTTGTTGTTAGTGTGGGGGACAGAAATGGGTTTTGGGGGACGTGACTGGGCAGACTTTACACGTTTGGACATCCTGCTGTTTTCACTGGTTCTTTTGAGGCAGGGAACCCCCTCTTAGGGATAGAGAGGCCTTCTTTCCAACCTTTCTTGATCAATAAAAGTCCAAATCCCAAAACCTGCTACCCTTGTCTCCGAGCCTTACTTCTGGTACCTCACACAAGGTTGACGGGCCCATAACACACGGTGTGCCCTTAAAAGCTATTTATGCATTCCTTGTTCTTTAAAAATGTTGAGGAAAAATAAGAAAGAGAAGCCATAGTAAAGATGAAGAAAGCAATGTATTCAAGCTATCATTGCACATTTTCTAGGTGCGACAAAACATTTAAATTTAAATGTAGGGTTTGATGGATGGTTTCTTTTGGAGGGCAGTACCTAAAATAGCATTTACTTTTAGTTGTGCATTTCCATGTAATGTAAAGTGCAGTGTATGAATTGGCGTTGACCTCTGTGTTGGTGACATTGGTGGTGGATTAAGTGGGAAGTGTATTTCCGAGAGGCGTGGGTGGAAGCAAAGTTGGCCCAGTTATTGAGACAGGATTGCCAGCATTGTGGAGGATGGTGGACTATGCTTTTCGTTCAGCATGCTTTGGTGTCCAGTAGTAGCTGTGAATGGAGGGTTCATTTTGGTGACTAGCGACAGCCATAATTTCACGAGAATGTAGTTCAGCATTTGCTAAAGTTGGAACATAGGTCATACGCATGCAGCGATTTTTGTATTTTCTGCTTAGTTTTGCTTTTTTTGTGCAAATTGTCTGCATCTTGAACCCTAGAATGCTTTCGCCAAGGGGCCTGTTGGTGCATCACATTGGTTCTAATCTGGCTCGTTTGATTGACATTCTTCTTAAAGTAAAATGAAGCAGAGGGCCCCTTAAAGGCAATGTTTCTTTATGGACTTGAAGTGAAAGCACTGGACACATGGACTCCCTTGGAGCTCCATTCATTGTCCCTTCAAGTGAATCTCTGTTGTTTCAGAAATTGACTGATGGTTCTTTGTTGCATATTTGAAGGTGATGGTGGTATATCTTTTACCGTTTTGATCTGTGCAAATTGTGAAGGAATGGGGAATGATCATTGACTTATCTTCCTCCTCCAGGAAATAGAGCAGCTGAATATCATACCCCATCTTGAATTTTAGTATGATGGGGTGATCAGGGTTAAACATGCCACTACTTATGAATTTTTGTAGATCACTGTCTGAGGTGCTGGTTTTGTGCGTTGTTTGATCATATCCTTCACAGCATACTTTTTTTAATCGTAGCCAGAAGAATATTGTCTGCGTTTTGGATGTCTGCACTGTGCATGAGATTCAGGTGGCGCGAGTGCGGTGGGTGGTTAATGTGGTGATTAAGGCCTGGGTAAATCGGTACTATGCTGGTGGGATCATGATATTCTCCTGAGATTTCTGCAGCCCATTTTCTGGCTTCTTGTGTGTTGGCTTCACCTTTGCTTGAATGATTGATTGAGGGGTTAATAACGCGCACACAACAAACCCAGTCGAATCCTGGCGCAGTTGGAATACATCATCATTTAGAGTATAATCACCAATCACATTGCTAATTTATATTAGTTTTAAATCTGTAACAGTTTGATGCCTCTGTTTTTTCTGGCTCTTGGATGTCAGGCGAGCATCTCCCGCATTTGGGGGGTTTTCTTTGCTGTCTTCATCTGCTAACCACTCCTCAACATTGCAGCTTCCAAGAAGATTGAAGCTGATGTTGCCCGTGACAATGTCATGTAGAGGAGGGCCTTCCTGCTTGGACTTGAAGATTGGCAGCGTGACAGGAACAGTTTGCTAAGTGCCACCCATTTTGTATGTACTTATCACCCATTTTTTATGTATTTCTTACTGGTCTTTTAATTTCAATTCGCGGCAGCACTGCACGATGACGGTGTCGTTGATATCCACTGTGCGGGTGCTTGTGAAATGTGAGCAGCAGAGCATGTCCGCTGTTTATTCGTTTCAGCGGTGCCACTAGGTGGTGTCGGAGTAGATTGCGGAACGTATGGAGAGCAATTCTACTTTTGTTGGGCCTATTGTCTGTTTGCGTTCTGGTGCCCCACTAGATGCGATTCACATAGCCCAGTAATGGCGCAGTGATGGTATAACCTTGAAACCAGAGACTGTATGACGTTGGCTTCAGCCTGTGAGATATATCGGTCCGTACAGCTTGCAGATTGGCCAGTCGCTATAGCCATCCCAGAACGGGAGAGAACTAACTACGATTGAACATTGTATCTGTTTGAGTAATACGCAAGGAGTCGTTTTTTTGTCAAATATGTTGCAAATTCTGCCTTTTAAAGGATATGTGTTCAGTAACACTGCTCAAAACTACTACCTGCATAGTGAATTAGCTAATCAAAGTGGCCCACTCTGTCTAAAATACTGGCCCATTTTGACCCTAAAAACTGGCCCACACTAGCATGTTGGGCATGCAGTTCGGGCATTGCCCTATAGGCCAGGCTGAGCCTGATCAAAGGTATCTAGGTGAAGTTGCACAGGTCCAGGGCTGGGTGGCAGATTAGATGGGACAAACACAGCTTCCATGTAAGGATTTCATCAGGACGCAGATGAAGAAAACTCAGCCATTGACAGACAATCCCAGAGAGGCAAATGTCTTGCCCTATGAGAGGGGACTGCTCCCATGAGAAATATTTTTGGGAGCTATAGGGTACCGGCTTTCATGTAAACGGAGGCCATTAAGCTCGGCATTTAAGGGATACAACCCTCAACAGTTGAGTCTTTTCTGCAGCCATGATGGGCGATATTTCGTCTACCTCTTGTGTCATAATGGCTGTCATTTATATGTGGGCCCAGGGAAAATGCGAGAAACGAGGCACTTCACCTTTAAGCGCTGTCAGTGAGATTAGTTTAGCCTGAGACAAATTAAATGTCAATTTCATCTTGGTTCATCACAGCTTTTTAAACAGTGCCATGCATCACTTCCTGCCCCTCCCCATCCCCCAACCACCAACCACCACCAAACCCCCCATGAAGCAGCGGACTTCGACTAATCTTCCTGCCCCCCGCTCCGCTAATTAGGGACTTTATTTTCGCCATCTTTATTCTTAAAACAAAGTGCAGGCGAGAGCCTTTTTAGTCGCTGGGGAAAGTATAAAAGGAGGTTAATATTAATTGGAAACTGTGGGGGGAGAAAAGGGAAGGCGGCTGCCGCTCGCGCCGCCCCGCTCAGAACGTACACCGGGAGATAAAACAGACTTTTTGTGCGTGCAGATGGCGACGGAAAATCGGGAAGAATGTAGAATGTGAGCCATCAGGGGGAGATAATGGCTAGGACTACTTCTTCAAGAGCATTTAGCATTTTAACATACAGTCAACTAAATATAATGAGGGCAAGAAAGCACCAAAGCAGATCGGTCGGAAGATCTTCTCAGTGTTTCTCCAAACTCCTTTGTTCCTCGAAGTCTCTGTTTAGAAATTTCAATTGTTCTTTCAATTAATTATCTCCCTGTGCCCCCACTCCCTCCCCCCCACATCCCCTTCCCCCTTTCAATGCTTGCATCAGCTCTATGCGGTGGAAACTATTAATTTGGCGTCAGAATAATTTTGCGAGATTGGGTGCACCTGCAATGAAGCATAACTGTACACTGATACGTTGCGTTGCTCCAGGCTGCTTGGCACGTGTGTTGCGACTCACGCGCGCCGTGCTCTGGCATGCAGAGTGCACAGCGTGCGCGAGGGGAATCTAATTACCGGGGATGTAACTAGCTCAGCGGTGAAGCGCGCGCTTGTTAGTGGACAGCTGAAAAGATGGAATGCCCTGAGAATGCAGCAAAGGAACCTTCACATGGGCACCCTTGTTCCTGGAGCCAAAGCTAGGAGGATGCAGGGGTGTTGCTAGGTCTGGAAAAGATCTGGGGCTACGCTAGATCTTTCGGAATCTTTCAGAAGTCGGGGCTAGCTAGCCTTTTGGTTGTAGCCTTTGAGCTTCTAGCCGGGGCTACAACCAAGAAACCCAAGGCTAGAGCCGCCTCAGCCCCCCCAGCCCCCCTAGCAACGCCTTTGAGCTTAAAGTGAACCCTACTAACAATTGTAGGCTTTTAAACATGTTTCCTTTTCTTTAGAGGGTTTGCTCAAGACTATTAGATCAAACGTTGTGTTGTGTGATGGCAAGCTAAATGCAAGCACAACCCAAGCTTGGAGATTGCAAACAGCACAAAATGCGGCAGTGAGACTTATTTTCGGGGTGGCAAAATCATCCTGTGTCTCTAATCTGCGGCGCTCACTGCATTGGCTAGCCGTGAAGGAACGGATAGATTTTAACATTCTCTAACATTTTTAAATGTGTAAAGCAGTTGGCACCCAGTTATCTGGTGGACAAAATTATTATCTGTACTCCAGTCCGCCAGTTACGCTCCTGCGACAAATTGTTGCTGCAGGTGCCACCATCCATATATATATATATATATATATCTCCCGGGGGGGTATATGGCCCGAAGCTCTGGAACAGTCTGCCAATGGAAACCCGAGCACAATAAACACTAACTGCTTTTCGGAAGGCCCTGAAGACTTATCTCTTTTGCTAAATGAGTGAACTTGGTGATGTAGCTGGTTGCTTGGACATTGATGTTTGTGGAGCTGACATGGTTCCGTAGGCGGCAGATTTAGTTCGACCGTTGTTTCCAGATGCGCCCAGATACGATTAGCTTAGTTTGGTGCGCAATATAAATGAATTCAAATTCACAATCCGAATCAAAATGATTCCCTCTAGGCCTCTAAGGTGATTGAAGCTCTTTTCTGCTTTCAGAAAGAGGGAAGTACCCTAACAAGGCATTGGCCACATCGCGGAGAGCAAGCAAACTTTGTGAAGGCGGGAGCCCTGGTAGGATTACATGGGCTAATACATTCTAGCACCATGGGCACACAAAGCTCTCATCTGATAACAAATGGTTCTATGCCCTTGACACAGACCACCTAAAAACAGACCACACAATGTTTCCATGAACTTCTCAACTGCACGCATCAACGCAGCAGCAAAGCTATCTTGCATCTTCTCTCCCACACCACCCTAAGCCAGCTCCTTCTCTTTCAGACCTACCAAACAATTTAGAGACCCTTCTAGTGGCAGTGGCAGGGGAGGCCTTGGGGCAGGGCCTCCCGGGTGACCGCCCGGGTGCCATCAGCCCCCCAACGCCACGCCAGCTCTGCGGAAGTCTTCAAGGTCTCTCTGAGCTGGCGTGGTGGGAGGAGTGTCAATCGCCCTATTGAAATTAAATGTGCCTTGCTCTTAGGAGCACCGGTAGTATAGCTCAGTGGCAATGCGCTCATCTTGGAAGCAACACAAGGCAGAGCAACACAGGCTCGAAACCCGCATCCGTGCTTCGAAACCTCTTCGGTATTAATAATAATAATAATAATTAAGCGTGGTATAAAAAAAAAGAATGATAACAATAGGGCGCTGATGCTTTTCGCATCTGCACCTATTGAAAAATGTGCCACCCCCTCCATGACCAGGGGCACGGTGGGCGCAATATTGTTTTGCTGTCCAGGACAGCCTGGGCAGTGGTGAGTGGTATAAAACCCAGTTCCAAAGCATAACATTCTGCAATGTCATACTCAATGCCACCTATTATATAACAGATAGTCTACTTGTTAAACAACGACCCCCCTTTCCCTGTGAAGAACTGTGACTGGCACAAACCATCGCACTCATTTGAGGAGCTGAGCAGCCCTGTAGGTCTCCCACCCTCTTTTCTGACACCGCCAGATGGGAACTCACTCAATTTGCTTACACACATCACCTTATCAAACCTGGACTAAAAGGTGACATGGAGGGCTCTTAGGTCTCCAACCCGCTGCTGGGACCCCCTTTACAAAATGTAAGGGGACGGGGAGAGCCAGTAAGGTGCCACCCCCCTGCCCGGATGCCCCCCCCTTTCTAATCTTCTGACATAGAGCCTGATTGGCCAACTAAAAATTTCAGCAATCACATATGCAAACCACAAGCACCACAAGGTTCTCTAAATGGCAGAGGCACACTGTACCTATCCCAAGCGAACAAAAGTAACACAGTGTTGTGCGCCCCTAGCACTTGATTCAATTTTCAAGTTTGTTAAATGTTCCTTTGATCCTCCTATGCCTGAAGAGACGCACCAGAAAGTAAACCAGTGGTTTACTTTCCCACAATGTTGTGTGGGTTGATTAGCCCAAGTGAACTGGCACACAGCTACGCAGTGGCATAGTAAATAATACAGCAGGACCCATGTGCACTATGTGACCCACATACTGGCAATGCCTGAGGACATTTTCGGTGTTATCGCATTACAGCAGCCTGCGCAGGGGCACAGAGCTTTTGCATTGTCCCTGAAAATGTAGGCTGCCTATACCCAGAGCTGAGGTATATGTATGTGTAGAGGTAAAGGCACTGTAAAGTATGGAGGCGCCGCAATGACCCTACATGAGCGGGCCCCATTAGGGGCTGTGTCATGGGCCATGGTGGCCGCTGGTGATTGGGGAAGGGGGTTGTGTCTATACCCCCAGGGGAATGTGCCTGGAAACACTTTCTGCTGTATTGGTGCCATATCAATGCTCAATAAATAACTACATCTGGGAGTGGGTCGCTTGAAGGCACAGCAAGGAAAGGGGGTCTTACCTGCGAAATGGCAGCCACTTTATAAAAGGGGGGTTGCCCTGGCACCTCTCCTTCTTTACCCGTTGCGCCCACCAGATGTTTGCTCACCCTTCGATCCCACGTGCAGGTTCTTGGGGTTTGGGTCATAAGTATTTTGAAGGGATTTTGCAAGTATGGCATTATGGATATTCGTTCTGCCTTCTATAGTTTTGAAGTTGAGTGTCGCATTTGGGGCGTTGTTGGCTCTGTTTACGGGGACTGGCACAATGAATATGAAGATGCTACGACCATGACCAATTTTTTAACTTACTTTATGAACTTACCCTTGCACCTGCCACCTGCTGGCCGCACTTCTTGTTATTGTTTTAATCTCATGTACAGTGTTGCCCCTCCCCTTTCCCCTGGCACTTTTCCCCTCCCCCCTCCATTGCACTTGCGCAATCTCAATGTCAATTGTCCTCTTACTAGGCCAATTGACATTGTCTCTGCCCTCCCTCTGTTCCCCCTTCCTTGCATCTTTGCGCCTTGAAACACCTTTCTATAGGCGCGTTACAAATGCCATATCCTATCATATCATATATCATAACTATGTTGTTCTACCCGGGCTGTGAGTGAGGGGTCCGCGCCCGTCCAATAGGCCAACAAGCAGGAGTAGACTGGTGGCTGGCCCCTCGGGTTGCACATCGGGGAGAAAGGCAGATCACAGGCTTGGATCTTCGAATGTCTGCTTGACATTCGACTTTTCAATTTACCCTGGATCAGATCAGACAGCTAGTAGGCCAACAGGCTAATGGTGGGTAAGAGGTGGCTGCTGTGGGCATGGTCAGGTTAACGTGTTTGAACATTCTTTGCAAACAGGTGGGGTCCCAGTCAAGTTTTTAAATTTTTATGTAATAACATGCCGTCTGTTTGACCTTTTACTGTATTTTCTTATGTGGTCTGCATAAAGCCATGGGCATACGCAAGTGTGCCTCCTATGGCGAGCGCAGAACAAGATACATTGACTATACCTTCTGGATCTTTCTATCAGAATTACTGTTCATAGCAGTAGAAGATAGCAGCGGTTAGGCTTCTTTATCCTTACGCTCCACAGGTGCGAAAGTCTAGCTCCATCTGGCCAAACACTTTTGCCTCCATCTCCCACTCCCCCACTTTGCACGGAGGTGGGTGGCCTCAGTGCGGCTGCGTCATGTGCATCTTATAGGTCTAGCGCTCTTCCCTCTGGATAACTAGACACTGATTGTTTCGCTGCCACCAAGTACCTAAAATCCCACCAGCACGCAGTTCTCTGGTAATTACGGCCTGCACCCGTCCACACCTCAGGTTTCGAACGCGTGCTATATAAGACCATGTTACGATACATTACAAAATGGCTTCTCAGAGTGCATGAAGATCATGTCTTTTGTGTATAACTCCTACATTGGCCAGTGGAGTAGGTTGACCAGTAACTGCAGTGGTCCCAGTTTTTTGTAGTAGGTCTTCATAGCTGGCAGGCAGGAATGTACAATCTCACACAGAAGAAATGCTGCATTTTACAAATTAAGATGGTGTTAGTTTGTGATAAATTAATGATCAATTACGCATCAAACTTCTGTCGTTTCTGCTTGGATCACACAGCAAAAGAAACGATGGAACATCTTATAGTGGACTGCCCAGCATTAATTCAACCAAGACTAACACATTTCTATAAGCATCTGGCGTACTTTGGAAACATGATAGAAACATGATAGAAAATAGATGGCCTATGATTTTGTCTACAGCCTCGATGAGTATTCGTATCGCCACCTGATATTTTATCAAATCTCTTGATCTGTGTGGTTGAAATAATTTGGAATCCTCTTAATTGCGATCTGTAACTGAGACTGAACAAATTTGCGGGCCGATTCATGGAATAAATGTGCGCCGAAAAGGGGAGCGCAAGTGGGAAAATCGCAGCGCATACGTGAAAATCGCAGCGCATGCGTGCCAAAGCCACGCACATCAATTCATGGAATTCAGTGTGCGTGTAAATCCTGGGATGTGCTCTAAAATCGTGGTTGGCGCACGCGGGCGCACACGTCATTTAATGGCATGCACTATGCGCACATGGAAGGCGCACATAGCGCAGCGCACACAACAAAAGTGGGCGGAACACGGGGCGTAACATGCGGAATGGGGAACAACACATGAAAATGTGGGCGTTACGGGGGAAGTACAGGAGGTAAATGCTTGCAACGCCCACACGCGTGCCAACAACAAGTATTCATGGAATTGAACGGGGGAAAGGTGTGCGCCAAAAAACATTCTAATTCGGAAACACGTATGCCAGCAGGAAGCAGGCGTAAGAGGCCCCGCGCAGCATAAAAGTGCGCGCAAACAACAAACAAGCTCAGACGCTACGATGAATATACCGTTCCTCGCAGCAGTGGTTGTGGGACACCGCAGGAGGAGGAGGATAGCCAGGCCCCGCATTTTTTTGACCAGGTGTATGGGAGGTACAGGTTTCCACCACACATAATCCTAGACCTGGTCAGGGAGTGGGAGGAAGACCTCACATCACCCACCCTGTGCGACCAAGCACTGAGCCCCTTGGAAAAGGTGCTCAATGTACTGGACTTCTTGGCTACTGGGTCATTTCAGCCGACAAGTGCCTTGTGGGGGGGGTGTCACAGGCCACGCAGTCACGCTGCATACACCAGGTGTTGGCCATCATGACTACATGCCCCTCAGTGCACAGGCACATATACATGCCCAGAACACCTGCAGAAAGGCAGGCTGTGGTCCAGGACTTTTACGGGGTGGCACACTTCCCCAAAGTGCTAGATGCCATTGATTGCACCCATGTGGCTGTATGTCCTCCCAGGGCCACTGAGCACATATATCGAAAACGCAAGCACTGGCATTCAATCAATGTGCAGGTTGTGTGTGATGCCAAGGGAATAATCACTTCAATATATGCTAACTATCCAGGGTCAAGCCATGATAGTTTCAATTTCAGAATATCACCCCTAAACCGGGACCTGGAAGCTGGGCGGCATGGAGACACATGGCTAATTGGTGAGTATAAATGCCTCTGCACATGCATGCATATCAGAAACTGAGAAATGGGAAAACCCCACTAATGAGAACCATTATCACCTCCCCAGGGGACAGTGCCTACACTCTGAGCACCTACATGATGACGCCAATTTGGAACCCCACCACACCACCCGAGGTAAGATACAACACAGCCCATATTGCAACCCGGGGCATAGTGGAGCGCACATTCAGAGTGCTCAAGTCACGCTTTCGCTCCCTTGACCGATCTGGTGGGCAGCTTCTATACGCGCCCCCCCCGGAAGTGTGCAGGATCATAGGGGCAGCATGTGTCCTGCACAACGTTGCATCACACCGGCGCGTGCCAGTTGACATGGTGGTGCCCCCACATCCCCAACCACATGCACGGCCGCTGCGCATGGGAGGTGAAAGGGCACGTGTTGAGGCAGCCCGTACCCAGCTTGTGGCAAATTACTTCACCTAAAATCACACCCCTGCGGAGTGCACACAGCCCTGGCACATAATAGCTGACAATCAGTGATGATGGCAAAAGGGACAGTCAACTGTCACAACCATACCAGCCTGAGATTGTTCATCTGGAAGTGTTACATTGTGTGCATCCCTACCTACTCAAAGACACACAATGCTGTGTCACAAAAAGACACACATTCATGCAGCAGGAAAGATTACCCCCTTGCAAAATACCACATCAAAATAGTGCCATGTCACCCAACCCCTCCGCATCTCAGCTACCCAACACACCATGGCATGCAATGTGAAAGCAACTAAATGAATGCACAACACATGACACAAGTGTCACAAAGTGCAATGTTCCTGATGTAAACAGTCCACAGACAATATGCTCTCAGCAATCAATAAGAAACACCACACATGAACAAATACTTACCAGCAACACAAAACATCAGTACAGGAAGAAAGCGTGGCAATATAAGACAGGAAAAAATTAAAGTAGTGCAAGTCTCACAACCTGACCAAGGCAGCACATGGACCCCTTCCAACTGCAGAGTGTCGCTGTCAGGCAAATGTGTAAGTGTACTGCATACAACATGAACTGCATCTGCAAAGGAGACGGCCTTCTGAAGACATGAAGAACCTACATGTATATAAGGAGAAAGACATGGATGCACAAGCACATATCAATACACCATGCATTGTAGAATCCAACAACAATCCCTACCAGGGATGTACACACAGTTTTGACTACAGACTGCCCACACAACTCGTGGGAGCCCAATGTCACTGTGTAAGTTACTGTCATTTGGTCACACCCTTTGTAAGCCCATGGAAAGGGGAAGCAGGAGGGGTGTGTGTGTCAAGAAACCAAGCATCTAACCCAAAGACAGGACAAGCCTGCATGTGTCCAGCTGGAATACACAGTGGATGCCCACGGGAGCCACACAAAGCAACACACTGTAAAAAAAAAAAAATCAAAAATGTGTTGAACGGGGGGGTGGGGGGGAGGCCACCCAGGAGGCACGAGGTACAGGGTGCATCCCAACACCCACATGCGTGGAAAAAAAAATACCTTGATGGGCTCATGGCCTGCACGGCTACGCTACAGTGGGAGAACTGCCGTCGCTCTCTTCACCCTCTGCTGTTACATCAGGAGGTGGCCGGGATATGGGAGGCAGCCCACGCAAAGCCCTGGTATGGTCCTCCATGGCAGCAAGCATGCGGGTCTGGAAGGTTTGGTTCTGCAGGATGATGGTACGGAGATCCCATGCAGCACCTCACGGGTTGCCTGCATTTCTGCCTGCATGGCCTCACGTGATGCCCGGATCTCCGCACGGGTTGCCTGGAGCTCAGCTGAGAGTGAACGTGTGAGCTGCTCCAGCTGCTGTTCTAACCCAAAATTCCGGGAAGCCTCAAGTTCACCCAGAGTATCTCTGAGGAACCTGTGTTCTAACCTCAGGGCTTCCCTGTGGGCCTGTGACTCTACAGATATGGCTTCGTGCAGAGCCTTCAGTCCAGCCCGTCGATCCCTGTTGGACGCCAACATGTCCTCCCTGTGTGAGTGGCAAATGAAGTCTGTTGCCTGCTGCTGTAGCTCCATCTGCCTTTCAGGAGGGAGAATGCAAGTCGCCACCCTATCCGTTGCGTGAGCCATCATTTCACACGATGCTCCCTGTTGTGCTGCAATACTGTAGATGGAGTTCTCCCACACAGCATTGCCTGGTGGCGCACGGCCACCGCGTTGACGGGCACCAAACCTGTTTGGGGCAAGGCGATCTGCACCTTCCTGTGCTGGCACTGCCTGAGGCTGCAGGACTGCATTCCTCCTTTGATCTGCTGGCCCAGGAACATGAGCAAATATTGTGGAGTGTGACCCTGTATCTGTAACCGCCACAGGCAGACTTTCCAACACTGACATCCCCATAGAGGGGTCTACCCCCGGTGCAGGTGGGTTGGACAGAACAGCATCCCTGCCAGAAACACTCACCTGCGATGGCACATATGTCTCACTGTCCGATTCAGCACCTGATTCATAGAGGTCTCCGGAGGTGTACCCAGAGACACCCGTGGACAGTATGGTCTGCAGGAGGATTGGGTTTTCACCCACCACCACCCCACATCCACCACTGGTGCCCGGTTGTGGCTGAGATCCCTCCTGGGTGTGCACCATCCCTTCCTCCTCAAAAGCATCAAGTGCATCATCACCTACAAAAACATGAAATACAACAAATGGAAACAGGCATGAGCACCATAGCACACACATAGGCCTGACGATACAGAGATCCAGTGCACAATTGCACATGTCCCACATGAATATAACTCTGGCATGCATGCACTGTCAATGAGCTGGAAGGGGAGGCAAAAAGCACACACTGAGGACTCCTAGATGGAAAAGATCGCACTGGCAGCACACATTAGCCTGTGAGTGGCGTGTCCAATAGACATACATGACACATGCCATCACACAGATGTCATGTAGCATTGCCATGGTACATTTGACAACTACAGCCATATGGTAGTGAATGAGTACCGTCACCCATCAATGTGAGATGGAGATGATGAGATGAAACATGCAAAATAGTGTGACAAAATATGCATGTGCCACACTGCAACACATCCAGTGTTCAATTACAAGTGATGGCAGGCAGATGGATACATCAATGGTTGGTCACTTCAACATGACAGAAGACAACAGTCATGTTCTACATTCAAACAGGGCCCAAAAATGATTGTGCGCAGGCCATTACTCAATCAGCCTGAATGGTTAAATCATTCCCATAACAAGGTAATACATGTGGGCCATTGTGGGGTGTAATCTATGACAGAAGCATGTCACATATGTGGCAGCAGGGTAGAAAAATGTGTCGTAAAAATGGCAAGGATTGAAACAATCAGGCTGAATGAACAGGGAATCATTTTTAACAATGTTGTTGCAAGATGACAATTGATGGGCAACTGCAGTAATCTGGTGCAAATTGGCTACTGTGGTCAGAAGGGATACTGTCATACCCAAAACCAAGGCCGGGGAATGGTTTGGAGGAACAACATGGGTGACCCATACCAGTCATGACTACACACCCTCACCTGGCACTCAATCAGAACACATCACCCAAGCAACATACCCATGGATTACACACACATACATGGGCACTCACCAGACAATGCTTCAAGTTGTGGTAGGTCTCCCATGCCTCGGATCTGTTCCTCTGTGACGAAGGTTCCAGCGACAGACTCATGTTCAGTGAGTTGGTCATCCTCTGGTGGAGACCCACCGCCAGTCACCAGAGTAGAGGCATGATTGATTGGAAGCCAACTTGTTCTTTGCTCTGCGTTTCAGATCATTCCACCGCTTGTAGCAATCATCAGCTGTGCGCCTCACAAATCGAAGGGCACTAATGTGGCCCGCGATGGTCTGCCAGTGGGCCCTACATTGAGCAGGCGTAGTCTTGCACCCTGGGGTCACCACCATTTCACGGCTGTGTGCCAACACATAGGCCACAAGTGCATCTAGTTTGGCGTCATTGAAGCTAGGCTTTCTTGAGGTGCCGGAGTGTGTAGCCGTGTCTGGGGTCCCAGCCTGTAGTGCAAGAGCACCCTTCTTCTTCTTGGAAGGTGGTGCGGATCCTGAGTGGCTTACGCCGCTCTAGTTGGTAGGGGCAGAAGCGCAGGTGGACTGGGTACTCTAAGTTTGCGAAGGCACAATGACCAAAGGTCTCGGTGCAGGCATTGGCTGCAGGGTGATGTTGGCAGGACCAACGTTGGTGTGATGGACTTGGACCGACACTGTCCCGGCTGGGAGACTCGGAGCTGGGGTGGATTGAGCTGCAGCTGCACCTGCAGCCTCTTCACCCTGGCTACTTGGGGCAGCAGATGACATTGTTGCCCCAGATCCACGTGGCCTGGTGACAGCAACTTTCCCCGCCACACGTGGCTTAGACTTGGTGACCTGGAAGTCAGCCTGGGAGTCCTCCTGTGCCAGTTCAGTTGACAATATGGGCGGGTTTAAGAAGGGCTGAGCTGGGATGGCGTCAGCTAAATTTCCTACAACCATTGGGAGGGCATAGGTGGCCTCGATTGGTCCTCCACACACTGGCCTCTTGGGCACCCTGCACATCCTGGCCACGTCCCCTACCGCGGCCACCTTTTGGAGGTCGGCCACCTTTCCCTCCCTTACTGCTTGGCCGCCTCCCAACCATGGCACTGATGTTGTTGTGCGCATGGGAGTTGCAGTAAACAATTGTCCTGGGCAATTGGGGTGAAAGGGGTAGGGTACTAGATGGAATTCGTACACTACAAGGCTGTCTGTGACCCCTGGGGGAAGATGATGGGTCACGGTATCACAGGCACCCCAAAAACAAAAGTAAACATGCACACAACCCCTGGTAGACCACGTGCGTGGAAAAATGAACCTGCACTATGCTGTGGCACCCAGAAAACACAAAAATAAGCGTACGCGTGTTACACGCAGCCTACAATGACCTCTGAAGGGGTACGCGACACACTGGGGCAACCACAGTTGGTAAATACGGGCACGACTCACCATCTGCCTGGGAAAAAGAACGTGAAAAAGATGCACGTGTGTGCGTTGGCAACACCCCCGCCAAAAGAAGAAATGAACGCAGTCTGAGGAAACAGGGAGTACGAACTGGAACCGTTGTGAAGTAATCGCGTGTGAACCGACAAGAAGTACAAGAATCACCCCTCGCTCTCCACAAAAGCATGTACAAGAAAATGGCATCCTACACGTACCTTTTAAGCCAGCCCACACGTGCAACGTCACTTAGGCGCCTATGCGCTAAGGGTCTTTCCTCAAATCACACGCAGTGGCACGCGGACGTGCAGTTTTTTCACATGTACAATAAACATGCACCTGTGTTGTGGGAAACGCCCATGCGTGTAACGTCACAGGCGCGCTTAAGCGCTAAGGGCCTTTCCTCGAATTAGTGTTTTCACGTGCCAAATCACTCCGTATGAAGCTGGCCACGCAACAACACACAGAAGACCACGCTCCTGCCCAGAAAGCCCAATTACTTCCCCCGAGAGCCCACAGCACGCTCCCACCTGCCATATGCTGCTGCCTGCCTGCTGTCCACGTGACCTGCTATTTGGTGCCTGCATGTCAGCCATCTGCAGGGGTCCAGTTGCTGTGACCACCCCTGCTGGAACAGAAGACTCCCGACTGGAGTACCATCTTGCTCCACAGCCCAGCCCCAGGACCCAGTTGCCCACACACACCTGCCTCAGGGGTTGCCATGTCGGATACAACACCATCTGGCACCACTGGCAACCCACAGCCAGAGAGGCAGAGGGCTACCAGCTGTAATGCTCACCTTGTTGGTCCACGGGGGCGCCTCTCGAATAGCTGGGATGCTTTCGGGAACCCTTCGCCTGTCCTGGAATCTGGATAATCGAGGGGCAACTCTAGAAGATAGGAGGGGGAGATAAGCTTCAGTTCTTTCCTTGCAACCCACCTCCTGAGTTCCCCTTGCAGTTCCCCAGAGAATGTCTCTCACCTTGTTTTCTATAAAGGTGCGCTCTCCGTCCTGCCGCACTGGACAGGGGTGCGTCGAAAGGTGTCTCCATTCCGCCAAGTTTATTCACTGGCGAGGGCCGGAGTTCAGACCGGCTGCAACTCCTTCTTTCTGCTAAGTCTTTCAGGGAAAAGCAATGTCTTTTAGATGCAAGCAAAGTCTTTAGTTGAATTTGCAATAATGTCTTTCTCGCTTCTTGTTGCAGGTGGTGAGTGCTGCGGTAGAAGCCGAAGCCCAGTTCGAATAGGTAAGAAGAACGCCAGGCGGCGCTGGGAGCGTCCTAGAAAGATGCTATCCTGTGGTTTTGTTTTGTTCTGTAGGTCGCAACAACCAGGAGAAGAATGTTCCCTGGGAATCCGACGGGATGAAAGATGTCTTGAAGATGTTGGCTTTCCGTGAGACCAGTGGAGCTGGTAAGGATGGCGATGATTCTTGCCTTGGATGACTTCGAAGCCAAGAGGTGCTGCAGAGCAGGTAAGGATGGCGATGGTTCTTGCCTTGGATGACTTCGGAGCCGATGGATGATGCAGAACAGGTAAGGATGGCAGGGCAGGGCAGGATCTGATGAGCGTCACGCTGCAAGGCAGAATAACGCAAAGCGCGTGCCCTTAGTCGGGCGTGCATTAAATAGCAAGGCGGTATCCCAGGTGTCTTTGGGGCGGGCCCCACCCTGAAGGCTAGACCGTAGACTGCAGTTCCCCAGTATTCCGCATGGGGGTGGCCATGCTTGTCCTCTGTCCATAGAAACCCCGTCCCCGCAAGCGTCTCCTATGCCAACAGCGCAAGGACTGGCTCCAAGGCATCCAAGGGGACCCAAATAAGGTCCTTAGGGCCCCGTGAGCCCTTGGTGTGGATAAGGTTGTGACACCAGCTTCAGTGCTGCAGAAGTTGGTATCCTGGTGGAGCAAGTCCTGGGGCATTATGATGCCCTCTTTGGAAGTTCACGCCCCGACAATGAAGGACGGAAGAGGATCTGGACGGACATCGTGGCTGCTATCAACGTGGAGGAGGTGGCAGCCCGCGACTTGCAACACGTCCGGAAGCACTGGGAGGACTTCAGGTCCAGGACCCTCAGCAAGGCCCGGCGTCTCCTGAAGGCAAAGCATGCAAAGGGGCGCCGGGTCCGCCTTACCAACATGCAGATGAGGGTCCTGGAACGCATACACCCAGCGCTCCACCTCCAGGTCCTTGGGAGGCAGACCCGTCCGGAGTCGAGCGGTAAATCTGCATGCGTACTGATTGGATGCTGTGCATGTTGAGGTGTGGCAGGTGTGTGCAGGTTGCACATATGTCTTGGAAGGCCCATGTATGGATGTGTATGTACAGGGACATGAGCCTGCCGCATGAGATTCCAGTCATGTGTGAGGCACATCATCGGTGTATGTGTACAAAAGCATTATGGCCAAATGCATGTTGGGGTGCACACATGTTTACATATCTGTGTATGTACCATGGCATGGTTGGGGTGTGAGACATGGATGTGGGTTCCACCTTCATGTATGTGCATGGTGTACATGTGTGTGTGAGGGTATTTGACATGTGTGCCACTGTGATACACCATGGATGCATGTGACACTGACATGTACGAGGCTGATTGGCAGATGTGACATTGATGCCGAGGATTTCACTGCAACAGGTGGTGTAGATGTGCAGATGCATGTACGTCTGGTGGCGTGTGTGCCAATCCGCGTGTTGCATGTGACGTCTGGCTAACCTTCGGATGGTCATGGTGTTGTATGTGTATGGATGGTGCTGGCTGCTGCAACATTCCTGTTCATTTGCGCGTGTGTGTCGCTAGAAATGATATGTGTGTTGGGGAGTGTGATGCCATGTGTGAAGTTTGAGACTGCCACTCATCTGCAACTGTCATGTGTGTATCAGACCATTGTACAGTGCCCTGATGCCTGTGTTCTGTTTCTCCCTGTCTGCAGCGTCAACTGATGAAGAGGGCGGAGACGGTGCTGTGGAGCACACAGGCAGGGATCCCACCGCCAGCCGGAGAGGCAAGGCCCAGCTCCCCTCTCAGGTTGCCATCTCGTTGGGGAGTGAGGAGTC
The DNA here is from genome assembly GCF_040938575.1 of Ambystoma mexicanum. Classification (NCBI taxonomy): domain Eukaryota; kingdom Metazoa; phylum Chordata; class Amphibia; order Caudata; family Ambystomatidae; genus Ambystoma; species Ambystoma mexicanum. The sequence goes on along the minus strand of NC_090934.1, from coordinate 1,413,656,060 downwards.
TGGTGCCGCCTCCGCGGCCGCAGCTGCCGGTGGTAGGTCCAAGAGGAGGATGTTGGAGGTGGACTCCTCGGCAGCAGAATGGGCAGCTGAGACCCCACCGGGGCCTACAGAGGAAGATGGCAGAGAGTCATCCAGGTTGGTGGGGGGTTGGTTGAGGAGGAGGCCGTGGAAGTCACACACATGGGGCCTGGAGGGGGGATTCCACTGGTGCCAGTGGTGCAGTCCAGGGGCAGGGACAGGAGGCAGCACAGGCCACCGCAGAGGTGCCTGTGTGTAATCCTGTTCCCGATCCTGTGACTGCATCATCCGGCACCAGCAGGGATGCCTTCGTCCAGACCCGTTTTCAGGGAGGGGATAGCCGCACAACAACTGGCCTTCCTCTCCCTGCAGACTTGGCAATCCGGGGCTGGCTTGAGCCTGTCTTGGGTGGGGTGGTGTTGCGTGTTCGTGACATTCAGAATGACGTGCAGGCTTCTCGCAAGGACAGCGCACATCATTTCGAATGTCTCGAAGACCGCGTCAACCTACTGGGCGGGGTCACCAGTGCTGGGTTCCTCCGTGTGCTGGAGCTTCTGCCGACCCCCTCCTCAACTGAACTCCCTATGTGCTGGTTGTCCTCCGTGCCATCTTCCTGCCCAAGTGTCACCCGGGCACCCTGTGGAGCTGTCCCTGACCCAGCGGCCAGGCTGGTGGAGGACACATCCCTGCCACAGTCGGGAGTCGGAGGTCCAGCAGGGGTGGCCACCCCAACAACTGGACCCCAGCAGGTGGATGACATGCAGGCAACAACGGGCAGGGCACATACACGGCAGCAGCAGGCTCAAGGTGGGAGCGATGATATCTCGGGGCCAACAACATCAGAGGGGAAGGCATCAGCCGGAGGGCAGGAGGACCCTGGATTGCAAGTGTCTTCCGTGTGGCAGCGGTTGGACCAGGCCATAGATGTGGAGCGGGGGCGGGTGGAAGAGGCACGGCTCACAATGGTCAGGGTGGAGAACTCCATGCGCAGTGCGCTGAGGCGGGCCGAGTGCCTCAAGGCAATTCGCAGGGAGTTGGAATTGAACATGGCATCGTCCCTGCGAAACCTCGGGGACATGGAAGAGGACCGCCTCCAGGACATAGACCAGGAGTTCGATGATGCCCTGGCCTGGGAAATCGGAAAGTGAGCCGTCGGGCTAGCCTGCCCCCATTGTATATAGTTTGTAGTGTTAGGTTTCATTTTCATTTTCCTTTATTTTGGGGTGATTGGACTATGCCCCACACTTTTGTATATAGTTCTTTTCTTAGGTAGTTTTTTTGATAGGTTTAATTTATTTCGTTGGGCTCATGGACCTTGGATGAAATCAGTCTACATAGTTGAACAGTAGATATATGATAGAATTTGATTTTTTTACTCACCATGGATCAATGGATTTTACAATTTACGTTTCCTTTGGATTTGATTTGGTTGACCGAGAGTTTGGACACATTTTCTTTTGGATCACTTTGGATTGGTTCTTCATATGTTTTTTTATTCTGTTTTGGACATACATATTTTTCATGCTTTCATTTCATTTCATTAATTTTATTCATAATACATTTTGATTTCTTACTTCCATGTGTGGTATTCGCTCATTGGGTTACTGCATGTGAAAAAGTGGATGTACACAATCACTGGCACCCAGTGTGTGTGTTGAGGGACATGTATTGATGTGCACAGTTGACTTTCGTTTTGTGTCATGAAATAAGCATTTCAGTGTGGGGTGGATTGAGGACTTGATTGCCTCTCAAGACTGGGTGGCGTTCTGTGGGAGTTTGGAGGACATGAGGCCCATGATTGTGCATCTTTATGATGTGTTGGGGGGGACATGAGTCGGGGCCTGTTGGCAGGTGCCCGTCAATGCTGGGTGGGTGGAGGTGCAGGGGGGCATGAGTGGGGGCCTGCTGGCAGGTGCCCGTCAATGCTGGGTGGGTGGGGGTACAGGGGGACATGAGTCTGGCCATAACCGTCAATGCTGGGCGGGTGGGGGTGCAGGGGGACATGAGTCGGGGTCTGCTGGCAGGTGCCTGTCAATGCTGGGTGGGTGGGGGCGCAGGGGGACATGAGTCGTGCCATAACCATCAATGCTGGGTGGGTGGGGGTGCAGGATGACATGAGTTGGTGATCACTAGTGCAAGGTGACATGTGAGCTGGCTGGGGGACATGCCCATGGTGGATGGGTTGCCTGCGGGACATGACCAGGGGTGCAAGGTAGTCCTCTGTGGTGTGGGCTGCCTGTAGGGACTGTAGAGGGGGTAGAGGGCACACCTGGGAGGGCCCACACTGCCACTTTACGTGTGCAACACCCTACGCACCCCACTGAATTCACGTACCCCGCTCTGCAAGTGAAATCGCATATGAAACTCCCCGCGCACCCCAGAAATACATGTACCCCGCTCGCCCAAGGCCTATCGCATGTGAAACTCCCCGCGCACCCCACTGGATACACGTACCCCGCTCTGCAAGTGAAATCGCATATGAAACTCCCCGTGCACCCCAGAAATACACGTACCCCGCTCGCCCAAGGCCTATCGCGTGTGAGACTCCACGCGCACCCCACTGGATACACGTACCCTGCTCTGCAAGCGAAATCGCATGTGAAACTCCCTGCGCACCCCAGGAATACACGTACCCCGCTCTGCAAGTGAAATCGCGTGTGATACTCCCCGCACACCCCAGAAATACACGTAACCTACTTACCCAAGGCCTATCGCGTGTGAGACTCCCTGCACACCCCACTGGATACACGACCCCGCTCTGCAAGCGAAATCGCGTGTGAAACTCCCCGCGCACCCCAGGAATACACCTACCCCGCTCTGCAAGTGAAATCGCATGTGATACTCCCCGCACACCCCAGAAATACACGTACCCCACTTGCCCAAGGCCTATCGCGTGTGAGACTCCCCGCACACCCCACTGGATACACGACCCAGCTCTGCAAGCGGAATCGTGTGTGAAAGTGCCTGCGCTCCCCTCAGAATACACGTATCCCGCTCAGACAGCGAAATCGCGTGTGTAAGTACCCGCGCACCCCTCAGAATACACGTACCCCGCTCAGACAGCGAAATTGCGTGTGAAACTTCCCACGCACTGAAGAAATACACGTACCGCACTCGCACTAGGCCTATCGCGTGTGAAACTTCCCACGCCCCCCAGGAATTCTGGTTCCCTGCTCACACGATTGCAGTGTAGCGGTCCTTTTAGCTGGTCCAGGGTTAGCGCGGCCCTTTGAGCTGCATTGGGGATTTCAATGGTTTTTCCTTGTGCAAGGGGCGTTGTTGGGGGCGTAACTGGCACTGTGGGATGTTCTCTGCGCCAGCGCTCAAAATGGCTTGGCAATTCCATGAATATGCGGTGCGCCAGAATGCTGTTTAGCGCGCGCGCAGGCGCACGCTCCCTCTCTGCGCTGCTCGCGTGTGCTGCCTCTGCGCTGAAATCTATGAATTACCACGTTGGGTGCTTACAATAAATGTTTGTTGTGAGGTATGACAAAACAAGAAAAGCTTGATCGTGTGTCTAAACATTTATGTAACAAACTATTGTATCTAAAATAGTGGTAGGGTGAAAGTGAATGTGCCTAAGTTTCTGTAGCTGTTGGTTGTGTACATGCATTTTTTGCCACTATGAGTGTGGGGTCACTTATGAAGCAAATAGTTCACCAATGAGACGATTAGGCTCACTTGCATTTACCTGTATGTACCAAAATGAATGTTGATTGTATTTCTTTTATATATTTTCTAAAAAAAAAATGTTAAATTAAATATGTATAAACTTTTGAGGTTGATGAATTTCAGCTAAATCAATAAAAACAAATATAATAATTATAATAAACCCTCTTCTCCTCCAAACACTACTAAAGTGTAGTGCCTTGACAGCCACTTTCAAGAGTTAGTCCTACTTTTATGTTAATTGCCCTGTGCCGGTTTTTTACTTTTTTCATCTGGTCACCCTACGAGTGTAACTGCACAGTGGCTCGATTTCATTGTAAATACTGGTAAGGTTAGGGCAAAGTCCATGCCATCTGCCTGACGCTGCCGCCGTGCATGCGTTTCCAAAGGGACCACTCTGTCACAAATGTCCCTATCCAGGACCGTCCTAGAAAATAGACAGTGTATCGCTTCCTGGTATAAAATGGCGTTCGCTCAGCCTACGGGTTCACAGGTCAATGACCAGTCAAGTGTTTTATTGGTTGTCCGCTAGATTGAAAGTGTCATCCCTGTCCAGCATGGACTCCGGATCAGAGACACTGCTGCAGCCACCCTTGGAAACACAGTTAGTGAATCTTCCAGGCTCAATACTCCCTCCATTCCCAGGGGTTCCTTAGCCCGTATTATTGACCCAGCCGTCCTCGAGACAGCCCCAGACAGCCGGCTCTCAGCAATTTACACAAGGCTTCTGCGTCCTGCTCCCGCAGGGCCTCCACACTATGCACACAGCATTGATTGCGGATCTTATTTTTAGATAATTTTGCCCAAATAAACCGCTTTGTTTCGGCCTGCATTCCTGCCCCTTATCAGCAACACGAAAACAGCCTACGGAAGCTCCTGATGAGTTAGACTTTCCGCGATTTGACCAATTAATGTGATGTGCCTTTTAGAGGGAGAATGAAGAGAGAAAGGGAGAGAGAGAACCACAGGGGGAGATAAAGAGAGTGTCTAGAGTTTTGGCTCCAGCCTAATTTATCATGTGTGCTCTGTGGAAGCCGCACCGTCCCCTGGGTGGCTCATTCTTTTCATAAGCATTTCACTTTTATCCTGCTGTTTCTTCTCTTCATTTAGAATTCCCCTATTAGGACTACTTTTCCGAGCATAAGCCTTCTATCCATTTTAATGGCCACTTCATCCATACTTTTATTTATATTTGATCACTATGTGTATATGTTAGATCAAGCAGAACATATTAGCTATTTATAATAATGTTATGCATGGCAGCCTGAAATATCAGCATAAACACCTGTAAATGAAGTCCTTATGAAAGTGTAGTAGTGAAATAACTAGTCGCCTGTAATAAGAAAATGGCATCCTTACCTTGACTTTATAGCTTATTAGTACCCAGTGAGGGCACGACTTCAACCTCCCAGTCAATTAGGCAGCTTAGAACGAGCCTTCTCAGAGCTGGAGGCTGCCATCTTACCCTGCCGGTTAAAGGTAAGTGGATGCTCCCCCGCATCCCCTTCTCCTTCTCCCCACCCCGACCGCACTTTTCCAAATATACTCTCGCCTCCCGCACTCACCCCACTTACCTGGCCCTGCTATGTCCCTCTCCGGCTCTGCGAACACTGGAGTTCCCGGTGTGTCTCCGACCCGGCAATGGCCGCCATGGAAAGGGTGAACGGACTATGAGTAGTTCCCTTCTCCATGTTCAATCGCGGCCATCTTATTTTGTAGTTTTTTTAAAAGATGAGAAACGGTGCGCACGTCATTCCTCAACTTAAATAAAAACACTATTAGGTTGTGCCAGGATACTAATAACAATATTGCCCTCATAGGGGGGCATTACCGGGGCAGGTAATGTCCGGTGCTATTGTTAAAGCAATTGTTAATTGTTATTGCGCTAAGGCTTCTAACTGGCCTGGGGCATTGCCAGACCCGGTAATGCCCCCAAACCTATGCAAGGGTGCTATTGCTTAATTACAGTTGCTTTGTGACTCGCAATCACTGCAGCCTGTGCCAGCACACAGTCGAATTCCATCTGCTTCTGAAGCACTTGAAGCTGGGCCTAGCTTTTCAGATCCCTTTATTCTGATACAGCTTTCTCTGACTCTTTCCAGTCAGTAGATGATTCAGAATTGTTTATGGTAGCACATTTATTTTGTGCCCTGCTGGAGTGTGAAACCCGGAGACCTAGAACCTATCTGCATGCTATCACTTATTTTAAACCACAAACGGTATCCAGTGTATCCATCAAAAATACTTTCATTGAACATCGAAAAGCATATTCATTGAATGAGTTTCAATGGATTCAGGAAAGGGTTCATTTTTGAAAATGGGGGTTGGGGTGGGAGGTTAGGGAAAGGGGACCCCGGGGATTTGGAGGGTTTGTGGGGAGACCCCTCCTGCCCCCAATAAACAACACAAGCTAGAGGGAGCATTCCACTGCTCAAATACATTATATATTTCAGCACTGGACAGCTCCCTCTGACTGGTGTAGTGTGCAGTCATATAACGTTATATGGAGCTGTCCAGTGCTTAAATCTGACCAGCTCTGTATAAGAAGTGTAATGTGCACTTTCATTTTATTTTCTGGACTGGGGACCTTTATTTTATTTTATTGGACCCCCCAATAAAATAAAAGTGCACACTACACATCTTGTAAAGAGCTGTTCAGATTTAAGCACTGGACAGCTCAATATAACGTTAAAGCGTTTTACATGTTCCATCGACTTTCCATGCAAGAAATGCAAAGTGTTTATATAACGAAACCCTTTTCGATTAAAGGGTTTTGATACATAAACACTTTACACTTTATGTATGATATTTCAATGGAACATTTTTCATTGCATACGTTTCGATGCATTCCATTTTCGATGGAATGCATTAGATGAAAAGACTATAAACCACCACAAACCAGCTTGAAAAAGCTTTGGGCCTCATTACGAGAAGTGCGGAATGGGTTTAACGGCGCTGGTAATGGTGCTGGCGCCGTTAAACCCACTCCGCACTATTACGAGGTCCCCTCGCGGGACCCGCTCTGGACATCTGGTTTTTCCAGACGTCCATAGCGGCTCCCACGAGGGGACCAGGGAGCTAACAACGGGCCCGTTCGTAATGGGCCCGTTGTTAGCTTCCTCCCCATTCCCATTGAGCCCTATGAGGGCTCGAATGGGGAAAGACCGGGCCCGGGTTCCCTGAAGGAGGAAATACCGGCCCCTCCATACTCGGAATGGCCCGGTATTCCCCATTCAGGGAACCCGGACACAGACACGATTTTGGAGGCAGCATAGCTACCTCCAAAGTCGTAATGAGGCCCTTTGTGTAAAACTGCTTGCCACATTCACATTATTGGGTATGATTTACATCCAAACAGATTTTACATGAGTCATATGTGTCAACAACTGTAAGGTCTCCTGCATTTGAGTGATGAAGAGGCTACGTTTTAAAGGGCCAAGTGACCTAAGGAATAAAATACCACATAACTTATGGTTAGAAGTGTATTTGCATGTCACCATGGACTTCTATGAACATATAAAGGAACCTCAGCCTCTGTTCTGTCCCATAACTCCTCAGTGACTTGCCTTATAATTCATGGCAGGAAGTCATTTATGTGTAAACTACTAATGAACATATTGAATGGTTTCTTGGCAGATTCCATAAGAGCAGTGGTAGAAGTGAACCAAAAGAAGTAGTGGAACTGTGGTCTCGGCACCAAAGAGGGCAGGTGGAAGCCTAGTGCAACATGTGACAAGGTGTTGAGGCTCGGGCATTCCAATAGTCTAAGTGGCTAGAAACTACGGCTCCTATTACAACTTTAAAAGGTGCACAGGGACATGAATGGACACACACTGTATATAGAATGGTGAATATGGTCGTAAAAAAGTAGATTAATGGTAAATAGAAAAAAATAAAACTAGTGGAACTACGCTCCTGACAGTTCCTGCTCACTTCGATCACTGCATAAGAGTTTATTGATCACTTGCCTAAATTCCAGTTGCTCAGCTACATATGTTTTCTACGCTAGCTAGGTTAACATATACATTTTTGCACATTGAGATCCATATGTCCAGCAGAAAATAAACACAGACATTCTAAAGGTTTAAAGCAAGTACCAGCAGAAACCAAAATATACTTTAGACACCTAAACGCATGGCCAAGATGGCACTGCAAGAAGATGAGCAAAAACACGGGGCACACCTATGATTTAAGAAAAGAGTATTAGGGTATTTTAGAGTAACCTTTATAGAATTAGAGATAATTTGAGGTGTGGGGGAAAAAAAGACTCAACCTTGGCAACTAGGTTGGGAAAATAGAGGACAAAAAGTGGTTGTTCTTAAGAATTTAGGAACTCCCGTTCCCTGCACACTGTCTGATCAATAACTTTCGTGTTTTTTTGTTTTACTAAATTTCATAACACATAGTTCAATAGACAATTAAATAGGTGGAGCAGTCACAATGAATAACAAGCTCACAAAATATATATAGACAACAAACATGATATTTATTGTACAATATCTCTGGGCCCGATGCGTTTCGAGTATAAACTCTTCTTCAGGGGCAAAAACATATTTCACAATTCATAATTCAATTTCTAGAAAAAAGTAGAGAAGGGTACAACTTAGTATTTTGCATATAATTCAATTATTTATACAAACTTTCAAAACATTAAATCATAGATGTAGTTTGAAACATTGTCATGAGATGTCTGGGATAGTACCTAGTAGCTCTGTTTAGTATAAGTCCAGTCAGATAAGTGGTATCTCTAACCAACACGAAAAGGATATATAATTTGTGGGAAAATGATAAGCTACTCTATTTTCAAAAAAACAAAAAATTAAAAAAATTATATACAATTATGGCATAATCCATGCATATAGGTAGTGTGCCACTTACCAACTATGGAGTAGGCATAGTTGCAAAAACATATACGATGTCCATGGACAGCGGGTGCTTTAGAGAGGTAGTGTGTGTATCCACACTAAGTAAGAAATGTACAAGGTCAATAGTATACTTAAGATGCAAGTATAGGTAAAAGTAACAGTAACAGAGTTTCATCAACACATACATTAGTTTCCCAAAAGGATTCCGGCTAGCGGTACGTGGACTGAGTCAAAAGGGACAAGCAGTTTGCGCTAGTACATAGATCTGTATAGAAGTAAAGGAAAAAGTAGGAGGCAGTAAATAATAGTAAAATAGTTGCAGGTCTCGAGAGTGTCAGTGGACTCATAGATCACTTACTAGATACAGTGTGAATCCTTCAGCGAGCGAATCATGGCGAACCTCATCCCGAACAAGGAGGATGTTGTTCGTTCATGATTCTGCTCTTATGTACTGAAAGTACTGCTGACGTATGAACGAGCATGCGTGGTAGCAGAGCGATCGCTACGCATGGGTTTGCAACAAGTTGCAGGTAATTGGTGCGCGTCATGTGTCTGACGACATGGAGAACCTGGTGTCAGAACAACATGAAAACAAAGAAAAGCGCGCATGCGCGAGACTGGTTAGCGGCTAAAACTGCCTGCAAGTGGCTGTCTATTTTGTAGTAGGCAAGTAAGTGGCCATGAGCCATGATGAGTAATGAAAATTTAGAAAAGAAGTACGCGGACCAGACTAAGTGGTTTTTGAAAGATAAGATGGATAAGTCAGACCGTCCTCTGCTAGTCAGTACCTCATTCAGTACATTGATATAGTTCAACACAAATGATATTACAGGCATTGATATAATGTACATAATGCTCCATATTTTGCAGAATTTACCATCAGAATGATGACATACATTTGGTAATAATATGGCATAGTTTTTCAAAAGGTGACTTCACAATCATTTGAGCACCCCAAAACTTAAAGGAGGATGTTGCAGTTTCAAAATAATCCTTAATAGCACATATATTTCTTTGAAAAATTACATTTCCACCATATGTGCACATGTAAACACAATGAGACCACCTTGATGGATAATTCACAGGTAACAGAGTACATTTATAAAAAATATGGGGATTTTAACCAAGATATGGTCAGTATGAATTGATGTAACTAGAGTAGTTGAGGTGAAGGGTATGGTCCTCATAAATAGGGGCTGAGGTAGTAGTCCTCGTTCATGCCAAGAGGGGCAAGTGAATCAAGACAGTGTATCCAATAGAGTTCTCTCTGGGATAGTAGTTTTTGTAAGTCCCCACCTCTGGAAAGTGGATGTATTACTTCGAGTATTACCATTCTCATTTGTGCCACTGTGTGTTGATGATCTCTGAAATGTCTATACACCGGGGATTTGATATTTTTAGTGCAGATATTTGACTTGTGTTCAGTCCAACGTTCCTTGGCTTTCCTGGTAGATTTCCCTACGTAGTATTTTCCACAGGGACAATGCAGAGCATAAATAACGTTTTTTGATTCACAAGTTGCAAATTGTTTTAGTGGAATTTTCTTCCCAGTGTTTCCATGTCGAATGTGGTCTCCTTTAATCACATTTGAACAGTGTTGGCAATTTAGGCACGGGTAAGTTCCCTTTTTAGGTTTGGACAAAAAGGTTTGGTTGTCTGTTTTTTGTTTTTCTGGTCTGATCAGACTGTCCGAAAGTTTTTGCCCCTCTTGTACGAAAGCATCGGGGGTTCCGGAAAAAGTCGGTTCACTTGCGGGTCTGTTTTGATTATATCCCGATTCTTGTGGATTATCCGTTTGACCTGAAAACTCTGGCTAGAGTACTTTAATGAATGAATAAGATTCCTGTTTTCATTTTTGGTCTTTGGATCCAGTAGGTCTTCACGACTTTGTGCTTCTGTTCTGAGTATTGCTTTATTGATCAAATTTTCTGGAAATTTTCTGTCTTTGAACCTTGCCTTCATAATGGAATATTCGTCCTGTAGTCTGTCAACCTCTGAAGTTATTCGCTTGACCCTGAGGAGTTGACTGTAGAGTAAATTTTCTTTCAGGTGTTTTGGATGAAAGCTTTGAAAAATGTAAGATACCGTTTACATAAGTGGGTTTCCTGTATAACTGTGTTCTGAGTCCTGTGTTAGTTATTTCAATAGTGACATCAAAGAAATTTACATTAGGTTTACCAATGTCCATTGTGAACTGGATTCTCTCATTGCATTTGTTAAGGTATTCCCAAAAGGTGTTGAGTTCATCCTCGGTGCCTTTCCAGATTCCAAAGATATCGTCGATATATCTATACCAACTTTTGATCTTGTCTTTCCACCTGGTTTCGTTTAGAACATGGGTATTCTCAAAATTGTACTAATGTAAATTTCTTGGTGTGAATCCTTAAAGTGTTTTAAACTTCTGGGCTCTACACATGTATGGAGCACCGTAAGACATGTACAGGAAGACTCAGGGACTCCATATTTACTGTTTTACTGCGGTGTGGCAAATATTGATACTAGTGAGAGTTGGGGTCTGGCGGCTTGTGTCCCTTAGTTTTAGTACTGTTCATTCAGTCTGCCTCACTAGGTGCCCTGTAATATGTAGCGCCTATCTTGAAATGCTATCTTGGTTCTCCCCCTATTGTCCCTCTGCATATGACCTTAATAACTGCAGTGTTTACTTGGAAACCTTATAATATTGTGTCATATTGTCTCATTTTTGCGAGTGCTCTAGTCTATATTCCTCACTCCCTCAGAGCTATGGCTTTGGTCTTTTCAAGTAGAGCTTCTTTGGGTCTCTGCGCACTTGGAGTTTGTGGCGTGGTCAAGTCTCAGTTTGACACTTTCCATCAGGAGAGCTTAAAAGTTATTCTGGATCAAGGCTGGTGTTTGGGTTGGAATTCCCTGGGTGCGTCGGGTTCTTGAGACATAAGAACTTTACACCCTTCTCTAAGTAGCTACTGTGTTCCCTCAGTCAGTCAGTCTGCCTGACATGCGTTTCAGGCTATGATTACTACTATGCCTGACTGTGGAGCAGGATGAAGTATACTTCTCCCTGCACCAAGCGAATAATGAAGTGAAGGGATAATGGGGCATGTACAATTACTGTGCTAACAAGGGTCGCCATTTTGTTCTTGTTTGCTGTGCACACCTACTTATGAGGCCGTGTTATATTTATTGGACTAATTAAATCAAATAAATCATCTCCACTTGTTATGCAGAATTCGACCTGTTATTCTCATGTATACGGTGTCTGGGTAGGGATTGTGGAGGTGTCTAATGCCACAGGTGGGAATACGCCTAAGGGACTTTGTGTGCGTGGAGGCACACCCGTATAGATGGATATCTGGTCATTGCATCGAAAGTCATACCATCGAATGCATTTGCATCGAATTTTCTGCATCTAAAAAATGTGCATCAAATGCATGTTTTTTGGGGGGTAAAGGGTTAATTTTTGTTTAGGTGGATTTTTAAGAGTTAAAAAGAGGGATTCGGCGGGGGGACTCCCCCTAAAAAAAATTTTTTTAAAAATTGCATTTGATGCATATTTTTTAGATGGAAAAAATGTGATGCAAAGGCACCTCGATGGCAGGGATTCGATGCAATGACCATAAACCGTATAGATACATACTACATTTTGGATTTCGCTGTTCGTATTCCTAATGCATTTTATACACCCTTTGCCTAAAAGCTCCAATCCTTAGAGTGTGCCCCTCGCCTGTTATTATAGCTGACCTGCATGTCAGACTCTATGTGGGCGTGTGGTGGTCAGTGGCTGGGTGCCCCTCTTTAGATAAAGCAGGGGTGCTGAATCTGCTTCTGTTTTGAGGATTATCTTTTTGAAGCTTAGAATACAATGCGTTCAAATAGCCAGTGCTGGCGTTATTATTAATTTGTTTTTATATTTTATTGTGGATGGTTTGTTTTCGCAAATACAAAAATATAATCATAAAATACATGCATATTATCTTGCGGAGTGTTGTAGAGTGTTCAGTGTTCCGTGGCTCTGTGCAGAGCAGGATTTTAGTACCGCTGCATCGGGTCTTCGTGATCCAGCGTGCAGCAATAGCGAACATTGTGCTACCCAGTCGCACGCCACTAAAGTGTACAGGAAGTAAGTGATATCAGGACACGCCTTGCATCCTAATCTGATGTGACATCTCTGTTTTCAAAGGATTATCCATAGTATCTCACAGCTTGCGGTGGGGCTGAAACGGAATGGTTGGAGGCCCGTGAGAATTAGAGTCTCATGTAAAAAATATCATTGACATTTTTCATGGTGACTCCAGGGCTAAGACCCTTTGAGCCATGTTAGGTATGAATTAGTGCAGTACAACTTGTGTGGGACTACACAAGACTTATCTGCTTGGTATTAGGTAACCCACCTTTTCATATAGGACTGTACTACACAAGTTGGTAGTGTGACTGAGCCGTCAGGCCTATTTTAAGAGGAGTAATGTGAGCTGTAGAGCTGTACAATTGAAATCAGTAAGCACAAGTAGCCAAGTGACACTTACACACTTAAAGTTATATATACATATTTATGTATGACATTCACAAGGTTTAAATAAGCAATCTTTAAACAGCTTATCTACTAGTAGCATTCAATCAAAGTTAGGGTTCTGTTATTAAAAGACAAAAGTTGGTAAAGACTTTTCTTATGCTAACACATGTTCCAGCACATGGAGTGAAGGCCAGTGTTGCCCTTATTTCACTTACCAATTCAATTATTGAGTTGTTAAAGGAAGGAAAGTTTAGAATAAAATTTAGAACATACTTTCAACAGTTTGTAAAACAATTACAATCTCCTAAATGGAAGGCAGATACACTTTTATCCCAGCAATAATAGTGTCAACAATTAAAACCTATGAGGGAACAAGTACACCCAAAGCCAGTAGGTTCAGAAGAATGCCTTTAGGGAGCCAGGACAGTCAAAGTCAATGGACAAAGTCAATAGTTCTGATGCACTTCTTCTTAGATAAAGTCTTGACAAAGTTTGTGAGTTCAGAAGAAATTACTGTAACTCAAGTGAGCTACTTTGTAGAGAGCACAAGCTGTTAGGCCACTGCAGGCGAGTTGAGATCAACTGCAAAAAGCACTTCACAAGACAGGAAGCAAAATGTATGGCTAAAAGATGAAAACTGCAAGCGCCACAGTACCTTTGATTTAAAGAAAAACGTTCCAGCTGGATTCCTCCTCCTACAGCATAGCAGACCCTGGTTCCTGGACCTTGGTCGTGGTGATGAAAAGGATGACGACTGGTGGGCTCCTGCAGCAATACTCGAGAGAGGGACATCTCAGCAATGGGTTTCCTTAGTTTCAGCAGCACTTCAGTCTTTTGGCACCTTTTCCTCGGCATGAGTGAAGAACGAAAGCTCCGGTTGGAAGCAGCTTGCTGCCTGTGTCCTGGGCTATGGCGAGGGGACTCTGGATCAAGATTTCCTGCTTTGTTAGGGTCTTATGAATGCCCACGCAGATTGGGATGGATTCAGACTTTGTAAAATTATGCACTCGTCAATGGTCACAGGACCCCTGGCATTGGGTTTCTGCAGCTCTGGTGAGGTAGAGCAAGTCAGGGGTTGCGCCAAATGGAAGCTTGTCTTGATGCTAGTTGGTCTCACTAACCTAAGGGAGAAAGTCATCCCGTACTTGTCTTCCTAGTTGATATGAAAACCGGGTTAGCACAGCTGCAGGGCTTCACTAGGCACTTTGTGGTCCAGGAGGGTGCTGCTGGTGTCTCATCACGTCTTCTTCTTCGGATGTTCCTCTCCAGTGGTCGACTCTGCCTGTATTCCCAAAAACCTCGTTTTTTATGCGATTGCCCCATTCATTCACAACCTATGCTGTCAATCACACAGCAGGGTGGCTGTCCTTTTAGGATGGGCAGCTGGCCAATCAGGACTGCTTTCACTCAGGCACACCTACAGACAAAGGACAGGGAAGTTTTGGGACCCTCCCTCACATCCTGCCTTTCCAGACACACTGGAGCCTGGGCGGGTTTGAGGGCTGAACCCGCCAAAGGCAAAACACACAAAGGACTCAAACCTGCTTCAACTAACAGAGTAAAAACCAAGTAGGAACTAACAAACAGAAAATGGTGAAAAAAGAAGACCCAAGCTATTTTGGAAAAATGGTCACCCATGGGTGCTGTACTGCAGCTGACGGTTCAGCCTGCGGTAAAAATGCACACTGGTAGTAAAAGGTAAACCACTGCCACCAGCCATTTAAAGTATGTTAGTGTAACAAAAATTGTCACATGAGAAGTGGGATAGAGAATTACTAAATAACCCCAGCACTCCACATAGGGTTATAGACAGGGATCATGGTAGTTCACCCAACAAAATGTATTTAAGCATTCAGGGAAGTCCAAGGGACTTCTTAGTGGCACTGCACCTGAGGTGCTGTGTCACCATGCGAAAAAGCAGATGCCTATGGAGTTTGTCAGACTCCATAAAACAGTGAAACACAAAAATCCTAGTCAGGAAAAATACATGGGAGGGTGAGAAAAAGGTCCCACTCACACAGGAGGAAATAATCACAAGCCGTAAGTCCAGCAAAAGAGCTGGGGATCTGGGGCGTGGCTACGGGAGCCATGTGAGGAGTCGAGCTCCGGAAGAGCTCCTGCGATCCTTCACCTGATCCTGACCAGAAGTGCACATATGCATGCATTCATGCCCTGAAAATTTGTGTGCCCGTCTATGAATGCGGCGCACAGATTTTCTGTAAATCTGGAGCCTGGGCTAAGGAAGGGAACAGCGCTGCGGGCATCACTGAGCCCACGTACTCTGGGGCAGAGACCCAAAATGGCAGACGGGAGGAGCTAACAAAAGAGCCTGCTGGCAGAGTGCAGACAGTGTTGGTACTGCAGTGGAGAAAGACGGACGCTGGAAACGGCGCACTGGAGCCGCTGCACCACCCGCTGGGGCACTGATGTGCGGTGCCTGGAGGCTAGGAAACAGATGCAACCGCGTGGATCCCCAATTCAGAACGCCCCCAAGGCTGGCTGCAGCGGGGCACGGCTGCCCCTGATGCTGAGGTGGGTGCAGGATCGGCCGCACTGGACGGGGGAGACCCATCAGCGGACCACATTCCAGTAACGTTCCCATAGGCAGTAGAAGCGGCCCGAAGAGAACGCAGACGTGCTTGGGGAACCTGGGAGCCCCACGCACGAGAACATCGGATCGCTCATGGGAGCAAGAAAACAAGGACGGCCCGAGCACTCCTCTACAAGCAGGAGCCGCTGTGGGCACAACGGGCGAGTGAGCCCACGGCGAAATAACCTGGCTGGTGGGCAGGAGCACTGAATAGAGCACGGGATCCGCACAGCCCAGGTGGGTGCATGCCCCACCTGGGTGCAGCAAACAGAGTGGCGACATGCGCCTGGGGCACCCGAGGGGGGTAGGGTGCTCTGCACACCCCAGGGGCCACCAACAGTACACAATGCCGCACTGTACACTCTGGAGTGAGAGTGGCACCCGGGACAAAGAGGATGTAACCAGGTCAGCCGCGCACACACATCCACAGTGGCCATGGACGAGGCCTGGTGACCCTTTGCAGCACCGCACAGTGGGTACTGGTGTAGCACACAAGGCCAGAGAGGCACACGCACAATTTGACCCAAATGCTGACCTTGGGCCCCCAAGCATATGAACAACGGTGGTGGCAAGACAGAGAACACCGCAGAACACCGCCCACATGAGTGGGCTGCGCCCGTGACCCGCTGGGCCTGCAATGACACCCTGGAAGGACCACAAGCACTTGGGGGGTGTAGCCGCAGACCTGGATCAGCAGGAGCTGGGGCATACAGACCAGTGAAAAAAGAATTGTCTGCGCACAACCACGTGGGAGGACACAATTCACTCCAGGCGCAGACTCAGCAGCACAAGGAAACCCCTAACACAGCCCACCCGGGGCCCGCTTCCAACCGGGGACCATTTCTACGGAAGCCAGAGACCACACACTGTGGGGCTCACACACATAAGCCCGGAACATTAAGATGGCAAACAAACTGCCCAAACCAAAGGGCAAGCAACCCACGCTCGATGAATATGCCAGGACATTGCAGGGGGCGGAGGGGGCCAGGAGCAAGGATAGAACCCCCACCGGGGGCACAGACTCCACAAGCAAAGACGAGGAGATCATTTCAGCAATTGCAGACCTGAAAGTGGCTTTGGAAACCAAATTGGGATTGCCCATGGATGAACTGAAAGCGGCACTGGAGCTCAAAGTCGGGGCAGTACCGGAGGAGGTGAATCTCCTCCGGCAAGACGTCAGAGCGTTGGCAGAATGCACAGGTGACTTGGAGAAGGAATTGGCCCTGAACACAGCTGCATGTGCATCCCACAAATCCGAGCTCCACACCCTACAACAACGCGTGGGCAACCTGGAAAGCAGGGCGGAGGAGGCGGAAGGACGCGCCCGGAGGAACAATATACCTATTGTGGGATTGCCTGAAGGAGCCGAGGGACCCAACCCCATGGAGTATATCGAATCAATGCTGCTGCAAGAGATAACTGGAGGAGTGCTGACCCAGGGGTTCGTGGTTGAACGGGCGCACAGGGCCCTGATGAGGAAGCCACCACCGGGAACCCCCCCCCCAGGCCTGTGATTGCCAAGATCCTGAACTATCGAGACCGGGAAAAAATCCTAGAGCATTTCCGGAAGGGAGGAACAACACAAAGGGCATCGGCAAACATAACAGCATACCCGGATTACACCCTGCAGGTGCAACGGCGACGCATGAACTTTGGGGCAGTGAAGAGAAGATTGTGGGAAGCAGGCTACAAGTATATGCTGATCTACCCTGCAAAACTGTCTTCCACAAAAATAGAACAATGTTTTTCAAATCCCCGCAGGATGCAACAGAATGCCTGGACACGCAGAGCTGCCCCCAGGAATCGGGTATCCAGAAGGAAGATGGCGCAGATAAGTAGCATGGTGACTGTGGCACCCAGGGTGTCGCAGTCTCAAACATTGGGACTAGAATATATGACAGGGGACAGCCTGTCGGAGTAGAGCGACTAGGGCTATATATGTATGATCCTTGGGCATGGGAACTTAGTGAAAGGTGTTGGAGCCTAACGGAAACAGCCCTCACACCCCTATGAATAGATTAGTTAGATCACCGATAGACCGGTCACACCCTGCTGGGTTCCTGATCTCGGCATCCCGAGGCAGGACCAAACGCGGGGGAGCCTGAGATCCAGTGATGGAGCTGGGCACCAGTTGGGGTTGGGCAGGGTGGGGGGAGGGAAGGGGTTGTGTGCAGTGTATTAGAGTTGAGCATGGGGGGGAGGAGGGGTTATTTGGGGAGTTCATGTTGGAAGACGAAAGGGTTACGAGCCCAATTTCATGTCAACCTAGACTGGAGAGGAAACCTGGGAGGGGAGGAGGAGGGAAAATCCACACATGGCAATGGGCAGCCTTAGAATGGTAGTCTGGAACGTAAGAGGCCTCAACAGCTATGTGAAGAGGAATAAAGTAATGATGTACCTGAGGAGGCTGAAAATTGACATAGCACTACTACAGGAAACCCACCGTACTAAGGAGAAACTGGAGGTGGTTAAGAGAAAGTGGAGAGGGACCACCACAGGAGCCACATACTCTGCTTATGCATGGGGGGTGCTCACGTGTGTGGCACCTCATGTACCATTTCAGTTGCTTCAGTCCTCAATAGACCCAGATGGAAGAATGATAATGGTGCGGGTGGTGCTGGAAAACAGGGAAGTGAGCATTATAAACTCATACGCACCTAACCAAGACACAGCAGCCTACTTTAGGGCCCTGTATGGCAAAATTAGCCCCCTACTGGGCGGCACGATTATATGGGGAGGGGATTTTAACTGCACATTAAATCCCAAAATGGATAGGTCAGACGGGAAACTAGACAGACCCACCCCGGCTGCAACAGGCCCTGCTGAGAGACTTTGGACTAGAAGATATTTGGAGACAGCTACACCCGGAAGATAGGCAGTACTCACATTACGCGGCCCCACATAACCTGCACACGAGACTAGATCACATGTTTGCTGCCTCGGAGCTGGTAGGAGAAATGATAGGCTTGGAATATAAGGCCAGAGTACTTTCGGACCACTACCCCTTGGTTTTGGAGTGGAGGCACCCGCCCCCTAGAGCGAGAATCCCGATGTGGAAGCTCGGAGCCGAGACCTTGCAGGACTCGGGATTCCGCGAGGAGTTAAGGGAGGCGATTATTAAGTACTTCGACATTAATACAGGGAGTGTACAGTCAGAAGGAACCTTATGGGAGGCATTCACAGTGGTAGTACGGGTGCAGCCATATCTAAATCCAGAGGGCTCCAAGGGGGAATCGAGTGGGAGCTACAGGAGACAGAGAAGTAGTTGGAGGAAATAACGCAGAAGGGAGGCACCTCACAGGAGGATGATGAACGGGTAAAGCTGTTACAACAAACTAGCAGGGAGCACTGGGACAGATTATCTAAACTGAACTACAAAAAATACATTGAGAGGCAACATGCGGGGGGAGACAAACCGGGTAGGCTGCTGGCAAGGTTATGCAAGAATGAAACACCATGTCCAGTGGTCAGGGAGATAAAGGGCGAAGAAGGCCAGACCTGGGACACCCAGGAGGGAGTCAATGAGGGGTTCCTCAGATTCTATAAACGCCTGTATGGGTACACGAGGGAAGAGATGGGTCAAGAGATTCAGGAGACATTGGAAGACATAGCACTGCCCAAATTAAACGATCAGGAACGAGAGGACCTGGATGCCCCAATCACATTAGAAGAATTAGAGACGGTGATTCAGCACCTACCCACGTGTAAGGCCCCGGGGTCAGACGAGCTCCTTAGTGAATTTTATAAGACATATAAGCAGGAGGTGCTCCCCCCGCTGCTGGCTATGCTGAATGAGGCGTTCGAATGAGAGAGGCTGCCAGAGTCTCTTAGGGAGGCGGTGGTCATCCTGCCCCTAAACCCAGGCAAGCCAAGCATGGACTGTGGGTCATATAGAACCCTATTGATGCTCAACCAAGATAGTAAGATCCTCACAGCAGCGCTGGCAAACAGGCTCAAACGAGTTATAGGTAAACTGATACATCCTGACCAGCCAGGCTACATTCCGGGCAGGAATATAACCGACAACCATAGGAGACTCCACCACATTATCGAACAGAGAAGGACCCCGGCGAAATGGTAATAGTCTCATTGGATGACATTAAGGCCATCGACTCTGTCAGGTGGCCGTGGTTACTAGCGGCTCTGAAAGAATATGGGATGGGGCCGGGGTACCTGAGGTGGGCCAAAATGGTATATAGTTCCCCAATCGCCAGGGTCAAAACCAGCGCTATAATCTCACACAAATGGCAGCTTAGCAGGGGCACCAGACAGGGCTGTCCCTTGTCGCCCATGCTGTACATTCTTGCCCTGGAACCACTGGCAATTTGCCTCAGACAACAGTACGGGGAGATAGGGATCTGCACGAAGGGAGGATCACACCTCATATCATTGTATGCCGATGATATACTACTATACCTGCGCTTCCCAGAAGAAAACCTACAATATGTCCTGGATGTGATGGACCGTTTCGCCACCCTCTCGGGAATAGCGGTAAACCCCAAGAAATCAAGCATGTTCCTTCTGGGGAGATACACGTGAGCCGTGTATAGGAACCTACCAGTCTTGTCGATACCCTGGCAGACCTGGACATTCCGATATTTGGAAATCGACATATACCACACGGCCAAGGAGGAACACAAACACAACGCGGAAAGGGCAGTGGAGGGTATTAAGAATAGCATGGGGTTTTGGTCCAGGCTACCCCTGGCCATGCTGGTTAGGGTGGCTTTGATCAAGATGGTGGTCCTGCCCAGATTGCTACTTTTTTTTACGAACATCCCGTATATGCACCCCAAACGTTTTTTTGTGAAACTCCACAGTTTATGCAGGGGTTTTATATGGCATAACTCCAGGAATAGGGTGGCCCTTTGGAAGTTACAAAACTCGTGTGACAGGGGGGGGCATAAACCTACCGAACTTCGAGGTATACTATCTGGCGGGACAGCTCCAGTACGTGGCCAGATGGCTGTCCGAAGAAGAGACGGCCGAAGCCAAGCTATTGTATAAGGACACTGCCCCCTTCTTTCTTAGAGAGGTGGTGTGGTTGCCTAAATCAGAGTTGCAAGGAAGAGCAAAACTGTTGGCATTGGGCTGGGAAATATGGAGCAAGGCATGGCAAATAGTGGGAAACCCGACCCCATGCTCCCTGCAGGTGCCGCTAGTGACGCTATGTGGGGAGGATTTGTAAATGATAAAAGGGATCTGCAAATACTGGGAACCGATAGGCCTTGTGACCCTAGGGGATGTATGGCAGGAGGGGGAGGTACTAGATTTACAGAGATTGAGGACACCGGGGTGCACAAAGGCCAACATATCACTTATACAAGAATTATCAGACAGGTGCAAGAAAGGTGGCCTGAGGCCATGCTAGCCGGGCAACCTGAAGCGATTATCGAGACGATGTACGATATCTCGGAGGGTGGCCATGAAATATCCCGCATATATGAACTATTGATGACCAAGGTGGGTAAGGAGGTGCTCCAACTGAGGCGGGACTGGGAGGAGGAGGAGGGAGAACCCATGCTGGATGGACAATGGGATAGGGCCCAAAGGTACCACAAGAAGGTGTCCCGAAACGTGAGGCTACAGCAGATCCAGCTATATGCCACTCATAGGGCATACATGACCCCTAGTAAAATAGCCAGGTTTGGAAGGCCGGTGACACAGAAATGCCCAAGGTGCGGGGAGGTAGAAGCTGGGATGATACACATGTTTTGGGCGTGCCCGGAGGTGGCAGATGCTGGACAGAGGTCCAGCTATGTCTAGTCGGAAAAGGGATCACACTGGAGGTGGAGTCAGCTTGGGCATGCACGCTGGGGGGTTTTGCCAGACCACGCAACCTGAAGCACACCAGTAAGATGAAAGACCTGGCCTACATCCTGGCCCAACGGAGAACCGCAATGGGCTGGAAAGCAGCCCAACAACCCAGAATAGAGTTGTGGTGGGCTGACCTCCTGAAGTGGACAGATGCAGAAACGGCAGCTTGGTATGTAGCACTCAGTAGGGGAGGGGAGGAGGAAGTGGGACCCCTGTTAGCATGGAGACAACTGGTGGCCACGATGGTGGGATCCTGCCAGGCTGACTAAGATGATATGGGGGAGATCAATGAGGTAGACATGCCCGCAGATACGCAAGAAGGAGACATTGAAGCAGGGGCTCGAGTTAAGGGGGCGGGAGGGAGGAGGACTGTGACGCTTAACATGTGAATGTAATGATGTGATGCTTAAATGCGAATGTCCTCAACGTTTGTAATGTTTGGAGTGTTGTTAATAAAATAATAATTGTTTAAAAAATAAAAAAAAGAGTTGGGGGTCTCTAAAGTTGAAGGGAATTCGCACAGAAATGACAATTCTCCCTAACAAGCCAACATTTTCTGCCTAAGAGATTACCTATAACAAAACGCAGGCAGAGGGTGGTGTAAATTGTTATTGTGTCCATCTTCGCATATAAAAACTGCCTGCATACTTGCTAAAATTACCATCGATAAATGGTGGGGTTGCCACTACCGAACGACGATTTGCCAGTGTGCAGGGGAAAAGCTCAGTCCAAACCCAGAAATTACAACCTAAGGAAACAAAAACCGTATCGCAAAATGAATGTTACAAGTATGCACCGATGCAGGGGGCGGGGAGCATTATCGTAGACAAAACATTTGAAATAACAAACCACATTCAGTCCCCAGCTGTTGCCAAAAATCCCCAGAACAAAACAAAGGAAATGTATTTGTTTTTTTTACAAAAAATAAGACGCTACAGTGCGCCTGAACAATGTAGAGCATTCCCAGATTAATGTACGAGTCCACGAGGAGTACAACGTGAATCATTACGATCTGCTTTCCACCTTTGACGGGATCAATAGTAATTCCCTCTTTGAATTCTGCTATCAAGTCAGTAATTCTATGCGCCAAGCAGTGGAAGAAGATTGTGGTACTAAAAAACACGAACAACCTTTGCCTCCTGGTGTACCAATGAATTGATTTGATACTGCCTGCAGTTTACACCCTGCCTCTGGTCTTTAGACACAACGTCTTTCAGCCTCCCTAGACATGGTTATGAATGACACGCCACCATCATTGCACACGCTCCAATCTGGATCTAATAACCATACAAATAGCCAGCCTAACTTGTATAATCTAACAGAACCAAGTAGCAACATAGTGCATTTAGCAATCAAGATTTTATTGAAATTATGCGGGCGTATCCACGAGAAGGTGACGAGACAGGGCAACACATTATGGGTACACTTCTTGAGGCAATGCATTTTAAGAACACAATGAATACATATGTGGAGGGGGGTGGTGGCACACCAGAGCCGGAGCCAATAACCATTGAATCCCAGGAAGTGGGAACTATCAAGGGTCCTGCGGAAGATGCCTTATTGTTATTGTGATGTTAGGAGCGGGGGCGGTGTGGTGAGAAAACCGGCCCTCGCCGCTCGCAACGTTCGGGCCTTCTTCCGGCCCTGGGGCGCTGCGCGCAACACCTCAAACTCGCGGGCGCACAGAAGGACGCGACCACTAGGTATCGATTCTAATCCCGGACTGGCGCCGTGACGCCAGTTCCGGTTCTAACTTTATTTCCTGCTTCTGTGACACGTGACCTCCGTCTCACGGGGCACGTGACACCACATTCCTCCCCAAATTGGAGGTGCTTGCACGGCTGTCAAACTATACATTTTAACTGGTATTTAACACTAGGGTCAAAATTGCGGTTACAAACATGCACCGTAACATTTCGGTCAAAACTTGCGGTTGTATTCAGGGTTCGCCTCGGCGTGATCTTGGCTGGCCTATTCTGTCCACCACATATCCTTTGAGGCGGGATGACGGCTGTGGCTTCTCCCTCAGATGATATTGTGTGTTTTTTTTTCCGCGTACTCCTGTTGTGGGGGACAGGGTCTCGTCTCCTCCTGTTTGCTGATGTGAACTGTCTGATGTTCCTGGGGTGGCTGTGTTCCTTGGCACCGCTTGGTCGGAGGGTGAGGGCGGTGTTTCTGTTTCTTCTCTCGGAGGTGTCGACCGTTCTTCCCACTGTTCTGGGGGTACTTTCCTGAAGTGCGACACGTTTCTCGTCACTGTCTCTCCTCCTCGAGTGGCTGTGACCATGCTGTGGTTTGCGGTGCTCACTGTCGATGGTTGGAGTTCGAAGTTGAGGGACATCTTTTTTTGTGGGGCACGGTTCCTGACGATGACGGTGTCCCCTGGCATCAGCTCTCTGTGGCGGGCTCGCCTGGCGATGCTTTCTTGCTCATTTCGCCTCTGCCGCCTGGCGTCTATGGCGGGGATGTCGGGTTCCGGTGCTATCCATCGGGGCTGTATGGGCAGCTCCGCCTGTATGGGTACGCCTAGCATGAGGGCTGCCGGGCTGATGCCTGTGGAGGAGTGTGGGGTTTGTCTGTGTGTTCTCAGGAACCGGTAAACTGTTTTCAGCCACGGGCGTCCCTGTTCTTTTGAGATCCTGATGACTTTGTTGAGCGACCCCATGAATCTTTCAGCGTCTCCATTCGCTTGGGGCCACCTTGGGGTGATTCGCTGGTGTTTGACGTTTACTTCTTTGAAATATTCACGTAATTCTTGACTGGTGAATGATGGTCCGTTGTCACTTCTCACTTTTCTCGGTATCCCGTGAGTGGCAAATATTTTTTCGAGTGCGAGGATGGTGGTCTCTGCATTGGTGGATGCTACGTGCTCCACCTCCGGGTATCGGCTGAACTCATCGATCACCACGAGGAGGTATCCCTCCCCGGCAATCGTGCAGTGGTCCATGCTGACCGCGTCCCAGCGTTTGCAGCTCCTTGGGGCACTGCTGATGGGTTCGGGATTTTCCGGTCTCCTGGATGCTTGGCAGGCTGCGCAAGCATCTACTAGCTCTACCACTTTTTGTTGCATGTTCGGCATCCACATCCTGGACTTCAGATAGGCGTTGGTCTTAACCATACCTTGGTGTCCACTGTGTGCTAGGAGGAGGGCCCTTTCTTCTAGTGACTCGGGCACTATGATCCTGTGTCCCTTGAGTTTGACACCTTCAGGGGCTACCGAGAGTTCATGTCGAATTCCAAACAGGGCTCTGAGTTTGGCTTGGGCTGGCGCGGTGCGCTGGGCCATTGACGTAAGAAAGGTCTTCCAGTTTCCTGATCGGATGGTATCGGCAGTATGTTGTAGGATGGTGTCTGCTTCTGTTTCGGTGGCTACTTCGTGCAGGGTCAGGGCCCTTGGTCTTGCGCAGGTGACTATGTGGCAGACGTGCTCGTCGGTTTCTTTCGCTTGACGCCTCTCGCTGTCGGTAGCAGGCCGCGGGTGGCGGGATAAGTAGTCTGCTGGGTTGTCAGTTCCAGGGCGGTATTCCACCTCAATGTTGTAGGGTTGCAACTGCAGCATCCACTTCTCTATGCGCGCAGGTGGGTGGGGAGCAGACCCCCGGAATATTGGGATCAGCGGTTTGTGGTCTGTAAGGACTTTTGCTCGTTTGCCTAGCAGGTACACTTTGAAGTGTCGGCATCCCCATAGAATGGCTAGGGCTTCCTTTTCTATGTGGGCATAGTTTTGTTCAGGTTTCGTGAGAGCTCTGCTGGCAAACGCCACGGGGAACACGTTTCCTTCGTTGTCGGTCTGTGTTAAGACTGCTCCGAGGCCGACAGGGCTGGCGTCGACCAGAAGTTCGGTTTGCCGGTCGGTGTTGAAGAACGCCAGTGGTGGACGCCGAAAGGGTGTCTTTAATCTGTTGGAACGCCTTCTGGTGAGTTTCGGTCCATGCCCACGTTTGGTCTTTCTTCGTGAGTTCTCTGAGCGGGCTTGCTGTGCTGGCGAGGTCGGGGATGAAACGTGCACAATATGTTGCCATTCCCATGAAGCTTCGGACTTCGGAGGCTGATTGAGGTGCTTTGGTGTCTTTTATGTCCTGTACCTTGGATGGGTCTGGGGACACGCCCTTGGCGCTGAAAATATGTCCGAAGAAGCATATCTCCTGATTCTTCTAATCTTGATGGGACTGCTTCCAGTCGTTTGCGGTGATCTCTTTTGTTCGACGCGTACACAAGGATGTCGTCACTGATGTTGGTAGTGCCTTCTAGCCCTGTGATGACCTTGCGGATTTCATGCTGGAACACTTCCGCAGCGGACGATATTCCAAAGTTGAGGCGTTTGTACCTCATCAGGCCGAGGTGAGAGGAGAAGGTAGTGATATATCTCGACTCTCTGGCCAGTCTCAGTTGGTGGTAGCCTGATCTGAGGTCGAGTTTGCTGAAGATGGTGGCTCCGGTAAGGTCTACGATGAGCTCGTCTCAGTTTTTCTGAGGATATCCCGTTGATGATCTGGAGACGGATGGCGAACTCTTCATCCGGGAACTCGCATCCTACTGCCATTTCTCGTAGGCGAGCATGGAATTTGCCTACGGTCTCTTTCTCGCGCTGCCTCGCCATGCAGAAATGAAAGCGTTCATAGTCCGGGTTGAGGTCAAGTTTGAACATGTTCGTAAGTGCGGCTTTGGCTGCGTCATAGTTGTTGTCGTTGCCCCGGTTCGGGGTGACGTTGAACAGGCGTAAGGTGGCTGCTCCAATGTTGAGTAGGAGGAAAATGCGCCTCTTTTTCGCTATGGTAATGTCTCTCGCATCCAGGTGCATCTCAAATTGTTGTAGCCAGATCTCCCACCTTATGGCTGCACCCGTGGTAAAAGGGTCAAAAGGTGGCATAAACGTCGTTTGTGTTGGGTCCAGGGGGTCCAGGGTGAGGCTCCTTCTGGATGACGCGCCTATGCTGGCTCTCGTGGGACTAGTGTTTGGGCTGGACATGTTTTGGAACGCCTCTTGCCGTATTGTATGTTCGCTTCTCCCTTGCCACTGTACTCCTTACTTGGTTTTAGGGCGTGGTACCTCTCACTGCGCGGTGGGCCTTGTGTTCTTGGTCCTCTGCACGTGGAGTGTTTGGAGGTGTTGGGGGGCGAGATGCTCGCTGCGCTTTGGCTTGTTGGGTGCCTCCCACTGTTTTCACGGAGGCAGAGGATTTCTCTGGAGCGGTTGTGTGGATCTTTTTTTTTTTTCCCGCTTGCACGTCGTGGGTGGGTTGATGCTACGCGGCTCCGCGTGTGTTTCAGGGTGCGGGCCGATCCGGCTTCGTCGCCAGTGTGATGTTACGAGCGGGGGCGGTGTGGTGAGAAAACCGGCCCTCGCCGCTCGCAACGTTCGGGCCTTCTTCCGGCCCTGGGGCGCTGCGCGCAACACCTCAAACTCGTGGGCGCACAGAAGGACGCGACCACCAGGTATCGATTCTAATCCCGGACTGGCGCTGTGACGCCAGTTCCGGTTCTAACTTTATTTCCTGCTTCCGTGTCACGTGACCTCCGTCTCACGGGGCACGTGACACCACAGTTATCTTTAAATGATCCTGCATGCCAAGAAAGGCGTTTAAAAATACTATTGTTACGGCTAAACGCCTCTAATAATCCACCCGCTCGATCAATAGTCTTAGACACCCAACCCTTAAATTCAATTATTGTCTCTGCGACAAAGGTCCCTACCCAGTCAAAGAAAGCCAAGAAGAAGGAAACGCGGCGTAAAAAACATCTTCATCAAAGTGGGGGAACCTTAACAAGTTGGCTATTGAAAGATCACTACACCAGCCAAGCCCCTCCGCTAACTGAGGATGTACTGGTGGTCTGTATTACAAGTGAGCGACGTGCATTGACTTCCCCTTGTGTGATTACATCAGACCACATAAATGCACAAGTACCTGATTCGGGGAGCGTAATCCAACAAACTCCTCTTCCTTCCAATCCAGAATCAGACAGTCGGATAGTGACCATTACTCAGGTGCAATCCACTGCTAGGAAGGAAGCAATCAAACGCCCGATTCTGTTGAAGTTATTCGTAAAAATACCATCTCTTTGCATTCTTAATTCCAATGATTTTGACTTTGTGCAACCTTTGGGTCGGCAATATGACAACATGACTAATATCCATTGCTCGTTGCCGTTTACTGCGTCTTTGATACGGGCCCAAGCAGCCTCACTGGAATTTCTTGGATACAAACACGCCTGGTCACTCCCATTTTCTAACGGACACCGGATCCCTAGACATCCTTGCGAACTCTAACATTTTTTGTTACATGAAACATGGTTATGTCAGCCCTTTTATTTGGATGTACATGCAATCTATCGGGCCCTAGCAAATAAGGGGCCGATTGGACATCCCTCGGACGTTTTATTAATAGGGGTCAGACAAGACCTCCCCTTCACACTTATTAAGCCTATAGACGCAGGGGGAAACTTCATGGTGGTGGAGGTGGGATTACTACAGGGGGATACTCATAAAAGAATGTTAATGGTATGCATTTATGACCCCCGTGGATGGATGAAACACAGTCCATCTTCGAGTATATTGATAATCTCATAATGTCTTGGGTGGAGGACCTGGAGTCTGATATCCTTTTGGGAGGCGACCTGAATGCAAGATGTGGTGAATCTGTTTTTAGGGTGAACTTCCCCCATATATAGAACATAAATAATCTGATGTTGAAAGAATCGAACATTAAGGGACATGAGCGGCTCCACTTCCTTACAGAGTGGGAACTCACTCCCCTTAACGGTAGTCTACCAAATGACAACCCTCGCAAACTGACTTGGTATGTGGGAAAGAAACGTGGAATCCTGGACTATTTATGTGGGAATGTTCTGCTGTTGGAATGTGTGTCATCATTGTGTGTTGTCTCAACTCAGTGCACTGACCATGGTATTCTGGAACTTCATCTAAAAGGAATTGGTGGGGAACCTAGGTTAAAGGCACCTGGGGACTTCGAGGTAACTCAGGCGGGCAATAGCATTCGCTGGTCTGCCGGTAATATTAGGAAGGCCTGTAAGGAAGTCGCTGATATTTCAATAGACAGCCTAAACTGCTTGTCTTAGACCAACGCAGAAGGTATTGAATTATGGATTCTTGAAACAACTAGAAGAGTAGAGGCTCTGAAGGGAGGACCTCAGTCCTCGCTGGGCAATAAAAAGACAATACCTTTCGACATGGAAATACAACTAGCTAAGTGCAAGCTCCGCAGAGAGGTGCGATTCATAAAACTATGCTCACATTCTGTGCAATGTGCTGTGGTTAATATTAAAAGGCTAAGAATCTGTATGGAAATTGGCATAAAAACCATAAAGCAGAAGGTTTAACATATAAATGGCAGCAGCTATTAAAGGTAATGCTGAGCCATCTTCTAAATACAATGTGGCGTACGCTCTCTTTAGCTAAGGATCCGAAAGAGGAGAAAAAAATAATAAAGCCAATTCCCCAAAAAATCTGGCGGGAGTTCATTGAAGCAAAGATGTTTAAACAAGGACAACATTCAATCAACATCTCGGACATTATGTATAAAATTGATCGCAGCCATTATAAAATACAATTCATTACCATTTCAAATTCGAATCCAGAAATAATACTGAAAAAAGCGAAAATTCATTATGTGTTAAAGATTTTAAACACAAAACACGTAGAGAATGTTTAGCTGAACATCCATAAACAAATCTGCCAAGGTTTCAATTTCATTCAGGCAGAATCTACATACTCTTTCCTTTCGAGAAATATCCTGCCTACTACCCAAAATCTCCTGTGTTGCGTATAAATTCAATTTTATACGTAGAAAAGGGTTCCATGTGAAAAGCTTGCTTCAAAAAATGCAGTTGTCACAAAGAATTGTGGTTAAAAAAAGGCCCCTGCAGCCTCTAGACCCATTATATCATTCAAGGGAAGCAGGGGACATTCCCTCAACTCCACTGCCCCTGTGTAGTATAATGGAGACACTTTTACCGGGTCACCACTGGCTTTTTGCCGCGTTTTGTTGTGAAAACTGCCTTTTTGGCTGCAACCTTTTCACTGTACACCAAGAAAAGCCATCATCCATTTATTTATTTGGAAATTTAGTTAACTATTTAGGTAACATCCTACTGACTTTATCTATTACTACCGGATATGAAAATAACTTAAATGTTCCAGCCTGATTGCAAGACTGAACCTAGATTTCCATGTGTCATTTCTTCTTAACTCCCAAAGGATCGTCAAGCAAGTGCTGAGTTGACACATTCACTGAATCTAAAATAGCAGTGCAATCCTGGATCCAAACATTCAAAGAATTAGAAGCTCCAGATTTCATCAAATTAAACAGATCTAGGTATAACAAATTTGGGGGAGGATCCATTATATTTCTAAGCAGTGTCAATTGCTTCTAGTTAATACTACGCTGGATTGAAAGAAGACCCACTTAATATCTCAGTAATTCTGTAGGTATCGAATTGGGAAGATGTAGGACTTTTTTCCAAAATATGCACTTCAATCTCATCCAATCCATTTTAAATTTTAATGGCAAAATGTCCGCACCATAGGTGATTTTGGGTAAAACGTCCGAATTATAGAATCTAACTGTAGGTAACAAAGAGACCTGCCCATATTTCCCACTTATTTTCTTCATTTGGGAGGCCAAAGCTGTGGCAGAGCGGCAGATTATATCCATACTGTCTTTTTGGTTTATAGTACCTTTAATAGTGAACCCCAAGTATTGCCATTGTTTTACTCTAGTCACCACATCACCATTTAAATTCCATTGGAATGAATTACATTGCTTATGCTTTTGCGAAATCATAATTTTGATTTAACCGTATTAATGTCTAAGCAATTTGCCTTCTTGAAGGGCTCAAAGGAATGTGGGCTACATTGAAGGCCTATTGGGGTCTGATCCATAATTACTAAATCATCAGCGTAGCACAGGGACTGTATATGTAGGTTAGATAAATGGGGAGGGAAAGCATTTGGCTGTACCAAGGCAGAAACAAGAACTGTTCTATAGATATTAAAAAGAGCCAGAGCCAGGACACAGCCCTGCTGCAAACCTCTAGAAATCAGATTTGAGAGTCTTCCCTCGGAGTTCAAGTGCACTTGTACCTCGGTATCCAAGTGTAAATCTCAAGAAGAGCAATCAAATGGGTTGGGCATGACCACTTTTTTTTACATACTCCTTAAGAGCTCCCTACTGACCCAATGGAAGACCGTCGCAAGGTCTATGAATGCCAAGTAAATTGGCTGGTCAGATCGGTAGACTTCATTTTGAGTTAGAGCACGAATTCGGCCATTGATGGAAGTGCTCAGCCTCTTTTCTAAAGCCTGCCTGTGCCTTATCTATATATTTCACAGCACTCATCAAATGATTTAATTCCTCTAAAATGATAGTGAAAGTTTTTTACAGTAAGAATCTAAAAGTGTTATGGGCAATGCTTAATTTGTGGGGGGTTTCCCAGAGCCCAGCCCAGGCAATTATTTCTGAGCCCTGGCTCTTGTTTTCTTAGGCTGTCTGATTATGATGTGGTGTTTTGACAACTTTATTGTTTTAACTCTCATTCAGTAGTTGTCCCACAAACAAGCAATAGCAGTGTGCACTAGCCACAGTCTCTTTCCTCTGGGCCGGCTCATTATTAATCATGAACATGAGGATCCAGGTGGGCAGGACAGGACTAGTTATCAAATGTCATGGCCAGCAATGAGCTGGAAGGTGGCAATGCTGGGTGCTTGTGTGATGCTGGAAATGCATTGGAGGGACAGGGCCTACGTATCCTTGTCTTTTACTGTTTTGTATTGTGTGTTCTGTCGTGTTTTCCACGCAGGAGTTCATGTGGGACTCCTGGCGGTTCAGCTCGCTCTTTTGGTTTTGGTGAACAGACACATGGGATACCCTTATGGCAACCATGGGGTGGGGGTACAACCCTGTGCCCCTGGTGTATGTTTTTGGGCACCTGTGTGTGGCCCACAGAACAGGGTACGGGCTGGTGGCAGCTCTGTGCTGAATTAACTGGTGCCCTGAGTATCCTCCATTTTGGGATGCCAAGGCCCTGTCATTGGAATCGGTAGATTCCTGATGGAGACAAGATGGACCCAGGGCCTCTTGCCTTCCATCGCCTGTTATCTTGATCTTCCCGAAGTCCCGGAATCACTGACTCTGTCCCTTCCCCCTGACTGGATGTTGGGTGGAAGTTCCATATATGGTAGTATGGGGAAGTGCTGACCAGACTGGCTGGATACTTCCCAACAACTGTATGTTGTGGGTACACCTGTGGGTGGGACCTGGGTGAGTGGAGTGTGTGACGAATTTGCACTTCTTGTTGTGGATGTCTGGTTTCTGGTGTTTGACACAATGACTGAGACAGCCCTGCGCGAAACTGGTATGAATGCAGTGTGTAGTGTTGAATGGCACGGTACTTGTCTGAATTCACATTCTGTGTTGTGAGTGTCTGGATGGAGCAGAATGGCCTGAATGCACCGTGCGCCTGATTGGCTGACAGACTGCTGAATGCCCTTCGTAGTGATTGGATGCTCGAGTGTGACCCAGCGGAATTAATGGGAGATCAACAATATATCTGGGGACCTCTCACTGCTAGGAATCGTGTTCAGAGCTGAAGTCCAAACTACGAAGAGTAACAGGAGTGAAACTGATGCTTGACCTTGAAGCCCTGCTAGAAGAGAAGAATTGCTGTTGCTCTCCTTCATCAATCTGAAAGTTGCTGTGCCTACAAGGACTGACCCAGAGAGGACCTGGTAAGGCGCCCTCTTCCCGAGCTACAAGGGACCATCATGCACCAGCTGATATTTGCCAAAGCTCCCTGGTAGACAGACCTATGACAGGCTGCCGACTGGAGACGGGGACCGCCATGGAATCCCAAAGAGAAGCGCCTGGACTGTTGTTCGCCACCATCGACGACCGGTGCTGCTGTGCTCCCATTGCCTAAGAACTTTTGATCCAAGGACGCTCTCGTCTGCATCAGCACCCATCTGATCCCACTGGAGAAGGCCAGGCCGTCGACGCGCCGAGGAGTATCCGCCGGTGGGTTTCTCGCCACCCAAAGACCACAGAGATGCTGACGACTCGACGCCCTTGCTGGACCACAGTTCTTCAAACTCTTTGTGGTCCAGAACTATTGACATCGAGGTGCCCTGCACGCCTCTTCCTTGCAGGACGTTTACGCTTCCCCGTCGACGAGCACTGCTCGGAAACAAGCTGCCACTTCACCGTCGTAGCTCACCCTGTTCTCCGTCAGACGTTTGATGACCCGTGACTCCTGCCTTAAAGGGAGGGCACTCAAGAAGGGCTGTCGATTCCCCGATGAGGAACGCTACAATGCCAGTTACTTTGGGGTTGCAGAACTATTGAGAAGTCTCTTGTGGACAATATATGGACTGGGCTTGTGATATATCTTTATTCTACAGGTTGCCCAGGTGGAGGGATCTCCACACACAACTGTGTCTAACGGTAGGGGCCAGTATTCTGCCAATTGTTCGAACCAACTTCTTTCCTCTTATATCTATTGTTGTTTTCCTTTATGACCTGATTTGTGTGACATTTAACCATACAGTTGATGCACTTTAAAGAGATCTAATAGTAATCGTGGTACCACGTAGAACTGCATATCTGCCATTATAGATAACCGAGTACAAAGTGAGTTATTGTGATATTGTACATAACCTTGAATATTAATTATATAAAGACTGTGTTTTAACTAATACAGTGTGCGGACATTCCTTTGTGGGTGCTTGGGGACTACACTGTACTTAAGAACCAGCCCGCATCACCTCCTGAGAAGCTAGGCCTTGATTGCTCGACCACGCACCAATAATAGAGAATCTTGGCATGGGGTCCTCTGTGCCTCTCCTCTACCATATAGAGAGCGGAAGTACAGACCCCCCCTCCGGTCTTTCACAACTTGCACTGGCCATGCCTGCACACTGCTCCAGTCATCCTGCATAACACTGCTCCTGCTCTGCTACAGTAATGACCAGCAACACTACCAGTGGAGGGAATTACTGAGAGGGAATCATTAAGTCAATCAATGAAACATTTTGATATTGACATACCATTTGATGATGAGGATAAATATTTTGTCATTGAAAAAACAATTTGAAATCGATGTACTATTTGAGGAGGAAAGAATTTTGAAATACGAGAAAATTTGAAACTGAAATCATTGGTTGATCATTGCATTATAAGTCAATACAATTGGGGCGCAAAACAAAGTATACCCACGTATCTGTTTAACACTACCAGTGTAGTTTGAGAACAAAAGGACGGTCACCAGCCTGAAGCACCAACACAAGGGCAAAGCCAGAATAAAGGCAATTGTCTATGAAGAGTGCCTGGCATGAGTACCAACTGATACACAACGATTTTGCAGTATTTGATGGGCAAGGTCAACAGTTCAGTCATGTTTCCCTGCAGTCAATTTACCATAGGAGCAAAGAACATTTGACCTTTATTTCTGTGGATAGATTGTCAACATTTTCCACTTGCTGTTAACAATGAGGATGTGTCTATGATATGATAGGTTATTTATAACGCGCTTAATACCCGGAGGTTTCTACGTGCGGACCGTGGATGGAACCTGTGTTGCTCTGTGTCGTCTTGCTTCCAAGGCGAGCATGTTGCCCCTGAGCTATCCTCCCGAGACACGGGAGAAAAGAAGCCCTTAAACATGTGTCTTTAACAGTGGTGGAAATGGAAAAAATGTGGTGGGGGATCCCACAACACAAGGGCCGGGGTGGGTGGTGCCCGAGAGGGCGTGGTCTACAGGGGGTGGGGCTCGTAGTAGACTTCCAGCAATGTTGGAATACTTAAAAAAAAAAAAAAAAGCAAAGCGCCTGCGACGGCACCATTGCCTTTTACCACCGGCTTTGGCACTGGTGTGTAATGCACAATGCTCGCTGTGTGTAATGCACAATGCTCGCTACATGTACAACTAAAAGGAATCAGTTGTACATGTACGAGCATTGTGCATTACAGACCAGTGCCAGAGCCGCGGTAAAAGGCAATGCTGCCGACGCGGGCACTTTGTTTTTGACTTTTTTGTTTTTTAAGTATTCCAGCGCGGTTCATGGGCTTGGGCGGCTGACTCGGGCCGATCCCGAGATCCGGCTCCATATCTGGTTCCGGATCTCGGATCCGCCGAGAGCCGGCCCAATGACCAGCACTGGTCTTTAACAAGCATGTTATTTTCTTTTATATTGATTGGTATCTATAAATTGCACTTCTGCGGAAGCGCGTCTTTCACCCACAATAACTGGTCGAAATTGCCGCTTTCACCCTACATACACCAACATTGTGGGGAACTGCCATGGATGGAGGCAGGCAGGAGTGGGCTGGGAGTTGCCACCCCCCCCCCCCCCCCCCCCCAGTGCTAGAACATATTCCAGGATATAGTCGATCGCCCTTCTTTTAGTGAAGGGAATACGATACTGAAGCTTCCAAGAGCCAGGCAGCATGGCACTGGAAATTAGTTGACATTATTAGTGATCTCACGAGTTCCATAGTGTTCTGCGTGGGGGGCGGGGGGCTTTGGGGGAGTTAACAAATTGCCACTCAGTGCCATGCTGCAGTTTACTGCGTTTGTCATGGAGCAAGGGGACAACCGCTCTCCTAAAAGTTTGTTCAACTTTCGAGGGGTACGTCGAAAAGCATGGATCGTCCTTTGTGAATCTGATTGCAATATGCGATAGGCGGGGGGGGGTCCTAATGTTAGACACACTTGGAACACTTGCAATATTTCTTGGGAGTTAAGCTGTGCAGACTCATACATTAAACTAATGGGGAGAGGGATGGATGGGGGGCAGGGGGGCGGGAGGCTTTCAATAATGGGTTCTTGTCCGGGTCACTCCATTGCACCGGCCTGGACCCCCCACTTTGCCTTGTCCCCCAAGCTGATTTAATACTGTGTGATGTAGCATTATAGTCTGACCTGGAGTTTGAAATGCAGTCCCCGTTGTGCTGACATTCGAAGCTTAAATTAGCAGCAAAGCACCCAATTAACAATAAACCTGCGGGTGTCATCAGTTTCCCAAGCCCCTCACCTCTCTCTGGCTAACGAGCGTGGCTTTCCACGCCGGAAAACAACGGCCCTTTCTCGAGGCCGCCCCTGTAAAGCGCCACCTGCAGCGCGGAGCTTAAAAATAGTTTTTCAGTTGTGCACACGCTCTGCTGTTATTCGTTTTTCTCGGGAAAATAGCTCAGGTGCAACGCACGTCTTGAAAGCAAGATGACACGGAACAACACAGGTTCGATCCCTGGTCCGCGCTTAGAAACCTCTGGGTATTAAGCGCGTTATAAATAACCAATTACAATTACAGTAGGGCCCATGGCTTGTGTGTTGGAATTGTGTTTACCGATGGAACAGTCAAGGCCTGGGACTTTCTATTTAGCCAAACCAGTTATTGATTTTTCCTTTCTCTTCTCTTCTTCAACCCATTGAAAAGCACTTAAAGTGACAGATAATATCGCGTTTCTTTTTCTAGCGCTTCCGGTTGAATTCCTCCTGTTTCTGTGCGCTGTAGTAATTCATAATTTAACAGCACTCTATTTACTGAAGCCTGAAAGAGAAAAGACTGAACCAGGACAGCAAGGGTTTAACCCAGCGACGGACGGCAGGTTGCAGTCAGATCGTGTAAGTGAGGGCTTGACTTGCTGAGCTATTTTGCACCTGCATCCCTCTTCTGAGGCCAGTCCAGTTTTGGCAATCGCTACCATAGCGACACACTTCATGTGCACAAGGAAGGGTAACCTGTATAACTCTGGGAAGTCAGGCTCTATGCACACATTTTCAAAACAAGAGCAGTTTTTTCCCCCAGAGAAAGCACAATATAAATGATATATAAAAATACCTTTTTAATTCAGTGTTACCTCCCGCGGTACTTATTTCAATAAATGAACCTCCCAGGTTATTAAGAAAAAAAAAGATAATCTATTAAAAATTCATGTGTCTTGCCTTTTGAGGCTGCTTCAATCTCTGCCGTGCCCCATTGCCAGAGGTGCCATGCATTTATCGCCGCCACAGTCCGGCTGCGGTTATCTTATAGGCTGAGTAGTGTGGGCTCCCCTTCGCTCTAATTCTTAAACCCTGGTAGCCCTGATACATCAATAATCGTACAGACAGGGTTTTTGTTCGTGGAAAAATTATGGCAGTAGGCTTGTTTATTTTCTACAGAAAATAACACCAAACAATAATCATAACAACCAAAAATAACACCAACTTGCTTTTGGGCATTTCGTGTCCAGGGGGTGTAGATGCCCAGCCTTCTCCTTGGCTAGACTTAGTTACCCGGGGCATCCGTTCCTGGACACGTGCCGCTTCCTACGAGTTTCTGCAACCGTGTACCGAAGAAAGAACTCAGCGTTCCTGTTCATTGTTCTTTCTCCTCGCCTTTTCGCTGGGTGGGTTGGGTGGCAAAACGTTTCCTTCTCCCCCTTTTCCAGGCCCTGGGAGCTTACCCGAAAGAGGTGAGCTCCTTACCTGGTTGTGCCTATCCTTCTTTTCGTTGGGGTACTTATACGCCCTTGGCCCATTGTTGTACTTCTGGGGGGCTGGACTTTCTCCTGCCCCCCTGTTGCTTTTACCTCACACCTTTCCCCATGTGTGTTTGTGTTCCCTTGGCAACGCCGCGGGTGGGGGTGCCGCTTGGCTGCCCCTCCCCTTGCAGTTTGCGCCGTTTGGTTCCCCCACCCCGCGCCTAACCCCCCAGGCCCTCTATCGTGCTGCACTTTGTGCCGCACGGGGCCTGGGGCATAGGCTGAGTAGTGTGTGCTCCCCTTCGCTCTAATTCTTAAACCCTGGTACCCCTGATACATCAATAATCGTACAAACAGGGTTTTTGTTCGTGGAAAAATTATGGCTGTAGGATTGTTTATTTTCTACAGAAAATAACACCAAACAATAATCATAACAACCAAAAATAACACCAACTCGCTTTTGGGCATTTCGTGTACAGGGGGTGTAGATGCCCAGCCTTCTCCTTGGCTAGACTTAGTTACCCGGGGCATCCGTTCCTGGACACGCGCCGCCACACCTGAGTGGGTGTCGCCTCGGCCGCTCAGGTCTCCCCAAAAAGCGCCCCTATCTGCATCCTCGCTCTGCTAAGGCTCTAAAAATGTTATCTGTAAAAATTCCCATCCCTTTGTTGGATAGGTGTACCCCGTCCTGGTGGAACATCTCTGGGTTGTTCTGCGACAAGCCATGCTTTATAAACTGAAGCCCTATGCTCCTACAGTACTTTTCTACCGCCTTGTTGAGCTTTTTCCTTGCAACTTCGATTGCATGCCTCCTGTGCGCCCCGTACCAGACTCTGCGGGTAACTATCTCAGACATAAACATTTCGGTTTTCCACCAGCAGTGTGCTATAGCCCTTAGGGACTCGCACATGTTGCGCATCAGTTCGCCCCTATTTGTTTTGACCAGGTCATTACCACCAAGGTGGATTACCAGATACTCCGGGGGGTCCCTAAACCCGATCAGGTCCGATAACCGATCGTGAATGTCCTCCCAATGCATTCCTGGGAGGCCCCACCAGGATGTTATTTTCTTTTTAAAATGCAGGCCCTCTTTGAAGTCTTCGTTCCACCTGCCTGCCCGTGTCACAAATGAATGGCCGACTATCCATGCCGACTTGTAGGGGCTTGTATCTGCATGGGTGGATAGGAGAGAAATCATATCAAGTTTTCTCCTACATATCTTTTGAAGCATTGTGACCTCCACCCCCCGATTTTCTTTACGCCTTTCGCTCCCAGACCTCCTGCCCATGCCGACGTGGCTGCCCCTATTCTAAAAGAGTGGGTCCCAAACTCCGCTGCATCCCACCCTGCTTCAGCTATAGTTTTCTTTAGCGCTGCTTGGAACTGGTATCTGCTGAGCGCCCTGCCGTCCCTGTGTATCAGTAGCTGCCCCCCGACTTCCGGCCGTACCTCGATAAACTCCTGGGTGATGCACCTGGGACAATGCTCCCTATCCTTAATGCAATTCAGCTCTATTGTTCTACCTTTCCCCATCTGGTCTGTTTTCGATTTCTTCAGTAATATCGACATGCCTTTGGATCCTATGCTGACGTCGCCTCTTGCTAGCCCGTCCCCTGCAACTGTGTTGCGTGCTACCAGTTCCCCAATCCTAAAAGCCCCATTATACGCTAGTGCAAATGCCGCCCTGAACAGCCTTGTCTCATAACTGTCGCTACACGTACTATGCAACAAATGTAACAGTTTAACAATTTTTCCAAAATTAGGGGTCTCCTGCTGTCTGGTTTCTTTCCCTTCAATTTTGCCCAGCCCTTCATTGCATATTTTGTCCGTGGGCTAACTGTTGGGTCTCTCACCCCGGCCACCTTAGATGTATATGCGACTGCGGCCAAATGTGCTGCCGCCCAGCTTTTTCTTTTCCCTTGTGCAAATGCTTTCTCCAGGAAGTCACACATTTTGGAGATTCTAATCTCCCCCACTTCTTGCAAACCAGTTTCCTTTAACACATTATTTACATGCTTCTTGTATTGCTTACCAGTTTTGTATGTTATAGCGTTCCTGGCCAATCTTTCTATCACTTGACCTTGCACCTCCTCTTCTGAGTCAACCTTGTAGTTGACCGTTTTTCCTCCATTGCTTTTAATGGGACCCATGCCCTCTGTGGCGTGGGCATTTTTATCCTGTTTGCATCCGGCCGCAGCTCTCGGAACTTGTCCCACTGGAAACGAGACAAGGCGTCAGCGACCACATTTGCTTCTCCGGCAATATGCCTCGCCTTTAAGACCACATTATTATTCAAACAACCCAATGTTATTGCCCTCATTAATTCCAAGACCAGCGGCATGATGCTCTTCCATTATTTATTACATGCACTACTGCCATGTTGTCTGACCAAACATTTAGCTCTTTGCTATTTAGCTCTGCCTCCCATGCACACGGTGCTACCCAGATAGGAAACAGCTCCAGTAATGTAATATTACTCGTCCAAGCTGCATCCTGCCATGCCTTTGGCCACTTTTCTGCGCACCAATCTGTCCCCAATATTGCGCCAAAACCAAATCCCCCGGCTGCATCTGTAAATAGCACCCTCTTGCTCTCTTCGTTTATTGGTGAGCGCCAGATCGATGCTCCGTTGAATGATTTAAGGAATACACCCCATACCTCCAAATCTTTCTTGATTCCCCCGCCAATTCTGACTCTGTGGTAGCCCTCTTTCGCCCCTCTTGTTCTCTGTTCAATCCTTCTTTGGAATATCCTGCCTTGTGGTATAACCCTACCAGCAAAGTTTAGTTTACCTGCCAGTGATTGCAATTCCTTAACCGTGGCCTTATTTTTTCCCTTTAGACTTTTGATTGTTCTCAATAGGTCTGTCACTTTTTCCTCTGGGATCCTGCACACTCCCCTTTGTGAGTCTATTTCTATACCTAGAAATTGGATTCTTTGTGTTGGGCCCATTGTTTTTTCTTCCGCCAGCGGGAAGCCCCAGTCTTCTGTTAATGCCATGAATTTGTTCAAGGTAGCCCTACACAGTTCGGAACCCTGTGGTCCAACAAATAGAAAATCGTCCAGGTAGTGTACTACTTGTGCCTCCTCCATCTCCTTTGTGAGTGCCCATTGTAAGAATGAACTTACTTTCTCAAAATATGCGCACGAGATGGCGCAGCCCATTGGTAGGCATTTATCCACAAAATATTCGCCCTCCCAATGCATGCATAGCCACCTCTGTGATTCCCCATTGACTGGGAGCAGGCGAAATGCTGACTTTATATCGGCCTTCGCCATCCATGCCCCCTCCCCTGCTTTCCTGACCACCTGTACTGCTTCCTGAAAATCTGCATAAGACACTGACACTGCATCTTGTGGTATGCCATCGTTCACTGATGCCCCTGGAGGGTATGATAAGTGGTGAATCAGCCTGAATTTGCCTGCCTCCTTCTTTGGGACCAGCCTCAAAGGTGAGCATATGTATTCAGAAAATGGGGGGGATCTGTATGGGCCCTCTACCCTCCCCAGTTCTACTTCTTTCTTGATTTTCTGGCCCACTAACACTCTGTTCTCTAGAGCGGATTTCAGGTTTTTTGGGGTATTCTGGGACCCTTTCCCTTCAAATGGAATATTGAAACCCTCCTGGAAGCCTCTCCTGATCGTCTCTGCAACTTCCTTGTCTGGAAAAACCTGTAGCCACTTCTCCATTCTTTCAATCATAATTGGCGTGGCCCCTTTCTCATTGCTTTTCTTAATTCCGCTTTTCCAGTACCCTGTGCGTGCTGGATGCTGCTCTGGTACATTTCGTGGTACTATGTTCGCCCCTACAATTTTCTCATCTGTGGCTGAATTTGCATTTCTTGCCCCAGCTACATGGCACCCCATTCTCGAAGTTTCGACATTGCGCTGCATCTGTCCTTGTTGGCCCATTGCTTCCCCTACCACCCCCTTGTGCTGTTGGTAATATGCTGTTCTGCCAACTTCTCTGTGAGTTGTATTGTCTGCTCCGAAAACTCTGATCCCTTGTTCTGTCATAATTGCTCTCATATCTTCTGGTATTATATTTATAATCGTTTCTAAAATCGTTTTGCCAATGTTGCCTCCTTTGATAGTCTCCCGCACTACTCTGTTCCCTGGCGTCCCATTTTTCTTTTAGCACATTGAATATGTACAGGTTGAAATTCTCCTCATCCCAACCTATGTCTGGGAAGCAATCCATTTCTTTTCTAAATTCATGGTCATATTCCTTCCATGCATTCCCACCGAATGCTTTGTAAACCTTCAAAACCTTCTGCTGGTATGTTACTAGTGATAGACCGTCTTCTGGATATTTTTGGGGTATGATAGTGGACATAATTTGGAAAGCCGCCGTCCAATTATCAAAATTCCTAGGTACTGGTGCCCTTTTTAGTAAGCCCTTCTCATCCTCTTTTATATCTTCTAATGATACATTCTGCCCTCTCTTTTGTACATCTAGTAACAAAAAGATATCTATAAATTCTTTTCTCCATATCTTTTCCTTCACTTTTTCATTAATGTACCATGCTTGAGCTTTCATAGAACGCCCCTGTGCGTCTTTCCCGACCGTGAGCCGGCCATATTTCATCATAACCGTGGCTGGTTCTTGTACCGCTACAATGGAAGGTCCGGCTGGCGTTACCAGTAGGCTGTAGGTCGTCCCCAGGGGGACAGATGTTGGCGGACCCCCTTGTACCCCTCCTGTGGTATGGGGACCCCTTTGTCTGCTGGACTTGGCCCATCCGCCCCCTGCCCGTCAACTGCTCCTTCTAACCTAGCCTTTTTCTGCTTATCTTTACATATTACCCCCTTCCATTTCACCCATGCCTTCAAGTGGTCCCTCTCTTCGTCTTCACTTTTTTCTGTTTCAGATGTTACCACCCTTTGTTTCTTCTCCTTCCCCCCAAAGGTTCTGGCGACTTACCCTGAGCTGTGATGCATGTTTTTAGCATTTTTACAATCTTGTCCCCAATATTATTGCCCATTTTTACAGTACCTCTTTTATTTCCTTTCTTTTGCCTCTTTCTAGGCTCCTCTGGCTGCTTCTGCGATCCTCTTGCCACCTCTCTTGCCCTCTTCTGGCCTTGTGGTATTCCTGCCTCCTCTTCACTGCCACTGGAATCCTCTAGAAGCAAAGGCGACATTGCCCTTGCACTTTCCTCCGACTGCACGACATCCAGCACCCATTGTGCTCCGCACTCTTTTTCCGCTTTTTTGGCCCATGCGCTGAACTCTTGCGCTCTTTTTGACCTGTCGTCTGTCATTCTGCGCACTCCTCCTTCTGCTGTTTGACAACTTTGAATTTGTCTCTGTTTCTTGTAACTGTTTTTCGGGATTTACAGTTCTAATCCTACTGGCACTCGCCACTATTTTTCTTGGCTGTGCCCTTATGCTTGCTTGCCTTCCTTCTCTTTAAGGCAGCGCGGCACTGCAGATATTTACACTCCAGAACTCCTGTGAGCATGAGCTTTAACCGACTAGGCCACAGCTCATTTTCTGTGCCTGTCCCTTTAAGTTTTGCACTGCTTCCCCTTGCCTGCCGTGCCCCTCCCTGTCAGGCTTGAGCCACTCCCACACGCCTGCAAGTTGAGTCTCACTTTGACCCGGACGTGATTTGAAAACACGACCTTCGGATCGAGAGTCGAGAATGTGATACCGATGCGCCGCAAGGCCCCGCCGAACGTTTTCGGGGAATCCCCGCTACTCAAGGTGGGTGGCCCCGCCTTCCTGCTCTAGCGCTTCGCGCTTCTTTGCTTGAGCAGTCAGTGGAATACGCGGGCAGCGGCTTGCTCTTTGCGACTCCCACGCTCTGGTCTGTGTGCTCCTTCTCCGTCGGCGGAGTCCCCCGGCATGCGTGCCTGCTCCTCCAGTCTTCTTTATTGCAGCTGTTTCTCCCGCTGCGAACGCTGGCTTCATTCGCGGTGGACTTTTCCTCCTCAGCCCGCCCCGCGGCTGCTTCTCTCCAGCGCCTGCGGCTCCTGCAGTCCTTCCACTCGGCCCGGCAATGACGGTAGGTCTGGCAACTGCTGTGGGGGGAGATTTGAAAACAGAGTCACGAAAAGCCCGCAGAGGCAAAGCGCAAAGCGTTTCCTTCTCCCCCTTTTCCAGGCCCTGGGAGCTTACCCGAAAGAGGTGAGCTTGTTACCTGGTTGTGCCTATCCTTCTTTTCGTTGGGGTACTTATACCCCCTTGGCCCATATTTGTACTTCTGGGGGGCTGGACTTCCTCCTGCCCCCCTGTTGCTTTTACCTCACACCTTTCCCCATGTGTGTTTGTGTTCCCTTGGCAACGCCGCAGGTAGTGGGCGCCGCTTGGCTGCCCCTCACCTTGCAG
This sequence comes from Ambystoma mexicanum, assembly GCF_040938575.1. Taxonomy (NCBI): domain Eukaryota; kingdom Metazoa; phylum Chordata; class Amphibia; order Caudata; family Ambystomatidae; genus Ambystoma; species Ambystoma mexicanum. The sequence goes on along the minus strand of NC_090934.1, from coordinate 1,413,612,806 downwards.
TTCGTGCCATTTGGTTCCCCCACCCCGCACCTAACCCCCCAGGCCCTCTATCGTGCTGCACTTTGTGCCGCACGGGGCCTGGGGCAAACGCAGCAGCCCATTGCGGGGAGGGGATTTTTTTTGTCTCTTCCCCGCCATGGCTCACAGTGCAGTGCTCCCATAGGAGGGGGAGCGGTGCACTTCGGGCTGGGGAGTGCAGCAGGATAACTGTCAGGCCCGGCTCTTTGACTGGAGTGCGCTCCCTCCCCTGGCATTCGTGGCCCAGGACAGAGACTCCTCCGGCCTGCCACCCGCACCCAACAGCCCCAGCACATCTCGACTAGGTGGCTGTGAGGAATTCGACCAACCACACGGCGGGTGTGCACTCGCCTGGGGTTTTGGGAAATTTTATATGAAATTGAATGATGGTAGATCTGCCACTGGAAAATGTGTGGGTCTAATCCGCACACATTTCCCTATGCTCACCGCACAACATACACATAGACTCGTGTACTATGGGTGGACAAAGCCTGCAGGAGCAGTCCCCCCAGTCATATTTGATTGGGATATGACGGTCAAGAGTATACCATATCCTCTCAGAAGGGGGGAGGGCAAAAACGTCTTCCTACCAGGACCCGCCTAATTAACTTTCAAAGGCTCCATGGATTCAACCTTTCCTTTTATTGAGCCTGCAGAACGGTGATAGTGATTAACATATTTAGCATACTAATAGAGTATACTTCACACAGGCACACCTGGGGCCTGGCTGAAGAGGTTAACAAAGGAGACGAGGAAACACCAACAACCTTTCATATGCATCTGTGTTAACCTGAAGCCAGCTCCTGCCTCTCAGTATCAAGGGCATCAAACTGACATGTTTGGGACAGCTGTTTATAGTAGTCATCCCTGCAGGCGGTCCACATCCAGAAGGTAAGAGAATGTGGTTTGCAGAAGAAAGTGTGCTCTTCCCACAGCTTCAAGGGAGACCTGCCTCTTTAATCAGGAACGACAGAGAGCTCAATCAACCAGAGAGACCCTTAGATCCACAATAGACAGGAAGATGGGTGGGAGTTAGTATTATATGTTTTCACCCCTTTACCTTTTCTCTTGCAAAGCACTCTTGTTATGACCTCATGCACACAGGAGATTGTGGGTGGGGACCCAGGATTAGTTCATTAAGTAGGCTTCCTAACCTACACCAACTGTGGTCCATTTGACCTTAAAAGAGGACTGAGACCCCCTTTTGGGCAGATCATCTGAAGACTTCACAAGGAATAGCAAGAACAACTCCGCATTGGACCCTGACTGAAGGTACAGTCTGTCTTACATCTTTCGCCAGTGAAGGAAGGCCAGGACCTCCAAGAGGGAAGCAAGATCGCTCCCCTAAACATCTCTTAGGGAACAGAGGGAGATACTGAATCCAGAGGACCCTCCAAGCAACTGTAGAAGCGGTACTCAGCCAGCACACAGAGTGCCCTGCTAGGCTCTGCAGCAAGCTTGCTAAGTGGTAAGTGCCAGAGAGTCTCTGAACCAAACGAAGCAATGGGCAGCTGCCTGCAACAATCTTCTCGGCTTTGGGCCGCCTGTTTTAAAGGATGACACAAGCCTAGTGAAAAAGCTAGAAGTGCATCGATAAGCATCTACTGATATCTGACTTAAAGCACATTTTCGAGCCTGTCGAGCCCGTCAAGCTGCAACCGACTGCATCGCAGACTGTTACACGCAGTCGCTAATGCCATTGAAGATGCCTCAACCAGTGCTCCAGAACCGCTGACTAGCACTGAGACAATGATTCCTGACCCTGAGCCACCGTGTAGGCCAGCCTGCAGCCTTCCATCCAGCCTCACTTCCTGAACTGCTTCTTGCCTGATACCCGCAGCTGTCTCCCATCTTAAACTCTGTCGCAGAAGCTGCAAAGCACCCCGATACCGGCTCTACACTGTCGAGCACCACAGACTTCTACAAGCACAAGGTACATTGTGTTTCTGTCCCCCTGGTCCCTCTGCAAAGGCCCCTAGTGACATCTTACGACCCATTGCTCCCTTTTTATTGAAACCAAGTATCCTTGAACTATTGCGATTAATTACTATACCGAACTACCCTCCTGTCTGTATCCAGAGTGCATTCCTTTTCCTTCTTTGAAACTGTCTGTCCTCTGTATTCCCTTACAGGGTGGTGTGGGAAACCTGAAGGCGTCTCCCTTACTAGTCCCCGTGGATCTGTTATCCAGGTGACCAGGACATGGCCATCGCTATTGGATCCAGTTCCTGGGGGTGGACTACTGAGGGAGGATCACTAGGATGAGGGGTCCTCGGGTATTGGAAGTGGGACACCGAAGGGTGAGACGTGGTATCCACTTTCTTATGACACCTTTTCCCCATCCTACACCATAGGATGTTCAAAAGCTCTACCTCCCTTTCCTAAACAAACACTTTCTCAACCCGCAAAAGACAACGAACTAACACCAGAGCCGTTTACCTTTCATGTCCCAAAACAAGGTACAATATAAACTAAGAGGGGCTCCAAATGCCTGGGGAACACAATGGAGCAAAAATCAAGTATCTAACAAAAGAAGTTCCCATATGGCTAAAGTCTTAACAAAATTTAAAGAGCTAGCAGTGCCTATTAAACTAATAGCTAGTAGGGAATAAATCATTCAATTTGACAAATATACTTATATCACCAGTCATGCTAAACCTCAGTGGTGCCATTTATTGATAGCACCTGACATGAAAAACATGCAAAAAAAACATATAAACAGAAGAATTTTTATTATTTATAAAAAGTAGACATAAATGTACAAGTGGAAAAACTTATATAAATATATAAACCCTAAAATTAAATACAAAATACATTCAGTATTATTAGGAACAAGGGCAAAGAAAAAGAGATGAAGGAGAGAAAAGTAAATGAGAAAGAAGGGCATAGCAAAAATAAGCAGGTTGACGGAAACAAATGGTCTAATCAAAATCTTTTATCTATCCGAGACAAACAAACAATTCTTGTTCTGATAAATACTTCAAAAACAATTATCAAGTAACAATTTAGTTGTAAAGCTTTTATCCTATAGGAACACAAGATAATGAGATGCAACAGACAGAAATCCTGTGCATATGGACAAACTCATTCAAATGACGACAAAACTAAAGGGATAACCCACAAATTGAAAATAATACGTGTAATTGCTTTTAGAAGGACCAACACCTAAAAGGTTGTATAACGGGCTGAAATGGTGTCTGCGCGTTCCGCTGGTAAGCGTGAAAACCACGACCGATGGTCATGGGTACGCCATGCACCTATGACAGGAGCGTGGCAAGTTTGGTGTTTCGGTGGATTATAGCAAAATAGAGACCACTTTCTTCAGGAAGTTCAGTCCTAAATTCAGCCCCTACAGAAACAATCAAATGACATAGCATCACATTGTGTTTGTTTTAAACACTTAAACACATTCAGTATGAGGTATTTAGCATGAGGGGTGATTAACAAGTACCATGAAAGGGTGGACACCACCGATTAAACAACCCATAGAAAGGCAGGCAGGCCCTGCACCATTCACTGCCACCTCCCACGAACCAAGGATAAAGTGAAAGGCAAGATACCAAGTTGCACTTAGCCCATAGACACCATGAAGAAGAAGAAGGATTATAGCAAAGTCAAGAATAACAAGAAACGGATCAACAAAGATACAAACCTAGTGAACGAAATGATCGGGATTTGGTTCGATGTGAATAGAAATGAAAAATCACCCTTGTATAGTGATCGAGGGAGAGTAACCATAATAGGATATAATAAATGTATACCTAAAATGCCACTAGGATTGCCTGCTAAACAGGCATATTGAAGAGAAAGCACCGCATTTAGTCCACTTGAATATGTAGGAGCCACCTCAAGGAAATGAGGACATAACTATGGCAAAAATAAATGTCATTAAGGGGTTTCACAAAAATACTGCTGATGGATATTAGTTTTCAAGCAGTATGCGTAAACTGGCATGAACAAACGAACCTGCAAGCGGCAACGCCGTCATATGCAAGAAAGCGACGTCAAGATGCAGCGTTGGTCAGCGTTCATCAAGACATGAATAAAGTATGTGAACTGCCGAGGCGTTCGTATGAGCGTATGATTTGGCAATTGCTGAAAAGAACCATTCGGACACCTATATCAGAGCGCAAGTAATATGCAGCATAGTTTGCAAAATGTGCCGACAAACACATCAATGCTTACCCGTAATTCGCCTTGCGGGTGATGCGGGTCCGTATTGAGTTCTGTACATGTGAGCAAGGTACAGGCAGAGCTAGGCAATTGCCGACAACTACGCACACCTGACAGCTCTTTCCCTTCCCCACAGGGATAAAAGGCGGAGCATGAGAACACACTTTGAGCAAGGCCGAATGCATGACGAAGCAGCTATTCCAGGGCGGCGGTTCAAGCGAAGAAGAAAGGCGGTGGAAATTGAAAGAACGACAAGGAAGTAATTGCCCTTGCCCTTCTCAACCCAGGCCCGCAAAGCCTTTGATAAAAGAATTATAAGACTGGAATTGCAGCTGGCGATTGGTGTGGCAGATGTCAACGGTACACGGGGCCTTCACGCACTGATAGCCGGGGTGGGGAAAGGAGCTTGCCGCTGTCGTACCGTTCTTGACTCCAGCAGAAGAAAAGCCAACGAGTTCAGCAAAGCCGGTGAGTCAGAGGAAACTGATAGTGGACCGAATTGTGTTAAACTCAAGTTTGCAGTGGCAACATTTATGTAAAGGAATGAAGATAATAGACAAATGTCTTTTGGTGAACAAGTGAGACATCAAGGTTAGAGTGGTCCGGCACCATGTGGCCGCTCATTCAAAAGATTCTAACAAATGCTCTACTCCTGAATAAGGAGGATATGTGAAAGTGAGAAAATGACAAGAACCAAGAGGCCTAGGTGAGGCCAGCGATAGATGTCAAAGTGGTCATACAAGGGTCAAGTCAAACCCCTTGTACAGTCAAAAGTCTTTGACACGTTATAATTTGAAAATGTAAAGTGAACTGCATTTTGGCGTTAAATCTCTTGTGAACATTGTGCCATTGTTTAAAAAGACATTCAGACTTTCAACTGTTAATGAAGGAAAGAAAAGCTAAATGAAGGAACTGTGTTACTGGGGCAAATGTGAAGCCGACCAAGGGATGCCTGCAAATGTATAGTGATAAGAGATATATGTGAAGCTGGACTGGGGCTAAGAGAAAAGCCTGACTAGGGGCTTGAGAGAAAAGCCTGACTGGGGGCTTGAGAGAAAAGCCTGATTGGGGTCTTGAGAGAAAGCCTGACTGGGGTTGGAAAGCCAAGGGAAATGAATCCTGCATAGTGTTGAAGCACTTACGCCACAGAAAGGAGCTGCTACATAGAGAGCGAAAGAGGGTAAGATCATACTGGGTTTGGGTAGGCACCGCTGGGCTGAAGCGTTGGAAGGCAGCAATCCGGGAACAGGATGTCAGCTAACAGGAAGAGCGTCCAGAGAAAGTAGCAACGCAGTGGACAGAAGCTGCATTGGGTTTATATAGGACTGCCTCCAGTTTGTGTTGCTCCAAACTGGAACTTTCTCTGGATTGGGGAGTGGCTGAAAGTGTCGGCCATCTTGGTTGGATCTGGAGTAAATGGGGAGCTTGTCTAAACTTCCATCTGTCCCAGAGGTTCCACTTTCTGGGGTGGTTTTTGACAGTATGCCCCCTTCCAGTCGGACAGGGACCTGCTTTCCAGGGATGGGACTGATGGTATCGATGGAGTAGAGTGGGAGCATGGACTGAGGAAGCTGGTTCCCAAATCCGGTCTGCTGGTCCACAGCCTTTCCAATCAAGGAGGTATTGCAGAGAAGGTCTCAGGCTGAAATTCGTTTTTTTGTCTTCCAGAGTGCGAGAAAGGCCGTCTGCCAATATGTTTTCTTTTCCCGAGAGGAAGGTGTAGTCTAAGCGGTAAAATGAAAAAAGTAAGCCCATCATGCTTGTCAACTATTTTGGGTTTCAGCTGTTTGTAATACCTGGAGATTACTGTGGTCGGATCATACTGTGATGTGAAAATGTGGGCCCAGGAGTAGATGGCGCCATTCTTTGCAGCATCTTTTTATGGCAAGGAGCTCCTTTTCCAATACAGTATAATTCAGTTCAGAAGGAGTCAGTGGGCCTCATTACCACCCTGGCGGTCTGGGAACTATGGTACCGGTAAGCATGCCGGTACCGCAGTTCCCGGACTGCCATACTACGAGTTGGGGTCACAGCTGCCGCACAGCCCACCAGGTTTTTCCTGGCGGGCTTTGCAGCACCCGCGAGCAAAACTAGACGGATGCACCGGCAGATCTCATGACAATTGCGTTTTGTCTCTCTTGGGATTAGGTGGGTTTGAGCCCATTGGTTGTCCAGAAAGTTTCCTGCTTCTCCACAATCAATTAATGCTGGTATGTTTTCCAGTTCATGTCTTAGAATTTGTAAAGTCACCTTAATGACTACCATGAAGACCTGCTCTCAAACTTTAACACTAACACTTCCTCTGTCCTCATTCTCCTTGACCTCTCCTCTGCCTTTGACATGGTTAACCAAAACATCCTGATCGCACGTCTCCATAACACCCTGGGAATCTCAGGTCAGGCCGTGGCGTGGTTAACCTCCTTTCTCTCCAACCGCCTATTCCAGGTGGAACTCGGAGCCTTTTTCTCGACTTTCGATCTCTCTCTACCTGTGGGGTTCCCCAGGGTTCTGACCTATCCCCTAATTCTTCAAGATCTATATGGCTACCTTGGCACGTCTGATTGCCACTTTCACCTCTAACTTCCTGTGTTATGCGGATGACACGCAACTGTCTTTCAGGCTACCCTCAGCCGCCTCCTCGCTCATATCTGACTTTCTATCCACTATTCTGTGATGGTGTGCTGCGAACGACCTCTGCCTCAATGCCAGTAAGACTGAGATTGTTTGCACTGCGACTCCTGCTCCCATTTTCCTGAAGTGGGAGAATGGAACAACAGGCTCCCGCCAATCCCCTCTCGCGCTTGGCCTAGAGGATCACGGCCTAGGCACCCGCCACGGGATGAGTTTGCCCATCTACCAGACGACCAAATACCCTGGTACAGGAACCTACGGATGTGCCCACCTACCTGCCCAGCAGCTCGCCCTACCCTTGCCGACACCTGCGACATGGATCAACTCGACTAAACCAACACATCGTTAGAGATGCCATGACGACCTAGCCAACGGTCACACCTGTACGACCATGCACACTGGACACTCCTACACCAACCTACACGAAGAATATACTCAGCGCTATGACGTAGGTGACGAACACATCCAGGGACGTGCATCTTTATTATTTTTCACATAGGCTTTTAAGATGCAGAAACGCAAGACGCACGATGAACTTATCTAAATGGCTTGCTTACGCTTCACCTAAACCCTATAACCTAAAGCGCCTGTGCACTCAACGGCTCCATCTATGCACCTGATTCAAGTAGGCCGCAAGCAAGAGCTTCCGTGAACATTAAAATGAACAAGAGTCCGGTTGCTGACCCTGCAGAATGAGCTCGGCGAAAGCAGACAGCCAAGCCACAATGTTGCAATCTCGCACGCCGCACACCAACGTCAAGGTCGCACCTGCAAATTAAACAAGGCACACAGTGGGAAAAACAATATTAATTGTGCAGAATTCGGCCTCAAACGCGGTCCCACCTCACGTGACCAAGCCAAACCTGAAAGGATGCCAAGGCTAGGAGAACGGAGGCGCCTGGACCCTCGTTACAAGACACAGGCAGATACAAATAAAAGACTCAATGGACATCTGCGACAGTGGGAGTAGTCGGCCTTCCAGCTTATGAATAAATCCTCACATTGTCTGCACGTACCCATAGTGAAACATTGTTGCAAATGACAGGTACACCGCGAGCTGGGAACGGCGATGGTCCCAGGCTGGGAGGCTCGCGAGCGCACCAATCAGAACATGGGGCTCTTATCACTGACGCCATTAACATTGACCAATCCTCAGGGGTCTTCATGTAACAATTCTCATGTATCTAATTGTAGGGACAACCCAGGTATACCACCTGACTGACCCTCAGCCACTAATACCGTTCTCTATACGTATGCTATACTAACCCTACCACTCGAGTACCCAATCCAGAGTGGAGATAGGTTTTTTGCTAACTTTTCAAGGTGACGCAAGTAGCGCGTCATACTAAGGTAAAAAGGGCCTGCAAACCCCACGATTGTGTGTGTGTCAGGACGGACGCGTACGATCCTTGACCCATCCCTGCCGTTTGTATAATAAACAGCAGAACCACCTTGCTTCTTGCGTGTGCCTCATACTCATTTTTGTGATACGCGGGAGGAGTTCTGGCCTCCCTGCCCGGCGGGCCGGGGACGGCCCAGCCGACCCCGGCAGAATTTCCCCCCGACAAGTTGGAGGCACTGCTGAGATCTGTTTAAGGTCTGCTTTTATTTTATTTTTCTGAGTGCTCCCGCTGCGAGGAGGCCCGGCGGCGCGGCCCCCTCTGCTGCTGCCCCTTTCTGAGGACTACAGGACCATCGCGGAACTGCGAGAAGACCGGACAGCGCAATCCGGATATTGGCCTTCGGGAGCCGGTTGAGAAGTATCCCGCCCGCGGTTGGCGAGTGTCCAGACGTGGTCCAGACGAGGGGAGGTGGCGAGCCGCTTGGAGGGGTGCACGCAGTCGAGCGGCCCCGCATCAAGAGAACTTGGTGAGTATGCCACACCCAACAAGCAATGTGGAATTGTGAGGGAGGGGGGAGGAATTAAATACGGGAGGTGGGAGGTGTTGCACAGGTGCGCGGCGAAGGTTTGATAATTTAGTGTTGGCTATGAAATGAATGGTAGCCGAACGAGTGCGAGAGCAGTCGGCTACGCTACGCGAGAGAGGGGGCGGAGCACGAAAACATCACGTGCGGCCGCTCGTAGACACTGATTGGCCTAGGTCGCGACTACGTGTACGGGTGTGTGTGTGCGCGGTTTCCTACGATTTGGTAATTATTGATCAATGAGTAGATGAGGATCCCTATTGATTGAGCAAGAAACTCGATAGGTAGATGCCGTTTCCCTGTAGGCGGTAGCTAGTTGGTTGCCCAATACGGAAGATAATTGGCTGGTTAAGCCCTCCTGTCGAGGGGCGTATCACACGCGAGGCGACGCAGCGTGCGCAGTCCGATTATATATTGTTGATTACCTTGTTCCAGGCGTGACAGGAAGACAGCTGTGGGGTTAACGGGGGTAGAGTGCAAGTGTATTAAGAACTTATTAGTAATTTGAAGAGATCGGTGACGTCACCAGTAGGGCTTTCATAGGATATCCCGAGCACAAGGCATCTCTCTTTCGGAGGGTGGTGGGGAAGAGAGTTGTGGTAAGGGAGTGGAAACGTAGATAAACGGTAATGAGTTGATCGGGGAAAAGGCGAAACGGGGGACGTGGCTGCGCACGGAGAACGCCGGCCACGGCAAGTGTAGAAGAGGGAGGAGGAGCAAATGAAAATAGGACGACTGTACAAGAACGTCACAAGGGGTACGCAGCCGTAGGGGGCTACGTGCGCCTCGGCCGCAGGGGGCCGTAAGGGTGTTCTGTAAAGGAAGACAAGAAAGAAAAGAATATACAAATGTAAATACTATATTTTAATAATTTTCCTTAGCGGACTATAGCAAGTCCCCAAACTCACGAGGCCAGGTAAAGGTATAAGGCTGTGTATTGTAGGTGTTAGTAAAATAACAGCTACCAGTAGGGGAAGGATAGCAAGTGGAGCGCTACTATGTCACACGGAGCAGGATCGGGAGGGTGGGGAAACACCCTCACTACCCCACTACAACACATATGCAAAACACTGTCACCCCATAGGGAGAAACTGATCAAGTATAGCATAGAATGGACACAGGGGACGGACAACAAAATGATAACACCATGGCCGCCTAATGGTAGCTTCGATCCATATACCCAACATTCACTATTAAACCATCTGCATAATACATACAAGGGGAAGAAGTTGACACACCACGTGGAGGTGTTTAACTTATGGAGGATGTTCCAGGGGCCCCGACCAGGACCAAATGGAATGTTCACTGTAGGGGAAACACCGGAAGAAAAAGAGATTAAGGAGGAAGGAGAGAATGGGGAGAAGGAGAGTGAAGGCCCAAAGAACACGAGGAACGGACAAGAGGGAGGAGAAAAGAATAACAACCCAAAAGAAAATGAAATAAAAAAGGAACAGAGCGACGATATAACCCTAGCGAAGGTAGTGAAAACAGAGGGAGGGGGGTTGTACCCTTTAAGAGAACTAGGAGAAATAGGAAGAGAACAACTAAGGACGGCTGAGGGGTACTCGAACCCGACATACAGCCCGCCACCATATGCAGTGACAGGTGTACACAAGGGAGGGGAGCGGACTAGTACGAAGGGATCAGCCTATAGGAAGATGCCAGAGGGGGAGGGGAGGACTGGAGAAGAACAAACTGAGGAAATAGGACATGATGAGTGGGTAGCTGCGCAGATACTATTAAAATTACGAGGTACATTAACAGGAGAAGAGAGGGAGGTAGTGAGGAAAATGGACGAGGATAATACCAGGGAGAGTGAAATGAGGGGTGAAGAGCTGATAAGACAAAAGGAAGAGATTTTGGAGGAACGACTAGCAGAGCTAAGGGATGAGCAGAATGAACTAATCAAACAGCTCGAGAGGGAGGAAAGAGATAGAGCAAGGGAAAGGAGAGAAGGGAAGAACGAGTTGGAAAGAATAAGGGAACGAACTGAGGAGCAAAGGAAATAAGCCGAAAGGGTAAAAGCAGCAGCAGAAAGGGTATCAAGAGCAGTACTAGAGAGAGGAAAAAGGAAGAAGAAGAGAAAGAAAAGGAAATGGCAATGTGGAAGAAGAGATTACTATCAGAAACGACCAGGAAATACGAAGAAGGGAGGGTGATAGAGAGTATATTAGAGCGGGAGAGGGTGAGATGGGAAAGGAAGAAAGAGGATGAAAGGGTATTGGGAAAGATGAGTAGTGAAGTTATGGAGGAATTAAAAAGGAAAAGGGAGGAAATTGGTAGAGAGATGGAGGAAAGAAATGAAGGGGAAAGAGAAGATAGGAGAGGGGAGAGTGAAGAAAGGAGGTATCTATATAGAGATACAGAAGTAGCCACAACATCAGCACAAAGGAGAGCAGTTGGTAAAGGAGAAAAGGGAGACACGGACCTAATAGACTTAAAAACAGTAACGATCAAGGGGAGAAAGACAGAGTGGGGGCCGCCACATACAGATGACTTCTGTAGTGAGGAAGAAGAAGGAATGGAGAAGGAAGGAAGAAATAGTGACAGGGAAAGCCTAGATAAACTATACACCACTCGGACCATTACAGACTCACCATGGATCTGTATGAGAAAGGATGAACTGGAGAGAAGTGAGGAGGAAGAGCGAGGAATAGCGAAAAGACAGATACATGAAGCCACACCGTCACCATCCTACCCTACATGGTCAACCACCTCACGCTCACTACGTACAACCAAACTCGCGCCCTTCACAAACGAAATGACACCGTATGTAGGTAGGCTTAGAGACCTCCCTAGACGTAGGCAGGAAGGACGAATAAATACGCCCACATTAAATACAGGAAATGATGAAAGAAGGGGAAAAGATGGAGAAGAAAGAGTTACGAGCAGGGGAACTACGGACGACATTGACGATGTAAGAGAGACGGAAGAAGAGGAGGGGTGTGGGGATTCAATTTTATGGAGCCCAAGGGATATAACGAGACACAACTTAATGCCACTTCTGGAGAGGGGAGGGGTCAGACCACAATACGTCCCTTGGAAGCACGTAGACAAAGAAAATATAAAGTGCAGGTTCCCATCATTAAGTGGAGGTGCAGGTAAATGGATATATGAAATGGAAAAACACACCGCAGGACAGAAACTGGCAGTGGGGGATGTAAAGGGCCTTCTAATATCCATATTAGGGGATGCAGCGGATGACATTTGGAAAAGAGCGGGATTCACTGGGGTAACAATAACCAACACATTGCACGATGGGGCACCATTCGCAAACTGCAGACATGCATTATAGGGTACAGTACCCAGACACATCAGACATAGGAGCAATTACCTCACGAATGAGAACGAAGATCCTGTTGATTATATCCAGGAAATTCAAGAGAAGTGGCGCATGGAAACTAGAGAACAATGGGACAAAACACCAGCAATATTCTATCATATACTGGTACGAGGGCTCCCAGAAGGAGTTCAGAAACAACTGAAGAAAGTGGTGGGAATGGAAGCAAAAGCATGGCCAGAAATACAACTGACAATAGTACATCATTGTAGGACATGGCAAGGTAAAATGAAACAAAAGGAAGAGGACAGGAAAACGGAAGAGGCTAAACTAGTACAGAAAAAACTTACTAAATACACAATGGAAGGGGCACTAATAACTACACCTGCAACAATGACCCAAAGCCCCACACAAGTAGTGGCTGCACAAGATCCCTCCCAAATACAACCCTCCCAGACTATAACACAACAGATGCCCCCACTCCAACCATACACGACCAACATGGGAGGAGGATACTCAATGCCAGGAGCTGGGTATTATAATTACAACAGGGAAGAGGAGGAATAATGAGAGGGAGAGGATACGGATATAACACACAACAACAGGTGGGAGGACTTAGAAATTCCTACCCCACCGGTCAACCAGAATACCAGGACAACACAGGAAGCTTTCCATGGCAGAGTAGGGAACCACCAGTGTGTTGGATTTGTGGATTAGTAGGGCACATGTCACGCACGTGTAGAGTAAGACCAGGAACACCATCATGGAGCGAGCAGGGACAACTAAGGCCCACACAGGAACAGCAGGGGATACAGCAACAGCAGACGTTGCAACAGGGAAATGAACAGCAACAACTAGTAACACAAGAACAGCCACAGGCATTCTCACTGCCACAACAACAGGTAGCGACAATACAACAACCCCAAGCACAACAAACACAACTGGGTAGGGTGACAGTACTAGGACACAACCCTTACACAGGAAACGGTCAATCGTTGTACCCTCAATAGGACAGCCCACAGACGGCATTGGTGTGTCCCATCCTGTCAGTAACCCCTAATAGTGCGGAGGAACCACGCATAGAGGTAACGATAGGTGACAAAAAATGATCATCCCTTGTTGACACCGGGGCAACCCGGTCTTGCATAAGGGAAGGTAAGTTTAAGATGTCAGGCGAAGCCATGAACACCCAAGGATTCTCTGGGGCTAGGGGGTTGGTTCCCTTTACTGATAACGTTCCCTTATCAATAGGGGATTATGACATGTCAGTCCCACTTTTATATTCTAGGGCCTCACCAGTAAATATACTGGGGAGAGACATCATGAACAGATTGAATATGACGATCTCCTTTACGGAAAACGGCATAATTTGCTCTACTCCAGGGATTAACATGCTCACAGCACGACAAATCATGCAAGCATACTGCGGACACAGCGATTAGGGCTGAGCCTGTTGATGGTGAACTATTCCAGTACGGGACAGACATGGCATTTGCCTGGATGCCAGGGATAGAAGGAAAGATCTGGAGGAGGCCAGCAGCCTATTTGTTCAGACCAGAAACACCAGCCAATGAACCAGAAGGAAAGGTGATTTCAGTGGACATAGAGAGCATTATAGCAACAGCTGATTACATTGCAGTGCATGCCCAAGACAGAGAAGGAAGAGCCTGGAGGGCAGTAATAGCACTAGCCGAGGGATGCAGGCTCACCCAGGTGTCAGACGAGGAGCTCTTTTCAGAAGAAAAGGAGGAAGGTGAAATGGTGTTTATGATGAGTGTGGAAATATGGCTAAGAGTGGCATATAAACAAGTGGCACAAAAAATTGCAATGGCACTTGAGGCACCCGCATCCACCCCAGTTCCCTTCTTTGAGGAGGACATGACAAAGGTACCCACATCACTATGGACTACTAGCCCCTATGACGTGGGATGCATAAAAAGTATAGGGGGAGTAAGGATAAAATTGACAAAAGGTGCAATACTCCCCAGAGTAAAACAGTACCCACTATCGAAAGAGGCAGATGAGGGCATATATGAAACAATAACGGCCCTTATAAATAATGGCATATTGGTCCCATCAGAATCACCATGTAACACAGCTGTATACCCAGTGCGCAAGGCTAAAGGGGGGTCTTGGCGCTTCATACAGGACCTCAGGCCCTTGAACAACATAGTGGAAGCAGAGTACCCCATAGCAGCAAACCCGGCCACAATATTGTGTGGCATTCCAGCAGAGGCATCACGATTTACAGTGATCGACCTTAAAAATGCTTTTTTCTCAATACCCTTGCACCCAGACTCACAAGATTTGACAAGCTTCACGTACAGAAACACAAAGTGGAAACACACCAGATTGCCACAAGGATACTGCGAGTCACCCTCAATATTCAACAGAGTAATACAGATGGATTTGGGTAACATTGAAGTAGAAAGCACAGTGTTACAATATGTTGACGACATAATAATTTGCAGCACAAACGAAAGAACATGCAGAGAGGACTCATTATAAATGCTGACAATATTGGCTGAAAAAGGCTACAAGGTAGACATGGAAAAGTTACAGTACTGTCAGGAACAGGTACTTTACATTGGTCAGTTCATATCCCAACATGGAAGAAAGATTGCACCACAAAGAGCACAGGCCATTTCAAAAACGCCATTGCCACAAACAGTGAGGGAACTGCAGCAGTTCCTAGGTCTGTGCAACTACTGTAGAGCATGGGTATTTGATTACAGCTCATACATAGGACCCCTGCTTGAGGGGTTAAAAGAAGCTAACAAAGGGGAGAAAAAGTTGGGGTGGACAATGGAAATGAAAGAGGCTTTTGATGAACTGAAAGATGCGATATCAACTGCTCCGGTACTGGCCACCCCAGATTATGAGCGACGATTTTCCATATTTTCACATTGCGACTCAGCAGTAATGAAAGCAGTGTTGGCTCAAAAAACAAGCATGGGCTACAAACCAGTAGCGTTTTACAGCGGCCACTTAGATCCTGTAATGTTAGGTCATTTCCCTTGCGAACAAGGTCTCGCCGCAGCTGCTTTTGCGGTAGAAAAAGTGTCAGCAATCACCATGGGGTGCCCAACCACACTATTTGTGGAACATGCACTATATGCAATATTGAATAAACCTAAGTCCACCCTAACCACGCAGAGGGCATCAGGTTATGAAATCATCTTATCTAGAGCTGAACTATCAATTGTTAGATGTAGCACGGTCAACCCTGCAAGGTTTTTAGCAGAAGTAATTGAGGAAGGAGATTATGCACATGATTGTACGCAAACCACTGAAATGTACTCATGTGCTAGAAAGGTTGAAGAAAACGCACTAGAGGGAGGTGAGCTCCTGTTCATTGATGGGTCATCAACAATTGACCAAAAAGATGGGATAAGGAGGACTGGGGCAGCGGTGGTGAAAATGATGGAGGTACCGGTGTGTGTGGCAATGAAATGTGTACAACTACCACAGCATTACTCTGCTCAAGCGGCAGAACTCCTTGCACTGATCTTGGCGTGAAGGAAAGCTTTAATAAACAAGTGACCATATATTCTGACAGCGCATATGTCACGTCCACTGTCCACTCAGGGCTGTCAAAATGGAGAAGAAGAGGGTTTAGGAGAGCTGACGGCACTCCAGTGCAACATGCTCTCTTATTGGCTGAACTAATTGAAGTAATAAACGACCCCCAAGAATTAGCTTTGGTCAAATGTGCCGCACACACCAATGGAGAAGATCATGTCTCAAGAGGGAATGCAGCGGCAGACGCACATGCGAAGTATGCTGCATACTTTGGTGAGATATGGAGCCCCCCCCGAGTCAGACAGAGGGAGAGGGAGGGGAATGGCTAAGGAGATGTTGATAAGAGAAGGGTACACCCATCTCCCAGCCACACAGATAATGGAGCTACAAGCGGCTGCACCAATGGCAGAAAAAGAAATATGGGTAAAAAGAGGATGCACAATGTCACCAACTGACGCACTATGGCGCCAGGGTAACACTGGAAAAATTGTAATACCACTGGCACTATTGAATACCGCCCTGAGCCAACTACACCACCCAGCCCACACAGGCAAGGAAGTAATTGCAGCACGAATTAGGGAAGACTGGTTTTGCCCCGAGTTAAATTCTCATGTGTCAAATTTTATCAGTAATTGTCTCACATGTCAACAGTTTACGGCCGGTCACACTCTGAAGGTGATAAAAGGTACTATACCCCGGCCAGAGGGACCCTTCCGACATCTCCATATTGACTATGTTGATATGATCAACTTATGTCAAGGAAACAGGTATATGATTGTAGTAGTATGCCCATTCTCAAGGTGGATTGAAGCAGGGCCCTGTTCACACCCAGATGCATTCAGAGCAGCTAAATTCCTAGTGAGGGAGGTCTTCCCCAGGTGGGGGGTGTGCGAGGTACTGCGGTCAGATAATGGCCCGCATTTCGCAAACGAAATGTTCCAGCACATCACGTCCTTATTGAGCATCAAGCATAAATTTGCATGTGCATACCACCCACAGGCCAACGGTATATGCGAACGCCTGAATGGCCTACTAAAGGAGGCGATTGCAAAAATACAGCAAACAACAAAGAAGAGTTGGTTGTATTGCCTTCCGCTAGCCCTATTTGAGCTAAGGAATAGACCAGGTTCCGACCACCACCTCACCCCTCACGAGGTGGTTACCGGACGTCAAATGCGCCTTCCTCTGACACCAACATCAAGAGCATTCACAGACCACGATAGTACTGCCACTGTTTTTGGTGATGAAATGTACCAATATGTGTCTTCTTTGATTACTAGTGTAGTGTTTGTGTCTCAACAGCTCGAGAACACACGGGGCGGGTCTAACAGTGATCAACAAGAAGACGCGGATAAAGAATTGGAAAAGGAAAGACTGTGCAAAGTTGCTAAAGGTGACCACGTGCTACTCCGCAATTTCAACAGGAAGTGGAACAGCCACGCTTCTCTGGCCCCCATCTGGTAGAGGAGATATCAACGAGAGCAGTAAAGCTACAGGACAAACGTGCCTGGAATCACCTACATGACGTAAAGATCTACAAACTCCAGACCCACCGACAGGGCCACTGAAGGAACAACAACAGCGTCACCAACGGAGGAAGAGACTTCTACCACAGCTAACGGCCTAAGTGTTTCGATACCCTGTCACCCCCCAGATTCCCCAGAGACAACTACTCAAAAGGAAAGGGGCGATACCCTTCCCGCCCACCCCATGGTCACACGATCAAAGAGTAAAGAGACTTCCGCCAGTTGAGCCCCAAACCCTCTGCCCATTGACCCCCTACCCACTGCAGTAATAACTGAACTGAAGGACATTGTCTTGCACATATACACACGTAAACACTTGAATGTTCTCTTTTTTTTTCTTTTCTCTCGCACATGCAGGTACGGCGTATTATTGTACTGCTAAGAAAGTAGATAACTAACAAATTCACTGCCTAGGAGTAGATGGTACCATCAGATGATAACTACCCAGAAGAATTGTCACACCAATTTGTATATGAAGTAAAAAGGCCAACGTACCTGAAAAGAAGGAGCGTACGTGTCTTCTACACAGCATTCCTCTTTGCCATAGAATATTCAATGCCCCACCTCCACCCATACTTGCCTGCCCTAAGAGATAGATCGCTTAGAGTGGCGTGGGAACAGCTCTTCGCCTGGGCACTGGATGACTATTTGATAGGGAGAGCTTAAAAAACAACAACTAACATTAATAACAAGCATATTGAGAATTTTCAGGCGGGCAACTTTAACGTCGCAAGAATAAGCTGCCGGACTGCAGCAAGGTAAGAGCAAAATGCTGGTGAAATTAGCCTTTGTAATAAAATTGATAGGGATTTTGATGATCACCGGGTTCTTGGCTGCCTCTGTATGGCAGTACAGTTATGCTATAAATATTGTTGCTGTACCCAAACCTAATGCACCCCCACCCCCAGCTGCAACAGGTGTTACGTCAGGTGGTACTAGTATAATCCCACACACAGAAAATAGAGTTAAACGCAGTACATACTCAGATAATAAAGGTATTGACAACTACATACAAGATTCAGCACACATCTCAAACAACATGTGGTATCAACACATGACCCACATAGGTAAGCAGACAACAGAAGACAGCTGCTACGTTTGCTCACTAATCCCATACGCCATGAGCGCTTCTCGAACATTCGTTGCCACGGAAATAGATGAAAAGACAGCACGATGCATAATATACCTGGCACTGTTCCAAACGAAAGGAAGATTTCAAGGGACAGTGGTGCAACTGGTGTGGAAAACACGAGACACATATCCATATGAAAACAACTTCCTCAAGACTTATTTGAGTTACCACAAGAAAAGTTTACATACTGAAGCCTTCAGATACGTGACAAGTGGTCCTGAAAAAGGAGAAACAAAGAAAGTAACACTACAGTACTTACCATGTGATTGGTACGCCACTGAAGTTCCTGGTAAAACAGGATGTTGGGAGAGGCCACTGGTGACGATAACAGGGAAGGTGTACATGGACAACAAATGGGAGATAGGAGTGGTTGGCAGCAACATGGTAACAAAAGAAACTGTTTCAACTATCGGTGAACACAACCACAGATGTTGGATGATTTGGGTCAAGTACGTACCCATGCTCACGTGGATAGAGAAGGATGAAGACCCAATAACAATACTGCCGCCAACTGTGCCTAAGGTATGATACCAACATAAAGGAGAGGTGGACGTAGGATATAACACCAACTGTGCGAGCGTGATGGAGTTACCTGAGGGGGGAGCAGGAACAGCAGTGATAATGGACCACTACTGGGCCTGCGGAGAAAAGGCATACCACACACTGCCCCCTCTGTGGAATGGTATATGCACAATGGTGCACGTTAATGTACCATCACTAGTGGTACCCCAGAAACACGTGAATATGGCCAACTTCCCCAAAATGGATGAAGGGAACGAGAGGAAGAAGAGATCTGTACAACCTCAGAAGGGGCCAGAGAACAAAATCAACAGCAATAATACTGTCCTGAATAGAAAGAAAAGACAAGGAGAACCTCTGACAGGAAATTACCTATGGGGTAGATCGGAAACAGCACTCACCTCAATTCCACCAGAACACAGACTATTTAGCAGAGCAGCAATGTTCTTCTCCTCAATAATACATCCGGGATTACAGGCTTACGCAAATGCAAAATGGCTCCAGATAACTAGATGGGAACTAATGATGACCATCAATTCTACAGTAAATGGATTCAACGCCATAAAAGAGGAACTGCGCGCAGTGAGGATGGTGGCACTTCAGAACAGATATGTACTGTACCTCCTCACAGCAATGGAAGGAGGAGTTTGCGCAAAGATAGGACAATCATGCTGTACATTCATCCCTGCCAACGATGCTGACAACGGTACACTGACAGAAGCAGTTTCACAATTGGCCCAGATGCACTCTAAAATGATGGATGAAAGTAAAGGTATAACAAAGGATGAAAGCTGGTTTTCAATATTATGGTCATGGATGCCATCTTGGCTGTCAGATGGACTGAAGATTATAGTTGGATGTATTATTTTGGCTGGAGCTACACTGATCATAATACGATTTTGGAAGGCCCGGAAGGCACGCACCACAGACGAAATGATCGAAATGGCCGGTATGCACCCCTTGATGCCAGCAGATGACGGCCAACACACAGGCATAATAATACAAGAGAGAGAGAAGTTGCGCAATCAGATCAACACCAACCACCTGGACCCACCATCTGTGAAGCTCGAAAACCCAAGAAACCCAAAGAGCTACATAGGGAAATGGGTATACTGCACTCCTGGAGGAACCTGTGAATACATGTATTGGTCATTTGAAGACCACGTTAACCACTATGGACATTTGGGAGGAATAACTAAAATATGGAGAGTGAGAGGAGATAAAGAAAAGGATATGTTTGTGGTCGACAAGTCGACCAGAGGGGGGACTGAAGTGGGAGAATGGAACAACAGGCTCCCGCCAATCCCCTCTCGCGCTTGGCCTAGAGGATCACGGCCTAGGCACCCACCACGGGATGAGTTTGCCCATCTACCAGACGACCAAATACCCTGGTACAGGAACCTACGGATGTGCCCACCTACCTGCCCAGCAGCTCGCCCTACCCATGCCGACACCTGCGACATGGATCAACTCGACTAAACCAACACATCGTTAGATATGCCATGACGACCTAGCCAACGGTCACACCTGTACGACCATGCACACTGGACACTCCTACACCAACCTACACGAAGAATATACTCAGCGCTATGACGTAGGTGACGATCACATCCACGGACGTGCATCTTTATTATTTTTCACATAGGCTTTTAAGATGCAGAAACGCAAGACGCACGATGAACTTATCTAAATGGCTTGCTTACGCTTCACCTAAACCCTATAACCTAAAGCGCCTGTGCACTCAACGGCTCCATCTATGCACCTGATTCAAGTAGGCCGCAAGCAAGAGCTTCCATGAACATTAAAATGAACAAGAGTCCGGTTGCTGACCCTGCAGAATGAGCTCGGCGAAAGCAGATAGCCAAGCCACAATGTTGCAATCTCGCACACCGCACACCAACGTCAAGGTCGCACCTGCAAATTAAACAAGGCACACAGTGGGAAAAACAATATTAATTGTGCAGAATTCGGCCTCAAACGCGGTCCCACCTCACGTGACCAAGCCAAACCTGAAAGGATGCCAAGGCTAGGAGAACGGAGGCGCCTGGATCCCTCGTTACAAGACACATGCAGATACAAATAAAAGACTCAATGGACATCTGCGACAGTGGGAGTAGTCGGCCTTCCAGCTTATGAATAAATCCTCACATTGTCTGCACGTACCCATGGTGAAACATTGTTGCAAATGACAGGTACACCGTGAGCTGGGAACGGCGATGGTCCCAGGCTGGGAGGCTCCCGAGCGCACCAATCAGAACATGGGGCTCTTATCACTGACGCCATTAACATTGACCAATCCTCAGGGGTCTTCATGTAACAATTCTCATGTATCTAATTGTAGGGACAACCCAGGTATACCACCTGACTGACCCTCAGCCACTAATACCGTTCTCTATACGTATGCTATACTAACCCTACCACTCGAGTACCCAATCTTTCGAGGTGACGCAAGTAGTGCGTCATACTACGGTAAAAAGGGCCTGCGAACCCCACGATTGTGTGTGTGTCAGGACGGACGCGTACGATCCTTGACCCATCCCTGCCGTTTGTATAATAAACAGCAGAACCACCTTGCTTCTTAAGTGTGCCTCATACTCATTTTTGTGATACGCGGGAGGAGTTGGGGCCTCCCTGCCCGGAGGTCCGCGGACGGCCCAGCCGACCCCGGCAGAATTTCCCCCCGACATTCCCACTTTCACATTGGCCGGCCTCCCTTGGCCCTGTGCCCGCACCCACCTGTGAGGCTAAAAACCGTGAGGTCATCTTCGACTCCACTCTCTCCTTCTCCTCTCACATTTTAGACATCTCTAAAAAGTTTAACTATCAGCTACACCTCCTCAGAGGTACTCTACCTTTTCTCACTTTCCCCCAGTGCCTCACTGTCTCCAGAGCCCTGGTTCTCTGTAGGCTGGACTACTGCAACAGCCTCTTCCTCAACCTCCCTGTCTCTGCTCTGCATCCTCTGCAACTCATCCAGTGCAGAACTGCGAGACTTATCCTTGGCCTCAAGTCCAGGGACCACATCTCTCCGGTACTGAAATCCCTCCACTGGCTCCCCGAGGCTGCAAGGATCAAGTTCAAGATCCTCTGTATTGTCCACAAGGCCTTCAGGGGCCTGGGACCTACCCATCTGCAACAGCGCATACCTAAATACTGTCTGCCCCGAGCCCTCCACTCATCAACCTACAACCTTCTGTGAGTGAGCCGGTTCTCCAAGCAGAGATTTGGAGGGAGATCTTTATCCTCAGCAGGGGCCTCCTCTCCTTAAGTTCCGGAAACTCCTCAAGACTTTCCTCTTCTCCTCTTCCATCTCTCTCCCTCTACCCTCCTAACCTATCTCTCCTCTTTCCCTCTCTCCCTCCTCTTTTCCGTACAGCTTGTTGACTGGCCGCTTGGTGTACCTCAGAGTCTCACAGATCCCTGGCACCCCCATCAGTCCTTTGTACTCACCTCTGGGCCTTGCACTTGCCTCATCCTCACTGCACTTGAGAAATGACCCAAGTGAGTGGCTCTCTCTGCGCTTACCCCAGTCTCCACCGACTGGGTACACTTGGACCCCTTAACCCCAGGACTTGTCCCCCCTCCACCTCCCCTGTAACCGTCTGTGCATGTGTGCGATCCGAATGCACTTGCCTGAAGATCGTCTTTATGTTCCCCCCTGTCTTCACTCCCTAACTGCACTTGGAAAACTGCAGAATCATCGTCAGACCCATTTGCTGTTGTCTCAACTGTTATTGTATTATATGCGCTTACTCTGCCTGTGCAGCGCTTACTCTGCCTGTGCAGACTATTATTTTCTCAGAATTTCAAGGACTCTGAACGACTGTTGTTTTCCCCCATATTCCCACTCTCCTTGAGCACTTTGAAACACTTGCCTGTGTATAGGCGCTATACAAATAAACATAACCATTACCATGGAGGAATCCTGAGGATGACCTGTATCTACTTGGGAACCATCTTCCTTTTCCCATGTCAATGCCCCCTCTATGACCGGGATGTTGCGTTTCCCTGCTACCTTGGAGGGGCCAAAGAGCTGAAAACTAATTGGCCTAAAGCACACCTTTTTTCAGTATAGTAAAGGTATTGGGATAATTAGTGGGGTGCCGGGGAGAAAAACAACCATGACACTGGGCTGTAACAGACAATGTAAAAACAGCAGATGTCAACAGTTCTGTGGATCACGCCCGTCCCCTGCACACCCTATCGTTGTAATGACAAGCAAATACTCATGTTTTCTTGTACAGTAAAAAGTATATATTTTTATATAATGATGGCCTAAGCATCAACAAAATTTATAACCAAAGGTAATTTAAAACACATAGTTTCACATATTTAAACATGATTTTTCAACAATATTTTTAGCTTTATTGTGAACAGGAACTATGACTATTACTTCATAGTCTAGTTACCGAAATAATTTTTCACTTGACTTCTTGTATCACTAGTAAACTTTTGCATAATCTAGCTTCATATATAACCGTAATTGTCCATATTACATGATTATATTAGCCAACAGATTGATCTTGAATGCAAAAACTCTTTATGCGTTTCGGGGAAATTATGTCCCCTTCTTCAGAAGATGTCTACCAGTGTTTTCATCATACAATATATCTATAAAATACAATAAATAAAGAAATATGTTAGTACTTTTGACAAATAGTCTTGTTACTCTGTCATAACTGGAGGACTTAAACTTAATAATCACCTGAATGTGTCATTCACTGTTCTCAGCGTTTATGACTTTGAACTTCTTAGTTTCTTAATTTTAGATAGTGTCCCTCCTAAAATTATAAAGAAAATACCAATCATTCCTGGTCCATTAGTGAAGATTAGCAAATATGCATCAAGGGTAAAAAGAGGTATCCATGGTTACCTTTATAGGGTGTCTTCTACTAGCTGTATCGAGGTGATTCATTAACATTTCCTATTGTGAAGGTGGGTATTAGGTATTGTCACCCTAATTCTTCTCCCTGTGCTAGATCCCTGTGGATAAAAAGGGTCTAATGAAACCTTTTCTATGCCCATATGGATTTCAGTAT
Source organism: Ambystoma mexicanum (assembly GCF_040938575.1). Classification (NCBI taxonomy): domain Eukaryota; kingdom Metazoa; phylum Chordata; class Amphibia; order Caudata; family Ambystomatidae; genus Ambystoma; species Ambystoma mexicanum. The sequence goes on along the minus strand of NC_090934.1, from coordinate 1,413,589,040 downwards.
ACTTAGGTTTTTCTATATACTGTCAGTCATTCTTACCATTTTCACATGGTGTGATGCTCTGTTCTTGTCCAAATCCAACGTGATCTAGTCTATATGAGTTTCATCATTTACTTCCTAAAAAAATGAAGAATCATCCAATATTAGTAGAAGTTATTCGACTGCCTGGTAAATCCAATCCAGTCTTATAAATTAGAACGGGAGATATATGTCACATGTTTGAAACCATTAACTTTTCATAATTGCTAGCTTACCTGTGGGGAGACAATTTTGAATTAGCTCTTAATTCTGCCAAAAATGGCCGTTCTGTGTATCAAATAGGCTGCTCTCAATCTTCAATGTCTCTAGTGCCTGCCTTGTTACCTGTAACATTATTCAGATTTGCGGAATTAGTTTTCCACATTATGCTTGAAGTAATATTATGAAACTGTGTGTAGAGGTATCTAGCATAACTCGTAGAAGTTAAGTGTCCTTCAGAGTCATCTTAAGCTTACCTGATGGGGGGAAAGTCTCATATGGGCTCTGTCAACACTCGATCGAAAAACAGCATTTTCAAAATGGCCGTTGTTATATGAATGTAACGTAGTGACGTCATCACGCGTTTGCGTGGTGACGTCACTTTGTTTATCTATCGTCGTGATGCGATAGCTATGTGATCGTTGTGCGTATCTCCCTCTATATTTGGCTCAATGAATATAATAGCACGTAGTTGTCACTATTCAAAAATAAACATATTGGATTGTAAAGAAATAATTGCGTATCCATTCGTATAATGTGTTGTTTATCAAGTGATCATATTTTCAAATGTTATTCATAAATAGCAGACTAGATCTTACTAGGGATCACCCAAAGTTATCATGGTTGCGTTAGCCTCCCTCAGTCATAGCTCAAATATATGCAGTACAATTGTAGTATGTATATGCAAACTAATGTTCATTGATTTTAATGTGATCAAGTATCTGTTTGTATTCAATTGAGGTTAGATAGCCTAACTGCAGGGGCCTGTCGAGGTTATGCCCAATATTTCCTTGCCTGTATCTAGTTTATATATTTCAATGCTAAATGCTTTAGGCCAATTAGTTTTCAGATTTTTGACAGATCCTCTATTCATAGAGTGTGACAGAATAGCCTTTATAGCACCCACTTTGAACATAATTTATTTATTTATTTTTTAGATATGTTGTTTTCTAAAATTAACACACTAACAGAGAAACATGCAACTACATTTGCGTTGATGAAGAGGAAGCAAATCGCATATTAGGTCTCATTAAGGATATAGAAAGTTCTACACCAGTGACTACTAACCCTGAAAAACTAATATCACAACTTGAAAGGGTGATCAGACGCGAGATATCGCAGAAACTACACGCCACCACCGTGGCGCAATACTATCGGGCCCAGCGCATTCCCAGGGGATTAAGAGTCTCCTTGAGGCCTACTTTGTGCAAAAATAATCCCAACTTTGTTAAAAAGTGGGAACACATATTAAACAAGTGCTCATTGGATCTAATCCTATTGACTATAGAGGAGTTATCAAAATCCGTCAACAAATTGGATAAAGAAAAAGAACAACTATCTGAACAGTTGGCTACCTTCAAAACAAAAGAGTAACTAACTAATATTATTGAGGAAGTCAATCGGACCCTAGAGAATTACAAGAAGGACATTGAACAACGAAAAGTTCATAAATTCAGACGGGACACACTAGACTAACAACAGGATATCGTCTATACTTGGCAAGAACGCTATTTCCAGAATAGACCTGATCCCAGTAAATGACAGCCTTATAAACCAAGAACTCCAGGACAGGAGACGAGTGACCCCAGCAGTGAGGTCCCTACAAGTGGAGAGGATGCAACAACCACACGGAATAGTCAACCGATAATTACAACACTACATACATCGCAGGAAGCCACAAAATCAAATGCACAACCAACTCCTTTTTTAGAAAAAAGGCAACGAGACGAGGCATCAAGAAACCTGAGACCAAGAAACAAACTGAACAGCTAGCGGTAAACATTTCAAAGAAACATTTGACGACTGACCAAATTGATACATTAAACTTGGGACTATCATTTGTACCTACCGAAAATTCAAATCGTTTGGAGGAAAAGATTAACTTGCGTAGACTGGCACGCAAGAGGAGACTGAAAGTATTTTTTGACACTCAGATGGAAATGGAATCTTCACATGATGAACATAAATATCTGGAGATGAAAGCTAAGAGCAGATTTGACCCACAAGTAAGCAACTTATCCATTAAAATGTTCGAAGATCAGATGATTAAGGATCTCAGAAGAGTGAATTTTACTAAAGCCAAGCATTATAACATCAGAAGAAAACAAAACAACATCATCAAAGAATTAGCAGAAGATCGGAGTTTAACTCTGAAACCTGCTGACAAGGGAGGTGCAATTGTCCTTATGGACACTGCATATTATGACATAAAGATTAACAAACTACTTGAGGATGAAAATACTGATATAAAAATTGATCAAGAACCTATTAAGGAAATTACGGAGATGCTTAAAAAGGTACTTGATAATGCGACAGACAACAATTGGATCTCTGAAAAAACAAGAAGATTCCTTACTAATGAATCTCCAATTACACCCGTCTTCTACGGGCTACCGAAAATACATAAAGATCTGCAAACACCACCTATGAGGCCTATAGTGGCTTGCACAGATAGCATCTTTAATCCGCTAGCAATTTATGTAGACAAAGCGCTGCAGCCAATTTGTCAAAGTGCCCACACTTACTTGAGAGACACTACAGACTTTCTCAATCATCTCAAAACATTAACAACCATCAAAGATGATGACATATTAGTGTTGTTTGATGTACAAAGTCTGTATACCTCCATTCCCCACCAGGCAGGATTAGAGGCACTGGAATGGTCACTATTGAACACCTGAGAAGCTAACAAAACCTTCATCTTGGAATTAAGCAAGATAATACTTGTGAACAATTACTTCAGAAACAAAACACAATTCTACTTGCAAGCGTCAGGGACGTCCATGAGTTCATCCATGGGCCCGGCCTATGCAAGCTTATTTATGTTTTACCTTGAGAGCAATCATATATTAAATGTGAATAAATGGTAAAAGAATTTGATTACCTGGAAGAGATATATCGACAACATTTTTGTCGTCTGGAGGGGCACAAAGAAAGATCTAGAAGCCTTTTTGAACTACATAGACCAGATCCACAATCGCATTAAATTCTCTATGGAAGTAGGTGAACCCAAATTGCATTTTTTGTATGTTGAATTACAGATTGGATCAGGAGGACAAATCATCAGGAACATTTATCACAAACCTACAGATGTTAACAACTCTCTACACTACTTGAGCCACTACCCAGATCATCTAAGAAACAATTTGCCATACAGTCAATTTTTGCGGCTGAAAAGAATAACATCAAATACGGAAACACTACAGTAAGAAAATCAGATATTGGCAGAAAAATACAAAATGTGAGGATACCCTACAGAAATTGTAGAAAAGGCTAAAGAAAAAGTCGACATATTGGAGAGGAAAGACCTACTTATCACTAAGAATACATCTAAGGACATTCCCTTTCTTCATGCACTTAGCTACTCTGCACAAAGTCATCACATTACAAGAATTATTTTGAAAAACTGGAGAATCATTAAGATGGATCCAGACTGGACAGACTTTTCCCAAAACCTCTGATTATTGCCTACAAGAGAGGCAAGAATTTTAACGACATCTAGTCAAAGCAGAAAGGACAAAGGTGGACAAGCAACAAACGAGGCACTTTCCCATGCCTTAATTGTTGCAACGGCAACAATGTGATGAAAGGGAGTTATGTGAGACACCCCCAAAATGGTAATAAAATCAGACTGAACAAATACACTACATGTGACACCAAATCTGTTGTTTACGGCTAAGTTGTCCATGTGGTATTTTTTAGGTGGGTCAAACCATCAGAAAAGCTAAAGAAAGATGGAATGAGCACAAGAGCAGCATTCGAACTAACAACATTAAATCACCAGTAGCAAGGCATTTTGCACAGAATAAACACAGTATAGCACAACTTAAAGTGATTATTTTAGAAGTAAAAAAATCACAAAGAGGAGGTGACCATATCAGACATATGAGTCAGAGGGAACTTTACTGGATTGAGAAACTGAATAGCCCACCCCTAATGGGATGAACGAGGAATATAATCTTGGTGCCTTTTTGTAATATAACTAGGAGGCATATTGTCTTACTGTGTGGCACAACATCACCTTCTAACGATTTATTTACATGTCATACATAACCATCAGAATATGAATGCGAAATCCATGATGTTATGTATCAAATGGTTAGAAATCTCCAATTGTCTATAAATGCCTGTTAGATTGTGAGCATACTGGTGACTTTAATAATCATGGGGTGATGCTAATAGTATTTGAAAGAAAGGACAGACTCTAGCATTGAAATATATAAACCAGATACAGGCAAGGAAATATTGGGCATAACCTCGACAGGCCCCTGCAGTTAGGCTATCTAGCCTCAATTGAATACAAACAGATACTTGATCACATTAAAATCAATGATCATTAGTTTGCATATACATACTACAATTTTACTGCGTATATTTGAGCTATGACTGAGGGAGGCAAACGCAACCATGATACCTTTGGGTGATCCCTAGTAAGATCTAGTCCGCTATTTATGAATAACATTTGAAAATATGATCACTTGATAAACAACACAATATACAAATGGATACGTAATTATTTCTTTACAATCCATGATGTTTACTTTTGAATAGTGACAACTACGTTCCATTATATACATTGAGCCAGATATAGAGGGAGATACGCACAATGATCACATAGCTATCGCATCACGACGATAGATAAACAAAGTGACGTCACCACGCAAACGCGTGATGACGTCTCTACATTACGTTCATATAACAACGGCCATTTTTAAAATGCTGTTTTTCGATCGAGTGTGACGGAGCCCGTATGTGATTGTCCCCCATCAGGTAAGCTTAAGATGACTCTGAAGGATACTTAACTTCTACGAGTTATGCTAGATACCTCTACACACAGTTTCATAATATTACTTCAAGCATAATGTGGAAAACTCATTCCGCAAATCTGAATAATGTTACAGGTAACAAGACAGGCACTAGAGGCATTGAAGATTGAGAGCAGCCTATTTGATACACAGAACGGCATTTTTGGTGGAATTAAGAGGTAATTCAAAATTGTCTCCCCACAGGTAAGCTAGCAATTATGAAAAGTCAATGGATTCTAACATGTGACATATATCTCCCATTCTAATTTATAAGACTGGATTGGATTTACCAGGAAGTCGAATAAATTCTCCTAATATTGGATTAATCTTAATTTTTTTTAGGAAGTAAATGATGAAACTGATATAGACTATAAACTAGATCACGTTGGATTTGGACAAGAACAGAGCATCACACCATGTGAAAATGGTAAGAATGACTGACAGTATGTAGAAAAACCTAAGTATACTGAAATCCATATGGGCATAGAAAAGGTTTCATTAGATCCTTTTTATCCACAGGGAACTAGCACAGGGAGAACAATTAGGGTGACAATACCTAATACCCACCTTCACAATAGGAGATGTGAATGAATCACCTCGATACAGCTAGTAGAAGACACCCTATACAGGTAACCATGGGTACCTCTTTTTACCCTTGATGCATATTTGCTAATCTTCACGAATGGACCAGGAATGATTGGCATTCTCTTTATCGTTTTAGGAGGGAAACTCTCTAAAATTAAGAAACTTTGAAGTTCAAAGTCATAAACGCTGAGAACAGTGAATGACACATTCAGGTGATTATTAAGTTTAAATCATCCAGTTATGACAGAGTAACATGACTATTTGTCAAAGGTACTAAATTATTTCTGTAATTATTGTATTTTATAGATATGTTGTATGATGAAAACACTGGTAGTCGTCTTCTAAAGAAGCGGACATAATTTTCCTGAAACGCGTAAAGAGTTTTTGCATTCAAGATCAATCTGTTGGCTAATATAATCATGTAATATGGACAATTACGGTTATATATGAAGCTAGATTATGCAAAAGTTTACTAGTGATACAAGAAGTCAAGTGAAAACTTGTTTTGGTAACTATACTATGAAGTAATAGTCATAGTTCCTGTTCACAATAATGCTAAAAATATTGTCGAAAAATCATGTTTAAATATGTGAAACTATGTGTTTTAAATTACCTTTGGTTATAAATTTTGTTGATGCTTAGGCCATCATTATATAAAAATATATACTTTTTACTGTACAAGAAAACATGAGTATTTGGTTGTCATTACAACGATACAGTGTGCAGGGGACGGGAGTGATCCACAGAACTGTGGACATCTGCTGTTTTTACATTGGAGGGGCCAAAGAACACTAACATATCATATGTTCTTTGGATCCGCAGTACATGCACAAACTTAGTGTCCTGTGCTGATTATGCTCGGAGTTCAAAAGGAGGCCATGAGCCGCCCCTATTTGCATGGGTTCTTTGGTCACAGTGGTTTGTGGGTTGCATTTAGGGGGTTCTGGTGTTTCCTTCTTTCCGAGTGACTTTCTTGTGGACGATAATCAAGCTGCATTACAAGCGTATTCATGTCTGCAAGATTAGCGGGTCTAGCTGCTCAGGACACCTTGTCCTTAAAGTCTTCATGTAATCCTCAGAAGAATATGGTAGGTAAAGCATCTTCGGGGCAGTTATGTTCCAGCGGCTAATTGTTTAAACTATGTAATGTAAGCAAGGACTTCAAGGGTTCCTGGATGGAAATCCAGTAAATGTTCTTGTGCTGATAGCACAATTTCCTGGTGACCGGACATTGTACGGATGCTGTTGACAAACCCTGCGTAAGAATCCAAAACAGATTATTGGAAGTGACTAACAGGGTAGCCTAAGGGAGAGCTCTTCCTGCTAAATTCGAAATCATAAATCCGACTTTGGTCTGTCGGTAGAAAAATGATGTTAATTGAACAAGAACTGCACTGTGCAGGCGTCTAGAAGCTCTTTCAGTTTCTTTGGGTTACCATCATAGTTCCCCCCCTGGTAAGGGTCCAGGGTGGGCAAGTGGAGTTGCCTTGATTTGGTGTAAGGCTATATTTTCTCATTTAAGTGTCTGTCAGGGCTTGAACTGCATTGGTCAAATGCTGTAACTGATCCATGGTCTGAGGCATTGCTATCTATCACAATGGTATGAAAGAAGCACATTGACCTGCGGTAGTGGTAGAGTCCTTGAAGTTAGCAAGTTAATTCCCAAGACCGTCAGACCCCTGAATGATACAGGTAGTTGTGCGGAATTGGAGGGAAAATCCCTAATGAGGGAAAAAAAACCTGTGATGTCTGTCGTCTGATAGAGGGAGGCGTTTCTTGCGTGAAGGTTGAAATAAAGATCCAGTGGATATGAATCGTAGATCAGCTGAGGAGAAATAGTACACATCATACCTAGAGAAAGTCCAGGAGGGAGAAGAATAGGGTTTTTAGGGAGATGAGTTTGAAGGGAGTATGGGCGAGAAGCGCATAGAAGGGAGGATCAAGTGACTTCTGTTATAGGAAGTGTGCACACTGAAGTGGAGTAGGGAGGTATGGTCACCGGGGGCAAAAAGTGCCTTTGACAGATGAGCTGTTTCCGTGAGGGACTCCAGGCAATGAAAGGCAGAAGCGAGGAGCGCAGGAGACAGAGGAGCAGCGGAAGCATTTTAGAAGCGCTGCTCTTGGAAGATAGGAGGAAGCTTGCAAAACGAAACCTCAATGGGGCTTGCAGGAGCAAGATTCTGAAATACACAGGGAAGAGGGGAATAGAATGAGCAGAGGGGAGAAAAAGGAAGGCGCAAGATGCACTGGAAGAGAAGGTGCCACAGAAAGAAGCAGCTACAGAGAGAGGGAAGGCGGGTAAGGTAATTCCGGGTTCGGGTAGGCACAGCCAGGCTGAAGCATCGCAAGGTATCAATCTGGGAACAGATTGTCAGCTAACAGGAAGCGCGTCCAGAGAAAGTAGCAACACAGCAAACAGAATCTGCTTTGGGCTTATATAGGACTGCCTCCAATTTGAGTTGCTCCAAACTGGAACGCTCTGTGGATTGGTGAGTAGCAGGAAGTGGCAGACATCTTGGTTGGATTTGGAGTAAACGGGGAACTTGTCTTACCTTCTGTCTTTCCCAGAGTTTCCACATTCTGGGGTGGTTCTTGACACACAGTGATAAGTGGGAACCCGACTGTGGGATGTCTACAGTGAGTGGTTGGTCTGAACCCGATTGAGGGAGGCTGATCTTTTGTGAAAAGGGATCAGAGCCCGGCTGAGTGGGATCCTCGGGTGAAGAAGAATTGCCCGACCTGATATTTGTGATACATCAGGCCCTCTGAAGCAAGAGACGTTTGTGAGAATCTCATGGTCACAGCAAGTAAGACGGACACAAGTGATCACAGTTCAAGGGTGTTTATTGAACAATGATTGCTGTATGCAGGTTGGGAAAACACCTAATCCAAACCTATATCTAATATAGGAGCCAGCGTCAACCATCAAAAGAAAAATGACGCAGTCCTAGTGGCATTGTATCAAAATAAAAAGGGCCTGTACTAAGAAACCTATTGCCAAACCTCACAACTAATACAAAAAGGGGTGTGGGATAGTTCTCAAGAAAAGAAAGAAGTGATCACACATTATATCTCAGGATGAGGTAGCCTGGGTCTCCCTGCCCCACATTTTGGACACTGTGTAAGATGGTAGCTTAGAGCACAGTACAGTCTTGGGCTTCTCCAGCACGAGACTACAGTTCTATTGGCAGCTCTCGGGACACACCTCAAGCTTTTCAGCTGTCAGGGCTGTCAGTGGCCAAGTCTCGTTTCTCTTGAAAGTCTCTTACCTTTGAGGTCCTGACATGTTCAAATAACAAAATAAAAGTTCCTTTAACAAATGAAAAGTTTGGTTCCAATGTTTGCTGGGGGACGAGTCCACCCCTGGGCCCCCCTCTTCGGGGTGCTGACCCATATCAATTGTGAATCACTTCATTTGTATGTCAGATCTAGGGTGAGGCTTCACCCTTGGATCTCCCTCGTCGGGCTCGGACCCCTCTTGACTTTAGTTTTCAGGTGTTGCTTCACCCCTTGATCTCCCTCTGTCGGGCTCAGACCTCTCTTGACTTTAGCGGGATTCAGTTCCCTTCATTTCTCATTGTTTACTATCACTGTGGGAATCACTTCGCTTTCTCTCACACTGCTTGTCAATCAAAGTCTTTCGATTATACAGGGATTTTGCCTGACCCTCTGTATTATCACTTTGACCTATTTTGCCAGCCCTCCTATGGCCCCTTGGTATCTGTAGCTTCTCTCATATGGGGCTCGACCAAAGTCTCTTGAGTTAGCACCCACGTGGTGCCAGTTTCCCTCTGCAGCTGGTCTCCCCTTCACACTTTTTACAGTTCATTCAAAGTTGATCAGCTTTGGTTCAAAACTTGACACTTTGCGATTTTCACTCAACATAGCCCGGTTCTTATCAGATTTCCCCTTGACTCACCAGCTGTGATGAACTGCTGGGCAGTTGGCTTCTCTGGAGTCAAGGCCGGTGCCACGGGCACAGGAGTTTACCTCGCTCCTGCTTATCAGCATAGGCTTGCCCTGTGTACCGTTGACATCTGTTGCAGGACACTTGTGCTATTGGCCGCAGTCTTAGGCTCTCTTCCATGAAGGTTCTGTGGGTCTGGGACGAAAAGGGCAAGGTCACTTCTCTCCTCACCACCCTCTCGATTCCTGCCACCTTTATCATTCGCTTGAACTGCTGCGCCTGCTTAGCTGTCTCGTCGTGCTGTCTGCTGTGCTCGTCTTACTCGTCCTTTGCTCTCTTGCTCCACCTTTTATCCCTGCAGGGAAAGGAAAGGGCCATCAGGTGTGTGTGTGGTTCTGGTTAATTGCCTGACTTTGCCTGACGTTGAGGTTAGGACATGTCAGGTAGACAGGTTTTACATTCGTCTGTTGTATTGGGTGTATAAAGGTGTTTGTGTTGGAAATTATAGTCTTTATAGTGGAAAGGGGAGGGGTTGGAGCATCAGAGTCTCCTATGGGATGGGATAGGGAAGGTTTGCGAAATGGACGAAAATTACTGCAATGAAGAACAGAACATAGGGGATTGTGGGAACGGTAGTATTCTGTCATAGTATATTTGGATTTCGGAAGATGACATTCAGAGGGACGGGATTGGTAGGGTTTGCAGGGTAAGCAGGAATAGCTGAAGGGAGCAGGTCCCTGATGGCATCCCTGGGGATAACCCCATCCGTGGGGACTTCATGAGCCCGAGGAACCTCTCAAAGAACCTGTCTTTGCAGGCCAGAGGAGTGGTAAGGGATATAGACGGGGTAGTGGGAAGTTGCTGGAGCCGCTGCATACCCTGCCCATACTGACGCAGTGGGAACCTGCCCTGCACAAAAGGATAGGCCGTAGGCCAAATACCTGGTTGAGGCCAGTCCCACCTTGACACTAGTTTCCCACTGAACTCATGAAATGGCACTGCACAGGAGCTGATGTCTAGTGCTGCAGCCATTTTGCCGAGTTGCCTGCCACGTGCCTATGCTCAGCCTCCTCCAGGACTCTTGAGTGTGGATTGCGAGGCTGACCCTGCTCCTCAGGCCTAGACCCGGTAGGTGTGACTCCCTCGACCCAGGGGTCGGTAGAGCTGCGGTTAGACGCCCCCTCGGACGTGAACAATGGAGATTGTGGAAATCGTAGTGTTTTGTATGATCAGGTTGGGAGTGCAGAGAATAATAACCAGAGAGGCAAGAAGAAGAAGGATGTGGAGTATTTGAATGGGAACCAGATAAAGTGGGATTCTGGGAGTTGTGGTTCTTTACAAGTTTATCAGATGAGAATGGGTTATTGGCTTTACCTTTGAGTAAGGGAGATTCAATGAGTGGAATAGATGATGAGCGGGAATAGCTTATAAAAGCTTCAGAGACTTCATTCCCCTCACCATCCTCGTTGTGATGGTACTGCGTCTTGGTTCTCCTACCCAGGTGGTTCTCCCCCACTGGTCCACCCCCAGGAACTGGATCCAATAGCGATGGCCCTGTCCTGGCCACCTGAATAAGGGATTCTCGAGGTTTGTTGGGAGAATACACTCGGGTTTCTCACACTTTGCATGAAAGAGACTTGGGCAAAGAAGGCCCTGATATCAGAAAAGGAACTGGGAGTTTGGGCCGGAGAAGCCCAGAAGTGTCGTGTGCTCGAAAGTTCTGCTTTGTCCCGTGCTTCAAACGTGGGGAAGGGAGACCCCGACCATACCATCCTGACATATTATTCTATGACACTTCTTTCTTTTCTTGTGAACATTATCCCACTCTTGTGTAGTATACGGTAAGGATTGGCAATATGTTGTATTTAGTATAGGCCTTTTTCATTTGACTAGACTCCACTATGATGCTATTCTTATTGTTTGATGGTCGTAGCTTGCTCCCATCTTAGATTTAGGTTTAGATTAGGTGTTTTTTTCACCCATTTGTACAGTCTAATAAACACCCTTGGACTGTGATCACTTGTGTCTGTTTTTCTTTGATACTATGCCTTCCTTACAGTAGGTTGTATTTTGTTGTGTGCGCTAGAACTGTCTGTTGTGATAATATTAAAGTATATATTTGTTCACAACCTTGACTGGACAGTCCCTTTTGTCACTGGGTAATATTGTATTTTCAGTGTGTTGCAACTAACCAACAAGCCACGACCTTGCAGAGATAAGCCTGGCATTCTGTCCACTTTACCAAAATTGAACAAGTAGGTTTATAATTGACTTGTGTTTGCAATCTATTGGATCCCTTCTGGAGTACTAGAGGTGAGGGGCTTATTGATGGTTTAGAAACCAATATTTATTTATGTATTTATTTATTTACTTATTTATTTACTTATTAAAATTCGTATATATCGTGCCACAAGCCAGATACCTCAGTGCGCACATAGAACAATACAATACAAACCGGTGGAGAATACCGGGTCGAGGAATCCGTGGTATCAGACAAAGAATGCATGTGTTTAATCGGGAGGATGATTGAATAGCATTGTCTTCAGTCCTTTTTTTAAATCGGTCATTGTAGTGACGGTTCTCAGAGTCAATGGGAGAGAGTTCCAAACACTTGGGCCTAGCACATCAAAGCTGAGACTGCCTGCTGTGGCCAGTCTGAAACAGGACTGTACCAGTCTAAGTTGGTTCTTAAATCTTAAAGTTTGCAAAGGGATATAATGCTTAAGTCGAGCGGAGAGATATGTAGGTGCTATGTCAAGAATGCACTTGTGTGTCAGGGTGAGAATCTTTTGGGTCACTCTATGCTTGACAGGAAGGCAGTGCAAGTCCCGTCTTGCTGATGTGACATGTGAGCATTTAGACATGCCAGTAATGGCACAAATTACACCATTCTGGATTATCTGGAGGGAAGACCAGATAGCCTAAGAGTAGCCACTCAAACTATTACAGTAGTCAAGCACATGTTTATGAGGGCAGTGGCGAGGATAGGAGCATTCTCCCAGGACACAAAAGGTTGGCTGTTACCAAGCAGCTTGTTAACAAGGCCTCATGAACTCTGAACCTGTGCCGCATGTTTCTTCATAGTGAGCTCCGAGTTTAAAGTAACGCCAAGAGTTTTCTCCTTTTTTGCCACAGGAATGATGGCTTTAAGAATAGTGAATCTTGCATACTCTGGGCCAGTGTTTTGAATCTTGCGGCAGTAGCCACAGTAAGGAGTTCAGTTTTAGTTGAGTTCAATGGCAATACATTTTTTTTTTTAAACGGTTTTTATTATTTTTAAAACAAACAAACAATACAAACCAAACTGGCAGTGCTTTTTGCAACAAACACATGAACATCAATTAGTCCAGACCACTGCTCCCCCAATCCCTCCCCCCTCAAGCTTGTTTGTCCCTCTCATTCCGTATCTGCTGCGTGTGGCAGGGTATCACCTTCTTCTGAGACTGCAGAATCCGTTATTGTTCCAAACATTCCTGCTATTAATACTCTCCATGCTAGCAGGGTACTCACTTCTTCTTCCCCACACTTGCTACATGCCTCCTGCCATTCCACCGTTTCAGCCTCCGCCCATTTTTGCAAATCCCGCCACCATACCTCCACCCGTGGCTTATGGCACTGCTTCCATCCCATGGCAATCCTTCTTTTTGGGAGCACATATGCCAAGTCCTTCAATTTCCCAACATGTTTAAGTTTCCGTGGTCTGGGAAACCCTCCTAACAGGCAGGCCCAGGCCGTGTCTATAGTGAGCGTGACCCCTTTGTCCGCTAGTTTTTGCGCCACTTCTCCCCAGAAACTCTCAATCACTGGGCAAGACCAAAACATGTGTGTCATATCAGCATCTTCCTTATCGCATTTTGGGCACGCTTGTCGTCCCGCTTTTACAAACTTAGATATTCTCATCGGGGTCATGTAAGCTCTGTGCGTTATGCACAACTGTATTTGTTGTAATCTGGCATTTCTTGACACCTTCTTGTGGTATCTCATAGCACGCTCCCACATCCCATCTTCCATCTGTGCTCCCACCTCTGTTTTCCATTCCAACTTCAAATGCGTCAATTCCTTCCCAACCCGGATCATCACCATCTCATACAATCTAGAGATCTCATGCACTGCTTCTGATATATCATATATTGTCCCCATAATGGCGTCTGGTTCCTCCGCCAATACAGTCTCAGGCCAGATTTTACGAATATTCTGCACCACCCTTAGATACGTGACATACTGGCCCCTATGCAAGCCCGCCTCTTCCCCTAGTCCTTCAAAATCCTTAATGGCCCCCTCTTGACAGACATCCCCCAATGTAACCAGCCCGACCGACTCCCAGTAGGTCCTGACTATCATCCTTAGTTGTGTCTCTTCCCCTGCCAAGGCAACCAACGGCACCTGCGGGGAACACGGGTACGGGTCCTCCATCATTCGACGTACTCTACGCCACATCTTCCACCCAAGCAACATCATACCCGTGTGCCGCGCTCCCATACGGAGGACCATTTCAAGCAGTACCTCGTCCCGGTGAGTCTGCAGGCCTATCCCTGATAATTGTAGTGGCATCCTCGTGCCTTTGAGCCCCAATCACCCCCTGTTTTCCTTCCTGACCGTGCCCGCTCCCCGCTTCCTGGTCCATCCACCTCCCGCCTCCTGCCCCACCTCCTTCGCGCTCTGATTGGCAAGCAGGCCGTGTGTTGTGTGCCTAGTGTGCCGCGCTCCCATACGGAGGGCCATTTCAAGCAGTACCTCGTCCCGGTGAGTCTGCAGGCCTGTCCCTGATAATTGTAGTGGCATCCTCGTGCCTTTGAGCCCCAATCACCCCCTGTTTTCCTTCCTGACCGTGCCCGCTCCCCGCTTCCTGGTCCATCCACCTCCCGCCTCCTGCCCCGCCTCCTTCGCGCTCTGATTGGCCAGCAGGCCGTGTGTTGTGTGCCTAGTGTGCCGCGCTCCCATACGGAGGGCCATTTCAAGCAGTACCTCGTCCCGGTGAGTCTGCAGGCCTGTCCCTGATAATTGTAGTGGCATCCTCGTGCCTTTGAGCCCCAATCACCCCCTGTTTTCCTTCCTGACCGTGCCCGCTCCCCGCCTCCTGGTCCATCCACCTCCCACCTCCTGCCCCGCCTCCTTCGCGCTCTGATTGGCCAGCAGGCCGTGTGTTGTGTGCCTAGTGTGCCGCGCTCCCATACGGAGGGCCATTTCAAGCAGTACCTCGTCCCGGTGAGTCTGCAGGCCTGTCCCTGATAATTGTAGTGGCATCCTCGTGCCTTTGAGCCCCAATCACCCCCTGTTTTCCTTCCTGACCGTGCCCGCTCCCCGCTTCCTGGTCCATCCACCCCCCGCCTCCTGCCCTGCCTCCTTCGCGCTCTGATTGGCCAGCAGGCCGTGTGTTGTGTGCCTAGTGTGCCGCGCTCCCATACGGAGGGCCATTTCAAGTAGTACCTCGTCCCGGTGAGTCTGCAGGCCTGTCCCTGATAATTGTAGTGGCATCCTCGTGCCTTTGAGCCCCAATCACCCCCTGTTTTCCTTCCTGACCGTGCCCGCTCCCCGCTTCCTGGTCCATCCACCTCCCACCTCCTGCCCCGCCTCCTTCGCGCTCTGATTGGCCAGCAGGCCGTGTGTTGTGTGCCTAGTGTGCCGCGCTCCCATACGGAGGGCCATTTCAAGCAGTACCTCGTCCCGGTGAGTCTGCAGGCCTGTCCCTGATAATTGTAGTGGCATCCTCGTGCCTTTGAGCCCCAATCACCCCCTGTTTTCCTTCCTGACCGTGCCCGCTCCCCGCTTCCTGGTCCATCCACCTCCCACCTCCTGCCCCGCCTCCTTCGCGCTCTGATTGGCCAGCAGGCCGTGTGTTGTGTGCCTAGTGTGCCGCGCTCCCATACGGAGGGCCATTTCAAGCAGTACCTCGTCCTGGTGAGTCTGCAGGCCTGTCCCTGATAATTGTAGTGGCATCCTCGTGCCTTTGAGCCCCAATCACCCCCTGTTTTCCTTCCTGACCGTGCCCACTCCCCGCTTCCTGGTCCATCCACCTCCCACCTCCTGCCCCGCCTCCTTCGCGCTCTGATTGGCCAGCAGGCCGTGTGTTGTGTGCCTAGTGTGCCGCGCTCCCATACGGAGGGCCATTTCAAGCAGTACCTCGTCCCGGTGAGTCTGCAGGCCTGTCCCTGATAATTGTAGTGGCATCCTCGTGCCTTTGAGCCCCAATCACCCCCTGTTTTCCTTCCTGACCGTGCCCGCTCCCCGCTTCCTGGTCCATCCACCTCCCGCCTCCTGCCCCGCCTCCTTCGCGCTCTGATTGGCCAGCAGGCTGTGTGTTGTGTGCCTAGTGTGCCGCGCTCCCATACGGAGGGCCATTTCAAGCAGTACCTCGTCCCGGTGAGTCTGCAGGCCTGTCCCTGATAATTGTAGTGGCATCCTCGTGCCTTTGAGCCCCAATCACCCCCTGTTTTCCTTCCTGACCGTGCCCGCTCCCCGCTTCCTGGTCCATCCACCTCCCGCCTCCTGCCCTGCCCACAGTCCTTTCCATTGGCCACCCGGCCCCCTTTCCCAGGCCATTACTGCACCTCCCAAGGCAGCCCTCTGCCTGGCAGCCCCTGCGGCTAAGGACCCGAGGCAAAGGACGACTCCTCCAGGGACGAACCCAGATCGTATCTGCAGGTATCCGCAGGAGAAGCAAGAAGCCAACAACAAGTAAGTGTGGCAAGGGCAGGGCCAGAAGCATCTACTTCAGGTCGTACTACCCTACCACTCCTCTAAAACAGCACCATTCCCATTATAAGTTACACTCAGAAACCCAGCATCGCATTGCTCCCAATTGTACTCTAAAGTTGCGCCCATTAGCCTCTCGCAGGAATGTTGCATTTAGAAGTGTTCCCGATTGCATTCAGTAGTGTTCCCAATTGCATTTAGGTGTGTTGCCCAATAGCCTCTCTGAGGAAAATCACATTTAGAAGTGTTCCCAATTGCATTTAGGTGTGTTGCCCAATAGCCTCTCTGAGGAAAATCGCATTTAGAAGTGTTCCCAATTGCATTCAGTAGTGTTCCCAACCGTATTTAATAGTGTTCCCAATTGCATTTAGGTGTGTTGCCCAATAGCCTCTCTGGGGAAAATCGCATTTAGAAGTGTTCCCAATTGCATTTAGGTGTCTTGCCCAATAGCCTCTCTGAGGAAAATCGCATTTAGAAGTGTTCCCAATTGCATTCAGTAGTGTTCCCAACCGTATTTAATAGTGTTCCCAATTGCATTTAGGTGTGTTGCCCAATAGCCTCTCTGAGGAAAATCGCATTTAGAAGTGTTCCCAATTGCATTTAGGTGTCTTGCCCAATAGCCTCTCTGAGGAAAATCGCATTTAGAAGTGTTCCCAATTGCATTTAGTAGTGTTCCCAACCGTATTTAATAGTGTTCACAATTGCATTTAGGTGTTTTGCCCAATAGCCTCTCTGAGGAAAATTGCATTTAGAAGTGTTCTCAAGTGCATTCAGTAGTGTTCCCAACCGTATTTAATAGTGTTCCCAATAGGTATTGTGCCCAATAGCCTCTCTGAGGAAAGTTGCATCTAGAAGTGTTCCCAAGTGCATTCCGTAGTGCCCCCAACCGTATTTAATAGTGTTCTCAATTGCATTTAGGTATTGTGCCCAATAACCTCTCTGAGGAAAAGTGTACCTCTCTGAGGAAAGTTGCACTTAAGAAGTGTTCTCAAGTGCATTCAGTAGTGTTCCCAACCGTATTTAATAGTGTTCCCAGTTCCATTTAGGTATTTGTGCCCAATAGCCTCTCTGAGGAAAGTTGCATTTAGAAGTGTCCTCAAGTGCATTCAGTAGTGTGCCCAACTGTACTTAATAGTGTTCCCAATTGCAATTAGGTATTGTGCCCAATAACCTCTCTGAGGAAAAGTGTACCTCTCTGAGGAAAGTTGCACTTAAGAAGTGTTCTCAAGTGCATTTAGTAGTGTTCCCAACCGTATTTAATAGTGTTCCCAATTGCATTTAGGTATTGTGCCCAATAGCCTCTCTGAGGAAAATTGCATTTAGAAGTGTTCCCAATTGCATTTAGGTGTTGTGCCCAATAGCCTCTCTGAGGAAAGTTGCATTTAGAAGTGTCCTCAAGTGCATTCAGTAGTGTGCCCAACTGTACTTAATAGTGTTCCCAATTGCATTTAGGTATTGTGCCCAATAGCCTCTCGCAGGAAAGTTACATTTAGAAGTGTTCCCAATTGCTTTTAGAATAGCCTCTCACCTAATCCCAATTGAATTTAGTAAGTGATCCCAATTGCATTCCGAAGTTACGCCCATTAGCCTCTCTAATGAACATTGCATCTAGAAGTGTCCTTAATTACATTTAATAATATTCCCAATTGCATCTAGGTGTTGTGCCCAATAGCCTATCTGAGGAAAATTGCATTTAGAAGTGTTCCCAATTGCATCTCAGGAGTCGTGCCCAATAGCCTCTCGCAAGAAAGCTCAATTAGAAGTGTTCCCAATTGCATTTAGGAGTTTCGCCCAATAGCCTTGAGTAGTGCCCCCAATTACATTAAGTATTGTTTCCAATTTGCATTTAAGAGTTGCGCCCAATAGCCTCTCTCAGGAAAGTTGCATTTAGAAGTGCACACAATTCCATTTAGCAGTGTTCCCAACTGCATTTAATAGTGCTCCCAATTGCATTTAGGTGTTGCGCCCAATAGCCTCTCCGAGGAAAGTTGCATTTTAGAAGAGTTCCCAATACCTTTTAGTAGTGTTCGCAACTGCATTTAATAGTGCTCCCAATTGCATTTACGTGTTGCGCCCAATAGCCT
This sequence comes from Ambystoma mexicanum, assembly GCF_040938575.1. NCBI lineage: Eukaryota > Metazoa > Chordata > Amphibia > Caudata > Ambystomatidae > Ambystoma > Ambystoma mexicanum. Next base: position 1,413,570,732 of record NC_090934.1, on the reverse strand, counting down.
CTCTGAAGAAAGCTGCATTTAGAAATATCCCCAATTGCATTTAGTAGTCTTCCCAACTGCATTCAGGTGTTGTGCCAAATAGCCTCTGTAAGAAAGTTGCATTTAGAAGTGTTCCCAATTGTATTTCTGAAGTTACCCCCAATAGACTCTCTAAGAAACCGGCATTTAGAATTGTTCCCCAAATTACAATTAGAAGCTGCGCACAATAACCTCTCTGAAAAAAGATAAATATTAGTAGTGTTCCGAATTGCATTCATTATGTATTACACTCCTTTAGCCTACGTGCGTAAGTAGAAGTTGTGCCCAATAATCCCTCTAAGAAGTCTCTCTGAGACTAACAACTGAATACCCCTTCTAAGCAAATAGAATCTTGAGGCTGTCCGAATATCCTCCCTGGCGACAGAGGAACCTAGAAGGGTACCCAATAAACTAAAATAATCTCTGTTTACAACTCTAGCTAGAAGTGAACCCAATAAACTAAAATAATCTATGTTTACAACTCCAGCTAGAAAGCATCAAATAAATCTAATACCTTCTTGAGCAGTTGAACCCTGAAGTGTACCTAAAAGCGTGTCATCACCGACCTTAGAACTACAATCAGAAAACCCTCCTAAACCAATCTCAAAACTCGCACCAATCATGAGTGCACCCACTCCACCAGAATTAGTCAGAAACACCACCCATGGACCACCCAATCTGTCCTCCGTCCCTTCCCGCCTCTCCCAAACCCCGCCACCCTCTCTCGAACTCCCTGCTTTTCCCCTCTCCAAACACCAAGCAAGGGGGGCACGATGGCGAGCCACCCACCCCAAGACCAGTCATCCACTGAACCCCACCCCCGACCCACCACCAGCATTACCCATACCCGCTCCCCTCTCTATCATACCTGACACACCCCACCCTGCAATCGCCCAACTCCCGCCCTCCCCTTATACCCCTGCCACCATCCCCACTCGACCTCACCCCTTCCCCTCACCAAAAACTGCACGGCTAGCCCTAGCAAGAACCGAAGCCGCCTCCCGCTCACCCTCCGACCCCCCCACTCTCTCCCACACACCAGTCGCAGCAAGGAAACTAAAGAGGAAACGTTCTTGGTCCCCCTCAATCTCACAGCACTCCTCGCCCCCCCTATCTCGACCAATCACATCTATCCTGCAATCCCCCCTCTCCCCCGCGGCTTCCCCCCGCCTGAAACCCCTCTCCCTCGATTTCTCATCAGCTGCAACTGAAACTCCTAACCGTCAACATCCTTCTCTCAAATCCCCCTTCCAAAACCCGACCATCCAATCACACAGAGCCTCCCAACCCCTCCCGAAGCCTGCCAATCTCTCTGCTCGCCCACTATTCCCATCTATCATCACCCAACCTAGCCCCCTCCCCCCAAACTCTCCACCACTGCACCCTCCCCCTCCACCACCAAGATCATCACTGACTGCTGATGTGAACTGCATCCTTTTTAACGCCCGATCAATAGCAAAAAACAAACATTCCATCTTTGACCTCCTCACCTCTGACAAACCAGACCTAGTTTTCATCACTGAAACCTGGTTCTCTGACGATTTCGGCCCAATCGCCAACGAAGCCTTTCCCCCCAACTACTCCCTCATCCCACTGAACCGTCCGTCCAGGGGAGGAGGGGTAGCATTCGTCTTTAAATCTCTCTTCCGCGCCTCAATCATCGATAACCAACCCTCCATCCCAGCCTGCGAATCTCTCCTTGTTAAACTATCCCTCTCACCATCGCTCTCACATAGCTTCCTAATAATCTACAGACCCCCAGGCTACGATAGACACTTCGCAAATAACCTTTGCGACTCTATTGCCACCCTCCAACTAAACCATCCCAACCTCACCCTTCTTGGAGACTTCAACATATGGCTCGACATCCCCACCAACCCTATGACATACTCCCTGGTTGACGGATTAGATGCAATTAACCTCCAATCCCACATAAACGGACCGACCCACTATAAAGGACACACTCTCGATGCCATCTTTAGCTCCAACAACCTGATTCAGCTAATGCCACCCACCCCTATCATCTGGTCTGATCACTTCATTCTCCCTTTCACCATCCAATCACCCGAACCCCCCCCCTCACTCATATCGGAACCTCCGAACATAGGCAAATGCTGGAAGAAACTAATAATCACTCCAGACCTAGCCGAAGTTCTCCTCCAGTCTCCACCACCATCCTGCCCTCTCAACAACCATCTCACCCCTGAGGCCCTTGATTCATGGCTTAGCGCATCTCTGATGCGCCTCACCCCCTCCTGCAAACCATCAACCCGCCGTGGCCCTTTCCCCAGATGGTTCACTCCTGAGCTGAAGACCACTAAACGACTATACAAACACCTAGAACGCAAATGGCATAAAGAGAAAACCCATGAGAGCAGGACCACCTTGGCCCGACACCTGTATCGGTACAAAGCCGAAATCCGGAAAACAAAAAAGGCACACTACAACTCCCGAATCCTAAACTGCAAAAACCCAAGTAAAGAACTCCACAAAATTATCTCCAAATTCACCAATCCAGCTTGTAACACAACCATCCCGACCGCATCGCAATCACTCTGTGACTCACTCTCCCTCCACTTCCACTCCACAGCTATAGAAAGGACAAATACTCTAACCTCCAAACTAGCACTCCTACAGCCACTAGACAATCCTCAGCCCATACCACCCAACCCATCAGCCTCAACCTCCACGCAACCAACGTTCGACTCTTTCAGTCCATTAACAACAGAACAGTTTCTCAAACTCCTATCTGCCCGCAAACCATCCGGATCTCCATTAGATCCATGCCCAGCCACTACCCTTAAAGAAATCTTTGCCTCCACCTGCGCAGGAGAACACGCAAGATCCATCATAAATGCTTCCCTCTCTTCCGGTACCTTTCCAGACGCATTCAAATTGGTGCACGTCAAACCCCTGATTAAAAAACCCTTGCTCGATCCGCTCGAGCCCAAAAACTACCGCCCCATATCAAACACCAGGTTCCTCGCCAAACTCATTGATCGAACCGCCTACTCTCAACTTAACGCCTTTGTTGAAGCCAACAAACTCCTAGACCCCGCCCAATCAGGCTTCAGAACCTGTCACGGAACTGAAACCACCCTAACCTCTATCTTGGACGACCTTAAAATGACTGCTGACTCCGCGGGATGCGCCGCACGAATCCTTCTCGACCTATCAGCCGCCTTTGACACGATCAATCACTCAATACTCCTTGATCGCCTCCACTCCCTAGGAATACGTGGAACTGCCCTCAAATGGATAGCCTCATTCCTCAAGGGCAGGCACCAAATAACGACACTCTCCAACTTTACCTCCCAAGCCCGACCAGTCGACACAGGAGTCCCACAAGGAGCGTGTCTATCTGCTCTCCTTTTCAATCTCTACCTGATCACCCTCCCACCGATAATTCGTGCACACAACATCCTATGTTACAATTATGCCGATGACACACAACTAATTCTAAAATTCTTGAACACGAATCCTAACTCACGACCTGACCTGGCAGCCTGCCTCCTTAACATTGAACACTGGATGACCCAAAACCACCTCCTGTTAAACCCCTCCAAAACAGAAATCATGGTGTGCGGTAACCCAGATCTTCTCCCGCACCCACTGCCCTGGCCACCCGCCATGGGCAACTCGCCGATACCCTCCAAGACAGTGAAAAATCTTGGATGCACCCTAGACTCTGACCTAACACTCTCGCGCCAAGTCAACAACGTCTCAAAGTCCTGCCACAACCACCTCAAAAACCTTGGTCGCATCTTTCCATATCTATCATTTCCTAACAGAGTCTCTGCGGTACAATCAATCGTCATCGCTCGGCTGGACTACGGCAACCCCCTATACCTCGGAATCCATGCCTACCAAATGAACAAACTTCAAAGAGCACAAAACGCGGCGGCCAAAGCGTTACTTGCGCTTGGTCCAAGAGACCACGTATCCCCAGCCCTCAAGACACTGCACTGGCTTCCAGTAGCCCGTAGGGTAGCTTTCAAAACCTTATGCCTCACCCATCGAGCAGTACATAAAACTGGACCGCAATATCTTCAAGAAAAACTAATAGCTTATCACCCCACTCGCACCCTTAGATCAAGCACAGCCGGCCTCCTAGTAATTCCTAAGACAAACTCAGTCAGGTTGGGCGGAGCATCATTCTCAGCCCTAGCCCCAACCCTGTGGAACTCTCTCCCACCCCACATCAGGCTAACCGAGGAGCTAACAGCTTTCCGCAAACTACTGAAAACCTGGCTCTTTCCCTAAAACCAACCGGTTCCGTTCTAGCATCACCAAAATAACACCGACCCAGCGAAGCACCTATAGCAAAATAAAAATAAAAAAAAAAATCGACTGTATCACAAATTGACGAAATAAATTAAAACGAGTAATGTAGACCTATACAGTGAAGTCAATAATACAAATTGATCACTGGATAAAAGAAAAATAGAGCGTAGACGAGCTTGGAAAGCCGATGTGTGTGGTGAACAGATGACTGTGGAGCGCGGACGACTGTGGAGCGCGGACGACTGTGGAGGGCTGATGACTGTAAAGGGCGGATGACTGTGGAAGGCGGATGACTCAGGAGGGCGAATGACTGTGGAGGCCGGATGACTGTGGAGAGCGGATGACTGGGTAGCGCGTACGACTGGGCAGGGCGGATGACTATGGAGGATGTATGCCTATGGAGGGTGTATGCCTGTAAAAGATGACTGTAGAGTGCGGATGACTGTGGAGGACTGTAGAAGGCGGATGACTGTGGAGGGCGGATGACTGTGGAAGGCGGATGAACGTGGAGGGCGAATGACTGTGGAGGCCTGATGACTGTGGAGAGCGGATGACTGGGTAGCGCGTACGACTGGGCCGGGCGGATGACTATGGAGGATGTATGCCTATGGAGGGTGTATGCCTGTAGAAGATGACTGTAGAGTGCGGATGACTGTGGAGGGCGAATGACTGCGGACGGCGGACGACTGGGCAGGGCGGATGAATGTGGAAGGTGGATGCCTGTGGAAGATGACTGTGGAGGGCGGATGTCTGTGGAGAGCGGATGTCTGTGGAAAAAGGATGACGGTGGTGGGCGGATGATTGCGGAGGGCGGTTGACCGCGGAGCGCAGATGACTGCGGAGGACGGACGATTGCGGAGGGCGGACGACTGCGGAGGGCAGACGACTGCGGAGGGCGGACGACTGCGGAGGGCGGACGACTGCGGAAGGCGGACGACTGCGGAGGGCGGATGAGCTGAAAAAATCGCTTTATGCAATTTTTTCACAGTTTGGGCAGATCTTGGATATTTTGGTGTCTCGTAGTTTAAAGATGAGGGGTCAAGCATTTGTCATCTTTAAAGAAGTCAGCAGTTCCACCAATGCCTTGCGCTACATGCAGGGGTTTCCATTCTACGATAAGCCCATGGTAAGTGCATGTGTTCATTAATGATTAGTTTAATAAAGCTCCTGCATAAAAAAAGCCCACTTAAGGCTGTGGGTGCAAACATTAACTTATGCCACTGTCCTAATACCAGCAGGAGCTTGCCATTGCACATCCTCCACTATACCTGCATCTAGAACTGTACCTGCACCCTCTCTGTGAAAGTTGAATTCAGAATTGTTCCCACCTGCATTAGAATTATACCCAATCTTAATTAGAAGCTGCGCCCAATTAGCCTCTCTGAGAAAGTTGAATTTAGAATTGTTCCCACCAACATTTAGAAGTGTACCCAATTGCATTTAGAAATTGCACCCAATACCCTCTCTGAGAAAGTTGAATTTAGGACTGTTCCCACCTGCATTTAGAAGTATGTCCAACTACAGTTGAAGTTGCGCCCATTTGCCTCTCTGAAAGTTGCTCAACTCAGTAGTATACCCAACTGCATTAAGAAAGTGTACCCAATTGCATTTAGAACCGTACCAAGTTGCACTTAGAAGTATATCCAATTGCTTAGAAGCACCAATTAGTCCTTGACTAGTTGAGCCCAGAAGTGTACCTATAAGTGTGAGTCACCGACCCTAGAACTACAATCAGAAAACCCTCCCAAATCAACCTCACACCAATCATGAGCGCACCAACTCCACCAGTGCCCATCAGAAACCCAAGACCACTCATCTCCTGAACCCCATTGCCGACCCACCAGCACTGCCCGTGCCCGCTCCCCCCACTACCACACCCCACCCCGCAATCACCCACCCCCCGCCTTGCCACCATACCCCTGCCACCTCCCCCCCGACCGCACCCTTTCCCCTGCCTAAAAACTGCGCGCCTAGCCCTAGCGAGAACCAAAGCTGCCTCTGTCTCCCCCTCTGACCCCCCTACCCTCTCTCACACCAATCGCAGCAAAGAAAGCGTGCGGACTGGACGAGTGTGCCGACTGGACGAGGGTGTGAACTAGACGATGATAATGACTGGACGAATGTGTGGAGCGGACGAGTATGAGGAACGGACGAATATGTGCAACGGACGATACTTAATATGCTTTGGAATGAAGGAAACACTTGAAAACATACATCATACCACACCCCACGCTTACTCTCCCCCTTACACCACCACTCATCTAGAACACAGAGATACTATGACACCATTCGGTATAACTGTTCTCATATCTACATTCTCCCGCTTACTCCACATCACTCTAAGTAATCATTGCTGGTTTCACACCCCCCAGCCAGGCGTTCTCCTCAGGCCTAACGCAGCCACACTCGTTCTGGGTAAAACCGACCAGAGCGAACACATACTCCTGACCGCTCAACCACCACACCTACAGCTAAGAAGCAGCTACCACTCGATTTCCGCACCAGCTGCACACATACCTGGTGCGCACACGTACTTTTGGACTCCCTCTACTCTCTCTACTGACCTGAACTTAGGTTCCCAAGGGCGTTCAACCTACCAGCGCCTTCAGACGATACCAATGGTATATAAGGCGCTATATAAATGCAAAATAACAATAACAATAACAATACCCGGGCGCTCCTTCATTTCTGACCTAGGCAACCAAATAATTTCCTTCAGGTAAAACGGAGTGCAGTCCTGTCCAAACAGCTGAAATTCGGGAGTTACCTCATCAGAGAGCCATTTGACCACGTATTGCAACTGGCCAGCTACATAATAGGCCTCAAAATTAGGCAGCTTAATACCCCCTTTTTCATAGAAATTCTGCAACTTCCATAGCGCCACTCTATTCCGAGTGCCATGCCATAGGAAGTCTCTGCACATACTATTAAGCTTGGCAAAAAAATTCTTAGGTATCATGTACAGAATATTGCTGAAAAAATGTAAGAGCCTAGGTAGGACCACCATTTTGAGCATTGCCCCCCGTCCCATCATCGCCAACGGCAACTTCTCCCAAAACTTCATACTTATACAGATTTTTCCCACAGCCACCTTGGTGTTGTGCAAATGTTCCTCCTCTGCTGTGTGGTACACATCTATTCCGAGGTAGCGGAAGGAGCCAACCGCCCATGGTATCGACAACACTGGCAACCGCTCCGGAGGGGTTCCTATGTAGCTACCCAATGGGAACATGCTCGATTTTTGGGGGTTCACCGCTATGCCAGACAGTTCTGCATAGCTTTCCATTACCTCCAGAATATATTGAAGATTTTCCTCTGGATATTTCAGATATAATAGCAAATCGTCAGCATACAGGGATATTAGGTGTTTCTCTCCCTCAATGCCTATCATGTCATATTGTTGTCGAAGGTACAGTGCCAGGGGCTCCAGGGCCAGTATATATAACATCGGGGACCAGGGGCACCCTTGTCTGGTGCCTCTGCTAAGTTGCCACCTCTCGGATATCACCGCTCCTGTACGTACCCTAGCCAGCGGCTCACTGTACAGCAACTTCGCCCACCTAACATAGCCCGGTCCCATCCCGTATTCCATCAGGGCCTCCAGCAACCACGACCACCCGACTGAGTTGAAAGCTTTGACTGCATCTAGGGACACAACCGCCATTTCACTCTCGCTCCTGCTCCCCCATTCAATCACCCAGTGGAGTCGCCTATGGTTGTGGGTTATATTTCTGTTGGGGACATAACCTGTCTGGTCCGGATGTATCAATTTACTAATAACTCTCTGCAACCTATTGGCCAGGACCGTCGTCAGTATCTTGCCGTCCTGGTTCAGCATTGACAAGGGCCTATAGGAGCCGCAGCTATGCCCTGGTTTGTTGGGCTTAGGGAGCAGTATTATTATCGCTTCTCTAAGCGATTCCGGCAGCCGCCCACCTCAAACGATTCATTAAACATTTCTAGCATGGGGGGGAGTACCTCCTCTCTATATGCTTTATAAAATTCGCTAGGGAGTCCGTCCGCACCCGGGGTCTTACTGGTGGGCAGCTGCCTCACCACCTCTTCCGATTCCTCCAAAGTAATCGGTACATCCAGCTCCTCTCTTTCTTCAGCACTAATCCTAGGTAATCCCATATCTCTTAAAGTTTCTCTTATCTCCTCTATGTTGCCCCCCCTTTGTCTTCATATAGTGCGCTGTAATAATCTAAGAATGCCTTATTGACTTCTTCTTGCGTGTTCGCTACCTCTCCATCCTCTCTGGTTATCGTCCTAATCGGGGGCCTAGGGGTTTCATTCTTGTATAACCACGGCAAGAGAGGGCCCGTTTTATCCCCACCTGCATGCTGTCTCTCAACATACTTCTTATAGTTGAGGTTGCATAGCCTTTCCCAAAGTTCCGCACACCGCTGCTGTTGTTTAAGTACTAGCTCCGCATCTCCCCCTCCCCTATTGAGTTCCCATTCCAGTTCATCCTCAGCTTCCCCTAACTCTGTTAGGACCCCACCTTGCAGGACCCACCTTGCTTTGATTTAGCAATGGCAGCACCCCGCAATACCACCTTAAAGGCTTCCCAGAGCGTGCCCGCCGAATCCACACTACCAGCGTTCTCCTCGAAATAATGTGTGATCTCATCCCTGATATCCTCTCTAAAGACTGGATCCTTGAGCGCCTCAGCCCGGAGGCGCCACGTCGGTATCTGCGCACTGGGGCGGCAGTACTTCCAACCCAGGACCAGAGGCGAGTGGTCCGACAGGACCCTCGCTTTGTAGTCTATTTGGGTGGTCTCTATCACCACATCTGGCATGGCAAAAAAATAATCAAGTCTTGTATGCAGTTGTTGCGAGGCTGAGTAATGCGAGTACTGTTCCTCATTAGGATGTCTCAGCCTCCAAACATCTGCCAGCCCGAAGTCGTCGAGCAGTGTCTGCAATGCCCTGGCCGCTGGGGTGGGCCTATCAATCTTATCATCAGATCTGTCTACCCTGGGGTTCCGCACGTAATTAAAATCCCCTCTCCAAATAACCGCCCCACCCACACACGCACCCAGATTGGTACACAGAGTCCTGAAGTATGCCGCCGTATTTTGATTGGGGGCATACGTGTTTACAATGCACACCTCCCTATTCTCCACCAGTGCCTTCAATATGACCATCCTCCCTTCCGTATCCACCACCTCTTGTGTAAGTTGGAGCGGAACGTGCGGTGCCACCCAGACCAACACTCCCCTAGCGTAGGCAGAATACGGAGAGCCCACTACAGTACCTCTCCACTTCTTCCCCACCAGTTCCAACGTTTGCCGAGTCAGATGCGTCTCTTGCAACAGTGCAACATCAATCTTCTGTCTTTTCAAATATATCAAGACCTTGTTCCTCTTTAAGTAACTATTGAGTCCCCTGCCATTCCACGTTACGATCTTAAGATCCCCCATAGCTCATAAGTATCCTCCCCCCTTCCGTACAGCAAATCCCACCTGCCCACGCGATACAGATACAGCCCTCTGGCTTTTCCATGTAGCTTCTTGTACAAACTCGAACTCCCCTTAACTATACACACTGCACACTCCCCACTTCCCTCCCCACCCTCTACCCATCCCTTCCCCAACACCACACTCCCCAACTGCTGCCCAGCTCCATCCATGTAACTCAAGGCACAACAACATCTAGCCCTGCAAGCACCAAACAATGCCCAGAGCTCAGTAGGGTGAAGTCGCCCTAATGGCCACTTAACTAAAGTTACTAAGTGGGGTAAAGAGATCCGCTCTGCAAGGCTCCTCAACATACAGCAATAGTCACAGTGCTCATAATATATTGTGCAACAGTCTGACCTTTTCTGCCTAAGGCCGCGCAAATGACGATAATCAAGTCCCAGAGATCTATTCTGCGCCATCTTATAGCACCCTCCTTGTGCACTACTTATCTCCTCCATCTCCTCTTCCCGTCCGAACGTCAGGCTCCTGGGGACATCCCTGCGTGTCGAGCCATCCCATGGCATCCTCCGGAGTCTCAAAAAACAAAGTTTTGTGTTTATGAAAAACTTTCAATTTCGCCGGATACAGCAACATGTATTTATGGCCCACCTCTCTCAATCTCCGCCTTACCGTCCCAAAGTTCATGCGGCTACGCTGCACAGTCAGGGTATAGTCCGGGTAGGCCGTTATGTTTGCCGCTCCTCGTGTAATCGTTCCTCCCTTGCAGAAGTGTTCTAGTATCCTCTCCCGGTCCCGGTAATTAAGGATTTTGGCAATTACTGGCCTAGGCGGGTTTCCCGGCGGTGGCCTCCTTGTTAGAGCTCTATGCGCACGTTCCACCGTGAATCCTTGAGATAAGGCTCCTCCTGGTATTTCCTGCAACAGCATAGATTCGATGAACTCCGTGGGATCGTGGCCCTCCGATCCTTCTGGCAGGCCCACGATGTGAATGTTCCGTCGGGCGCGTCCTTCTGCCTCCTCCTCCGCCCTGCTCTCCAAGTTGCCCACTCTCTGCACCAGGGCATGCAATTCGGCCTTATGGGAGGCACAATCTGCGGTGTTCGGGCTCACCTCTTTCTCAAGGGTCTCAGTGCGCTCCGCCAAGGACCTGACGTCCTGCCGGTGTAAATTTATTTCCGCCTGCACCTCACCGACCTTAAGGTCCAATGCCGTTTTCAGCTCAGTTACGGCCAGTTCAAGCTTAGCTTCCCAGGTCGCCTTCAAGTCTGCAATCGCAGCCAGGACCTCTTGGTTAGTACCCGTCACAGGCATGCCGCCTGTAGGCGACATATCCTTACTCTTGGAGCTTTCCGGACCAGGGGACGTCTTGGCGAAGTCGTCCAACGTGGGCTGCTTCGCTTTCGGTCTCACTGTTCTATTAGACATGACCCAGAGGACCTGCGTTCTGCACAAGTTACAATTGCGCACCCAGTTCGCTCCTATCGCCCAACCACTGTGCGGCCTGCTCCTTCCTTTGTTCCGGTTGTTGATCGGCCATTTTGTTTGTCTTTCGTCTCCGGCGCTCCTTATCTTTTTCGCACAAAGCTCCACCACCGTTCCTCCCACGCCTTTCAAAAGTTCACCAAGCGCAGTCAGACCATTCACACATCGGCATGTGTGTTTTCAGCAGTCATAGGCACGTTGTTATGCACTATTTCGCCAGGATCATTTCAGGATCTCGGGAGCTCCTCCAGATCGTGTCCTACATGGCCCTCGTAGCCACGCCCCCCTCAATGCCAATTAATTAATGGCCATCCATTCATGGATGGTGATATAAATCTTATTGAGATTAGCTAGATCCGTGGCATATTTTCCGTAGAGTTTTATGACGACCTGTGTGTCATTGGCATAATTAGTATACTCAACACCCAGGTCATCCAATAATTTCAAGAGGGGAATAATATTGACATTAAACAAGGACGGTGAGATGCGCGACCCGAGAGGCACCCCACAGTTAATGGGAGTGGGCCTGGAGTGGGTATCCCCACTAACAACTCTAGCAATACGTGGCCCCAGGAAAGAAAAGATCCACGAAGAAGCAGAGCTGGAGCAGCCAACTAAGAGTTGTAGTCGTTCCACCAGTATGGCATGGTCGACAAGATCAAAGGCAGAAGAGAGATGTAAAAGCATTAAAGTTGCAGGTTGGCCTTGATCTATGATGTTGAGCAAATTAGCCTCAAGGTCAAGTAAGGCCATCTCCGTACCATGAGGGGCCCTAAGTCAGGAAATCAGTTATCAGGAAATCACTATCTTCTTCATCCAAAGCAGATAGCAGCTCTGCACATGTATCTACTCTGCTTTTGTCTCATGGCTCAGGTACAAGGAAACAATTCTGTGTAAATCTGAACCCCGGCAACACCCCAACGCGCATCCTGTCTTTCCGTGAGTGTTGTGGGTTGCCGTGTAAACGGTGGTGTCCTGCACACTGGATCTCATTCACTCGAATGCGGCAGTGCCGTGTACAGCGGGTCAGGTGATTCCTGATATTAGCTCCGCCCAAACCTTTGAGCTGCGCTTCTGAATTTGATTCAGCCACGTTACCTTGTTCTAAGTTACCTTTGACATGGTTTTTTGGACTCTGTTTGCTTACCGGTTTTGATTCTGCTTTAGCCCTTGACTACTCAACGCCAGGATATCACGACCTGGAAATCACTATATATTGCATTAGCTTACAACTTTGTTACGGTTACCGCCAGGAACGTTACGACCCAGGACTTCTTTTGCCTCACGGATTAGTTCAGTATTCTTCGCTTCCTTGGAACTTTGGAACTTAATCGTTGTCTAAGACTTGGTACTGTACGTGCTCGGACTAGAGACATTGAGCACTAGTCTTGTATATTAGGCGCCCTCGTGCCGTCTGTGTTAAGAGTTTGCCTGGAACTTTTGAACATCATTTCAGGCGTCCTCATGCCGGCGGGTTAGGGGATTCTTCTCTACTTCAGTCCTCGATTCTGCACAAATAACAGCTCCTTTCAACACATTCTTTTGGTAAGATATTTATTATTTTTAATCACTAAAGTAAAGCTATTGCCACTGCACCAGTTATTTTCACGATCCGGACCGATCCCAAGGCTCAAGGAAGGACCTGGCCCGAGAAACTAGCTGCCTGGCGCAGGCACAGGCTGTTGCCTGTGTAGCCCCTTCCAAAATGGCCCCCGGGACTAGATCAGTCAACAGGATTCAACATTGCCGCTAGAGGGCCATAATACAAGTTTCCCTGATGGTCTAGTGGTTCTGGGTGGGCCCAGGTCTATATAAACCCCGCCCTGGGCCACACCCAGTGCTTAGCGTTTTCTCCGGCTGCCAGCGTGACACTTGCCTGCCTCGGAGCTCCTTGTGTTGCACTACGGATCAAGACATCAAGAAACCAGCTCTGCACTACGGGTCAAGATATCCTGAAACCAGCTCTGCACTACGGGTCAAGACATCCTGAAATCAGCTTTGCACTACGTGTCAAGACAAGTGCAGCACGGACCTACGCGACGTGAGGCAAGATCCATTGAAACACTTACCGGAACGCGTGCAGACCGCAGACTTCTTCTGGCTCTGTTTCCTCATCATCCGCTGGATTCTTGTTGCGCCTCTGCTCTCCGCGCACCCCGCTACACCTGAAAAAGACACAAAAGGACATAAGGGTAAGCGGAGATCGTTGCAACTGTTCTCATCCCGCCCACCACCCGCGCATTACTTACCAAGACAGCTGGGCTCAGGAAAAGGCACTGCAACATCCGTGCCGACCTTTTTGACACACCGTGCCTGGAGAAAAAAGCAGAAAGACATTAGAACATTTCAACATTTACCTACATGGAAAGGTGGATGGAGGGTGTCGCAGCTGGACTGGACATTCCACTGACTTAGTGGAGCAACTGGTCATCCACCTTGCCTCAGTGAAGGAATTGGGGTGAAATAAAACTAAACTGGTACAAACCTAGTGAGGAAACTAGGCAGCAGCATCTAACAACCAGTACGTACAAACTGGAAAGACATTGGTGTAGACGCCTGGAGGCGCAACACAAACCAGAATCAAGTCTTCCAGATCACTCCTGCCTTTCTGACCACTGGGTGTTTAAACCTGCAGTGAGCAGAGGGGAGGGAGAGTTTTGGGCATCATCAGGAGGTGTGCACAGACCGGACAAGCACTCGCCGACAGACCGGACCAGGCACTCCTGCAGGGCCCCAGAGGTAAGCGTTACAGTTATTGTTTTGCCTTTGGTTAGGTTCTCATGATTGCCTTGTCATCTGCCTACAGGGTTACTCCTATCTAGATTGGGAACAGGAAGCTTTCCATCGTACCTTGACTTTCATGATGACTCCAGTCTTGACACACAAGTGAACATAATGACTCATATCTGTGGTACTATCTCTTATTATTTGTTAAGGTACTGCTGTGTGTGTTTTTCTTGCAGCTAGCTGTATCCCGGGGCGTTCCTCCATCTTCTGGTCAGTAGACCTCTCAGTCTGTCCTTTTGTACAATTGAGAGTTCTATTGGCAGAAAGAATGTGTCATCTACACGACAAGTTTAACTGCCAGTAGGTGCACACCCCTGGATATAATGGGGTGTATCTGACATATTCAGAAGCCTATACAAACCACAGATGCCGCCAATGACCCCCTGACTGCTTTGGTTCAGTTGGCTGGCGGACCTCCATGCAGACATGACTGCGGCTCATGACGCTAAACAACATTGTATTAACGACTTATAGGATGGGCTGCAGCCTGCGGCTGGCGCTTCCACCTCAGCATTCAATGCTGGTTCAGGTGGAGCGCCGGTCAGACAGGAGAATGTCCCTATTTATATGGCAGCACAGTTCCCTCTGTTCACGCCGGAATGGTTTAATAGGGATCCGAAGGCATGCAGGACCTTCATAAATCAATGTAGGTTGCATTTTTTTGTGTCACCCTACATCGTTTCCCGACTCCACCACAAAAGCGGCCTTTGTGTTATCATATTTAGGAGGTACAGCAGCCGTTTGGGCTAATCCCTTGTTGGAACCGGGCAGTCATCTGCTTTACGATTGTGATGCCTTGATTTCTGCCATGTCTCGTGTATTCAATACACGATATAAGTATCAGGCCACCGATCTGGAGTTGCTTTCATCGCAGCAAGGGAACACCTCCCTTTTGGCATACCTAGCAAGATTTAACCAGCTCTTAGCAGAGATGGGTTGGCCAGATGAAAAGAAAGCAGCATTGTTTTGTAAGGTACTATCAGACCCATTGAAAGACGTCCTTGCTACTGTCCCTGCTGTACCTACCACTTTTCCGGAGCTCATGGATCTAGTTCTCCAAATCGATGCATGGAAGGCAGAACGTAAGGGGGAGAAGAGAGGCATGCCACCCATACCTTACACCCCTACTGTTTCCCTTGCGGAGGACAGAGAACCAATGCAAATTGGGGCTGTTTGTGTCCCTTTGATCTCGGAAGAGAGAGGACACTGCAAGAAAAATAACTTTGTTTCTACTGTGGCTCCTCAGAACACCTACTAAGGGTATGTCCCAAGAAAACCAAGAAGCAGGGAAATTCCAAAGCCCGGCAACAGAGGGAGCCCCTTTGCCTAGCAGGAAGACTCGGGGCTCCTATATTTCAGTTCCTTCTTCAATACCCACCACCCTGGCTTATTCCGCCAGAGAACCGTGGTCTACCGAGGTGGTCTTGGATTCCGGGGCAACAGGAAATTACATTGATGCACAGTACGTGCGGGAATGAGTTATTCCTGTGGTTTCTAAGGAATGCCCAGAACTGGTCAATACGGTGGATTGTACACCATTGCTCTCAAGTTTGGTAACAGAGCGGACCATTGATCTGACCATGACTATTGCACCCGGACACTCTGAGGTTATAACATTTGACATTATAGCCGCACCACAGTTTAAGCTTATACTCGGTTTGCCTTGGTTGGTGCGACACAATCCTGTTGTTAATTGGCGTGCAGGATCAGTAGAGTACACTTCAGCCCACAGTGATGTGTCTTGTCTGTCCATAGAGACAACTGTGTTAAATCCTTGCCATTCTCTGCTAGACTCGGCACCTGTAGTGGGAGGTGTCACTGCTGTAGTCCTACCTGCAGAGTATGAGGCCTATAAGGATGTCTTTGACAAAGGAGGGCAGAGGTTCTTCCTCCACACCGTCCTTATGACTGTCCTATTGATCTAGTAAAAGGTGCCAAGATACCCTCGGGTCACATTTATTCCTTGACTCGTAGGAGGACGCAGTACTCAAAGACTATTTGGACAAGGCTCTGAAAACAGGGTTCATACGTCCCTCTCGCTCTCTGGCAGAATCTCCTCTGTTTTTGGTGCCGAAGAAGGAGTGTGATTTGTGGCCTTGCATAGATTATGGAGCACTTAACACAGTTACGATACAGAACCAATACCCTATTCCGCTCATATTGGTATTGTTGGACAAGTTGGGCTCCTCTGTGCTTTTCACCAAACATGATTTGCGAGGCGCTTACAACCTAGTGAGAATGTGGAGGGGTGATGAATGGAAAACAGCCTTCAAGACCAGATATGGTCCGTTTGAATACAGGACTATGCTACACGGTCTATGTAATGCTCCTGCAACCTTTCAGTGCTTCATAAACAATGCATTAATGGATTTCTCGATCATTGCGTAATTGTGTACCTAGATGATATCTTGATTTACTCACCTTCGTATGAAACACATGTACAACACGTATCCACGGTTCTTCAACGACTGTGTGATAACCATTTATATGCCAAACCAGAGAAGTGCATTTTCCATGCCACTAGCGTGGAGTTTATGGGCTATGATAATAATGATAATGATAATAATGATAATGATGTGTTATATCACAAGCAAAGGGGTTCAAATGAGCCATAATAAAGTCATAGCTATCCTGAAATGGCCTATTCCTACGTCTATAAAAGCCTTGCAGTAATTTCTTGAATTTCTGAATTTCTATTGACGGTTTATCCACTCTTTTTCTGCTACGGTTGCCCTCTTGACAGTTCTTACCAGTAACAAGCATCCTTTTGTTTGGAGTATAGAAGCACAACATGCGTTTGATGCCCTAAATGGCACTTTCACAATGGCTCTGGTGCTTCAACATCCAGACTCTGAGCAACATTTTTATCTTGAAGCTGATGCTTCGGACTTGGCGGTAGGAGCGGTTTTGTCACAAGTATGTGCTGACACTGTTTTTTTTAATCCTGTGGACTATCATTCAAAGAATCTCACTCAGTATGAATGTAATTATACCATTATTGAACGTGAGATGTTGGCGGTACGTGATGCCTTTATGTTTTGGAGATGCCACCTTTTGAGTACGGCTACTCCGGTGCAAGTGTACACAGATCACCGCAATCTGCTTGCCTTACAGTCTGTAAAGTGTACCACCGCTCGTCATGCCAGGTGGCATGAATTCTTTTCCATGTTTAACTTTGTACTTACCTATCGTCCGGGTTTGTTGCACTCCAAGGTGGATGCTTTGTCAAGGATGCATGGGGCTTCATCGCCACATACTTGAGATGGTAACATACTCTTGCCCAAGCAGGTCGTATGTGGTTCCACTCTTAAGCCTTCATTGAAGTCTGCCATTCAAGAATGGGTTTCGAAAGAACCAGCAGAGATCTCGGAATCTAACATGGATATCATCCATTCTCTGCCTTATGTCCAGGATCGTATTTACATTCCAGATGCTGGTACTAGACAAATCTGATTGCAATTGTGTCATGATTACCTCATGGCCGCACATCCAGGTAGACGTAAAACCATGGAATTGCTAAAACGTTGGTGTTGGTGGCCTTCATTGCATATCAGCATGGCAAGCTATATCACATCCTGTGCAGTGTGTGCTCAGTGTAAGGGAAACACTGCCAAACCCATGGGTCTGTTGCAACCACTTCTGATCCCGAACAGACCTTGGACGATGATTTTAATGGATTTCATTGTGAAGTTGCCATCGGTCCAGGGTTATGATACTATTTGGGTAGTGTTATAAGCGTCTTGTAGTTTTCATTCCATCATTCTGTCATTCATTCTTGATTGTAAAAAAGGTTTTGGGATCCACTCATTAGTTTCCTTATACCTTTACGGGTTCATTTTTTATTGATTTAATCACCAAAGGTGCTGACACGTGTTTTGACCAACAGACAGTCTTTATCAAGGCTACATTTGTTCAGTTCATTAAACATCAAATCAAATCAACGTATTTGTCATCGGTGCCAGGTGACAAGTGTTTAAGTGCAATAAATGAGGTGGTTTCATTGATATATATACAAGCATATTCATATCATTTTTAAGAGGTGAAAACTGTCATATTTGTAGTAGAGATATACATTTGTTACAGCGGTAAATGTGATGAACAACGACAGTAGAAGGGCAGAGAAACAAAGCACAAGCTCCGGGAAGAAGGAAAGAAGAGTTAGCGATATTTGGTATGTACAGTGGGCAATCCAGTATTTGAGGACGTGGTTTAAGCACCTGAAGACCAGGCCTAGGGAGCCATGCCCGATGAGTCAGCACATGGGGATGTTCTCCAGCACCTGGAAAGTTCTTGTAAAATAAAATCACTCCAACACTGAAGTAAAATAAAAGCACTCCTGCACTGAAATAAAGTGTCCCTGCTCACAGTTCTATATGAGCCTGGTGCCAAAGGCATCAGGACTGAGTCCAGCCAGGGCCCCTGTGTTTATGACTCCCAAAGGGACATAAGTGAGTCAAGTGACCCATTGCCCCGGTCACTAGAAAGTGTGGGTTTTGTGTTCTGGGGCCCGTGGCCATGACAATATACAAGCATATTCATATCATTTTAACAGGTGAAAATGGTCATATTTGTCGTAGAGGTAGACATTTGATACAACAGTAAATGTGATGAACAACGACAGTAGATGGGGAGAGAACCAAAGCACAAGGGGAGGGAAGAAGGCAAGAAGAGTTAGCGATATTTGGTATGCACAGTGGGCAATACAGTATTTGAGGACGTGGCTTAAGGAGTAAGAATGATAAGCCCACCTTGGGTTAGGGTGACGGAAGGGTCTCAGTTTTGTGGGGTGTGATGGCCCTGGATGGGGCATCTGGTTCATCTCATTTTAGGAGCTGAGTATTGGTACCAGATTTGGTATATCTGAGGAATTGGAGGTGCCATGGATTAGACAGATAGGTCATACTGTATATCTCGTAGTATGACATCAGCGGAGGCGGTCTGGGGCCAAGGAGGTGGAGGCCCTGATTGATAGTGGGTGTTGCAGCCCTCGGAGTGTGGCGGCGTGTTATGCGTGATTAGTTAAAAATGGGCATTGTTCCTGCGGTCTGCGTGTGAAGGACACATAAGATTTGGTATGGCAAATTAGGAGAAGTTAATCCATGTTGCCGGTATTAGTGCATTAAATGGGCAAACAACCCCGGCACGTGAGGTGGATGCTTGGGTAAGAGTCGTGGTTGGCCGGAGAGTTCTGCCATGAAGGGCCAATGCCTATGTAGCTGCGTGCGGGATATCTGGAGGGTGCCTGCGTGGGGTCCTGGAGTACCAAGCAAGTCAGTGTTGCGGCCCTAGGGGGGCAGTTGCGAGTTTGGTGAGACTAATCAATGTGGGAACTGGGCGTGTAGGCGGCGAGTGAGGGAATGTGGAATTTACAATACCACACTGTGTGTACTCATGCAGACTCAAATCTGAATGGTCCTTCATGTAGTAAGGCAGTTTTGCAGCTCTCACACCTGATCACACAAACATCAGCCACATGGCCCCACACCACTAGCTCCTCCAATCACCACTCAAGGAGTTTCTTCACCCAACTCCAAGACTCTCACCATTTCTCACAACACAGACATGAGCCATCTGGCACGACCCCAGTAGCTCTTCCAAACACAGCCGTTTGGGGCCTCAACTCCTTTCTCCAACATTGCTCATATGAAGGCTCTTTTCTAATAAGGACCTCTGTAATACCAGCACCGGCTGATTACTTTAAGGAACCTAACGTGGGGTTTCTATATCCCAAACTTACGGGAGCCCCCCTTTCCTCTCACGATCAAAAATCCCCCACAGGGCTGACGTATCTGTGTTACATGGCTGACATATCCATGCCCTGCCCTGACTCTAGCAGGACGCACAGACAATTTTTCTGTGACGCTCCCTGATACTGTGACATATCAATGTCATAGGGCTAACGTATCCCATGTCACAGGGCTGACTTACCCAGCAGCTCTCCTAATCACCGCCACTCGAAGCCCCCAAGTCCAGTCTCCATTTTTGCTCATATGAAGGCTCTTCTCTCATAAGGGCCCCTTTTACACCAGCACTGGGTGTTTGCACCT
This sequence comes from Ambystoma mexicanum, assembly GCF_040938575.1. NCBI lineage: Eukaryota > Metazoa > Chordata > Amphibia > Caudata > Ambystomatidae > Ambystoma > Ambystoma mexicanum. Next base: position 1,413,550,686 of record NC_090934.1, on the reverse strand, counting down.
GTGGAACGTAACGTTGAGGTTCCTTATCCCAAACATACGGGAGCTACCCCTTCCTCTCACAATGAGCAATCCCCCACAGGGCTGACAAATCCATGTTACAGGGCTGACCCATTCATGCCCCCTCCTGACTCTAGCAGGACCCAGAAACACTCATTCTTTGACACTCCCTGATTCTGTGACGTATTTATGATCCAGGGCTGACGTATTCCTTGCCTTGGCCTGACCCTAGCGGGACCCACAGACAATTATTCTTCTACGTTGGCACATTCTCAGTAATGTCATTAAGACCACAGCCCCACAAGTGGTATCATGCAGGCCACTCAGCGACCATAAACAATTCCACAAACTACAAGCCATTTTGGCTAACACCATGAGCAATCGTGAACAGGGCTGACTGCTCCCCCTCCTGACCAATTGCACGACCGGACTGTTCAACCAATCAGTGTCCAGGCTACCCAGCCAATAGGAACACTCTTAACAGCAAAGCAGAAAATGATTGGGCACCTCAAGTTTATATTCCGTGGGGGAATATTAAATAAAAATTAGAGAGAGTTAAATCAGTTTGAGTTTTCAAAAAATAAACTTCATGGGAGCTGGCTGAGAAGAGTCTGGAGACACCCTGACTCAAAAAACTGACAGAGCAAAAGGCCAGGTAATAAGCCGAGCCACACAGTCGCTCTCCTTTTGGTCCCAACTGGGATGAGAAATTCTAAAGAACACTTAGAAAAACTAATGTTGTGGGTAATTCTCTAAAAAGTTTGCTAAATTCAAGTCAACATTTCATAAAACAGGGAGAATCCTGTGTTGGAAAAAGAGGCTGAAGCTGAATAAACCACCTGAAATGGCGTTATGCTTCAGCTTTCAAAGCGTCTGTAAAGCAGAAATGTGAATATCACAGTATGTTCAAAGTGTGTTGAAATGCTGTGAATCAGCTAAAATGCAGGGCTGCTCTAAAACACGTACCGAATGTTGAAGAAGCAAGCGCAAGCTTGCAGCATCCGGCCAAAGCTGGAAGCGTGTGAGGAACCAGGAGCTTCAGTGTCGGGCCGTTGCTAAGCAACGGAACTACTTAAATCCTCGCCTCGCGGCACGGAGAAGGGTTTCCATGCAGTGAGTGCGTGAACGGAGCTGGGAGGTTCCCTAGTAACCCCATTACCTGGCAACCATGCAGAGATGCAGAGGGGCCAGTGGAAGCCATGGCGCGTATGACATAAATGCGCGCTGTGGTGAAGAATGCCTGAAATGTATAAGATGCGATGCCAGGAAGGAAATAAATAGTGGTGGGGGAGATAGGATTAACATTTTAAGAAGGGAAAAAAAATGCTTTTTAGAGAAAAGAAATGAGAAAGCAAAGATAGATATGGAAGACATACTATACAATGAAAGCACGGATACAAAAAAATGAAATCAAAAATACAAATATCAGAAGACAGTAAACTGGCAGGAGGTGCCGTGTAACTCCTCCTAAAAATTAAAGCAGGTTCATAATGATGATACACAAGTATAACAATGAAAATGCTGCACAGAATGCGTATGGTGACGCCATGGGTCCCAGACGGGAGTCCGGAATGGAGTATCTGTGCTGCTTAGGTCAAGGAATCTTTATGAAAGAAATTACATTTTGGTACAGAAAACCTATGTTAAATGGCACATTGGTGGCTAAACAAGATTTTATACAAAATAGTATCACATATCCGTTACGTGGAGTCACGTAGGATTCTGTGTGTGGTGTTCAAGTAAAACAATTGTAGTTGATCTCCTCATTGAGACCATTTGGAAACAAACTTCCCAATCTGTCAATCAGAAAGTCTCTCTTTTGTTGAGTCGCTGACCCCGGTCTTCATGTGCATTGATCTTGGTAAGAATCAAGGATCAGGAATCTTATTGGGTTAAGTTGTGGCCTTCCTTCATCCAGTGGCGTGCTACTGCGGAATTCGTATTACTGTTGCGAATACAAGAGCAATGTTCATTCCATCGTGCTTTGGCACTCCTCGTCGATTGCTTATTACATGCTTTTGTATGCATTGATAATGAATTATCTATATGTAGTATTTGATATAAATCAGTTATTCTGAAACTGCGAACAGCGTCTTTTGGTGATCATTTACCATAATTTGAGAATTACCCACAACAATAGTTTTTCTAAGTGTTTTTTGGAATTTCTCCTCCCAGTTGGGACCAAAAGGAGAGCGACTGTGTGGCTCGGCTTATTACCTGGCCTTTTGCTCCGTCACACTCTTAACAGCACACCATAACCGCCAAACTCCCAGGACCGATTCAGGGCAGACAGGACACCAGCACATTCTAGCACAACGCAACTAAGGTAAGTGCAAAAGGGAGAGGAAACTCCTGAACTCCATTCCCGTCTTCTCCAGTTGGAGACCACACCTGCGTTCACCTCGATTCCATCTGGGCACAATTCACGGATCACTATGGGGGCAACTTGCCTCCATGGCCCAATTCCATGCATCAATGCTGGCAACATGGAGCAACTTTCTCCCGTTTGCCAATTGTTTTTAATGCGTCCCTCACTCGCCGCCTACATGCCCAGTTCCCACATTGATTAGTCTCGCCAAACTCACAACCGCCCCCCTAGGGCTGCAACACCAACTTGCTTGGTTGTCCAGAACCCCACACAGGTACCCTCAAGATATCCCGCACACAGCTACATAGGCCTTCGCCCTTCACAGCAGAACAATCCGGCCAACCACGACTCTTACCCAAGCATCCACCTCACGTGCCGGGGCTGTTTGCCCATTTAATGCACTAATACCAGCAACATGGATTAACTTCTCCTAAATTGCCATACCATATTATATGCGTCCTTCAGTCTCCGACCGCAGACACAATGCCCATTTTAACTAATCACGCATAACACGCCGCAGCCCTCAGAGGACTGCAACACCCACACTATCAATCGGGGCCTCCAACTCCTTGGCCCTAGACCGCCTCCACTGATGTCATACTACGAGATGTACAGTATGACCTATCTGTCTAATCCGTGGCACCTCCAATTCCTCAGATTTACCAAACCTGGTACCAATGCTCAGCTCCTAAAATGAGACGAACCCCATCCAGGGCCACCATACACCACAAAACTGAGACTCTTCAGTCACCCTAACCCAAAGTGAGCTTATCATTCTTTCATTCTTACTCCTTAAGCCATGTCCTCAAATACTGGATCGCCCACTGTGCATACCAAACATCGCTAACTCTTCTTTCCTTCTTCCCTCCCCTTGTGCTTTGGTTCTCTCCCCATCTACTGTCGTTGTTCATCACATTTACTGTTGTATCAAATGTCTACCTCTACGACAAATATGACCATTTTAACCTGTTAAAATGATATGAATATTCTTGTATATTGTCATGGCCACGGGCCCCAGAACACAAAACCCACACTATCTAGTGACCGGGGCAATGGGTCACTTGACTCACTTATGTCCCTTTGGGACTCATAAACACAGGGGCCCTGGCTGGACTCAGTCCTGACGCCTTTGGCACCAGGCCCATATAGAAATGTGAGCAGGGACACTTTATTTCAGTGCAGGAGTGCTCTTATTTTACTTCAGTGCACACTTTATTTCAATGCAGGAGTGCTTTTATTTTACTTCAGTGCTGGAGTGATTTTATTTTACAAGAACTTTCCAGGTGCTGGAAGCCTTTATTCCTGAGAACATCCCCATGTGCTAACTCATCGGGCGTGGCTCCCTAGGCCTGGTCTTCAGGTGCTGACTCATCAGGTGTGGCAGGGCGTGGCAGCAGTCAGGACAGAGCTACTGGGTGTGACCGCGAGGAACAAGACTATATAAACCCACCGATCCTAAAGCACAACGTGATGCTCACCGCCGCCTGGACCAGCTACTTACCTTGTGGTCCTGCAACAACAGCATCCTTACGTGGACCCTGGCTCAAATCTCACAGCAACGCTCCATCTTCTTGGCAGATGCTCAATCGACGCTGCAGCACCTGCGCTCTCTGTCCCATGAAGCCCAAGTCCTGAAATGAGAAAAGAAGGCAAGACAAGGTTAGAACTCCTGAAAACACCCAACTCAGGGTTGCGTCGCATTTAAAACCCAACGTGCACCCTAAGGCACCATTAAAGGCTCCTTAGCAGCTGTCGGACCATCACAGCCCCGCTCTTATGTACCGCAGCTCCACTTCTTCTACCGCAGCTACCGCTACACCACCTGCAAGGGGAGAGAGCAAAGAGACATTACATACAAAGGACAGAGAACAAACTTTACAAATACAGTTACAACAGTCGGAAGACAAGTGGGCAAGTGGAAACAAGGGAAACACTTACCCACAAGAGAAGTGGACTAGTCGCAGCTGGCCTGGACTTCCACGACAAGGGACCAGTGAAGGAACTTTGGAGGCATCTCGCGGCCTTCCTGGGCATCGATGAGCGTTATAAAGCACCGACCATCCACAAACAGACGGTCAGACCGAACACTTGAATGCTACCCTACAGCAGTATCTACGTTTTTCTGACTATGCAACATCAAGAAACGTGGTTTACAGTCCTAGTCACTGCAGAGCTTGCCTATAACAATTCGGTCCATGCTTCCACCCGGTCTTCCCCGTTTTGCGCTATGTATTGGCAACCTCCACGAACACTGCCTCTAGACCTTACTGTCCAGTCTGACAGCCCGGTCGTGCAAGACTTTGTTTGTGGTATCTCTGTGTTGCAGAACCAGGTTTGAAGACATTTGCAGGAGGCACAGGAACAAGCTAAGCTCTATGCGGATCAGCCTCTGAAACCTGCACCTTCTTACCAACCAACCGGGTATGCAAGTCTGGTTATCTACTAAGAATCTCTGTATTCCAGACTGCAAATGCCTGGTGTCCTGCTTTCTGGGTCCTTATCTTGTCTGGGAGGTAATTGATCCTTTGGCCGTCAGGCTAAAGTTACCGCAGGCATGGAAAACCCATCCGGTATTCCATGTGTCCCCGATTAAGCCTTGTATAAGTAACACCAGACTGCCAGTCCGCCCTCCTCCAGTCACGATTCAGGGTTCGGAGGAGTACGAGGTGAATGCAGTACTTGACACCAAGGTTTCCTGTGGGGTTCGCCTGTATCTGATCGATTGGAAATACTATGGTCCACAGAATCGGACCTGGGAACCTGAATCCAATCTGCATGCCACTGATTTATTGTCTCGTTTTTTTGCTTCTCTGGATGGGGATGTGTCTTTGGGGGTGGATGCTTTCAGGAAATCAGTTGTCAGGAAATCCCTATCATCTTCATCTAAAGCACATAGCAGCTCTGCCCGTGTTTCTACTCCACTTTTGTCTCATGGCTCAGGTACAAGGAAACTATTCTGTGTAAATCTGAACCCCGGCAAAACCCCAACGCACATCCTGTCTTTCTGTGAGCGTTGGGAGTTGCCGTGGAAACGATGGTGTCCTGATATAAGCTCTGCCCAAACCTTCGAGCTGTGCTTCTGAATTTGATTCAGCCACGTTACCTTGTTCTATGTTACCTTTGACTTGGTTTCTTTCGACTCTGTTTGCTTACCGGTTTTGATTCTGCTTTAGCCCTTGACTACTCAACGCCAGAATATCACGACCCGGAAATCACTACGGATTGCATTAGCTTACAACTTTGTTACGGTGACTGCCAGGAACGTTATGACCCAGGAACTGACTACAGACTTCTTTTGCCTCAAGGATTAGTTCAGTTTTCTTCGCCTCCTTGGAACTTTGGAACTTTAATTGTGGTCTAAGACCTTGGTACTCTATGTGCTCGGACTAGAGATTCCTGATTGGACACTAGTCTTGGATATTAGGCGTCCCCGTGCCGTCGTTGTTAGGAGTTTCCCTGGAACTTTTGGACATCATTTCAGGCAACCTCGTGCTGGCGGAATAGGGGAATCTTCACTACTTCAGTCCTCGATTCTGCACACATAACTGCTCCTATCAACACATTCTGTTGGTAAGACATTTACGTACCGATTCATGGAATAATTAGCGCGGCGCAAGTGGGCAAAAACGTGCGAATCGCAGTGGAATAGCGAAAATCGCAGTGCAAGTGCGAAAATCGCACGAAAAGCAGCGCACATCGATTCATGGAAGGCCGTGCGCGAGAAAACCAGCGGATGTGCGATAAAAAAGTGCGCGGCGCACGTTGGCGCACAGGCCATCTAACAGCGTGCGCCAGGTCACAGCGAAAATCGCACAGGCCACAGCGAAAATCGCACATAGCGCGGCGCAAGCAACAAAAGTAGGCGGAACACGGGCGTAACACTCGGAATGGGGAACAACTTGCCAAAACGTGGGCGTCACGGGGGAAGTACAGGGCACAAGTGCGCGGAACGCCCACACGCTCGCATACAACACGTATTCATGGAATAGAATAGGGCAAAAAAGCGCACGGTCAAACCAGCGCACAGGCACAAACACGACCGCCACAAGAAAGCAGGCGGTAGCGTCTCTGCGGCTGTAAGAAATGTGCGCCAAAAGGTGCGCCAACAAATAGCACCTATATACTGCCATGATGAATGTCCTATACTGTGGCCCTCCAGGACAAATGACGTGCAAAGGGGTACCCACAAACACGGACACCCGCTGACAAAAAATACGTGTGCGTGTATACCGGGGTGCGCGGGAAGTCTCACACGCGATTTGGCCGGGTACGTGGATTTCAGGGGTGCGCGGGAAGTTCCACACGCGATTACATCAGGGTAGGTGTATTTCAGGGGTGCGCGGGAAGTTCCACACGCGATTTCAGCAGGGTACGTGTATTTCAGGGGTGCGCGGGAAGTACCACACGCGATTTCATCAGGGTACGTGTATTGCAGGGGTGCGCGGGAAGTTCCACACGCAATTGGCCCAGTGCGAGCAGGGTACGTGTATTTCAGGGGTGTGCGGGAAGTTCCACAGGCGATTTCAGCAGGGTACGTGTATTTCAGGGGTGCGCGGGAAGTACCACACGCGATTTCATCAGGGTACGTGTATTTCAGGGGTGCGCGGGAAGTTCCACACGTGATTGGCCCAGTGCGAGCAGGGTACGTGTACTTCAGGGGTGCGCGGGAATTTCCACACGCGATCTCAGCAAGGTATGTGTATTTCAGGGGTGCGCGGGAAGTTCCACACGCGATTTCATCAGGGTACGTGTATTGCAGGGGTGCACGGGAAGTTCCACACGCGATTGGCCCAGTGCGAGCAGGGTACGTGTATTTCAGGGGTGCGCGTGAAGTTCAACACACGATTTCAGCAGGGTATGTGTATTTCAGGGGTTCTGGGGAGTACCACACGTGAATTGGCCGTGTGGGTCCTCCCAGGTGTACGCTCCACAACCTCCACGGACCCTGCAGGCAGCCCACACCACGGGGGACTACCCTGCACCCCTGCTCATGTCCCGCAGGCAGCCCATCCACCATGGGCATGCCCCCCAGCCAACCCACATGTCACCTTGCACTACTGATCAACAATGCATGTCTCCCACCACCCCCACCCCCCAGCCACCAGGGGCACCCACCACCAGCCCCCCACTCATGTCCCCTTGCACCCCCACCCCCCAGCAGTGCAGGGGCAGCCTCCACCAGGCCCCCACTCATGTCTCCCTCCACCCCCACCCCCCTGCCACCATGGGCAGCCTCCACCAGGCCCCCACCCATGTCTCCCACCACCCCCACCCCCCTGCCACCATGGGCAGCCTTCACCAGTCCCCCACTCATGTCTACCACCACCCCCCACCCCCTAGCCGTCAGGGGCACCATCCACCAGGCCCCCACCCATGTCCCCCTGCACCCCCACCCCCCCAGCCACCAGGGGCAGCCTCCACCAAGCCCCCACTCATGTCCCCTATTACCCCCACCCCCCAGGAGTGCAGGGGCAGCCTCCACCAGACCCCCACTCATGTCTCCCACCACCTCCACCCCCCAGCCACCAGGGGCAGCCTCCACCAGGCCCCCACTCATGTCTCCCACCACCCCCACCCCCCTGCCACCATGGGCAGCCTCCACCAGGCCCCCACCCATGTCTCCCACCACCCCCACCCCCCTGCCACCATGGGCAGCCTCCACCAGTCCCCCACTCATGTCTACCACCACCCCCCACCCCCCAGCCATCAGGGGCACCCTCCACCAGGCCCCCACCCATGTCCCCCTGCACCCCCATCCCCCCAGCCACCAGGGGCAGCCTCCACCAAGCCCCCACTCATGTCCCCTATTACCCCCACCCCCCAGGAGTGCAGGGGCAGCCTCCACCAGACCCCCACTCATGTCTCCCACCACCTCCACCCCCCAGCCACCAGGGGCAGCCTCCACCAGGCCCCCACTCATGTCTCCCACCACCCCCACCCCCCTGCCACCATGGGCAGCCTCCACCAGGCCCCCACCCATGTCTCCCACGACCCCCACCCCCATGCCACCATGGGCAGCCTCCACCAGTCCCCCACTCATGTCTACCCCCACCCCCACCCCCCAGCCGTCAGGGGCACCCTCCACCAGGCCCCCACCCATGTCCCCCTGCACCCCCACCCCCCCAGCCACCAGGGGCAGCCTCCACCAAGCCCCCACTCATGTCCCCTATTACCCCCACCCCCCAGGAGTGCAGGGGCAGCCTCCACCAGACCCCCACTCATGTCTCCCACCACCTCCACCCCCCAGCCACCAGGGGCAGCCTCCACCAGGCCCCCACTCATGTCTCCCACCACCCCCACCCCCCTGCCACCATGGGCAGCCTCCACCAGGCCCCCACTCATGTCTCCCACCACCCCCACTCCCCCAGCCACCAGGGGCAGCCTCCACCAAGCCCCCACTCATGTCCCCTATTACCCCCACCCCCCAGGAGTGCAGGGGCAGCCTCCACCAGACCCCCACTCATGTCTACCACCACCCCCACCCCCAGCAGTCAGGGGCAGCCTCCACCAGGCCCCTACTCATGTCTACCCAGCCACCAGCGGCACCCTCCACCAGGCCCCCACCCATGTCTCCCACCACCCCCACCCCCAGCAGTCAGGGGCAGCCTCCACCAGGCCCCCACCCATGTCTCCCACCACCCCCACCCCCCAGCAGTGCAGGGGCAGCCTCCACCAGGCCCCCACCCATGTCTCCCACCACCCCCACCCTCCTGCCACCATGGGCAGCCTCCACCAGGCCCCCACTCATGTCTCCCACCACCTCCACCCCCCTGCCACCATGGGCAGCCTCCACCAGGCCCCCACTCATGTCTCCCACCACCCCCAGCCCCCTGCCACCATGGCCACCCTCCACCAGGCCCCCACTCATGTCTCCCAACACCCCCACCCCCCTGCCACCATGGGCAGCCTCCACCAGGCCCCCACTCATGTCTCCCACCACCCCCACACCCTGGCCACCATGGGCAGCCTCCACCAAGCCCCCACTCATGTCCCCTATTACCCCCACCCCCCAGCAGTGCAGGGGCAGCCTCCACCAGGCCCCCACTCATGTCTCCCACCACCCCCACCCCCCTGCCACCATGGCCACCCTCCACCAGGCCCCCACTCATGTCTCCCACCACCTCCACCCCCCTGCCACCATGGGCAGCCTCCACCAGGCCCCCACTCATGTCTCCCACCACCCCCACCCCCCTGCCACCATGGCCACCCTCCACCAGGCCCCCACTCATGTCTCCCACCACCCCCACCCCCCTGCCACCATGGCCACCCTCCACCAGGCCCCCACTCATGTCTCCCACCCACCACCCCCACCCCCCTGCCACCATGGGCAGCCTCCACCAGGCCCCCACTCATGTCTCCCACCACCCCCACCCCCCTGCCACCATGGGCAGCCTCCACCAGGCCCCCACTCATGTCTCCCACCACCCCCACCCCCCTGCCACCATGGGCACCCTCCACCAGGCCCCCACTCATGTCTCCCACCACCCCCATCCCCCTGCCACCATGGGCAGCCTCCACCAGGCCCCCACTCATGTCTCCCACCACCCCCACCCCCCAGCAGTGCAGGGGCAGCCTCCACCAGGCCCCCACTCATGTCTCCCACCACCCCCACCCCCCTGCCACCATGGCCACCATCCACCAGGCCCCCACTCATGTCTCCCACCACCCCCACCCCCCAGCAGTGCAGGGGCAGCCTCCACCAGGCCCCCACTCATGTCTCCCACCACCCCCACCCCCCTGCCACCATGGGCAGCCTCCACCAGGTCCTCACAATCCCCAATTATGTGCGTAATGGTCAGCCTCCACAGCCAAAAAGCCCTACCAAGTAACCCATTCACCCACATGGAAATGGAAATCACATGTTACACCCCCAATGTTCATGAAGCTAATGAACCCATGTCCGTCACACACAATGGCTGCAATTGAATGGGAAAACACCCAACATGACATGCATGAAACCAATGAGATGATACCACACGGTGAAGTATGGAAACAAAATTGTATTGAAAAAAATAAAGAATGCTAAAGAAAGGAAACAAACTACAATGGGAATGAGAAAAAATAAGCTTGCTGTCCGTATAAAAACAAAAAACTGCAAATCAGAATCCAAATAAATTTTGTCCAAAGTCAAATGTAAAAAAATCTCCATGCAATAAAGAACTATGTAAAAAACTACCAAGGGTCCATGAGCCCAACTGAACAAAGGAAACCTACTAAAAAACCTACCTAAAAATCAACTATATACAAAAAGTGGAGCAGTGTCCGTCGACTCCAAATCATAATAAGAAACAAAGGAAACCTAAAACTAAAGAACTATATACAAAGGCAGCGGGCAAGTCCAGCAGCTCACTCCGTGGTGTCCCGGGCCAGGGCATCATCGAACTCCTGTTCGATGTCCCGGAGGCGGACCAGTTCCATGGCCCCGAGGGTCCGCAGGGACGACGCCGTGTCCTCCTCCAACCCCCTGCGGATTGCCTCGAGGCACTCGGTCCGCCTCAGGGCCCTCCGCATGCAGTTCTCCGCCCTGACCATTGAGAGCCGCGCCTCTTCCGCCCGCCGCCGCTCCGCACCTATGGCGTGGCCCAACCGCTGCCACACGGAAGACACTCTCTGTCCTGGGTCCCCCTGCCCTCCGGCCGATGCCTGCCCCTCCGATGTCGAAAGTCCCGAGCCTTCATGTCTCCCACCATGTTGCTGCTGCTGCTGCTCTGCCTCTGCCCGTGCACTGCTTCCTGCTGCCTGCACATCCTCCGCCGGCTGGGGTGCAGTTGTTGATGTGGCCACCCCTGCTGGACCTCCGACTCCCGACTGTGGCAGGGATGCCTCCTCCACCAGCCTGGCCGCACCGTCAGAGGCAGCTCCACAGGGCACCCAGGTGACTGATGGGTGGGAAGATGGCACAGAGGACGACTGGCGCGTAGGGGGTCCAGTTGAGGAGGGGGTCGGAGCAAGCCCCATCAGACGGCGGAATCCGGCCTGGGTGACCTGTCCCAGCAGGCTGACGTGGTCAACGAGCCATTCGAGATGACGTGCAGTCTCTCCATGAAAAGACTGCAGGTCACCTTGCATGGCCCGTTGACGCAACGCCACACCAGCCAGGACAGGCTCAACCCGGACCTGGATGGCCACGTCCGCAGGCAGAGGAAGGCCAGTTGACGTCAGCTCATCCCCTGCCTGAAAACGGGTCTGGACGTAGGCATCCCTGCTGGTGCAAGATGATGCAGGGACAGGATCGGGGACAGGATTGCACACAGGCACCTCCACGGCGGCCTGTGCTGCCTCCTGTCCCTGGTCCTGCACTGCACCACTAGCACCAGTGGGATCCCCACCTCCAGACCCCGTCTCTGGTGCTTGCACGGCCTCCTCCTCCACCAAACCCCCCACCAACCTGGATGACTCCGTGCCATCTTCCCCTGTTGGGCCCTGTGGGGTCCCAGCTGCCCCTTCTGCTGCCGAGGAGTCCAACTGCAACCTCCGCCTCTTGGACCTCCCCCCGGCAGCTGCGGCCTGGGACGCGGCACCGGACTCCTCACTCCCCGACGAGATGACAACACGGGAGGGGAGCCGGGCCTTGCGTCTCCGGCTGGCGGTCGGATCCCCGCCGCTGTGCTCCACAGCACCTTCTCCGCCCTCTTCATCAGTTGACGCTGCAGACAGGGAGAAACAAAACACAGGCATCAGGGCACTGTACAATGGACACATACACACATGACAGTTGCACATGAGTGGCATTGGCAAACCTCAGACATGTCATCACAATCCCCAACACACATGTCATTGCAACTCGCACACATGAGCCATACCACAGCCATATCGCAACTGCCACCACCATCCCTACACATACAACAGCATCAGCAGCCAAAGGGGAGCCAGACATCACATGCAACACAGGAAGTGCACCACACATGTACACACACCACCACACTTGCATGCATGTCTACACCTCTGCCAAGTGTCGCACTGTTCAGACGGGCATCCATGTCACATCTGCCAATCAGGCTTCCACATACCGCTGTCACATGCATCCATGTTGCATCACTGTTGCACCCTTGTCAAATAAACACACATGCACATGTACACAGTGCTCATACATGCAGCCGAAAACAACATACATGCCTGACATGACGGACATGTCTACTTACATACACATTCATCCAAACATGTGTGCACGCACAACTGCATTTGCCATGCAAGCCTACACACACAAGCACCATCCATGTCTCACACATTACAGCCCTCGCATGTGTCAGCCCCACGGCCCTGTACACCCCCACCCATACTCGACCCCATACAAACAGATGTGCAACCTGCATAATACCGAATAATCACCACACGCACTGCTCACAATCAGGATGCATGTACACTCACCACTCGACTCCAGACGGGTCTGCTTCTCTAGGACCTGGACGCGGAGCGCTGGGGATATGCGTTCCAGGACCCCCATCTGTTCTTCCGACAAGTGGCCCCGGCGCCCCTTGGCATCCGCTGCCTTCAAGAGGCGCCGGGCCTTGTTCAGGGTCCTGGACCTGAAGTCCTCCCAGCGCTTCCTGACATGTTGTAAGTCCCGGACTGCCACCCCCTCCGCCTTGATGGCAGTCTCGATGTCAGTCCAGATCCGAGTCCGTCCTTCCTTGTCGGCGCGGGAACTTCCGAAGAGGGCATCATACTGCCCCAGGACTTGCTCCACCAGGACACCAACTTCGGTGGCACTGAAGCTGGTGCCCCTCTGCCTCTCTGGCCGGGGGTTGTCAGTGGTCACAGATGGTGTTTGCCCCGACATGACAACCCCAGAGGCAGGAGTGGGTGGGCAACTGGGTCCTGGGGCTGGGCTGTGGAGCGATGGAATTCCAGTCGGGAGTCTTCGGTTCCAGCAGGGGTGGTCACAGCAACAGCACCCCTGGCTGATGTGCAGGCAGCAAATGGCAGTGCACGTGGGCAGCAGGCAGTCAGGCAGCAGCAGATGGCAGGTGGGAGCGTGCTCGGGGGCTCTGGCGGGCAGTAGTTCGGCCTTCTGGGCAGGAGCGTGGTCTTCCGTGTGCTTACGCGTGGCCAGCTTGGTACGGAGTGATTTGGCACGTGAAAATCCTGCACGTCAGCGTGAAAATCGAGGAAAGGCCCTTAGCGCGTAAGCGCGTCAGCACGCATACGCGATTCTATTGGACCAAAGGCCCTCAGCGCGTAAGCGCGTCTGTGACGTGACCCGCACGGGTGTTTCCCACACAGCACGTGATGACAGACCACACGTGGAAAGACTGCACGTCCGAGTGTCATCGCGTGTAATTGGACAGCACGTCAGAGTCTCATCGCGTGTGATTGGTGGAAATGGCCCTACACGCAGAAGTGACAAAGCGTGTAATTGGTGGAAATGGCCCTAGCGCGTACACGCCGCGTAAGTGACGCTGGACGTGTGGGCCTGTATAAAAGGTACGTGTAGAACACCATTTCCTTGTACGTGCTTTTCGTGGAGAGCGAGTGGGTGAATTCTGTACTTCTTGTCGTTTCACACGCGATTTACTTCACGGCGTTTCAAGTTCGTATTCCCTGTTACCTCTGACAGCTTTTTCTCTTTTTTCTCTTTTACTGGTTTACCTGGGCCTGTTCCCTCAAACAGTGTTCCCTTCTACTGTTGTCCTGTCTCCTCAGACAGCGTACAAATCTTCTTTTGGCGGGGGTGTTGCCAACCAAACGCGCTCCTTTTTCACACTCTTTTACCTGGCAGACGGTGAGTCACGCACGTATCGAACATCTGTGCTTGCCCCGTGTGTAGCCTACCCCTTCAGAGGTCATTCTAGGCTGCGTGTGACACGCATACGTTCATTCTTGTGTTACTGGGTGCCACAGCGTAGTGCAGGTTTTTCTTTCTGCACACGTGGTCTAGGAGGGGTTGCGTGCACGTCATCTCCCTTTTTTGGGGCTCCTGTGCGTAGCGTGACCCGTCATCTTTCCCCAGGGGTTACAATCAGCCTTGCAAGAGCACTAGGGTACAATTACCATCTGGTACCCAACCCCTTTGACCCCCAATTGCCCAGGACAATAGTTTACAGCCACTCCCATACGCACATTAACATCAGTGCCATGGCTGGGAGGCGAGGATGCCGTAAGGGTGGCAAAGGTGGAAGAGCCACAAGTGGTGGCCGTGGTGGATCCGGTAGGGGACGTGGTCGTTACTTGCAGGGTGAGCCTGTCCCCCCATGTGTGGAGGACCAGTCAAGGGCACCCATAATCCCCCCCCCTCCCGTTGAGGCTGATGTGGCTGACACCATCCATGCTCAGCCCTTGTTGGACCAGCCCATTGTGGCACCAGACCTGGCTGACTCCATGGCTGACTTCCAGGTCAGCAGGCCTATGACACGTGCGCTGGTGCACGTTGATGTCACCATGCCACGTGCATCTGGGGCAGCAAGGTCATCTGCTGCACCAAGTAGGCAGGGCGGAGAGGCTGCAGGGGCAGCTGCGGCTCCATCCACCCCAGCCCTCACACACCCAGCCCGGACAGTGTCGGTCCTAGTCCATGCTGCTGACATTCCCCCTGACACCATCACACTAGAGCCAATGCCTGCACCAACTCCCATGCTGAGTGTGCAATCCCACACTCCTGATACAGAGTCCACCAGGGCTCCTGCCCCTAGTGTCCAGAGCGGCGCAGGACACTCAGGATCACCACCACCTTCCAAGCGGAAGAGGAAGAGTGCTCGTCCGGCACAGGCTGATGCCCCAGACACGGCTGCACAGTCCGGCCCATCCAGGAAGCCCAGCTTCACGGATGACGAACTGAATGCACTTGTCGAGTATGTGTCCGCACATGACAACGAGATGGTCATTGTTGCAGGATCCAAGACCACACCTGCACAACGCCAGGCACACTGGCAGACCGTTGCGGACATCGTAAGTGCCCTTGGAATCGTGAGGCACACAGCCAATGATTGCTATAAGCGCTGGAATGACCTAAAGCGCAGGGCAAAGAGTAAGCTGGCCTCAAGTCATGCCGCAACTCTAGTGACTGGAGGTGGGGCTCCAGTAGTAGACATGGAACTCACTCCACATGAGTCAGTCGCTGGGCCCTACGTCACGGAGGAACAGATCCAAGGCGTGGGAGATTTGGCTGATTACGAGGCATTGTCCGGTGAGTGCACATGCATGTGTGTGTCATCCATGTGCATGGTGTGTGTGAGGGCTTCTGTTTGTGTGCCAGGTGAGAGTGTGTGCGCCTGAGTCGTATGGGTCAGCCATGTGCTTCATGCAATACATCCTGCGCAGCTGCATTTGGCCATAGCAGTATCCCTTCTGCCAACAGTAGACATCTAGCCCAACTGCACGCCAGTTGCCCTTGAAGTGTCACCTTGCCACAACATTGTTGCTTAATTTTTCACTGTTCATTTAGTCATATTGTTTGCATTCCACCACTTTTACTAGGCATGTCGCAGTCCTCTAGTCACATGTCTGACATGGCTATGGTAAAGTGGAGTGACTTTGTTACCTGGATATCATTTGTTCAAACATGTCCTTGTGCAAATGGACCATTTCGGACTGGCAGCTCCAGGTGAAGAATCTGACCTGTTTGAATTAGAAAAGCTATTTCATGCGGGAACTGGACTGAATGAATAGGTGCTGCCCTCCTCTCCATCTTCACTCAATAGCAATGGTACATGCCATCTGTGTGATGGCATGTGTGTTTCACCTGGCAATCACAGGCCAATGTGTGATGCCACTGCCAGGCAGCATGCAGAAAATGTGTTCATCTTCCATCTTGGTGTCATCAGTGTGTGCCATTTGCCTGCCCTTCATACGCAGTGAGGGTGCATGCATGGGAGGGTTTTAGTCATGTGGGACATGTGTCAATCAAGTACTGGTTCTCTTGCTTCTTAGCCCTCATTGTGTGCAATGGTGCTAATGCCTGTTTCCATTTCTTTGTTTTTATGTCTTTGCAGGGGAAGACGCACCTGATACTGCTGGGGTTGTGGAGATGGTGCAGACCCAGGAGGGGTCCGAGGGCCGACCAACCACCAGTGAGGGACGTGGTGTGGTGGTGGGTGAGAACCCACAAGTGCTGCAGGTCGTGCTCTCAAGGGGTGTCTCTGGCTGCACCTCCCCCGAGCTGTACTCAGGTGTTGATTCGGATGAGACCTACGTGCCGTCGCAGGTAAGTGTTCCAGGGAGGGATTCTGTTCTGTCCCACCCACCTGCACCAGGGTCAGAACCCTCAATGGGGATGTCAGTGTTGGCAGCTACGCCTTTGGTGGTTACGGATGCAGGGTCACAACCGCGACATCTGATCCTGTTCCTGGGCCAGCAGATCAGAGGGGGAATGCAGTCCTGCAGCCTCAGGCAGTGCCGGCACAGCAAGGCGCAGTTCGCCTTGCCCCAGACAGGTGTGGTGCCCGCCGACGTGGTGGCCGTACGCCACCTGGCAATACCGCATGGGAGCAATCCATTTACGGTATGGCAACCCAACAGGCAGCATCATCCGAGATGATGGCTCAGGCCATGGATAGGGTGGCCACTTGCATTGTCCCCCCTGAAAGGCTGATGGAGCGACTAGAGCAGGCAACCGACTCCATCTGCCAGTCACACAGGGAGGACATGTTGGGGTCCAACAGGGACAGGCGGGCGGCACTGGCGACTCTGCAGGAGGCCATCTCCATTGAGTCCCAGGGCCACAGGGAAGCCCTGAGGCAGGAGCTCCTTCACCTCAGGACGACTCTTGTTGAGCTTGAGGCTTCAACACACCAAAGGACAGAACAGCAGCTGGAGCGTCTCACCTGTACGCTCTCAGCTGAGATGCAGGCAACGAGGGCGGAGGTCCGGGCATCCCGTGAGTTGTTGCATGGGGACCTCCGCACACTCATCCTCCAGAACCAGACCTACCACACCCGCATGCTTGCAGCCATGGAGGAGCAGACTAGGGCCTTGTGTGGGCTGCCTCCCATAGTTCAACCACCTCCGGATGCAGCTGCACAGGGTGATAATAGCGACAGCAGTGATACTCCCACAATAGGGTAGCCGTGTGGGCCATGAGCCCATGGAGGTGTTTTTTTTTCTCAGGATCCACGCAGGTGGGTTCTGGTGTGCATCCTGTCCTCGGACCTCCTGGGTGGCCTCCCCAACCCAACCGGGCCCATCAATGGCCATTTTTGATTGTTTTTTATTTTTATTTTTATTTTTATTTTTATTTATTTTATTCCCAATTTTTTTGGGACGATTTGTTGGCTTCCGTGGTTCCTGTGGGCATACGCTGCATTGTGGCTGGGCACATGCAGGCTTGTAATGTATTTGGTTCAGATGCTTGGGTTTGAGTCACACACACCCCTCCTGCTTCCCGTTTCCATGGGCTTGCAAAGGGTGTGCCCAAGTGACATTGACGTACATGGTGACATTGGACTCCCACTACATGTGTGGGTAGTCTAGTCAATACTGTGTATACATTCCTAGTGCATATTGCTGTTGTGTTGTACACTGCATGTTGCATTGATGTGTAACTCATCTTCTGTGTCTACCTCCCAATTTGCAGGTCCCTTCCTCATGTCTACACAAGGCCCTCTAGTCTGGAGATGGGGTCCATGTTGGCAGCAGTGCACCTAAAACTCTACATGGCGCCAACACTGCACAGTTGGTAGTGGTGGGAGTGCAGGGATTTCCAGGTGGTGAGACTACTAATATTAAACATTTGTGATGTCATGTTAATGGTAGTACCTGCTCAAGTTTGTTGTTGGTCCGGCATTACTGTGAGCATTTCAGGTGTTGCAAGTTTCTAATAGGGACACTGTACATTGTGACACTAGTGTCATGTTGTGGGGATTACTTTGTTTACCTGCAAATAGCATGACATGGCACGGTGTGTCGTGTGGCGGTGCTGGGGTTGGGTTGGCTGACATGGCACTGTCCTCTTGTTGCATTTTGCAAGTGGGTATTCATTTTAGCTGCTTGAATGTGTTACTTCACAAAACTGCATTGGTGGTGTCTGTGTGGGTAGGGATGCACACATTGTGACACTTCCAGGTGAACAATCTCAGGCTGATATGGTTTTCACGGTTCATTCTCCAGACATTCAGGATCAGTGTCAGGTTGAGTCATCATTGATTGTCAGATGGAATGTGCCAGGGCAGTGTGCACTCCACAGGGGTGTGATTTCTATGTGAAGTAATTAGCCACTAGCTATGTACGGGCTGCCTCCCCCCGTGCCCTTTCCCCTCCCATGCGCAGCGGCTGTGCATGTGGTTGGGGATGTGGTGCCACCACCATGTCCACGGCCAGGCCCCGGCGTGTTGCAACGTTGTGCAGGACACATGCTGCCACTATGATCCTGCACACTACTGGGGGAGCGTACAACAGCTGGCCGCCAGAACGGTCAAGGGAGCGAAAGCGTGACTTTAGCACTCCGAATGTCGCTCCACTATGCCCCGGGTTGTAATGTGGGCTGTGTTATATCTTACCTCGGGTGGCATGGTGGGGTTCAGAATTGGCGTCATCATGTGGGGGCTGAGTGGGTAGGCACTGTCCCCTGTGGAGGTGGTGATTGGTATCATTGGTGGGGTTGTGACCTTGCTCAGTATCTGACATGCATGCATGTGCAGTGGCATTCATACTCACCAAGCAGCCATGTATCGCCATGCCGCCCAGCTTCTAGGTCCCGGCTTAGGGTGGACATTCGGTAAATGAAGCTGTCGTGGGTTGACCCGGGATAGTTGGCATATACTGAGGTGATGATTCCCTTGGCATTACATACTACCTGCACGTTGATGGAATGCCAGTGCTTGCGGTTCCTATAGATGTGCTCTGATGCCCTGGGGGGACGTAGAGCCACATGGGTGCAGTCGATGGCACCTAGCACTTTGGGGAATCGTGCCACACCGTAAAAATCCAGGGCGGCAGCATGCCTTTCTGCAGGTGTTCTGGGCAGGTATATGTGCCTGCGGACTGATGGGCGTGCAGTGATGATGTTCAAGACCTGGTGTAGGCAGCGTGGCTGGGTGGCCTGTGATACACCACCTACAATGGCACTTGTCCTCTGAAATGATCCAGTGGCTAAGAAGTGCAGTACATTGAGGACCTTCTCCAGGGGGCTGAGTGCTTGTGAGCACAGGGTGGGTGATGTGAGGTCATCCTCCCACTCACTCACCAGGTCCAGTATAATGTGTGGTGGAAACCTGTACCTCCCATGCACCTGGTCATCAGGCATCCCGAAAAGGCTGGTTCTGGTTGTGAATATTCTGGCCCTGACTATCCTCCTCCTCCTCCTTTGGTAGCCCACGCCCACTGCTGCTAGGAACGGTATGTTCATCCTGGGTCTGAGCATGTTATTTTGTTAGCGCGCAAATGTATGCGTTGCGCGTGTTGTAGGCGAGCGTGTGACCCGCACACCCCTGAAATCCAGTACACAGTCCAATAGCGTGTGGAAATTCCCGCGCACCCCGGGATACAGTACTTACGTGTGTAAGTGGCCGCGCACCCCTGATATACACGTACATAGGCCAATCGCGTGTACGCGCACTTTTGTCCAATTACACGCGATGACACTCGGGCGTGCAGTCTTTCCACGTGTCCTCTGTCATCACGTGCTGTGTGGGAAACACCCGTGCGGGTCACGTCACAGACGCGCTTACGCACTGAGGGCCTTTGGTCCAATAGAATCGCGTATGCGTGCTGGCGCGCTTACGCGCTAAGGGCCTTTCCTCGATTTTCACGCTGACGTGCAGTCTTTCCACGTGTGGTCTGTCATCACGTGCTGTGTGGGAAACACCCGTGCGGGTCACGTCACAGACGCGCTTACGCGCTGAGGGCCTTTGGTCCAGTAGAATCGCGTATGCGTGCTGACGCGCTTATGCGCTAAGGGCCTTTCCTCGATTTTCACGCTGACGTGCAGGATTTTCACGTGCCAAATCACTCCGTACCAAGCTGGCCACGCGTAAGCACACGGAAGACCACGCTCCTGCCTAGAAGGCCGAAGTACTGCCCCCCAGAGCCCCGAGCACGCTCCCACCTGCCATCTGTTGCTGCCTGACTGCCTGCTGCCCACGTGCACTGCCATTTGCTGCCTGCACATCAGCCAGGGGTGCTGTTGCTGTGACCACCCCTGCTGGAACCGAAGACTCCCGACTGGATTTCCATCGCTCCACAGCCCAGCCCCAGGACCCAGTTGCCCACCCACTCCTGCCTCTGGGGTTGTCATGTTGGGGCAAACACCATCTGTGACCACTGACATCCCCCGGCCAGAGAGGCAGAGGGGCACCAGCTTCAGTGCCACCAAAGTTGGTGTCCTGGTGGAGCAAGTCCTGGGGCAGTATGATGCCCTCTTCGGAAGTTCCCGCGCCGACAAGGAAGGACGGACTCGGATCTGGACTGACATCGTGACTGCCATCAACGCGGAGGGGGTGGCAGTCCGGGACTTACAACATGTCAGGAAGCGCTGGGAGGACTTCAGGTCCAGGACCCTGAACAAGGCCCGGCGCCTCTTGAAGGCAGCGGATGCCAAGGGGCGCCGGGGCCACTTGTCGGAAGAACAGATGGGGGTCCTGGAACGCATATCCCCAGCGCTCCACGTCCAGGTCCTAGAGAAGCAGACCCGTCTGGAGTCGAGCGGTGAGTGTACATGCATCCTGATTGTGAGCAGTGCGTGTGGTGATTATTCGGTATTGTGCAGGTTGCACATCTGTTTGTATGGGGTCGAGTATGGGTGGGGGTGTACAGGGCCGTGGGGCTGACACATGCGAGGGCTGTAATGTGTGAGACATGGATGGTGCTTGTGTGTGTAGGCTTGCATGGCAAATGCAGTTGTGCGTGCACACATGTTTGGATGAATGTGTATGTAAGTAGACATGTCCGTCATGTCAGGCATGTATGTTGTTTTCGGCCGCATGTATGAGCACTGTGTACATGTGCATGTGTGTGTATTTGACAAGGGTGCAACAGTGATGCAACATGGATGCATGTGACAGCGGTATGTGGAAGCTTGATTGGCAGATGTGACATGGATGCCCGTCTGAACAGTGCGACACTTGGCAGAGGTGTAGACATGCATGCAAGTGTGGTGGTGTGTGTACATGTGTGGTGCACTTCCTGTCTTGCATGTGATGTCTGGCTCCCCTTTGGCTGCTGATGCTGTTGTATGTGTAGGGATGGTGGTGGCAGTTGCGATATGGCTGTGGTATGGCTCATGTGTGCGAGTTGCAATGACATGTGTGTTGGGGATTGTGATGACATGTCTGAGGTTTGCCAATGCCACTCATGTGCAACTGTCATGTGTGTATGTGTCCATTGTACAGTGCCCTGATGCCTGTGTTTTGTTTCTCCCTGTCTGCAGCGTCAACTGATGAAGAGGGCGGAGAAGGTGCTGTGGAGCACAGCGGCGGGGATCCGACCGCCAGCCGGAGACGCAAGGCCCGGCTCCCCTCCCGTGTTGTCATCTCGTCGGGGAGTGAGGAGTCCGGTGCCGCGTCCCAGGCCGCAGCTGCCGGGGGGAGGTCCAAGAGGCGGAGGTTGCAGTTGGACTCCTCGGCAGCAGAAGGGGCAGCTGGGACCCCACAGGGCCCAACAGGGGAAGATGGCACGGAGTCATCCAGGTTGGTGGGGGGTTTGGTGGAGGAGGAGGCCGTGCAAGCACCAGAGACGGGGTCTGGAGGTGGGGATCCCACTGGTGCTAGTGGTGCAGTGCAGGACCAGGGACAGGAGGCAGCACAGGCCGCCGCAGAGGTGCCTGTGTGCAATCCTGTCCCCGATCCTGTCCCTGCATCATCTTGCACCAGCAGGGATGCCTACGTCCAGACCCGTTTTCAGGCAGGGGATGAGCTGACGTCAACTGGCCTTCCTCTGCCTGCGGACGTGGCCATCCAGGTCCGGGTTGAGCCTGTCCTGGCTGGTGTGGCGTTGCGTCAACGGGCCATGCAAGGTGACCTGCAGTCTTTTCATGGAGAGACTGAACGTCATCTCCAATGGCTCGTTGACCACGTCAGCCTGCTGGGACAGGTCACCCAGGCCGGATTCCTCCGTCTGATGGGGCTTGCTCCGACCCCCTCCTGAACTGGACCCCCTACGCGCCAGTCGTCCTCTGTGCCATCTTCCCACCCATCAGTCACCTGGGTGCCCTGTGGAGCTGCCTCTGACGGTGCGGCCAGGCTGGTGGAGGAGGCATCCCTGCCACAGTCGGGAGTCGGAGGTCCAGCAGGGGTGGCCACATCAACAACTGCACCCCAGCCGGCGGAGGATGTGCAGGCAGCAGGAGGCAGTGCACGGGCAGAGGCAGAGCAGCAGCAGCAACATGGTGGGAGACATGAAGGCTCGGGGCCTTCCACATCGGCGGGGCAGGCATCGGCCGGAGGGCAGGAGGACCCAGGACAGAGAGTGTCTTCCGTGTGGCGGCGGTTGGGCCACGCCATAGGTGCGGAGCGGCGGCGGGCGGAAGATGCGCGGCTCACAATGGTCAGGGCGGAGAACTCCATGCGGAGGGCCCTGAGGCGGGCCGAGTGCCTCGAGGCAATCCGCAGGGGGTTGGAGGAGGTCACGGCGTCGTCCCTGTGGAC
Organism: Ambystoma mexicanum; assembly: GCF_040938575.1. Classification (NCBI taxonomy): domain Eukaryota; kingdom Metazoa; phylum Chordata; class Amphibia; order Caudata; family Ambystomatidae; genus Ambystoma; species Ambystoma mexicanum. Next base: position 1,413,527,808 of record NC_090934.1, on the reverse strand, counting down.
CCTCAGGGCTATGGAACTGGACCACCTCCGGGACATCGAACAGGAGTTCGATGATGCCCTGGCCCGGGACATCACGGAGTGAGCCGCTGGACTTGCCCGCCGTCTTTGTATATAATTCTTTAGTTTTAGGTTTCCTTTGTTTCTTATTATGATTTGGAGTCGACGGACACTGCTCCACTTTTTGTATATAGTTGATTTTTAGGTAGGTTTTTTAGTAGGTTTCCTTTGTTCAGTTGGGCTCATGGACCCTTGGTAGTTTTTTACATAGTTCTTTATTGCATAGAGGTTTTTTTACATTTGACTTTGGACGACATTTTTTTGGATTCTGATTTGCAGTTATTTTTTTTAAATACGGACATGCAGCTTATTTTTTCTCATTCCCATTGTAGTTTGTTTCCTTTCTTTAGCATTCTTTATTTTTTTCAATACAATTTTGTTTTCGTACTTCACTGTGTGGTATCATCTCATTGGTTTCATGCATGTCATGTTGGGTGTTTTCCCATTCAATTGCAACCATTGTGTGTGACGGACATGGGTTCATTAGCTTCATGAACATTGGGGGTGTAACATGTAATTTCCATTTCCATGTGGGTGAATGGGTTACTTGGTAGGGCTTTTTGGCTGTGGAGGCTGACCATTACGCACATGATTGGGGATTGTGAGGACCTGGTAGGGGCTGCCCATGGTGGCAGGGGGGTGGGGGTGGTGGGAGACATGAGTGGGGGCCTGGTGGAGGGTGGCCATGGTGGCAGGGTTGTGGGGGTGGTGGGAGACATGAGTGGGGGCCTGGTGGAGGCTGCCCCTGCACTGCTGGGGGGTGGGGGTGGTGGGAGACATGGGTGGGGGTCTGGTGGAGGCTGCCCCTGGTGGCTGGGGGTTGGGGGTGGTGGGAGACATGAGTGGGGGCCTGGTGGAGGGTGGCCATGGTGGCAGGGGGGTGGGGGCCGTGGGAGACATGAGTGGGGGCCTGGTGGAGGCTGCCCATGGTGGCAGGGAGGTGGGGGTGGTGGTAGACATGAGTGGGGGCCTGGTGGAGGGTGGCCATGGTGGCAGGGGGGTGGGGGCGGTGGGAGACATGAGTGGGGGCCTGGTGGAGGCTGCCCATGGTGGCAGGGGGGTGGGGGTGGTGGGAGACATGAGTGGGGGCCTGGTGGAGGCTGCCCATGGTGGCAGGGGGGTGGGGGTGGTGGGAGACATGAGTGGGGGCCTGGTGGAGGGTGGCCATGGTGGCAGGGGGGTGGGGGTGGTGGGAGACATGAGTGGGGGCCTGGTGGAGGCTGCCCATGGTGGCAGGGGTGTGGGGGTGGTGGGAGACATGAGTGGGGGCCTGGTGGAGGGTGGCCATGGTGGCAGGGGGGTGGGGGTGGTGGGAGACATGAGTGGGGGCCTGGTGGAGGCTGCCCATGGTGGCAGGGGGGTGGGGGTGGTGGGAGACATGAGTGGGGGCCTGGTGGAGGGTGGCCATGGTGGCAGGGCGGTGGGGGTGGTGGGAGACATGAGTGGGGGCCTGGTGGAGGCTGCCCCTGCACTGCTGGGGGGTGGGGGTAATAGGGGACATGAGTGGGGGCTTGGTGAAGGCTGCCCCTGGTGGCTGGGGGGGTGGGGGTGGTGGGAGACATGAGTGGGGGCCTGGTGGAGGCTGCCCATGGTGGCAGGGGGGTGGGGGTGGTGGGAGACATGAGTGGGGGCCTGGTGGAGGGTGCCCCTGGTGGCTGGGGGTTGGGGATGGTGGTAGACATGAGTGGGGGCCTGGTGGAAGGTGCCCCTGCACTGCTGGGGGGTGGGGTGGTGGGAGACATGAGTGGGGGCCTGGTGGAGGCTGCCCCTGCACTGCTGGGGGTGGTGGGAGACATGAGTGGGGGCCTGGTGGAGGCTGCCCATGGTGGCAGGGGGGTGGGGGTGGTGGGAGAAATGAGTGGGGGCCTGGTGGAGGCTGCCCCTGGTGGCTGGGGGGTGGAGGTGGTCGGAGACATGAGTGGGGGTCTGGTGGAGGCTGCCCCTGCACTCCTCGGGGGTGGGGGTAATAGGGGACATGAGTGGGGGCTTGGTGGAGGCTGCCCCTGGTGGCTGGGGGGGTGCGGGTGCAGGGGGACATGGGTGGGGGCCTGGTGGAGGGTGCCCCTGACGGCTGGGGGTGGGGGGTGGTGGTAGACATGAGTGGGGGACTGGTGGAGGCGCCCATGGTGGCAGGGGGTGGGGGTGGTGGGAGACATGGGTGGGGGCCTGGTGGAGGCTGCCCATGGTGGCAGGGGGGTGGGGGTGGTGGGAGACATGAGTGGGGGCCTAGTGGAGGCTGCCCCTGCACTGCTGGGGGGTGGGGGTGCAGGGGGCCATGAGTGGGGGCCTGGTGGAGGGTGCCCCTGCACTGCTGGGGGGTGGGGTGGTGGGAGACATGAGTGGGGGCCTGGTGGAGGCTGCCCCTGCACTGCTGGGGGGTGGGGGTGGTGGGAGACATGAGTGGGGGCCTGGTGGAGGCTGCCCATGGTGGCAGGGGGGTGCGGGTGGTGGGAGACATGAGTGGGGGCCTGGTGGAGGGTGGCCATGGTGGCAGGGGGGTGGGGGTGGTGGGAGACATGAGTGGGGGCCTGGTGGAGGCTGCCCATGGTGGCAGGGGGGTGGGGGTGGTGGGAGACATGAGTGGGGGCCTGGTGGAGGGTGGCCATGGTGGCAGGGGGGTGGGGGTGGTGGGAGACATCAGTGGGGGCCTGGTGGAGGCTGCCCATGGTGGCAGGGGGGTGGGGGTGGTGGGAGACATGAGTGGGGGCCTGGTGGAGGCTGCCCATGGTGGCAGGGGGTGGGGGTGGTGGGAGACATGAGTGGGGGGCTGGTGGAGGGTGGCCATGGTGGCAGGGGGGTGGGGGTGGTGGGAGACATGAGTGGGGGCCTGGTGGAGGCTGCCCATGGTGGCAGGGGGGTGGGGGTGGTGGGAGACATGAGTGGGGGCCTGGTGGGGGGAGGCCATGGTGGCGGGGGGGTGGGGGTGGTGGGAGACATGAGTGGGGGCCTGGTGGAGGCTGCCCCTGCACTGCTGGGGGGTGGGGGTGGTGGGAGACATGAGTGGGGGCCTGGTGGAGGCTGCCCCTGCACTGCTGGGGGGTGGGGTGGTGGGAGACATGAGTGGGGGCCTGGTGGAGGGTGCCCCTGCACTGCTGGGGGGTGGGGGTGGTGGGAGACATGGGTGGGGGCCTGGTGGAGGCTGCCCCTGCACTGCTGGGGGGTGGGGGTGGTGGGAGACATGGGTGGGGGCCTGGTGGAGGCTGCCCCTGCACTGCTGGGGGGTGGGGGTGGTGGGAGACATGGGTGGAGGCCTGGTGGAGGCTGCCCCTGACTGCTGGGGGGTAGGGGGTGGTGGGAGACATGGGTGGGGGCCTGGTGGAGGCTTCCCCTGCACTGCTGGGGGGTGGGGGTGGTGGGAGACATGAGTGGGGGCCTGGTGGAGGCTGTCCCTGGTGGCTGGGGGGTGGGGGTGGTGGGAGACATGGGTGGGGGCCTGGTGGAGGCTGCCCCTGGTGGCTGGGGGGTGGGGGTGGTGGGAGACATGAGTGGGGGCCTGGTGGAGGGTGCCCCTGCACTGCTGGGGGGTGGGGGTGGTGGGAGACATGAGTGGGGGCCTGGTGGGGGCTGCCTCTGTGGCTGGGGGGTGGGGGTGGTGGGAGACATGAGTGGGGGCATGGTGGAGGGTGCCCTTGCACTGCTGGGGGGTGGGGGTGGTGGGAGACATGAGTGGGGGCCTGGTGGAGGGTGCCCCTGCACTGCTGGGGGGTGGGGGTGGTGGGAGACATGGGTGGGGGCCTGGTGGAGGCTGCCCCTGCACTGCTGGGTGGTGGGGGTGGTGGGAGACATGAGTGGGGGCCTGGTGGAGGCTGCCCCTGGTGGCTGGGGGGTGGGGGTGGTGGGAGACATGAGTGGGGGCCTGGTGGAGGCTGCCCCTGCACTCCTGGGGGGTGGGGGTAATAGGGGACATGAGTGGGGGCTTGGTGGAGGCTGCCCCTGACTGCTGGGGGGTGGGGGTGGTGGGAGACATGAGTGGGGGCCTGGTGGAGGCTGCCCCTGCACTGCTGGGGGGTGGGGGTGGTGGGAGACATGCATTGTTGATCAGTAGTGCAAGGTGACATGTGGGTTGGCTGGGGGGCATGCCCATGGTGGATGGGCTGCCTGCGGGACATGAGCAGGGGTGCAGGGTAGTCCCCCGTGGTGTAGGCTGCCTGCAGGGGCTGTGGAGGTTGTGGAGCGTACACCTGGGAGGACCCACACGGCCAATTCACGTGTAGTACTCCCCAGAACCCCAGAAATACACATTCCCTGCTGTAATCGCGTGTGCAACTTCCCGCGCACCCCTGAAATACACGTACCCTGCTCGCACTGGGCCAATCGCTTGTGGAACTTCCCGCGCACCCCTGAAATACACGTACCCTGATGGAATCGCGTGTGGAACTTCCCGCGCACCCATGGAATACACGTACCCTGCTCGCACTGGCCCATTCGCGTGTGGAACTTCCCGCGCACCCCTGAAATGCACGTACCCTGCAGAAATCGCGTGTGGAACTTCCCGCGCACCTCTGAAATACACGTACCCTGCTTGCACGGGGCAGTCGCGTGTGGAACTTCCCGCGCACCCCTGCAATACACGTTCCCCGCTTGGCGTTTGCTGTTTGCCAGCCCGGTGAACTGGTCCAGGGTTAGCGCAGCCCTTTGCGATGATTTAGCGATTTTGATGGCTTTTCCTTGCGCGAGGGCGTTCTTGGGGGCGTTACTGGCGCTGCTGCAGGGTCGCTGCGATTCTCTGCGCCATGGCTGGTTTGGAAGCCTAAAATCCATGAATACGCTGTGCGCGGAAATCGGTTTTAGCGCACGTGCCTGGCGCAGTCAATCACACGCGGACACTCTGCACCAGCCGCTTGCGACACTTTTCTGCGAAATTCTATGAATTACCCTGTTATTCTTTTTAATCACTAAGTAAAGCTATTGCCACAGCACCAGTTATTGTTTTGCTTTTGGTTAGGTTCTCATGATTGCCTTGTCCTCTGCCTTCAGGGTTACACCTATCTAGATTAGGTACAGGAAGCTTTCCATCATACCTTGACTTTCATGGTGACTCCTGTCTTGACACACAAGTGAGCATAACAACTCATATCTGTGGTACTATCTCTTATTATTTGTTAAGGTACTGATTTGTGTGTTTTTCTTGCAGCCAGCTGTATCCCGGGGCGTTCCTCCATCTTCTGGTCAATAGACCTCTCAGTCTGTCCTTTTGTACAATTGAGTTATATTGGCAGAAAGAATGTGTCATCTACACGACGATGTAACGGGATGTATCTGACACCCTAAAACTGGACTGGTGGGTTCTCAAGATGTTATTTTGCTCCAGAAAACCCTGGAATTGTGTATAGGCCACCTCATCCAGGATCTTAAGGTGAAATGGCACATTTGTGGTGGGGCAATAACTGTCTGTCACAAAAGGGTAAAGATTATCCTTCTTCAGGAGGGGGGTTATCCAGGCCTCCTTGAGGAGAGAATGAACAGAACCTTCTGCGAAAGAGAGATTGACAAATTTAGTGACCCATGTACATCAATACACTTAACAAAGAGGTTAGATGGGCAGACATCACCCCGGCATGAAGTGGGCTTCGTATGGGAAACCATCTGAGAAATACAAGTTTTGGTGCATGGAGAAAATGCAAAAATGGGAGACTCACGAGTGACAGGGGGGACTGGTTGACCAGACTCAACATGCAAATCTTTAGTGGAATCAGAGAGCTCCTTGACAATTGAATGGCGTTTTGGTGTAATGTAACCTTTTTAATAAAAGCATTATGGACAGATTGACACCAATCGTCATTTTTAACTGGACCAGGAGCTGAACAGGGTTTGCTCTTAAATTCATTAAGAATTGCAATAAAGTTCTTTGAACCTAGATTTGGCATGGAGACTCCTGTCATTGTAGGCAGCAGATTTAGCCTCTACAATTGCTACTTTATAATGCGTAATTAGCAATTTGTAGGCAGCCAGAGTAGATGGGGAGGGATTATTACGCCAACAGCGTTCAGCAGACAGCTTCGCCTGTCTAAGATGAAGAATGTTGTCATTGAACCAGTTTTTATCCACGGTTTCACTTTTTTATCACTCGGGTTCTAATGGGGCTAAAGTATTAATAGCACCCTCCAATGAGACGATAAGATTATTGGCTAATTCATCCGCCTTCTCAAAATGATCTAATGAACCCAAACGGACGCTGAGCATGGAAGACAATTTTTCTGGCGGGGCATTCTTCCAATTCCTAGACTAGACAGGTAGTCTTTGATTACTATCAAGCCGAGCAGGGGGCCCAGGAATATTAACATAGAAAGAGATCAGATGGTGATTAGACCAAAAACAGGGCGATACCATAAGATACGTAACAGTGAGAACATGGGAAAGAACCCAGTCAAGGGTATGTCTTGCAGAATTTGTAGGGCTGGAAGACCATTGCGTAAAGCCTATGTCCCCAGGTGCACCCAATCGTGAGGCAGTAGGTGTATCAAAAGGAGCCTCAGCCCAATAGTTGAAGTCGCCTAAAACCAGAACCGGGGAATTGCACCTAGTGATTTTATTTAGAATACCAATTAACTGTTCTTCGAAAAGGGGGAGCATCTTGGGGGTTGGGAGGGGCGGTAGATAACGATGATAGAGATAGAGCTGTTCTAGGAAATGTTGAATTTCATTATTATAGGACATTCTTTATTTCAAAATCAAGCTTTTGCAGTCATCTGGGTCATCATGGGGGACCAGCTGATAAAGTAGTGTATTTTTTTATAAATAAGGCCACCCTACCCCCACATCCGTCCTTTTTCGATCAGCTCGATTAAAGATGGTAGTTATCAGGGATAGCAAGAATGGCATCAGAGCAAATGGCTTCATTTAACCAGGATTCTGTAATAGCAGAGAAATCTGGACAAGATACCATAAGGAAGTCCTCGACTTCCACTCCATGTGCTCGAAGCGAGCGCATGTTGAGAAGGGCAACCTTTAACAAGGAAGTAGAAATCACAGTGGCAGGAATGACCGAGGTCTTTATGGGAACAGCATGCACCAAGTTAGAGGCAGCACAAACATTGTGAGTTGCAGGCGAGACATGATCTGAAACATTGGTGGGTAATATATTTGTGGGACATACACCTGAAGAAGAAGCAGAAGGAGGCAATGTAGCATTATTCAATGCAAGAGTTTGATTTTTGGGGACATTGAAGAACGCCATTATTGTGACGCGATATGACACCGGGGGAGCACATATGATGATTCTCTCCAAGTTGCACAGCCAGTCTGGCTCTCCGGTTGCTCTTTATGCGTGCAACTAAGTCAGAGCGAGACTTGCTGGCTTATGCCAAATTAGAATCAGTAGGAACTTACAGCACAAGAAGTGAAGTAGTCCAACGATGCCACAGGCCACACAAACCCACACCGGACCCAAACCGGTGCAAAACCGGGCCGTTCGCTCCAGGCGCGGTCGCACCTGAGTTCTAAATATAAACCTGTGGGAGCTACACGATGGGCAGGGAATTATAGTTCCCAGGCATACGTGGGTGCACAGAGCAAGAACACAGTATAACAGTACGATCAATGCGGAAAGTAAAAGGGAGGTGCTTAAATACTGGCACAAAACTGGCCCGTTTGCGCCACGTGCGGTCACGCCTGAGTTCTAAATATAAACCTGCGAGAACTACAGGGCAGGCAGGGAATTGTAGTTCCCAGTAGTACATGCATGCAGAGTACGTGCATGCAGAGTCTTCCCAGAACTCTGCTTTAAATCGCACGATATAGCGAATGAGAAAGCCAACGAAATATGAAAGTTCAGGTAGGCAAAAGGAAATACAACAAGTAATGAATGAACAATGGCTAAAATCAAAATAAAATGCAATAAAAGCCCACGGAGCAAGGACACAGTAAAACAGTATGATCCCTAGACCACTGGTGCTCCGGAAGTTGATTCGTCACATTGGTGGAAGGTGGTCAGATCGAGTTGGAGTCTTGCGCACAGCTTAGTCACCCAACTATAAAAGTGCTGTTGCAGGAAATGTTTAGAGACTGCTAGGTATTGTTAAGTAATAATGGATATTAACATAGAGACTGTGAAAGGCATGACCAAGGATGTGCTGCGCATCCTATGTCAAGAGAGGGGCCTTCCCCACAGCACTAAGGTTAATAAACCTAAGTTGCTGACCAGCTTGGGCAGAAGCAATGGCAGTTGAGCAGAAGACCCAGGGGACGGGTTGGACCCTGTGTACCAGAATGAAGACCTTCCGGAAGGGATAGTGGAAGATGATGAGCAAGACACCATGAGTAGTGTTTTCTCGACGACCATCCCGCCGGGGGGCAAGCATGGTTTCTCAAAACTCTAGAGTGTCAGTGAAGTCAGGAGCTAGAGCGACATCCCACAGGTCCCAGGCCTCGGCAAGGTCTCTAAGTGGCCCTGTAACTGTTCTGGCTGTTAATGAGGTACCGGCTAGAAAGCTCCTGCTGGAAGGTAGGAGACTAGTGCTAGAGGAACAGCGGTCCCGCAACCTACACCCCTGAAATTCCCAAAAATATTTTGGCACAAAAAATGCATCCTACACCCCTGAAAGTTCAGAATATGTTAGCAGTCCAAAAAAGGCCTTAAAATGCATCTTAGGCCTGCAAAAATGTACAACACGTTGGAGGCCCAAAAAAAGGGTTTACATGCATCCTAGACCCCCTAAAGTCCAGAAAATGTTGGTGGCCTAAAAACTGTCTCAGAGAGCTCTGAATGTCCCAAAATCATTTGCATCCTGAAAGGGCATTAACCTGCATCCTAGACCGCTGAAATTCCTAAAAGTATTTTTGCCACAAAAAATGCATCCTACACCCCTGAAAGTTCTGAATATGTTAACAGCCCACAAAAGGCATTAAAATTCATCTTAGGCCTGCAAATTGTTTAAACGTTTGGAGGTCCCAAAAAGGGGTTTTACAGGCATCCTAGACCGCCTAAAGTCCAGAAAATGCTGGTGGCTCAAAAGCTGTGTCAGAGAGCTCTGAATGTCTCAAAAACATTTGCAGCCTGAAAGGGGCATTAACCCACATCCTACATGTTATATATAGGACAAGTGTGTTTACTAGAAGGTCCTTGCTGAGCTGGGCTTTGTAGGTTCATTCTAGAATGAACCCTGTGAGGTAGATGTATTGTGGAATGTGCATCTTTCTGTGATGTTGATGCTTAAGCCTTGTCAGTTGAGCCTGCGCTGTTGGAGGTGGTGGGGGTCTTTTCCCATGTATCTTCTGTAGTCAAGTTATACAATAAATCCTACAAAGATCTTAGCTGGTGTGGTCTGTGGCACAACAATGGCAACGAGGATGGGATGTTGAAGCAAGACTGGAGCCTGTACCACAAACCATAGACCCCCAACAGTGTGCCCAGGAGGAAGCAGACATTGTGGCTGGCTCTAGATAATAAGACTCCCAGCTTTCCCGTCAAGAGGTGGATCATCTGAAAGGTTTGCCTGGTAGTGTCTCTTCGCCTGTCGCCGAGAGCCAAAAGTCCAGCCAGCCCTGGTGCTTAGAATTGCACTCTGCTGCGGGCCCACGATCGCTCTTGAGCCGCGATCGGTCCTGAGGACCTCCGTACGGAGTGTGCGACCTCTGTACGGACCGCTGCCTGCTGCGGGGCCGTGATCGCTGAGGAGCCGCAATACAGGCTGCTGCCCGCTGTGGGGCGTGATCGCTGGAGACCAGGCTGCGATCGCTGGGAAAGCCGTGATTGCAGGCTGCTGCCCGCTGTGGAGCGCGATCGCTGGAGAGCCGTGATTGCAGGCTGCTACCCGCTCTGGGACCGCGATCGCTTAGAAGCCGCCATCGGTTCGGGATAGCTCCGCCTCCACGTGCGTCCCCTAACCACGTGTGCGAGGCCGGGAGCTGCAAGCAGGAAGTATGCTGTTCACGCACTATCACGTGTGTGAGTGGCCAATGGCAGCGACCAAGGATATACGCTATCTCCCCACGGGCACTCTGTTCACGTGATCACATGTTTGCCATTAATAGAGGAGCAGGAAGCGCTCCTGTGTGAGGACGATCTGCTGCCTTGCTCACCCGCCCAGGGCCCTGTTGGAAGGCGGTGTGAGCGCGGAGTGTATGTTGCTTTAGAGCACTTTTAGGATGTTCCAGTGCGATGCAGGGGCATACCCGTGAGCACAGGTGAGGTGCTCCAAGAAGAAGGGAGGCGTTGTATAGTATACTAGAGGAGTGACTTGGTTGAGACACTTACTATTTCTGATTGATCCTTTAATACTTAACCTGCACTGCCCTACATGAGGAGAAATGGAGATTCATAAGATAATACTTATGCTAGCTATGACAATTTGACTGGTTAAACTGTCTTGGGAGGATTGGAGAAAGAGCAACATTAACCTAAACTATTGCAGTGTGTGTATTCATTCGAGTGAAGATTAGCTATGGCCCTTTCTGGAGTTCTTGGTACACAAGTATTTATGCCCACTTCGGGTCCACCTCGAATCAAGTGGGCTCCTTGGAAAAAGGGTTTCCTACACTACGTCAAGGCTACGTGTGGAAATGGAATGTCAGTAGAACGTAAAGTGGCAATGTTAATGCATTTTCTTGGTTATGAGGGCCAAAGGATATATGACACTCTCCCTGACATTCCTGAAATAGACTTGGAAGGGGGATCTAATGATTTTGATGATGCCTTAGCTAAATTAGACAAACATTTTGAATCCAAAACAAGTACTGTGTTGGAACGGTATCACTTTGGCATGCGGTTCCAGCACGAGGGAGAATCCATTGAGGATTACATTACAGCTCTAAGGCATTTATCTCTGCATTGTAAATTTGGGGGTGGACTAGACAAACACATAAGGGATCAGTTTATGCTCCATTGTTCTAATGATAACATTTGTGAAGAGATTTGGTTAAAGGATGATCCAAATTTAGAGGAGGTTATAAGCATTGCTAAAAGGATTGAGCATACCTTACAGTGTGTAGCCAAGTTGTCAGTGAAAGAGGGTAAACCACCTCAATCTGCTGAGGTTTTGAAGGTGGGTGACAAGAAAAGTACTATTCCAAAGGAGAGAAAGAAACAAAAAGTTAGACAGAGCAAACGCCATGAGAACAATCAATATAAAGTTGGAGCTACTGAGCAAGGGAATAGACGCATCCAGAAGGATAGCACACAAGCTAATGGGAAAAGAGAAGATAGGTTATGTTTTCGATGTGGTAGTGCACGCCATTTGTCCACATCTCCCATATGTCCTGGAAGGCGTGTGAATTGTAGTATTTGTAAGAAATGGGGTCATTTTGAAAACTGTTGTAAGAATTATAGGATTGGGGTGGAAAGGGGACCCTGCTTATAGAAGAGTATGAAGGTATGTCATCTGAGGAAGGTGAGCTGTCTGAGAATGAAATTGTTACTGTGCACATGGTACGCTGCACTGGATCTGATGAATGTGAACATCCCTCAGCATGGATAGAAGTGAATGGGCATCAGGTTAAGATGCTGGCAGATTCATGTTCAAAAATCACGTTGATGTCCAGGGTGGTATTTGAAAATGTAATAGCTGGGTCTTTGAAACATTTGTTTCCCTCTGACAAGATGCCTGGTGGGCATAATGGAAACAAAATAGATATTTTGGGATGTTGTAATGCTGAATTCAAGTTTAAAGGTAGAATGACATATGGAAGAATCTACATTACAAGAAAGGGAGAAACTTTGCTTGGATGGAGGGAGCAGAGGGGGTTAGGTATTAAACTCGATCCCAATAGTGAAGAGCAAGTACTCAATGTAGCTAACACACAAGGGACAGATAAAAACAATTCTAACAGGCAAGAGATGATTGTGAAGTATCCTGAGGTTTTTAGCAAAGGTGTGGGATGTCTGAAAGGGATGGTGCATAAAATTGTTGTAAAAGAGGGGAGTAAACCTGTGGCTGCTAAGCTCAGGCCATTACTGTTGTCGATGCGGAAAGCTGTGCGTGAGGAGCTGATGAAACAAGAAAAAGAGGGCATCATTGAGCCTGCGAAAGCAGTGGAATGGATTTCTCCAGTGGTGGTGGTGAAGAAAGGTAACGGGGACTTAAGAGTTTGTATCGATTTGAGGGAACTCAATCGGTGTGTTGTGGCCGATCACCACCCGCTTCCCAACATGGGAGAACTGTTGAGCAGAATAGGTAATGCAAACATTTTTGCCAAGCTTGACATGGCAAGCGCTTATCATCAGATCAGTTTGGATATAGAATCTTGCAAACTTACTGCATTCATTACGTATGAGGGTATATACCAATTTCGGCGCATGCCTTTTGGATTAGTATCTGCATCCTCGGTGTTTCAAAAGGTTATGGACAAATTGTTAAAAGATGTCAATGGGGTATGGTGTTTCCAAGACGATGTTCTCATATGTGGAAAGGATGAAGAAGAGTTGCAAGAAAGGCTTGACAAGGTTTTAGGAATATTTAAGACAAGAGGTATAACTTTGAGGGGAGAAAAATGTGTTTTTATGACTCGGACTGTTGAATACCTGGGTCATGAGAGATCGGAACAAGGACTTAAACCAAAAAGGGATTTGGTTGATTCCATTATGAAATCTCAACCACCAAAGAATAAGGTGGAATTGAGGTCGTTTCTGGGCACTATTGAATTTTACCATCGTTTTGTGGTGAATTATGCTGACTGTGTGACCAGTTTGAGAGCATTGTTAAGAAAAGGTTTTGATTTTGAATGGAACAGGGAGTGTGAGAGAGAATTCGAGGAGATTAAAAGGAAGATAGATATGACAAAACCTTTGGCAATGTTTGACACAAGGAAGATAACTATTCTCCCTGTTGATGCAAGCGACACGGGCATAGGTGTTGTGATGTTACAACCTGATGTTGATGGCACAGAGCTGGTTGTGATGCATGCATCTCGCATGCTGAAAGGTGCAGAAATTAATTATTCCGTTTTGGAAAAAGAAGCCTTGGCGTGCCATTGGGGCATAGAGAAATTGAAAAATTTTGTGTGGGGTCAGGAGTTTACGTTAAGAATGGATCACAAGCCTCTTAAGTCAATTTTTGAAAGTAAGGGCCTTGACAAAGTTTCGAGGAGAGTTGCCTGTTGGGTGACAAGATTACAGTGCCACAAATTCACTATACAGGTAGTGGCCGGTAAGGAGTATGTGCAAGCAGATCATGCCTCTAGGGTGAAAATGGATAATTGTGAAAATGAGGGAGGGAGCAAAATGTACAATAATGGTGATATGGTTTTTGCTACTGTGGAAGGTATTATACAAAAGCAAGAGTGGATTTGAGTATTGGAATCTGATGAAGTATGGAAACATATCATTAACTTTGTGAAAGAAGGATGGCCTGAAAAAAGGTTACTGTCTGTTGAGGAAAGGTCTCTATGGGAAGTGAAGATCGAACTGTCAATAAAGGAAGGTTTGTTGTATCGGTGAGACAAATTGGTGGTTCCCGGATGTTTGAGGGAACGGTTAATAAAATCTGCTCATCAAGGACACATAGGAGTGTTTAAGACCAAAGAATTGATAACGGCAGATTACTGGTGGCCAGGGATTGACCGTGAAATTGAAAAAGTGGTTGGTGCATGTACTGATTGTGTTAAATCGGGAAAGAATTTGATGGTGGCAGCCCAACCTATGGTGGGGTCGAAGACACCCGAGGGAGTGTGGCAGAATTTGGCGATGGATGTCTTAGGGCCAGTTGACATGGGTACGGGTCGTGGTAGATTTATCCTTGTCCTGGTTGACATCTTCTCGAGGTGGACTGAGTTCAAGATTATGAGAGAAGTAACATGTCAGTTTGTGATAGAATTCTTGGAAGTGTGTTTGAGAGGGAAGGCCTACCTAGGAGCATTCTCACAGACAATGGTCTGCAGTTTAGGGGAAAGATGTTCCAAGAATACCTTGTTAAGTGTGGTATAGGGCACAAAAGGACTTCCTTATATTATCCCCAAGGAAATGGTATGGTCGAGAGAGTTAATCGCTGTATCATGGAAGCTATCCGAGGAGCAAATGCATGTTGTCTAGACAAGAGAGTGGTGGTGAAGGAAAGGTTGTATGCCTTGCGAATGGCTCTGGGTTATGAAACAGGTGTGAGCCCGTTTGAATTTATGAGGGGCAGAAGGGCCAACACTTTGGTCTCGCCAGCATGGTTAGCCAGAGCGAGGGAGACTGATGTGTTGGTGGATGATGTGAGAAGGAGGATGGTTGATCGCAAGGACAAATGGGTAAAAAAGATCAATGAAAGGCATCCAAAGAAAAGAACTGTGGTTGAAGTTGGTGATTGGGTTCGGATAAGAAGAGCTGTGATTTCAAAAAAAGGAGAGCCTCTTTATACTGAACCTGTTAGGGTTATGCGAGTTTTCAGAAATGCTGTGGGATTGGAAAGTGGTCAAATTTGGAATCTGTCTAGAGTTGCGAAGATAAAGAGATAACTTTCATTATTTATGGTTGTATGTAGACATATATAGTACATGTGTTTTCTTCATGATTTTTTTTTCATTCGTTTTTTTTGTTGCTATTTTCATATTGTTTCTTCGATGTATTATATTCAGTGTTGGGTTGCGTTTTGTGAATAAAGAATATTTTCAATTTTATTTTAATAAGGGAGGGGGGTGTGTTATATATAGGACAAGTGTGTTTACTAGAAGGTCCTTGCTGAGCTGGGCTTTGTAGGTTCATTCTAGAATGAACCCTGTAAGGTAGATGTATTGTGGAATGTGCATCTTTCTGTGTTGTTGATGCTTAAGCCTTGTCAGTTGAGCCTGGGCTGTTGGAGGTGTTGGGGGTCTTTTCCCATGTATTTTCTGTAGTCAAGTTATACAATAGATCCTACAAAGATCTTACCTGGTATGGTCTGTGGTGCAACACTACACCACTGAAATTCCCAAAAATATTTTGGCACAAAAAATGCATCCTACACCCCTGAAAATTCGGAATATGTTAGCAGCCCAAAAAAGGCCTTAAAATGCATCTTAAGCCTGCAAAAAGTTTGAAAACCTTGGAGGCCCAAAAAAGAGGCTTACAGGCATCCTAGATTCCAGAAAATGTTGGTGGCCCAAAAACTGTGTCAGAGAGCTCTGAATGGCCCAAAAACATGTGCTGCCTGAAAGGGGCATTATCCCGCATCCTAGACTCATGAAATTCCCAAAAATAATTTTGGCACAAAAAATGCATCCTACACCCCTGAAAGTTCAGAATATGTTAGCAGCCCAAAAAAGGCCTTAAAATACATATTAGGCCTGCAAAATGTTTGAAAACTTTGGAGGTCCAACAAAGCGGGTTGCAGGCATCCTAGACCCCCTAAAGTCCAGAAAATGTTGGTGGCGCAAAAACTGTGTCAGAGAGCTCTGAATGTCCCAAAAACATTTGCAGCCCGAAAGGGGCATTATCCCGCATCCTAGACCACTGAAATTCCCAAAAATAGATTTTTGGCACAAAAAATGCTCCCTACACCCCTGAAATTTGAGAATATGTTAGCAGCCCAAAAAAGGCCTTAAAGTGCATTTTAGGCCTGCAAAAAGGTTGAAAACTTTGGAGGTCCAAAAAAGGGGTTTACAGGCATCCTAGACCCCCTAAAGTCCAGAAAATGTTGCTGGCTCAAAAACTGTGCCAGAGAGATTGGAATGTCCCAAAATAATTTGCAGCCTGAAAGGGGCATTAACCCGCATCCTAGAACACTGAAATTCCCAAAAATATTTTGGCACAAAAAATGCATCCTACACCCCTGAAATTTGAGAATATGTTAGCAGCCCTAAAAAGGCATCGTAGGCCTGCAAATTGTTGAAAACTTTGGAGTCCCAAAAAAGGGGTTTACAGGCATCCTAGACCCCCTAAAGTCCAGAAATTGTTGGTGGCCCAAAAACTGTGTCAGAGAGCTCTGAATGGCCCAAAAACATGTGCTGCCTGAAAGGGGCATTATCCCGCATCCTAGACTCATGAAATTCCCAAAAATAATTTTGGCACAAAAAATGCATCCTACACCCCTGAAAGTTCAGAATATGTTAGCAGCCCAAAAAAGGCCTTAAAATACATATTAGGCCTGCAAAATGTTTGAAAACTTTGGAGGTCCAACAAAGCGGGTTGCAGGCATCCTAGACCCCCTAAAGTCCAGAAAATGTTGGTGGCGCAAAAACTGTGTCAGAGAGCTCTGAATGTCCCAAAAACATTTGCAGCCCGAAAGGGGCATTATCCCGCATCCTAGACCACTGAAATTCCCAAAAATAGATTTTTGGCACAAAAAATGCTCCCTACACCCCTGAAATTTGAGAATATGTTAGCAGCCCAAAAAAGGCCTTAAAGTGCATTTTAGGCCTGCAAAAAGGTTGAAAACTTTGGAGGTCCAAAAAAGGGGTTTACAGGCATCCTAGACCCCCTAAAGTCCAGAAAATGTTGCTGGCTCAAAAACTGTGCCAGAGAGATTGGAATGTCCCAAAATAATTTGCAGCCTGAAAGGGGCATTAACCCGCATCCTAGAACACTGAAATTCCCAAAAATATTTTGGCACAAAAAATGCATCCTACACCCCTGAAATTTGAGAATATGTTAGCAGCCCTAAAAAGGCATCGTAGGCCTGCAAATTGTTGAAAACTTTGGAGTCCCAAAAAAGGGGTTTACAGGCATCCTAGACCCCCTAAAGTCCAGAAATTGTTGGTGGCCTAAAAACTGTGTCAGAGAGCTCTGAATGTTCCAAAAACAGTTGCAGCCTGTAAAATGGCATTAACCCACAACCTAGACCCCTGAAATTCCTAAAAATATTAATGGCACAAAAAAGGCATCCTACAACGCTCAAAGTTCTGACTATGTTAGCAGCCCAAAAAAGGCCTTAAAATGCATCTTAGGTCTGCAAAAATGTAGAAAACTTTGGAGACCCAAAAAAAGGGTTTACAGGCACTGTGTCAGAGAGCTCTGAATGTCCCAAAAACATTTGCAGCCTGAAAAGGCCATTAACCTGCAACCTAGACCCCTGAAATTCCTAAAGATATTTTTGGCACAAAAAAGGCATCCTACACCCCTGAAAGTTCTGAATATGTTAGCAGGCCAAAAAAGGCTTAAAATGCCTCTTACGCCTGCAAAAATGGAGGCCCAAAAAAGGGTTTACATGCATCCTAGACCCCCTAAAGTCCAGAAAATGTTGGTGGGCCAAAAACTGTGCCAGAGAGCTCTGAATATCCCAAAAACAATTGCAGCCTGAAAGGGGCATTAACCCGCATCCTAGACCACTGAAATTGCCAAAAATATTTTGGCACAAAAAATGCATCCTACACCCCTAAAAGTTGAGAATATGTTAGCAGCCCAAAAAAGGCCTTAAAATGCATCTTACGCCTGTAAAAATGTTGAAAACTTTGGAGGTCCAAAAAAGGGGTTTACATGCATCCTAGACCCCAGAAAATGTTGGTGGCAAAAAAAATTGTGCCAGAGAGCTCGGGATGGCCCAAAACATTTGCAGCCTTAAAGGGGCATTAACCCGCATCCTAGACTCATGAAATTCCCACAAATATATTTGCCACAAAAAATGCATCCTACCCCCCTGAAAGTTCAGAATATGTTAGCAGCCCAAAAAAGGCCTTAAAGTACAACTTAGACCTGCAAAAAGGTTGAAAACCTGGGAGGTCCAAAAAAGGGGTTTACAGGCATCCTAGATCCCCTAAAGTCCAGAAAATGTTGGTGGCCTAAAAACTGTGTCAGAGAACACTGAATATCCCAAAAACATTTGGAGCCTGAAAAGGGCATTAACCTGCATCCTAGACCATTGAAATTCCCAAAATATTTTTGGTACGAAAAATGCATCCTACACCCCTGAAAGTTCAGAATATGTTAGCATCCCAAAAAGGCCTTAAAATGCATCTTAGGCTTGCATAAATGATGAAACGTGTGGAGGTCCAAAAAAGGGGTTTACAGGCATCATAGATCCCCTAAAGTCCAGATAATGTTGGTGGCACTAAAACGATGCCAGAGAGCTCTGAATGTCCCAAAATCATTTGCAGCCTGAAAGGGGCATCAACTCGCATCCTAGACCACTGCAATTCTCCAAAATATTTTGGCACGAAAAATGCATCCTACACCCCTGAAAGTTCTGAATATGTTAGCACCCCAAAAAAGGCCTCAAAATGCATCTTATGCCTGCAAAAATGTTGAAAAGTTTGGAGGTCCAAAAAAGGGGTTTACAGGCATCCCAGACTGTCTGAAGTCCAGAAAATGTTGGTGGCCTAAAAACTGTGTCAGAGAGCTCTGAATGCCCCAAAAACATTTCCAGCCTGAAAAGGGCATTAACCCGCAACCTAGACCCCTGAAATTCCTAAAAATATTTTGGCACAAAAAAATGCATCCTGTACCCCTGAAAGTTGAGAATATGTTAGCAGCCCAAAAAAGGCCTTAAAATGCATCTTAGGCCTGCAAACATTTAGAAAACTTTGGAGGGCCAAAAAAGGGGTTTACAGGCATCCTAGACCCCCTAAAGTCGAGAAAATGTTGGTGGCCTAAAAACTGTCAGAGAGCTCTGAATGTTCCAAAATCATTTGCAGCCTATAAAGGGCATTAACCCGCAACCTAGACCTCTGAAATTCCGAAAAATATTTTTGGCACAAAAAAGGCATCCTGCACCCCTGGAAGTTCTGAATATGTTAACAACCCAAAAAAAGGCCTGAAAATTCATCTTAGGACTGCAAATTGTTGTAAAGTTTGGAGGTTCAAAAAAGGGGTTTACAGGCATCCTAGACAGCTTAGAGTCCAGAAAATGTTGGTGGCCCAAAAACGGTGCCAGAGAGCTCTGAATGTCCCAAAATCATTTGAAGCCTGAAAGGGGCATTAACCCGCATACTAGACCACTGAAATTCCCAAAAATATTTTGTCACGAAAAATGCATCCTACACCCCTCAAAAATGAGAATATGTTAGCTGCCAAAAAAAGGCCTTAAAGTGCATCTTAGACCTGCAAAAAGGTTGAAAAGTTTGGAGGTCCAAAAAAAGGTGTTTACGAGCATCCTAGACTGCTAAAGTCCAGAAAATGTTAGTGGCCCAAAAACGGTGCCAGAGAGCTCTGAATGCCCCAAAATCATTTGCAGCCTGAAAGGGGCATTAACCCACATCCTATACCATTGAAATTCCCAAAATACATTTTGGCACAAAAAATGAATCCTACACCCCTGAAAGTTCAGCATATGTTAGCAGCCCAAAAAAGGCCTTAAAATGCATCCTAGGCCTGCAATTTGTTGAAAACTTTGGAGGCCCAAAAAAGGGTTTTACAGGCATCCTACATCCCCTAAAGTCCAGAAAATGTTAGTGGCCTAAAAACTGTGTCAGAGAGCTCTGAATGTCCCAAAAACATTTGCAGCCTGAAAAGGGCATTAACCCGCATCCTAGACCACTGAAATTCCCAAAAATAATGTTGTCACGAAAAGTGCATCCTACACCCCTGAAAGTTCTGAATATGTTAGCAGCCCAAAAAAGGCCTTAAAATGCATCGTAGGCCTGCAAATTGTTGAAAACTTTGGAGGCCCAAAAAAGGGATTTACAGGCATCCTAAACCCCCCAAAGTCCTGAAAATGTTGGTGGCCTAAAAACTGTGTCAGAGAGCTCTGAATGTCCCAAAAACATTTGCAACCTGTAAAGGGCAATAACCAGCAAACTAGACTCCTGAAATTCCTAAAAATATTTTTGGCACAAAAAAGGCATCCTACACCCCGAAAGTTCTAAATATGTTAGCAGCCCAAAAAAGGCCTGAAAATTGTTGAAAAATTTGGAGGTTCAAAAAAGGGGTTTACAGGCATCCTAGACCGCCTAAAGTTCAGAAAATGTTAGTGGCTTAAAAACGTGCCAGAGAGCTCTGAATGTCCCAAAATCATTTGCAGCCTGAAAGGGGCATTAACCCACAACCTAGACCACTGAAATTACCAAAATTAATTTTGGCATGAAAAATGCATTCCTACACCCCTGAAAGTTCAGAATATGTTAGCAGCCCAAAATAGGCCTTCAAATGCATGTTAGGCCTGCAAAAAGGTTGAAAAATTTGGAGGTCAAAAAAAGGAGTTTACGGACATCCTAGACCCCTAAAGTCCAGAAAATGTTGGTGGCCTAAAAACTGTGTCAGAGAGCTCTGAATGTTCCAAAAACATTTGCAGACTGTAAAGGGCATTAACCCGCAACCTAGACCCCTGAAATTCCTAAAAATATTTATGGCACAAAAAAGGCATCATACACCCCTGAACGTTCTGAATATGTTAGCAGCCCAAAAAAGGCCTTAAAATGCATCTTAGGCCTGCAAACATTTTGAAAACCTTGGAGGGCCAAAAAAGGGGTTTACAGGCATCCTAGACCCCATAAAGTCCAGAAAATGTTGGTGTTCTAAAAACTTTGTCAGAGACCTCTGAATGTCCCAAAAACATTTGCAGCCTGAAAAGAGCAATAACCTGCATCCTAGACCACTGAAATTACCAAAAATAATTTTGACATGAAAAACGCATCCTCCAACCCTGAAAGTTCAGAATATGTTAGCAGCCCAAAAAAGGCCTTAAAATGCATCTTAGGCCTGCAAAAATGTTCAAAACTTTGGACGCCCAAAAAAGGGGTTTACAGTCATCCTAGACCCCCTAAAGTCCAGAAAATGTTGGTGGCCTAAAAACTGTGTCAGATAGCTCTGAATGCCCCAAAAACATTGGCAGCCCGAAAGGGGCATTAACCCACATCCTAGAACACTGAAATTCCCAAAAATAGTTTTGGCACGAAAAATGCATCCTACACCCCTGAAAGTTCAGAATATGTTAGCAGCCCAAAAATGGCCTTTAAATGGATCTTAGGCCTGCAAAAATGTTGAAAGCTTTGGAGGCCCAAAAAAGGGGTTTACAGGCGTCCTAGACACCCCAAAGTCCAGAAAATGTTGGTGGCCTAAAAACTGTGTCAGAGAGCTCTGAATGTCCCAAAAAAAATGTGCAGCCTGAAAGGAGCATTAGCTCCAAATCCTAGACCACTGAAATTCCCAAAAATAATTTTGGAACGAAAAATGCATCCTACACCCCTGAAAGTTCAGAATATGCTAGCTGCCCAAAAAAGGCCTTAAAATGCATCTTAGGCCTGCAAAAATGTTGAAAACTTTGGAGGCCCAAAAAGGGGTTTACAGGCATCCTATACCCCCTACAGTACGGAAAATGTTGGTGGGCTAAAAACTGTGCCAGAGAATTCTGAATGTCCCAAAAACATTTGCAGCCTGAAAAGGGCATTAACCTGCATCCTAGACTACTGAAATTCCCAAAAATAATTTTGACACGAAAAATGCATCCTACACCCCTGAAAGTTCAGAATATGTTAGCAGCCCAAAAACGGCCTTAAAATGCATCTTAGGCCTGCAAAAATGTTGAAA
Source organism: Ambystoma mexicanum (assembly GCF_040938575.1). Classification (NCBI taxonomy): domain Eukaryota; kingdom Metazoa; phylum Chordata; class Amphibia; order Caudata; family Ambystomatidae; genus Ambystoma; species Ambystoma mexicanum. Next base: position 1,413,506,462 of record NC_090934.1, on the reverse strand, counting down.
AATGTTGAGGTACAAAAAAAGGGTTTACAGGTATGCTAGACCCCCTAAAGTCCAGAAAATGTTTGTGGCCCAAAAACTGTGCCAGAGAGCTCTGAATGTCCCAAAAACACGTGCATCCGGAAAGGAGCATTAACCCGCACCCTAGAACCCTGAAATTCCCAAAAATATTTTTGGCACAAAAAATGCATCCTACACCCCTGAAAGTTCAGAATATGTTAGCAGCCCAAAAAGGCCTTAAAATGCATCTTGGGACTGCAAAAATGTTGAAAACCTTGGAGGTCCAAAAAAGAGGTTTACAGTTATGCTAGACCCCCTAAAGTCCAGAAAATGTTGGTGGCCCAAAAACTGTGCCAGAGAGCTCTGAATGTCCCAAAATCATGTGTAGCCTGAAAGGGGCATTAACCCACATCCTAACCACTGAAATTCCCAAAAATAGTTTTGGCATGAAAAATGCATCCTACACCCCTGAAAGTTCCGAATATGTTAGCGGCCCTAAAACGGGCTTAAAATGCATTTTAGGCCTGCAAAAATGTTGAAAACTTTGGAGGTCAAAAAAAGGGGTTTACAGGCATCCTAGACCCCCTAAAGTCTAGAATAGGTTGGTGGCCTAAAAATTGTGCCAGAGAGCTCTGAATGTCCCAAAAACATTTGCAGCCTGAAAGGGGCATTAACCCACAACCTAGACGCCTGAAATTCCCAAACATATTTTTGGCACAAAAAATGCATCCTACACCCTGGAAAGATCAGAATTTGTTAGCAGCCCAAAAAAGGCCTTAGAATGCCTGTTATGTCTGCAAAAATGTTGAACACTTTGGAGGCCTAAAAAAGGGTGTTACAGGCATCCTAGACCCCCTAAAGTCCAGAAAATGTTGGTGGCCGAAAACTGTGCCATAGAGCTCTGATTGTCCCAGAAACATTTGCAGAAACATTTGCAGCCTAAAAGGAGCATTAACCTGCATCCTAGACCACTGAAATTACCAAAAATAATTTTAACACGAAAAATGCATCCTACTCCCCTGAAAGTTCAGAATATGTTAGCAGCCCAAAAAAGGCCTTAAAATGCATTTTAGGCCTGCAAAAATGTTGAAAACTTTGGAGGTCAAAAAAGGGGTTTACAGGCATACTAGACCCCCTAAAGTGCAGAAAATGGTGGTGGCGCAAAAACCGCGCCAGAGAGCTCTGAATGTCCCAAAATCATTTGTAGCCTGAAAGCGGCATTAACCCACATCCTAGACCACTGAAATTCCCAAAAATAGTTTTGGCACGAAAAATGCATCTTACACACCTAACAGTTCAGAATATGTTAGCAGCCCAAAAAAGGCCTTAAAATGCATCTTAGGTCTGCAAAAAGGTTGAAAAATGTGGAGGTACAAAAAAAGGGTTTACAGATATGCTAGACCCCCTAAAGTCCAGAAAATGTTGGTGGCCCAAAACTATGCCAGAGAGCTCTGAATGTCCCAAAATCATTTGCAGCCTGAAAGGGGCATTACCCTGCACCCTAGACCACTGAAATTCCCAAAAAATAATTTTGACACGAAAAATGCATCCTACACCCCTGAAAGTTCAGAATATGTTAGTAGCCCAAAAACGGATTTAAAATGCATCTTAGGCCTGCAAAAATGTTGAAAATTTTGGAGGCCCAAAAAAGGGGTTTACAGGCATCCTAGACTCCCTAAAGTCCAGAAAATATTGGTGGCCTAAAAACTGTGTCAGAGAGGTCTGAATGTCCCAAAAACATTTGCAGCCTGAAAAGGGCATTAACCTGCATCCTAGACCACTGAAATTCCCACAAATCATTTTGACATGAAAAATGCACCATACACCCCTGAAAGTTCAGAATATGTTAGCAGCCCAAAAACGGCCTTAAAATGGATCTTAGGCCTGCAAAAATGTTGAAAGCTTTGGAGGCCCAAAAAAGGGGTTTACAGGCATCCTAGACCCCCTAAAGTCCAGAAAATATTTGTTGCCTAAAAACTGCACCATAGAGCTCTGAATGTCCCAAAAACATTTGCAGCCTGAAAGGGGCATTAACCCGCACCCTAGACGCCTGAAATTTCCTAAAATATATTTGGCACACAAAATGCATCCTACAAACCTGAAAGTTAATAATATGTTAGCAGCCCGAAAAAGGGCTTAAAATGCATCTTAGGCCTGCAAAAATGTTGAAAACTTTGGAGGTCAAAAAAGGGGTTTACAGGCGTCCTAGACCCCGTAAAGTCCAGAAAATATTGGTGGCCTAAAAACTGTGTCAGAGAGCTCTGAATGTCCCAAAATCATCTGTAGCCTGAAAGGGGCATTAACCCACATCCTAGACCACTGAAATTCCCAAAAATAGTTTTGGCATGAAAAATGCATCCTACACCCCTGAAAGTTCAGAATATGTTAGCAGCCCAAAAACGGCCTTAAAATGGATCTTAGGCCTGCAAAAATGTTGAAAGCTTTGGAGTCCCAAAAAAGGGGTTTACAGGCTTCCTAGACCCCGTAAAGTCCAGAAAATATTGGTGGCCTAAAAACTGTGTCAGAGAGCTCTGAATGCCCCAAAAACATTGGCAGCCTGAAAGGGGCATTAACCCGCATCCTAGACCACTGAAATTCCCAAAAATATCTTGGCACAAAAATGCATCCTACACCCATGAAAGTTCAGAATATGTTAGCAGCCCAAAAAAGGCCTTAAAATGCATCTTAGGCCTGCAAAAAGGTTGAAAACTTTGGAGGTCAAAAAAAGGGGTTTACAGGCGTCCTAGACCCCCTAAAGTCCAGAAAATGTTGGTGGCCCAAAACTGTGCCAGAGAGCTCTGAATGTCCCAAAATCATTTGCAGCCTGAAAGGGGCATTAACCCGCACCCTAGACGCCTGAAATTTCCTAAAATATTTTTGGCTCACAAAATGCATCCTACATACCTGAAAGTTAAGAATATGTTGGCAGCCCAAAAAAGGCGTAAAAATGCATTTTAGGCCTGCAAAAATGTTGAAATATTTGGAGATACAAAAAAAGGGTTTACAGGTATGCTAGACCCCCTAAAGTCCAGAAAATGTTGGTGGCCCAAAAACTATGCCAGAGAGCTCTGAATGTCCCAAAATCATTTGCAGCCTGAAAGGGGCATTACCCTGCAACATAGACCACTGAAATTCCCAAAAATAATTTTGACATGAAAAATGCATCCTACACCCCTGAAAGTTCAGAATGTGTTAGCAGCCCAAAAAAGGCCTTAAAATGCATCTTAGGCCTGCGAAAACTTTGAAGGCCCAAAAAAGGGGTTTACAGGCATCCTAGACCCCCTTAAGTCCAGAAAATGTTGGTGGCCCATAACTGTGCCAGAGAGCTCTGAATGTCCCAAAATCATTTGTAGCCTGAAAGCGGCATTAACCCACGTCCTAGACCACTGAAATTCCCAAAAATATTTTTGGCACACAAAATGCATCCTACATACCTGAAAGTTAAGAATATGTTGGCAGCCCAAAAAATGCCTAAAAATGCATGTTAGGCCTGCAAAAATGTTGAAAAATGTGGAGGTACAAAAAAAGGGTTTACAGGTATGCTAGACCCCCTAAAGTCCAGGAAATGTTGGTGGCCTAAAAACTGTGTCAGAGAGCTCTGAATGTCCCAAAAACATTTGCAGCCTGAAAGGGTCATTAATCTGCACCCTAGACCACTGAAATTCCCAAAAATAATTTTGGTACGAAAAATGCATCCTACACCCCTGAATGTTCAGAATATGTTAGCTGCCCAAAAAAGGCCTTAAAATGCATCTTAGGTCTGCAAAAATGTTGAAAACTTTGGAGGCCCAAAAAAGGGGTTTACAGGCATCCTATACCCCCTACAGTCCGGAAAATGTTGGTGGCCTAAAAACTGTGTGCCTTATTCATGGAACATTTTTCTATGGGATTGCGATATTATAAAACAATTCCTTGAATCAGGCCCTGTGTCAGAGAGCTCTGAATGTACCAAAAACATTTTCAGCTTGAAAAGTGCCTTCACCCGCAACCTAGACCACTGAAATTCCCAAAAATATGTTGGCACAAAAATTGCATCCTACACCCCTGAAAGTTGAGAATGTGGTAGCAGCCCAAAAAAGGCCTTAAAATGCATCTAAGGCCTCCACAAATGTTGAAAACCTTGGAGTCCCAAAATAGGGGTTTACAGGCATCCTAGACCCCTAAAGTCCAGAAAATGTTGGTGTCTTAAAACTGTGTCAGAGAGCTCTGAATGTCCCAAAAACATTTTCAGCCTGAATGGGGCATTATCCTGCATCCTAGACTACTGAAATCCCCAAACATATCTTGGCACAAAAAATGCATCCTACACCCCTGAAGGTTCAGAATATGTTAGCTGCCCAAAAAAGGCCTTTCAATGCATCTTAGGCCTGCAAAAATGTTGAAAACTTTGGAGGTCCAAAAAAGGGGTTTACAGGCATAGACCCCCTAAAGTCCAGAAAATGTTGGTGGCCCATAAACTGTGCCAGAGAACTCTGAATGTCCCAAAAACATTTGCAGCCTGAAAGGGGCATTAACCCGCACCCTAGACGCCTGAAATTTCCTAAAATATTTTTCGCAATCAAAATGCATTCAACATACCTGAAAGTTAAGAATATGTTAGCAGCCCAAAAAAGGCCTTAAAATGCATCTTGGGACTGCAAAAATGTTGAAAACTTTGGAGGTCCAAAAAAGAGGCTCACAGTTATGCTAGACTCCCTAAAGTCCAGAAAATGTTGGGGGGCTAAAAACTGTGCCAGAGAGCTCTGAATGTCCCAAAAACATTTGCAGCCTGAAAAGGGCATTAACCTGCATCCTAGACCATTGAAATTCCCAAAAATAATTTTGACACGAGGGGGCGTGGCTACGAGAGCCATGTAGGAGGACGCGTTCCAGCGGAGCTCCCGAGATCCTGAACAGATCCGGGCAAATCAGTGCAATACGACTGCTTATTGAATACCGACGATATGCATGCCAGCGTGTGAAGGTGCTACCCGAAGTACCGTGAACTTTTGGAGGTCATAGCAGCTATGACGGCTAAGATCGGAAAAGAAAAGTCGAGAGACGCTGAGAACAAAGGGCGATCCAAAATGGCCGACATAGGCCCGAGGCAGGATTGAAAAGAGTTGCGGGAAGACCTAACCAGGACAGCGTGTAGTGCGCCCACTCATAATTCGGTAGACCTGCACATCCTCAGAACCATGTCCAGTAAGGCAGTGCGACCTAAGGCGAAACAGCCCACGCTGGACGACTTCACCAAAACGTCCCCAGGCCCGGACGCCACCAAGAATAAGGATGCATCGGCCGTGGGTGGCGCGACGACTTCGAGCTCTAATCAAGAAATCCTGGCAGCGATTGCGGACCTGAGAGCGGCCTGGGAGTCGAAATTAGAACTGGCTGTCTCTGAACTAAAAACGGCATTGGACCTCAAAGCTGGGGAGGTCCAGGAGGACGTCAATCTACTGAGACAAGACGTTAGGGTTCTGGCGGAGCGCACAGAGTCCCTGGAAAAAGAAGTTGGCCCGAATACGGCAGACTGTGCCACCCACAAGGCAAAACTGCACGCCCTAATCCAAAGGATGGGCAACTTGGAAAATAGAGTGGAGGAGGCGGAAGGACGGGCCCGTCGCAACAATATCCGCATTGTGGGCCTACCGGAAGGGACGGAGGGCCGAGACCCTACGGACTTTGTTGAGACCATGTTGCTGCAAGAGATACCCGGAGGGGCCTTATCCCAAGGCTTCGCAGTGGAGAGAGCACATAGAGCCCTAACGAGGAGGCCACCTCCCGGAAACCCGCCCAGACCCATCATTGCCAAAATTCTTAACTATCGTGATCGGGAAAGAATATTAGAACATTTTCGAAAAGGAGGCACGATCAAGAGAGGAGCAGCAAACATCACGGCGTACCCGGATTACACCCTAGCCGTGCAGCGGAGCCGCATGAACTTTGGGACTGTGAAACGGAGGCTGAGGGAGGCAGGTTACAAATATATGTTGCTTTATCCTGCAAAACTGAAGGTCATACAGGCGCATAAAACTTTATTTTTCGAGACCCCAGAGGACGCCATGGAGTGGCTCGACGCACAGGGGTGCCCTCAAGAATCGGCGGACCGGCCCCAAAAGGACTCGGAGGAGCTGCAGAAGACGTAAAATGGCATGGACCCTGAGACTTGATTATAGTCGGTTCGGAACCTTCGATATGGAAGGTCAGTTGGTTGTACTGTTTGTCACAAACATTGAGATTATCATTGAACGGGAGCCCCATGGAGCGATACTCTCTCCCCACAATAGCTTAGGTTAGGTGGCCATTAGGGCAACCTCACCCTACTGGGCTCCGTGCACGGACCGGTGTTTGCGGAACCAGATGTGGGGGTGCCTGAGCTCTTTTGTTGAAGCTGGGCAACTGTTGGGGGGTGTGGTGTTGGGGGGAGGGTGGGAGAGGGAGGGGAAAGGGAGTTGGAGTTTGGTTATGTGTGTGGTTAGTTTGGGAATGAGCTTATTCGCGGACTGGCTGCAGTGGGACGCCTTCTGTGTCACGAGCACTGCTGGAGGTTCCCGTAAGTGGGGTGGGAAGACACATAGCTGCCATGGGTGACCTCAAGATTGCCACCTGGAACGTCCGAGGCCTCAATAGTTACCTGAAAAGAAATAAAGTCATGTTGTATCTTAAACGACAGAAGATCGACATTGCCCTACTACAAGAAACGCACCTGGCCCAACATAAATTAGACCTTATAAAGAAAAAATGGGGTGGTACAGTGGTGGGCTCCCCGTACTCGGCCTATGCCAGAGGTGTGCTGATCTGGGTGGCTCCGCATGTCCCACTCAGAATTGTACGAGAGGAGGTAGACACGGAGGGTAGGCTGGTAATACTGAGGGTACTGATTGAGAACAGAGGACTGAGTATTATTAATACATATGCCCCCAATCAGAATACTGCTGTATACTTCAGGACTCTATGTACACGCCTGGGCCCGTGCGCAGGGGAACTGATTATCTGGGGGGGGGGACTTTAACTGTGTTCTTGACCCCAAGATAGATAGGTCCGACAGTAAAGTAGACAGGCCCACCCCAGCGGCCAGGGCTCTACGGGTACTATTAGACGACTATGGACTAGAAGATGTCTGGAGATTGAAACACCTCACGGCCTTGCAGTACTCTCATTATTCGGCCCCTCAACAGTTGCACACGAGACTAGATTACTTCTTTGCTACGCCAGAAGTGGTGATAACAACTACACAGGTTGAATACAGAGCGAGGGTCCTGTCGGACCACTCGCCCTTGGTGATGGCCTGGCAATATGGCCGCCCCAGAGGGCGGATTCCAACATGGCGCCTTCGGGCGGAGGCGCTCAGAGACCCGGCCTTTAGAGAAGACATTAGAGAGACGATTACAAGGTATTTTGAGGAGAACACGGGCAGTGTGGATTCGGCTGGTACACTTTGGGAGGCCTTCAAGGTGGTAGTGAGGGGCGACGCTATTTCTAAATCAAAGGGCCTTCAGGGGGGGGTTTTAGCGGAGCTGGAGAAAGTGGAGAAAGAATTGGAGCGTGAATGTACCAGAGGGGGAGGGGACACAGACCTAGTACTCGAATTACAACAACGATGCTCAGAGCTTTGGGAGCGCCTTTGTGACCTCAATTACAGGAAATACGTGGAGAGGCAACATGCAGGAGGTGACAAAACTGGTCGCCTACTGGCATGGCTTTATAAGAGGGAAACCCCCAGGGCCCCGGTCATGATGATAGAAAGGGAAGACGGAGAGGAGGCTCACACTCAGGAAGAGGTTAATGCTGCTTTCTTAGATTATTATAAAGCGCTGTATGAGGACAAAGGGGATGATAATCTGGATAAAATCAGGGACACACTGGAAGATATAGAACTGCCCAGGATTAGCGCAGAGGAAAGGGAGGAGTTAGATGGCCCCATTACGCTAGATGAACTGGAAGAGGTGGTGAAACGGCTGCCTACTTGCAAGACCCCGGGCACTGATGGACTCCCGAGTGAGTTCTACAAAACGTATAGCGCAGAGATACTCCCCCCTATGCTGGAAATGTATAACGAATCATTCGAGGGAGGCCGATTGCCAGACACGCTCAGAGAAGCGCTGATCGTACCACTACCCAAGCCTAACAAGCCGAGACAACATTGTGGATCGTATAGACCGCTGTCGATGTTGAACCAAGATAGTAAGATCCTGACAGCGGTCTTGGCGGACAGGCTGCGCAGTGTCATCGGCAGACTGAAACACTCGGATCAGACAGGTTATGTCCCTGGCAGGAATATAACTCATAATCACAGGCGGCTCCACCGAGTGATAGAAGAAGGGAACAGAAGAGATGAGGAAATGGCAGTGATCTCCCTAGACGCAGTTAAGGCGTTTGATTCGGTGAGGTGGCCGTGGCTGTTTGCGGTCCTGAGGGAATATGGGTTTGGGCCAGGCTATATCAGATGGGCTAGACTACTGTATAGCCAGCCGACGGCTAGAGTGCGTACGGGATTGGTGATATCCGATAAGTGGCACCTAAGTAGGGGTACTAGGCAGGGATGTCCATGGTCCCCGATGTTATACATATTGGCCTTGGAACCCTTAGCAGTATATCTTAGACAGCAATATGACCTGGTGGGCATCGAGGTGGGAGGAAAGAGCCATTTGATATCCTTATATGCCGATGACTTGCTGCTATACCTAAAGTATCCGGAAGAGAACCTCCAGTATATTTTGGAGGTCATGCAGAAGTATGCCGAATTGTCCGGCATAGCGGTTAATCCCGGCAAGTCGAGCATGTTCCCCCTAGGGTATTATTCGAGGGTCCCCACGGAACGCTTACCGGTATTGCCCATGCCTTGGGCAGCCGAGTCCTTCCGATACCTCGGAATAGACATATATCACAATGTGGGAAACGAACATCTGCATAACACCCAGGCTGCTGTGGATAAAATCCGTGCGTCTATGCGATTTTGGGAAAAGCTGCCGCTAGCGATGATAGGGCGAGGGGCGTTGCTTAAAATGGTTGTTTTGCCTAGACTGCTGCATTTCTTCAACAACATACCATACTTAATAGCTAGGAAGTTCTTTACCAAACTCGACAGTATGTGCAGGGACTTCTTATGGCACGGCACTCGCAACCGAGTGGCGCTGTGGAAGCTACAAAACTTCTACGATAAAGGAGGGATTAAATTACCACATTTTGAGGCCTACTATGTAGCGAGCCAATTGCAATATGTTACACAGTGGCTCTCTGATGAGGAATCTCCCGAGTCCAGGTTGGTTGGGACAGATTGCACCCCGTTTTATTTGAAGGAGATCATCTGGGTCCCTAGACAAGACTTAAATCTTCGCCCTGGTATGCTTTTACTTGGGTGGAAAATGTGGCGTAGAGCATGCCAGCTACTGGAAAGCCCGGATCCGTGTTCGCCGCAGGTGCCACTGGTTGCCTTGACTGCGGGGGATGGTCAACTTAGAAAAACGATTAGAATGTACTGGGAATCGGTTGGGTTGGTCACGTTAGGAGATATATGGCAAGATGGGGCCATCAAGGATTTTGCAGACCTAGAAGAAGAGTCGGGGTTACATGGGGGCCAATACGTTACATACCTCAGGTTGGTACGGATTATCCGAAAATCTTGGCCTGAGACAGTGTTAGCTGAGGATCCGGACGCCCTGATTGATACAATATATGACATATCAGAAGGCGGACACGAGATCTCCAGATTGTACGAGGTGGTGATGTCCCAAGTGGGGAAGGACTTGACAGACTTGAGACTAGAATGGGAAATGGAGGTGGGGGTTCAGATGACTGATGGGATGTGGGAACGGGCTCTGGGATATCATAAAAAAGTGTCCAGAAATGCTAGATTACAGCAAATCCAACTATACATCACACACAGAGCGTATATGACCCCCAAGAGAATAGCTAAGTTTGCGAACTCGGGCAAGCAGGCATGCCCGAAATGTAACGAGGAGGACGCGGACATGACGCACATGTTCTGGTCCTGCCCAGTAATTGAAGTCTTCTGGAGAGAAGTGTCACAGAAGTTGGCTGACAAAGGGGTCCCGATAAGCATTGACACGACCTGGGCTTGCCTTCTAGGGGGGTTCCCCAGACCGAAGAACACCAGACACCTGGGGAAACTGAGAGACCTAGCGTATATACTCGCTAAGAGGAGGATAGCTATGAACTGGAAGCAATGCTACAAACCTAGGATAGAGATGTGGTGGAGGGATCTCCAGAAATGGGCGGAAGCTGAAACCATGGTCTGGCAAGAGGCATGCAGTAAATGCGGGGAGGAGGATGTGGGTAACCTAGTAGCCTGGAGGTCATTGGTCACTGGTCTGTTTGGGGTACAAGGAGAACCTACTGCATCGGAGAAGGAAGTCACCCGGCCACACCAGGTCGATACAGAACTACCCTGCGGATGAGCTCCTGGGGAGGGAGGGGGGGAGTGTAGTGTTGTGTTTTGTTAAGTGTTTATTGTCTTACTGTATATAATGTCACAAGTTTGTTTATACTGTTTTCACTTAAAACAAAATAAAAATATATTTAAAAAAAAAAAAATAAATTTTGACACGAAAAATGCAACTTACACCCCTGAAAGTTCAGAATATGTTAGCAGCCCAAAAAAGGATTTAAAATGCATCTTAGGCCTGCAAAAATGTTGAAAACTTTGGAGGCCCAAAAAAGGGGTTTACATGCATCCTAGACCCCCAAAAGTCCAGAAAATGTTGGTGGCCCAAAAACTGTGCCAGGGAGCTCTGAATGTACCAAAAACATTTGCAGCCTGAAAGGGGCATTAACCCGCACCCTAGACGCCTGAAATTTCCTAAAATATTTTTGGCAATCAAAATGCATTCAACATACCTGAAAGTTAAGAATATGTTAGCAGCCCAAAAAAGGCCTTAAAATGCATCTAAGGCCTCCACAAATGTTGAAAACCTTGGAGTCCCAAAATAGGGGTTTACAGGCATCCTAGACCCCTAAAGTCCAGAAAATGTTGGTGTCTTAAAACTGTGTCAGAGAGCTCTGAATGTCCCAAAAACATTTTCAGCCTGAATGGGGCATTATCCTGCATCCTAGACTACTGAAATCCCCAAACATATCTTGGCACAAAAAATGCATCCTACACCCCTGAAGGTTCAGAATATGTTAGCTGCCCAAAAAAGGCCTTTCAATGCATCTTAGGCCTGCAAAAATGTTGAAAACTTTGGACGTCCAAAAAAGGGGTTTACAGGCATAGACCCCCTAAAGTCCAGAAAATGTTGGTGGCCCATAAACTGTGCCAGAGAACTCTGAATGTCCCAAAAACATTTGCAGCCTGAAAGGCACATTATCCCGCATCCTACACCCTTGAAAGTTGAGAATATGGTAGCAGCCCAAAAAAGGCCTTAAAATGCATCTTGGGACTGCAAAAATTTTGAAAACTTTGGAGGTCCAAAAAAGGGGTTCACAGGTATCCTGGACCACCTAAAGTCCAGAAAATATTGGTGGCCCAAAAACTGTGCCAGGGAGCTCTGAATGTACCAAAAACATTTGCAGCCTGAAAGGGGCATTAACCCGCACCCTAGACGCCTGAAATTTCCTAAAATATTTTTGGCAATCAAAATGCATTCAACATACCTGAAAGTTAAGAATATGTTAGCAGCCCAAAAAAGGCCTTAAAATGCATCTTGGGACTGCAAAAATGTTGAAACTTTGGAGGTCCAAAAAAGAGGCTCACAGTTATGCTAGACCCCCTAAAGTCCAGAAAATGTTGGGGGGCTAAAAACTGTGCCAGAGAGCTCTGAATGTCCCAAAAACATTTGCAGCCTGAAAAGGGCATTAACCTGCATCCTAGACCATTGAAATTCCCAAAAATAATTTTGACACGAAAAATGCAACTTACACCCCTGAAAGTTCAGAATATGTTAGCAGCCCAAAAAAGGATTTAAAATGCATCTTAGGCCTGCAAAAATGTTGAAAACTTTGGAGGCCCAAAAAAGGGGTTTACATGCATCCTAGACCCCCAAAAGTCCAGAAAATGTTGGCGGCCTAAAAACTGTGTCAGAGAGCTCTGAATGTCCCAAAAACATTTGCAGCCTGAAAAGGGCATTAACCTGCATCCTAGACCACTGAAATTGCCAAAAATAGTTTTGGCACGAAAAATGCATCCTACACACCTAACAGTTCAGAATATGTTAGCAGCCCAAAAAAGACCTTAAAATGCATCTTAGGCCTGCAAAAATGTTGAAAACTTTGGAGGTCCAAAAAAGGGGTTTACAGGCATCCTAGACCCCGTAAAGTCCAGAAAATATTGGTGTCCTAAAAACTGTGTCAGAGAGCTCTGAATGCCCCAAAAACACTGGCAGCCTGAAAGGGGCATTATCCCTCATCCTAGACCACTGAAATTCGCAAAAATATCTTGGAACAAAAATGCATCCTACACCCCTGAAAGTTCAGAATGTGTTAGCAGCCCAAAAAAGGCATTAAAATGCATCGTAGGCCTGCCAGAATGTTGAAAACTTTGGAGGTCAAAAAAAGGGGTTTACAGGCATCCTAGACCCCCTAAAGTCCAGAAAATGTTGGTGGCCCAAAACTGTGCCAGAGAGCTCTGAATGTCCCAAAATCATTTGTACCCTGAAAGGGGCATTAACTCACACCCTAGACCACTGAAATTCCCAAAAATAGTTTTGGCATGAAAAATGCATCCTACACCCATGAAAGTTCAGAATATGTTAGCAGCCCAAAAAAGGCCTTAAAATGCATCTTAGGCCTGCAAAAAGGTTGAAAACTTATGAGGCCCAAAAAAAGGGGTTTATAGGCATCCTAGACCCCCTAAAGTCCAGAAAATGTTGGTGGCCCAAAATTGTGCCAGAGAGCTCTGAATATCCCAAAATCATGTGTAGCCTGAAAGGGGCATTAACCCATATCCTAGACCACTGAAATTCCCAAAAATAGTTTTGGCATGAAAAATGCATCCTACACCCCTGAAAGTTCAGAATATGTTGGCAGCCCCAAAAAGGCCTTAAAATGCATCTTAAACCTGCAAAAATGTTGAAAACTTTGGAGGTCAAAAAAGGGCTTTACAGGCATCCTAGACCCCCTAAAGTCCAGAAGATGGTGGTGGCCCATAACTGTGCCAGAGAGCTCTGAATATCCCCCAATCATTTGTAGCCTGAAAGGGGCATGAACCCACATCCTAGACCACTGAAATTCCCAAAAATAGTTTTGGCACGAAAAATGCAACCTACACCCCTGAAAGTTCAGAATATGTTAGCAGCTCAAAAAAGGATTTAAAATGCACCTTAGGCCTGCAAAAATGTTGACAATTTTGGAGGCCCAAAAAAGAGGTTTACAGGCATCCTAGACTCCCTAAAGTCGAGAAAATGTTGGTGGCCCAAAAACTGTGCCAGAGAGCTCTGAATGTCCCAAAAACATGTGCATCCGGAAAGGGGCATTAACCCGCACCCTAGAACCCTGAAATTCCCAAAAATAATTTTGGCACAAAAAATGCATCCTACACCCCTGAAAGTTCAGAATATGTTAGCAGCCCAAAAAAAGGCCTTAAAATGCATTTTAAGCCTTCATAAATGTTGAAAACTTTGGAGGCCCAAAAAAGGGGTTTACAGGCATCCTAGACCCCGTAAAGTCCAGAAAATATTGGTGTCCTAAAAACTGTGCCAGAGAGCTCTGAATATCCCAAAAACATTTGCAGCCTGAAAAGGGCATTAACCTGCATCCTAGACCACTGAAATTCCCAAAAATAATTTTGACATGAAAAATGCATCCTACACCCCTGAAAGTTCAGAATGTGTTAGCAGCCCAAAAAAGGCCTTAAAATGCATTTTTGGCCTGCAAAAATGTTGAAAACTTTGGAGGTCAAAAAAGGGGTTTACAGGCATCCTAGACCCCCTAAAGTCCAGAAAATGGTGGTGGCGCAAAAACTGCGCCAGAGAGCTCTGAATGTCCGAAAATCATTTGTAGCCTGAAAGCGGCATTAACCCACATCCTAGACCACTGAAATTCCCAAAAATAGTTTTGGCACGAAAAATGCATCCTACACACCTAACAGTTCAGAATATGTTAGCAGCCCAAAAAAGGCCTTAAAATGCATCTAAGGCCTGCAAAAATGTTGAAAACTTTGGAGGCCCAAAAAAGGGGTTTACAGGCACCCTAGACCCCGTAAAGTCCAGAAAATATAGGTGTCCTAAAAACTGTGCCAGAGAGCTCTGAATGCCCCAAAAACACTGGCAGCCTGAAAAGGGCAATAACCTGCATCCTAGACCACTGAAATTCCCAAAAATAATTTTGACATGAAAAATGCATCCTACACCCCTGAAAGTTCAGAATGTGTTAGCAGCCCAAAAAAGGCCTTAAAATGCATCTTAGGCCTGCCAGAATGTTGAAAACTTTGGAGGTCAAAAAAAGGGGTTTACAGGCATCCTATACCCCCTAAAGTCCAGAAAATGGTGGTGGCCCATAACTGTGCCAGAGAGCTCTGAATATCCTACAATCATTTGTAGCCTGAAAGGGGCATGAACCCACATCCTAGACCACTGAAATTCCCAAAAATAGTTTTGGCATGAAAAATGCATCCGACACACCTGACAGTTAAGAATATGTTAGCAGCCCAAAAAAGGCTTTAAAATGCATCTTAGGCCTGCAAAAATGTTGAAAACCTTGGAGGCCCAAAAAAGGGGTTTACAGGCATCCTAGATCCCCTAAAGTCCAGAATATGTTGGTGGCCTAGAAACTGTGTCAGAGAGCTCTGAATGTCCCAAAAACATTTGCACTCTGAAAAGGGCAATAACCTGCATCCTAGACCACTGAAATTCCCAAAAATAATTTTTACATGAAAAATGCATCCTACACCCCTGAAAGTTCAGAATGTGTTAGCAGCCCAAAAAAGGCCTTAAAATGCATCTTAGGCCTGCCAGAATGTTGAAAACTTTGGAGGTCAAAAAAAGGGGTTTACAGGCGTCCTAGACCCCCTAAAATCCCGAAAATGTTGGTGGCCCAAAACTGTGCCAGAGAGCTCTGAATGTCCCAAAATCATTTGTAGCCTGAAAGGGGCATTAACCCACACCCTAGACCACTGAAATTCCCAAAAATAGTTTTGGCATGAAAAATGCATCCTACACCCATGAAAGTTCAGAATATGTTAGCAGCCCAAAAAAGGCCTTACAATGCATCTTAGGCCTGCAAAAAGGTTGAAAACTTTGGAGGCCCAAAAAAGGGGTTTACAGGCATCCTAGATCCCCTAAATTCCAGAAAATGTTGGTGGCCTAAAAACTGTGTCAGAGAGCTCTGAATGTCCCAAGAACATTTGCAGACTGAAAAGGGCAATAACCTGCATCCTAGACCACTGAAATTCCCAAAAATAATTTTGACATGAAAAATGCATCCTACACCCCTGAAAGTTCAGAATGTGTTAGCAGCCCAAAAAAGGCCTTAAAATGCATCTTAGGCCTGCCAGAATATTGAAAACTTTGGAGGTCAACAAAAGGGGTTTACAGGCGCCCTAGACCCCCTAAAGTCCAGAAAATGTTGGTGGCCCAAAACTGTGCCAGAGAGCTCTGAATATCCCAAAATCATTTGTAGCCTGAAAGGGGCATTAACCCACATCCTAGACCACTGAAATTCCCAAAAATAGTTTTGGCATGAAAAATGCATCCTACACCCCTGAAAGTTCAGAATATGTTAGCAGCCCCAAAAAGGCCTTAAAATGCATCTTAGACCTGCAAAAATGTTGAAAACTTTGGAGGTCAAAAAAAGGGGTTTACAGGCATCCTAGACCCCCTAAAGTCCAGAAAATGGTGGTGGCCCAAAACTGTGCCAGAGAGCTCTGAATATCCCACAATCATTTGTAGCCTGAAAGGGGCATTAACCTGCATCCTAGACCACTGAAATTCCCAAAAATAGTTTTGGCACGAAAAATGCATCCTACACACCTAACAGTTCAGAATATGTTAGCAGCCCAAAAAAGGCCTTAAAATGCATCTTAGGCCTGCAAAAATGTTGAAAACTTTGGCGGCCCAAAAAAGGGGTTTACAGGCATCCTAAACCCCGTAAAGTCCAGAAAATATTGGTGTCCTAAAAACTGTGTCAGAGAGCTCTGAATGCCCCAAAAACACTGGCAGCCTGAAAGGGGCATTAACCCACACCCTAGAACACTGAAATTCCCAAAAATAGTTTTGGCATGAAAAATGCATCCTACACCCATGAAAGTTCAGAATATGTTAGCAGCCCAAAAAAGGCCTTAAAATGCATCTTAGACCTGCAAAAATGTTGAAAACTTTTTAGGTCAAAAAAAGGGGTTTACAGGCATCCTAGACCCCCTAAAGTCCAGAAAATGGTGGTGGCCCAAAACTGTGCTAGAGAGCTCTGAATATCCCAAAATCATTTGTAGCCAGAAAGGGGCATTAACCCACATCTGTCAGGATTCCATGGTATATTTCTAGAGTTTCAAGGGTCCACAACTTTAAAAGACACACTGTTACAATTCCCAGATAATTCTCATAGACATCAATTAATTACACATTTTAATTAAAAATCATCATTTAGCAATAAGACCTTTTGGAGGTAATTCTATTTAGAAGTGTGATGTTTGGGTTATGTTTTTTATTATAAGAAAATTGTACAAAAATTCCTTAATGAGATTTCAGGAATCACTTCCTTCCCCAAAGCAAGATGGAGGGTTGGTCCTGCAGCAGTGATTGGAAAAAACAATTGATGAGGTAGTTTGGAATGTTGATCAGAGTTCTAAACTGTCTTTCATTTTAGTAGCCATAGTGGCAGGTTGCAGTTTCCTTAGCTCCAGTGATTTTTTAAGTATATTTGATCCTTAGTAATCCTTTAAGAAAACTTTAGAATTTAATGGACAATTTTTATGAAGCTATCCGGAAATCTGTGAATTACTGAACAGATGAAGCAAGCTAAGTCATTTAAACTACAAAGTTTTACATCGAAAAATTTATATTCGAAGTTATTACTATAAAAGAAAAAGACTGTGTGATATCTACGTTAACCTTTATTGATTTTTGGTTTAAGAAAGTTGTTCTGAGTTTATTTTTGAATTTCCATTGTTGCGCATATTTTTGAATCGAAATTTACTTGCGCGCGTGTAATATTACTAACAATGCGCGCGTAATTCTTCTTTAGCGCTTCACTTGTTAGTTTGTTTATTCTGATATTCGCTCGTTTTCTGTTCTACCGCGAGCGTTTATTTTCTGTTAGAAATACGCAGTGCATGGTTTAGAAGTTAGAGTAAGGAACCCTGCATACGTCTCTGTGCGCGTAATTACGTCGTGACGCTTTTCCAGGAAGTGATCGTAATCACAGGACAATTGCATTGCGTATGTGAAGCGTCGTGACGTTTCTTCAGGAAGCGATCGTTCCTTCAGGACAACTGCGTATGTGAAGCGTCGTGACGTTTCTTCAGGAAGCGATCGTTCCTTCAAGACAACTGCGTATGTGAAGCGTCGTGACGTTTCTTCAGAAAGCGATCGATCCTTCAGGACTACTGCGTACGTGAAGCGTCGTGTTTGAATCCTTCTGGAAACGAACTGTTCACGGTAATCGTTTCACTTGAGTCGATCTGTTAAGGAGTCTACATTTTTCATCAGATGGACGTTTTGAGTGTTACTAACTCAACTTATGCAATAAGCTCTTTTCAGAATCAATAAATACTAGGATTAGTATTTATGGAGAAGTTATTTTATGTATAATATTTTTGTATAAATAAGATTGGATTCATCAGTCAGTTAAATACAAGTCAAGACATTTCCTAAGAAATCCTTCCACAGTAAAAGAAAGCAGAGGCTTTGATTACCGAATTCAATATTTCAATACTACAAACTGAATAAGCCTATAGGCATCAGAGCATAGGCTACAGGTATTTAAAGAGAAGGGTGGTATTATGATAATAATATTAGTAATGTGGATTTTTAATTAATATATATATATATATATATATATATATATATATATATATATATATATATATATATATATATATATATATTTGTCTCTTAGATTTCACAGACACTGAGACCTGAAGCGTCTACCAACTCCAGAGAACTCCAGTGCCAGCCAGTGAAGATCTGTCTTTTGTTGTTTTATCCTCCATTCCCCTTTCCCCTTGGGTTTGCCAGCTAGGTAGTTTTATCTTGTAGGACTGTTTGGCAGGCAGACTTGGGGGGTCTGGTGGGCCAGCATCACTCCTGAAGGAAGATACAAGACTGGACCTGACAGAATGAAGGGCCCACGTATTTAATCCTGCCTGAGTGATGATGGACCCAGAGTCAGAGTTTAGTTTGGGAACATTAGGAAAAATGTTAATGGAAATAAAAGAAGATTTAAGGTTAGCTAAAAGTGATACCTTAACTTGGGGGTTAAAATGGAAGAATTAAGTAGTTTTGTACATAGATCAGAAACACCAAGTACATCCAAGGTTAGCAAAGTTTATGATTCAGAACCTCCAGTCTTATATCCAGAGTTAGGAGAAAATAGGAGGCACACTGTTGAGTTGGAAGAGAGAAAGAATTTACATTTAAACCCAGGAATATCTTTGGTTTCAACTCCTTTAGCACCTCCCGAAAGATTTGGTGGGGATAATAGGAAGTTTAAGACATTTCTTATGCAATGTGAGTTACATTTTTTGTGTAGACCGGAAGCCTTTTCTACTGAAACAGCTAAAGTGGCATTTTTAATTTCTTATTTAACTGGGGAAGCTTCCGCTTGGTCAGTACCTTTAGTTGAAAGAGGTGCAAGAGAACTTGGAGACTGGAGAATGTTTAAAGATGAATTCAGGAAAATGTTTGATAGAAGAACTTCATCTATTTGTGTAGATAGTGAGTTACTGGAGTTGCGGCAGGGAAACAGAGAATTGGTGTCTTATATAACCCAATTTAGATCACTTGTGCAAGAGAGTGAGTGGCCAGAAGAGAAGAGAGCTTCCATTTTTTATAGAGGGTTACGAGAGGAATTGAAAGATGCATTGGCCACAATAGTGGAAAGACCTAAAGTTTGCGAAGATTTAATTTCTTTAGTAATACTGTTAGACTCAAGATTGTTGGAAAGACGGTCAGAAAAAAGGAGACATTTTTCTGAGGGTAGAGTTTGGAATAGAAATGAGAAACCCAAGGTAGAACAGTTGTCTGGGAAAGAAAATAGAGGACAGGTTGTGGAAAGTCAAATCAGAGGTCCTTTAACTAAAGAAGAGAAAGAGAGAAGGCGTAGAGAAAAATTATGTTTGTATTGTGGGGATGGAACACATTTTGTAGGAAAATGTCCACGTGCTCCTAAAAAATATTCTTCTATTTCTGGAAAAGGACAAGTTGTGGCAAATACCATTCAGACGGCTGTACCACATATCACTCTTAATGTATCCTTATATTGGGAAGGTAAGCCAAGATGTGGTGGTCCGTGTGTGATTGATTGTGGAGCCACCGGAAATTTCATGGATTTGGCTTTAGCAAAAATATTGGGAGTGTCTGTTGTTTCTAAAGGAATTCCTGAACAAGTGAGGGCTGTGGATGGCACTCAATTGACATCTGGTTTGAAGTATTATCAGAATGAAAATTGGTGAGAAACATGTTGAAGACATTGTATATGAAATAATTGACGCACCGCAGTTACAAATAATTTTAGGAATGCCTTGGCTAACTTTACAAAATCCCATTATAGATTGGGGTAGAAGGACAGTTGAATTCAAGTCAGAATTTTGTAGAGAACAATGTTTGACATTTCAGGATAAAGAAACATCTGAGATTCAAGGAGTTTGTTTAGCTGTGGGTGTGGTTAATGAACATTTGATAGGAGCAGTGTCGGGAATTTTACCAGATTGTTATCAAGAATTCAAGGATGTGTTTGATGAACAAGTAGCTAGTGAACTGCCTCCACATCGGTCATTTGACTGTAAAATTGACTTAGAAGATGGTGCACCAATTCCTTGTGGACGTGTGTATGCATTGACTGAAAAAGAAAATGAGTATTTGAATGAGAATTTAGCCAAAGGATTTATTAGACATTCACAGTCTCCCGCTGCTTCGCCATTATTTTTTGTTCCCAAAAAAGATAAAACCTTGAGAACATGCATTGATTATAGAGCCCTTAATAAGATCACTATCAAAAATAGATATCCCTTACCATTGATTTCAGTGATGTTGGATAGAATTCAGGGAGCAAAAATGTTTACTAAATTGGATCTCAGGGGGGCATATCATTTAATAAGAATAAGAGAAGGGGATGAATGGAAAACAGCATGTAGAACTCGTTATGGCCTATTTGAGTATCAAGTCATGCCATTTGGTCTCTGTAACGCTCCTGCTGCATTTCAATTTTTTATCAATCAAGTTCTTCGAGAATTTTTAGATGTGTTTGTTGTGGTATACATAGATGATATCCTGATATTTTCCAAAGAATTGAATGAACACAAAGAACACATTCGTAAGGTGCTAATTAAACTAAGAGAAAATTGTTTGTTTGCAAAGTTGGAAAAAAGCCAGTTTCACACTGAGAGAGTGGAATTTTTAGGATTTGTTTTATCTCCTGAAGGGTTGGAAATGGATTTCGCTAAAGTAAAAGCTGTTAAAGATTGGCCTCAGCCTAACACAGTGAAGGACTTACAAAGCTTTATTGGATTTGCGAATTTTTATCGTAGATTTATACAAGATTTTTCACAAATTATTTCTCCTATAACTAAATTGTTAAAAAAGGGAGTGAAATTTGAATGGAATAAAGAAGCTGAGGAGGCATTTCAATTTTTAAAAGAGAAGTTTGTGACTGGTCCCATCCTATTACATCCTGATGTGGAACAACCATTTTTTCTTGAAGCATATGCCTCAGATTATGCAATGTCACAACGTCATCGAGTTACTGGACAACTTCATCCCGTAGCATTTTTTTCTAAAAGTTTTTCTTCTGCTGAAAGAAACTATACAATTTCTGATCGAGAATTGTTGGCGATCAAGGCTGCATTTATGGAATGGAGACACTATCTTTTGGGTGCCAGACATCGAGTTACTGTATTAACGGACCACAGGAATTTAACATTTCTCCGCTCTGCAAGAACACTAACTCCAAGACAATTACGTTGGTCATTGTTTTTTGCTGAATATGATTTTGTCATCTTATTTAAACCTGGACGTCAAAATGGGAAAGCAGATGCTCTGTCTCGATGTATTCCTGGTAGTTTGAAGAATGACCCTTGTGCACCAACGTCTTTGCTTTCTTAGAAAAATGTAGTTGTTGCAGGAACTGAGAAGATTCAAGATTTTCGTGAGTCTATTTTGTCATCAGGGACGGAAGACGAGTTGTTGAAATGGGTGTCAGAAGATTCTAAACGTCAACTTAAAGAAGGTTTACCTTTTGTTGGAACACGGTTATATTTACCATCGGAAGAATTGAGGATAAAAGCCTTGAAAGATTGTCATGATTCACCTTTGGCTGGGCATCCCGGAATCAAGAAAACATTTGACTTACTACAAAGAGAGTTTTGGTGGGACAGAATGCGAGAAGATTCTGAGGAGTATGTTAAAACCTGTGAAGTTTGTATTCGTTCCAAGTCGGATCATCAAAAGGCAGCAGGGTTGTTGGTTCCACTCCCTATTCCACCTCGTCCTTGGCATACAGTGTCTATGGACTATATTGTAGATTTACCACCTGACAAAGGTTATACAACTATTCTTGTGGTGGTAGATGTTTTTTCTAAAGCAGCACATTTTATTCCCTTCAAAGGAGCAGCTACAGCAACTTCTATGGCTCAAGCATTTTTGCAAAATATTGTCAAATTACATGGGTTACCTAGTCAAGTAATTTCAGATCGATGTTCACAATTTGTCTCAAAATTTTGGCAGGCATTTTGCAAAGAGTTGAAGATTGAGATTAATTTAACAACAAGTTATCATCCGGAGGGTAATGGTCAAACTGAGAGGGTCAATCAAGAATTAGAGAAATACATTAGATGTTATCTAGGTTCTGATCAAGGGTGGTTGGAATTACTTTGGTTAGCAGAGTTTTGCTATAATAATTCTACAAAAGAATCAACTTCAATGTCTCCATTTTTTGTCAATCATGGTTTTCATCAACGTTTTCTGAGGGGTGTGGTTTTGAATGAAGTAGAAGTGCCAGAAGTTGAGGCTAGATTAGAATCTTTGGGACAAAATTTGAAATGTGCAGTTCAGTCTTTGGAGAAAAGTAAATTGGCTTACAAGAAATTTGCTGATAGAAAACGTAGAAAGGGACCAGAGTATGAAGTGGGAGATCGGGTATGGTTGTCCACAAAAAATGTATCATTAAAAGGGAGGAATAAATTTAGTCCACGTTATATTGGGCCTTTTGAAGTGGAACATGTTTATTCTCCAGTTTCAGTTAAGTTGAAATTACCATCAAGACTAAAGATACACCCAACTTTTCATGTGAATTTGTTAAAGTTATGTAGAAATGACACAAGAATTAGTGACTCCCCTGGTCCTGTATTTTCTGAAGATGAAAATGAATATGAAGTTCAGGCTATATTGGTTTCTAGAATAGTGCGAGGTCAACTTCAATATTTAGTGGATTGGAAAGGTTATGGACCAGAAGAAAGATCATGGAAAAGGGTAGCTAATATACATGCTCCTAGGTTGGTTAGAAGATTTCATCATCTACATCCTGATAAAGTTGGCCCTGGGACAGGGCATTACGGAGGGGGTACTGTCAGGATTCCATGGTATATTTCTAGAGTTTCAAGGGTCCACAACTTTAAAAGACACACTGTTACAATTCCCAGATAATTCTCATAGACATCAATTAATTACACATTTTAATTAAAAATCATCATTTAGCAATAAGACCTTTTGGAGGTAATTCTATTTAGAAGTGTGATGTTTGGGTTATGTTTTTTATTATAAGAAAATTGTACAAAAATTCCTTAATGAGATTTCAGGAATCACTTCCTTCCCCAAAGCAAGATGGAGGGTTGGTCCTGCAGCAGTGATTGGAGTAAACAATTGATGAGGTAGTTTGGAATGTTGATCAGAGTTCTAAACTGCCTTTCATTTTAGTAGCCATAGTGGCAGGTTGCAGTTTCCTTAGCTCCAGTGACCTTTTAAGTATATTTGATCCTTAGTAATCCTTTAAGAAAATTTTAGAATTTATTGGACAATTTTTATGAAGCTATCCGGAAATCTGTGAATTACTGAACAGATGAAGCAAGCTAAGTCATTTAAACTACAAAGTTTTACATCGAGAAATTTATATTCAAAGTTATTACTATAAAAGAAAAAGACTGTG
Organism: Ambystoma mexicanum; assembly: GCF_040938575.1. Taxonomy (NCBI): domain Eukaryota; kingdom Metazoa; phylum Chordata; class Amphibia; order Caudata; family Ambystomatidae; genus Ambystoma; species Ambystoma mexicanum. The sequence goes on along the minus strand of NC_090934.1, from coordinate 1,413,483,236 downwards.
TGATATCTACGTTATCCTTTATTGATTTTTGGTTTAAGAAAGTTGTTCTGAGTTTATTTTTGAATTTCCATTGTTGCGCATATTTTTGAATCGAAATTTACTTGCGCGCGTTTAATATTACTAACAATGCGCGCGTAATTCTTCTTTAGCGCTTCACTTGTTAGTTTGTTTATTCTGATATTCGCTCGTTTTCTGTTCTACCGCGAGCGTTTATTTTCTGTTAGAAATACGCAGTGCATGGTTTAGAAGTTAGAGTAAGGAACCCTGCATAAGGCTCTGTGCGCGTAATTACGTTGTGACGCTTTTCCAGGAAGTGATCGTAATCACAGGACAATTGCATTGCGTATGTGTATTGCTCGCCAAATGCACGGACAGTAATTTATCACCAGTACAGCCGCAGAGCCAAAACATGTATTGGTCGCCAATAGTGCACGGACAGTAATTCATCACCAGTGCAGCCGCAGAGCCAATACTTTGAATGCAGGTAGTCAACGCAATGACTTACAACCACACGCACGCTTAGAGAGTAAGTAGCACTTATATGGCTATTTATTCGTAGTTAGGCATATATACAATACAAGCATAAATCAGATAAATCATAGGAAATTAGCAGGAATACATCACCATGGGCGTAACTTGACGAAACCTCATCTCGCCAGAAGCGGCTGAAAGACCCCGATAACAGCCAGGCCAAGAGCACAACAGCCCACAGGTATATCGGACCAGGGCGTCCCCCCTCCGACTGAGGTCTTTGTGCTTATCCCGTCTGACCGTTGAGGGCTTCCGCATATATGCCCTCCTCAACAAGGGGTGGCAACTTCTCGAACCTTCTGGCAAATGCGCTTGCGCATTGATGGGTGACCGTTGGTTGCCAGCTGGGTCAACCGACAGTAACCTCAAGGAGCACAGCGCTTCCCTCTCCTAAACGCCCCGGAAAACAATTCCATAACTCATCTCAAAACCTTGGCGCAAGCATAGCAAACCAAAACAAACTTCGTTATCAGGTACCAGCCGGCACCTGCGGATCTTGGCTTTCCCAGCGCCGTGTCCTTGGCTGAGAAGGCCTGCATTCCAAACCCATCAGCGAATAGCGTTGAAAACATGTTGTTTCGCAAAGCAAGTGCAGCTTTCCACTGAGGCATGGATAAATATCCATCATGGCTCTGAGTTCCCCCAGAATGCACTGCGCACCAGCGCCATGTTTTTTTTTAGCTCGAACACCACAATCCACCCTTGGATATTTTCCTTCCATAGCCCAGTGGCAAAGGAGGCGGTCTTTGAAACCGCCGAAATATTAAAACCAAGTTGGGAATACATTGAATACAACAACAACAAGCTATTATGATAGCTAATATAATACAAATGCAAGCAAAAGCATAACGCAGTGTACCTCCAATATCAGGAATCCATGAAAATAACCAATCCCACCAATTCCCAGTTTGCTCTTGGGACACTTGAGAAATGAGATCCCTCAAACCTCGAATATGACTTTCAATGGATCGTGAATGGTCACTTAGATTGAAACAACACATACCTTCAACTGCGTTACAGCCTAAATTATGCTTCAGCAATAAGTAATCAACAGCAGCTCTGTTTTGCAAAGTAGCTTTTCTAATAACTTTGCTGTCAAGGAGTAACTCTTCTAAAGCTTGAGAAGTATGATTGAGTCCTTTTACTACTAAACATGCTAATTTGATCAAAGACTTGTACCCCCCAGCAGATAAACCCCAAACTCCTACTAATGAAAGGGTTAATGCTAGAACTTCAGCCTCTGATAGTAAATGCACATGTGAATCACAATCGGGGGAAAGACCCACAAATTCAAAAGTTGATCTTTTGTTTCGAGATATTGCTGGGTGTAAAGGAAACATCATTAGTCCTAATCGAGTTAAGGCACATGGAGCTCCAGAAATGTTAGCTGAAATGTAAGTGTATGTGATGTTACCACATGAAAAGAGCCATCCTGTTGGAAGTTTCACATGATTCAAATGACTGGCAGCTATCACGGTATGATTGCAAGACATAGTATTATTCACACTGGTACATGTGCTTGGAACTCGTGAACACAATCGTTTCTCGAACACAGTTTGATTCTTCTGTTTGGTTAAATTTAGCTGTTGGCATTTGCCAATTTCTTTAGTATTGCAGGTCATAAAGTAGCACACATCGCCTTGAGTTATATTGTAGGTTATAATACGTGTCAAATTTCTCCATTTGCGATCCGTTTCCTTGCAAAACCTGCAGTACTCATAGACGGAAAAAGATTGTCTGATATCGGAATCTTGAACTGACGAATCATTGTGTGTGACGCCAAAAATGTGCTTTAGAACCGGGACTGGCGTCGGCACTGCAACTAAACACGTAGTTAGTAAAGCTTCAGCATTGGGCACATCGGTTAAGCAAAAGTGCGTAATGTTGAGTACTTGTTGTGCCAGGTATGTCCACATATTCTCCGTTAGGGTAATCATCGGGGAATATTTTCGCCGTCCTAAAGATGCCTCTTGCATAGCTGGCATCGATGTTTGCACTTGCACCTGACGTGTTCGTCGCCTTCCATGAATCCATGTCGTTGGTCTGGCTGGCTTTTCGGCATCAATATTGAGCTGCTTTCGGACATCATTGCTTCTCATCATCGGTCTCCCATCGATCATTGGCACAGATATGACATTTTTTATCTGGAGCATCATGCCGTTTGACTCTCCCAAATGGAGTCCATTTAGTTCCACAATCACACCAGCCAGACACAGGATCTACAAGGCAAACCCAGAAAAGAGATATCAGTGTTGAAAATCACTCCCTTAGGTAACATTTGTCTGCGGGCACTGGTGGACCACTTGGCCTTTCGACCCACACCTTTGCACCCGGTATCATGCTGTCTGAAGAGCCAAAACCACGATCCCCACGGGTAGTTAACACTGTGGGAGGCTCCCCCTTTTTAATCATGGACAACTTAACAGGAATGATAATTAACTGAGCCACTCTATCACCCTTATGAATCGGTAACACTTGGTCCCCACTATTCATCAAGATGACTTTGATCTCGCCTTGGTAATCAGCATCAATGACCCCTCCCAGCACTTGAACTCCCTTCAATGCTAGTCCAGATCTGGGGGCAATCCATCCCATATGCTCTGGAGGAATTTGTACCCCAATCCCTGTTTCAATCACAACAATCCCTCTCGGGTCTAATCTGATTTCTTCATGAGAATGCAAGTCTACCCCTGCTGACTCGGGAGTCGCCCGATAGGGAGCTAACGAGCCTGGGGTAATCTCCCAGTACAATAGAGTCTCTCTAACTAGGTTAGGTTGAATCTGTAAAGCAGGAGTCATTAGTCGCAACAATGGAGTCTCATGATTGTTCACTGGTCTATTATTCAACACTTGCACCGCATCAAACATGCGATCACGCCACCCTGCCAAACTGCCATCTCCAGACTTGCGTAGCTGTTCCTTCAACAACCCATTCATTCTTTCAATTAACCCTGACGCTTCCGGGTGATAGGGCACATGGTAAAGCCACTCTATACTCTTCTCCTGACAATAGTCCTGAATTAATTTGCCTTTGAAGTGTGACCCGTTGTCACTTTGAATTTGTAGAGGCACTCCGTAATGCAGCGTGATCTGATCTAGCAACCTAATGGTATTTAGTTGCGTGGCACGCTTGCATGGCAAAACCATAATGTATCCAGAGTAAGTATCCACAATAGTGCATGCAGACTGACAACCTTTGCTGATTGGCAGAGGACCGATAAAATCGATCTGCCAAATTTGACCTGGTAACTTTCCTCTTCGCAACGTGCCATGAACAATCTGAGGGATAGGCCTATGCTGTTGGTGTTGGCACACCGGACATTGCAAGATAACTGTTTTCACTACCTCTAAAGGAATACTAATTCCTCGAGCTTGTGCCCACCTGATAGTAGCCTTTTCTCCAAGGTGCCCACATTTCTGGTGAGCCCACTTGGCCAAACTCTCCAAATCGTCTTCCTGAGCCTCCGCATCCACAGATGAAATCTTGGTGTGTTCATCTGCAACAGAATTAAACCAACGTTCCAATGAATCTGTCGCACAATGCGCATCCACATGATACACCGTGACTTCACTTTGTGATAACATTTCTGCAATATCTTGCCACAATTCTTTTCCCCACAACTCTTTCGAATGAATCTTCCACCCATTCTTTTGCCAGGTTGGCAGCCACACCGCCAATCCATTCGCCACTGACCATGAATCTGTGTGCAAATGACATCGACCAGGGGTCTCTAGTTTCAATGCTTGGTAAACTGCGTAAAGCTCTGCAAACTGACTGCTCTTCCCTTTCCCTGACGTCGTCAAAATCTTTTTTGTCTTGGGATTATATGACACTGCTTTCCAGTATCGCTCTGTTCCCACATATCGGGCTGAGCCATCAGTAAACCAGGCATGCTCTGTCTGCTCTACGGTCAAATCGCCATATGGTACTCCCCATTTCACGGGAGACTCGCGTTTTTCAGACACTTCTGGTGGTATGTAATCCGAGGGCGGTATGTTGGCTACTTGCTCATGCAGCTTTGCAACCCCACCCTTTCCTGATTTGGCTCTATCTTGAATGTACCATTTCCACTTAATTATGCTGGCTTCCTGGGCATGTCCTATTCTGTGTGTTTTAGGAGAACTCAACACCCATTGCATAATCGGTATTTCTGGCCTCATCAATACATCATGGCCCACCGTCATTTGCTCAGTATCAACCAGGGCCCAGTAACATGCCAGCAACTGCTTTTCAAACGGAGTGTATGAGTTACCAGCATCGGGCAACTTACGACTCCAAAACCCCAATGGCACACATTTCCTGTCCTGTTTCTGCCACACACTCCAGTTAGCATAATTGTCTTGTACAGACACATTCAATTCCACTTCGCCTTCCTTCAATAGCCATAGATCGAGCACCTGCTGCAAGGTGTCTTTTGCCAACTCAAATGCTTTCTGCTGCTCTTCCCCCCACTGAAACTCATATTTCTTTCGTGTCACTTTGTAAAGGGGGGCCAGTATCTGCCCTAAATGGGGAATGTGCTGTCTCCAGAACCCAAACAGCCCTATGAACTGCTGAGCTTGCTTTTTGTTCATTGGAGTGGTAAACTCAAGTATTTTCTGTCGGGCCTTCGGCACCATTTCTCGATGCCCATTATGCCACTGAATCCCTAGGAATATCACTGTCTCAGCTGGGCCTTGAATCTTGTTCGGGTTAATCTCCCCCCCTTCCTTCTTCAATCCCTCCATAATGACTTCTAACTGATTTTGCACACTGCGCTCATCCTTGCCCTGAATCAAAATATCATCAATGTAGTGAGAGATTTGTATGTCCGGTTTACACGGTATCTTGTCTAAGTGCTCTGCCACCAGCCGGTGACAGATAGTCGGGCTATGTATGTACCCCATAGGTAACCTTGTGAAGGTGTACTGACGCCCGCTCCAAGAAAATGCAAACTGCTCTTGACACTCTTCAGCAATTGGCACAGAGAAAAATGCATTGGCTAAATCTACCACTGCATACCAAGTCCCTTCAAACTTTTGGACATTTTCAATCAAGGTAATGGCATCTGGGACTGCGGGCACCAAGGGAGGAGTGTGTTTATTTAACTCGCGGTAATCCACCGTCATCCTCCAAGCCCCATCCCCTTTTTTGACGGGCCAGAGGGGGTTATTCCAGGCGGTAGTGATAGGTCGTAACACACCCGCCTCTACATACTCTTTGATGGTGTCTGAAATTTCCTTTTGCCCCCCAGGAATGCGGTATTGCTTCATTGCTACTCGCTTGGTCGCCACAGGCACATGTACTGGGGGCATCTTCAATTTGCCTACTGTAATGGGTGTACAAATTAATGCACTCAACCCAAACTGGTATGTTTTACCTCCAAGTCCTAAAGTCAACCCTTCCAGAATGTCAAAGCCAATTATGTACTCAGGTATCGGGACAATCAACACTTGGTATTTCTGCCTAGCCAAACTGCCTATTTTCATCTCCACTTCAGTTTGTACTGCGGGGGTCTCCTTCCCCCCTAGACCCGTAATAGTAAAGTGTCTGCCTTTGAATCGTGTCGGATTTCCGTGAATTAGAGAGGCCTCCGCCCCGGTGTCTATCAATGCTCGCACCCCTTGCGTATTTCCTGGTCCCCAAAAAATCTTAACATTAACATGGGGCCGCCTATCCACCTTTATGCGAGCAGACGCTGCCGGAGCTTGGCCATAACCCTAGTCAAATTTTGAATGAGTGTAACCTGACTCTGCCTTTAGCATCGCACTCACCACCTTCCTCAAATCAGCATATGTCGGTTGGTACGGGGAAGGTGTCCCCATAGACCCCTCCTCCTGTTCTTCCTCAGGAGGGGCAGAAGGTGTGGTGTCCCCCTGTGGTTTAGTCACTACCTGTTTCTTAACCTGTTTGTAGCGCTCCTTGGCTGCAAGCCCTCTCTTTCTGTATAGTTCGTACATGACCCTGGTTTCAATGCCATCAATTTCTTCCCGTGGCACACCATCTTTTAACAGGGCCAAAAACATGTCTTTTCTGGACACTCGGGAGTCTCTACTATCTTGCCTCCTGCCTTCAGTTCTTCTCTCACTACGCCCCTCTCTCTCCCGTGGCCTGGTGTCACTCTTATCCCACTCCCCTAAATCTGCCAGTTGCCGAATGGCATCCACTACTTCATCTGTGGGTTTGCCCGTCATACCTACGAGCAAAGTCATAATGACACTTTTGTATGCGGGCGGTGCAGTTCTAATCACCATGTTTCTAGTTGAAACTGAGAGTGACACAGCCCCCATGTGTCCTGGAGCATCTATATGAATTGCCTCTTTCATAGCATGCTCTCTGACCTTTTGAATCGCCTCTTTCAAAGTATACCACTTTGTTTCCTCACTAGGCCAATCTGTGGTAATGGGGTACTTGCGGTTACATGCTTGGGCTGCTAAGTTCAACAAAGACATTTGTGAAAGTTGGCCATTCTCATCAGGGGGCGGCCCTGCCCTTAAGACCTCCTGTACATTAGTGTCATTGGACAAAGGCAAAAAGCGCGGTGAGTCTGCAGCATCTACGAACAACCCTGCAGCTCTCCCGTCTAGCAGTCTCACCATCCATGTCAATAAAGGTTCCCCTGACTTTTGCCTCAAACGAGTAATGATTTCTCCAACCTCCTGCTGAGTGTAATCTTCCAGCGTGGTTAAATCCACAACCCAGCCTCCAGGGTCCTGCGGGTGGGGCCCAGCACGGCGTCTTCTAACCGGCTTGGCTGCCACTGCCTTTTGATTAATTCCTGCTTTGGAATCTGACTCATTTGCCGAGCTACTCTCTGGGCTTGTTGAGTCAAAGATGTCTCCATCCCATTTATCGGGATCCCAATTTACATCTGCGGTAGCGATTACCGCTGCCACTTTTCTTTGGTTGACCCCTCCCCGTCTTTTTCTATACTTATATCGGGCTACTCTGACTGCTGCCCTTTCAGCCACAGCCTGATATTTGTCAGCTTTGTCTTTGAAAAGTTTCATCTGAATTTGCTGCATTAACGCAATCTGTTTCTCAGCAGCTAACTCTTTTTCCAATCGCAAAATATTATCCTTCATTTCCACATTTTTCTGATGCATCTTTTGGTAGGCATGCAGGAGAACCCAACCCCGCCTGCCTAGCGCGGCGCATTCCTTTCCCCTCTCTACTGAAATCTGTTGTAAACAAGACATTACTTCTGACGGATCAGCGTCTCCCACTTCACCATCCCATGTTTCACACAGCCCTGCACCGCATGCCCATAACTGAGCCAGCTTATCATATGGGCTTTTCACCCACCCTGGAATCATCACATCGGGACATTCACCGCCAGCGAGAACTCCCTTTTTCTTGAACAAACTATTCATCACTGCAGTAATGTACAAAGCCTCTATATATATATATATAAATATTTCTTTCCACACCGCAGTCACTTGCGCAGACACACACACACACACAGAACAGATTAACACCGTCCAGCACTCTCTGCCAAATGAAAACAACCTTTCGCTCGCAATGTAAGCAAAACCTATCTGTGTTCAACCGGATTCTTTAATGTTTGGAACAATTCATCACAAACCATCCCATCCTCGTCGCCAAAGATGTATTGCTCGCCAAATGCACGGACAGTAATTTATCACCAGTACAGCCGCAGAGCCAAAACATGTATTGCTCGCCAATAGTGCACGGACAGTAATTCATCACCAGTGCAGCCGCAGAGCCAATACTTTGAATGCAGGTAGACAACGCAATGACTTACAACCACACGCACGCTTAGAGAGTAAGTAGCACTTATACGGCTATTTATTCGTAGTTAGGCATATATACAATACAAGCATAAATCAGAAAAATCATAGGAAATTAGCAGGAATACATCACCATGGGCGTAACTTGACGAAACCTCATCTCGCCAGAAGCGGCTGAAAGACCCCGATAACAGCCAGGCCAAGAGCACAACAGCCCACAGGTATATCGGACCAGGGCGTCCCCCCTCCGACTGAGGTCTTTGTGCTTATCCCGTCTGACCGTTGAGGGCTTCCGCATATATGCCCTCCTCAACAAGGGGTGGCAACTTCTCGAACCTTCTGGCAAGTGCGCTTGCGCATTGATGGGTGACCGTTGGTTGCCAGCTGGGTCAACCGACAGTAACCTCAAGGAGCACAGCGCTTCCCTCTCCTAAACGCCCCGGAAAACAATTCCATAACTCATCTCAAAACCTTGGCGCAAGCATAGCAAACCAAAACAAACTTCGTTATCAGGTACCAGCCGGCACCTGCGGATCTTAGCTTTCCCATCGCCGTGTCCTTGGCTGAGAAGGCCTGCATTCCAAACCCATCAGCGAATAGCATTGAAAACATGTTGTTTCGCAAAGCAAGTGCAGCTTTCCACTGAGGCATGGATAAATATCCATCATGGCTCTTAGTTCCCCCAGAATGCACTGCGCACCAGCGCCATGTTTTTTTTTAGCTCGAACACCACAGTATGTGAAGGGTCGTGACGTTTCTTCAGGAAGCGATCGTTCCTTCAGGACAACTGCGTATGTGAAGCGTTGTGACGTTTCTTCAGAAAGCGATCGATCCTTCAGGACTACTGCGTACGTGAAGCGTCGTGTTTGAATCCTTCTGGAAATGAACTGTTCACGGTAATCGTTTCACTTGAGTCGATCTGTTAAGGAGTCTACATTTTTCATCAGATGGATGTTTTGAGTGTTACTAACTCAACATATGCAATAATCTCTTTTCAGAATCAATAAATACTAGGATTAGTATTTATGGAGAAGTTATTTTATGTATAATATTTTTGTATAAATAAGATTGGATTCATCAGTCAGTTAAATACAAGTCAAGACATTTCCTAAGAAATCCTTCCACAGTAAAAGAAAGCAGAGGCTTTGATTACCGAATTAAATATTTCAATACTACAAACTGAATAAGCCTATAGGCATCAGAGCATAGGCTACAGGTATTTAAAGAGAAGGGTGGTATTATGATAATAATATTAGTAATGTGGATTTTTAATTTATATATATATATATATAGTTGTCTCTTAGATTTCACAGACACTGAGACCTGAAGCGTCTACCAACTCCAGAGAACTCCAGTGCCAGCCAGTGAAGATCTGTCTTTTGTTGTTTTATCCTCCATTCCCCTTTCCCCTTGGGTTTGCCAGCTAGGTAGTTTTATCTTGTAGGACTGTTTGGCAGGCAGAGTTGGGGGATCTGGTGGGCCAGCATCACTCCTGAAGGAAGATACAAGACTGGACTAGACCACTGAAATTCTCAAAAATAGTTTTGGCACGAAAAATGCATCCGACACACCTGACAGTTCAGAATATGTTAGCAGCCCAAAAAAGGCTTTAAAATGCATTTTAGGCCTGCAAAAATGTTGAAAATTTTGGAGGCCCAAAAAAGGGGTTTACAGGCATCCTAGACCCCCTTAAGTCCAGAAAATATTTGTTGCCTAAAAACTGCGCCATAGAGCTCTGAATGTCCCAAAAACATTTGCAGCCTGAAAGGGGCATTAACCCGCACCCTAGACGCCTAAAATTTCCTAAAATATTTTTGGCACACAAAATGCATCCTACATACCTGAAAGTTCAGAATATGTTAGCAGCCCAAAAAAGGATTTAAAATGCATTTTAGGCCTGCAAAAATGTTGAAAATTTTCGAGGCCCAAAAAAGGGGTTTACAGGCATCCTAGACTCCATAAAGTCCAGAAAATTTTGGTGGCCTAAAAATTGTGCCAGGGAGCTCTGAATGTCCCAGAAACATTTGCAGCCTAAAAGGAGCATTAACCCGCATCCTAGACCACTGAAATGCCCAAAAATAATTTTCGCACAAAAAATTCATCCTACTCCCCTGAAAGTTCAGAATATGTTAGCCCACAGAAGGCCTTAAAATGCAAAAATGTTGAAAACTTTGGAGGCCCAAAAAAGGGGTTTACAGGCATCCTAGACCCCCAAAAGTCCAGAAAATGTTGGTGGCCTAAAAACTGTGTCAGAGAGCTCTGAATGTCCCAAAAACATTTGCAGCCTGAAAGGGGCATTAACCTGCATCCTAGACCACTGAAATACCCAAAAATAATTTTGAAACGAAAAATGCATACTACACCCCTGAAAGTTCAGAATATGTTAGCAGCCCAAAAAAGGCCTTAAAATGCATTTTAGGCCTGCAAAAACGTTGAAAACTTTGGAGGTCAAAAAAGGGGTTTACAGGCATCTTAGACCCCCTAAAGTCCAGAAAATGGTGGTGGCGCAACAACTGTGCCAGAGAGCTCTGAATGTCCCAAAATCATTTGTAGCTGGAAAGCGGCATTAACCCACATCCTAGACCACTGAAATTCCCAAAAATAGTTTTGGCACGAAAAATGCATCCTACACACCTAACAGTTCAGAATATGTTAGCAGCCCAAAAAAGGCCTTAAAATGCATCTAAGGCCTGCAAAAATGTTGAAAACTTTGGAGGCCCAAAAAGGGGTTTACAGGCATCCTAGACCCCGTAAAGTCCAGAAAATATAGGTGTCCTAAAAACTGTGTCAGAGAGCTCTGAATGCCCCCAAATCACTGGCAGCCTGAAAGGGGCATTATCCCTCATCCTAGACCACTGAAATTCCCAAAAATATCTTGGAACAAAAATCCATCCTACACCCATGAAAGTTCAGAATATGTTAGCAGCCCAAAAAAGGCCTTAAAATGCATTTTAGGCCTGCAAAAAGATTGAAAACTTTGGAGGCCCAAAAAAGGGGTTTACAGGCATCCTAGATCCCCTAAAGTCCAGAAAATGTTGGTGGCCTAGAAACTGTGTCAGAGAGCTCTGAATGTCCCAAGAACATTTGCAGACTGAAAAGGGCAATAACCTGCATCCTAGACCACTGAAATTCCCAAAAATAATTTTGACATGAAAAATGCATCCTACACCCCTGAAAGTTCAGAATGTGTTAGCAGCCCAAAAAAGGCCTTAAAATGCATCTTAGGCCTGCAAGAATGTTGAAAACTTTGGAGGTCAAAAAAAGGGGCTTACAGGCGTCCTAGACCCCCTAAAGTCCAGAAAATTTTGGTGGCCCAAAACTGTGCCAGAGAGCTCTGAATATCCCAAAATCATTTGTAGTCTGAAAGGGGCATTAACCCACATCCTAGACCACTGAAATTCCCAAAAATAGTTTTGGCATAAAAAATGCATCCTACACCCCTGAAAGTTCAGAATATGTTAGCTGCCCCAAAAAGGCCTTAAAATGCATCTTAGACCTGCAAAAATGTTGAAAACTTTGGAGGTCAAAAAAAGGGGTTTACAGGCATCCTAGACCCCCTAAAGTCCAGAAAATGGTGGTGGCCCAAAACTGTGCCAGAGAGCTCTGAATATCCCACAATCATTTGTAGCCTGAAAGGGGCATTAACCCACATCCTAGACCACTGAAATTCCCAAAAATAGTTTGGCACGAAAAATGCATCCGACACACCTGACAGTTCAGAATATGTTAGCAGCCCAAAAAATGCTTTAAAATGCATCTTAGGCCTGCAAGAATGTTCAAAACTTTGGAGGCCCAAAAAAGGGGTTTACAGGCATCCTAGACCTCCTAAAGTCCAGAAAATGTTGGGGGGCTAGAAACTGTGCCAGAGAGCTCTGAATGTCCCAAAAACATTTGCAGCCTGAAAAGGGCATTAACCTGCACCCTAGACCACTGAAATTCCCAAAAATAATTTTGACACAAAAAATGCAATCTACACCCCTGAAAGTTCAGAATATGTTAGCAGCCCAAAAAAGGGCCTTAAAATGCATCTTAGGCCTGCAAAAATGTTGAAAATTTTGGAGGCCCAAAAAAGGGGTTTACAGGCATCCTAGACTCCCTAAAGTCCAGAAAATGTTGGTGGCCCAAAAACTGTGCCAGAGAGCTCTGAATGTCCCAAAAACTTTTGCAGCCTGAAAAGGGCATTAACCTGCATCCTAGACCACTGAAATTCCCAAAAATAGTTTTGGCACGAAAAATGCATCCTACACACCTAACAGTTCAGAATATGTTAGCAGCCCAAAAAAGGCCTTAAAATGCATCTTAGGCCTGCAAAAATGTTGAAAACTTTGGAGGTCCAAAAAAGGGGTTTACAGGCATCCTAGACCCCGTAAAGTCCAGAAAATATTGGTGTCCTAAAAACAGTGCCAGAGAGCTCTGAATGCCCCAAAAACACTGGCAGCCTGAAAGGGGCATTATCCCTCATCCTAGACCACTGAAATTCCCAAAAATATCTTGGAACAAAAATGCATCCTACACCCATGAAAGTTCAGAATATGCTAGCAGCCCAAAAAAGGCCTTAAAATGCATCTTAGGCCTGCAAAAATGTTGAAAACTTTGGAGGCCCAAAAAAGGGGTTTACAGGCATCCTAGATCCCCTAAAGTCCAGAAAATTTTGGTGGCCTAAAAACTGTGTCAGAGAGCTCTGAATGTCCCAAAAACATTTGCACTCTGAAAAGGGGATTAACCTGCATCCTAGACCACTGAAATTCCCAAAAATAGTTTTGGCGCGAAAAATGCATCCTACACACCTAACAGTTCAGAATATGGTAGCAGCCCAAAAAAGGCCTTAACATGCATCTTAGGCCTGCAAAAATGTTGAAAACTTTGGAGGCCCAAAAAAGGGGTTAACAGGCATCCTAGACCCCGTAAAGTCCAGAAAATATTGGTGTCCTAAAAACTGTGTCAGAGAGCTCTGAATGCCCCAAAAACACTGGCAGCCTGAAAGGGGAATTATCCCTCATCCTAGACCACTGAAATTCCCAAAAATAATTTTGACATGAAAAATGCATCCTACACCCCTGAATGTTCAGAATGTGTTAGCAGCCCAAAAAAGGCCTTAAAATGCATCTTAGGCCTGCCAGAATGTTGAAAACTTTGGAGGTCAAAAAATGGGGTTTACAGGCGTCCTAGACCCCCTAAAGTCCAGAAAATGTTGGTGGCCCAAAACTGTGCCAGAGAGCTATGAATGTCCCAAAATCATTTGTAGCCTGAAAGGGGCATTAACCCACATCCTAGACCACTGAAATTCCCAAAAATAGTTTGGCACGAAAAATGCATCCGACACACCTGACAGTTCAGAATATGTTAGCAGCCCAAAAAATGCTTTAAAATGCATCTTAGGCCTGCAAGAATGTTCAAAACTTTGGAGGCCCAAAAAAGGGGTTTACAGGCATCCTAGACCCCCTTAAGTCCAGAAAATATTGGTTGCCTAAAAACTGCGCCATAGAGCTCTGAATGTCCCAAAAACATTTGCAGCCTGAAAGGGGCATTAACCCGCACCCTAGACGCCTAAAATTCCCAAAATATTTTTGGCACACAAAATGCATCCTACATACCTGAAAGTTAAGAATATGTTGGCAGCCCAAAAAAGGCATAAAAATGTATCTTAGGCCTGCAAAAATGTTGAAAAATGTGGAGGTACAAAAAAAGGGTTTACAGGTATGCTGGACCCCCTAAAGTCCAGAAAATGTTGGAGGCCCAAAAACTATGCCAGAGAGCTCTGAATGTCCCAAAATCATTTGCAGCCTACACCCTAGACCACTGAAATTCCGAAAAATAATTTTGACATGAAAATTGCATCCTACACCCCTGAAAGTTCAGAATATGTTAGCAGCCCAAAAAAGGCTTTAAAATGCATCTTAGGCCTGCAAAAATGTTGAAAATTTTCGAGGCCCAAAAAAGGGGTTTACAGGCATCCTGGACTCCATAAAGTCCAGAAATTGTTGGTGGCCTAAAAACTGTGCCAGGGAGCTCTGAATGTCCCAAAAACATTTGCAGCCTGAAAAGGGCATTAACCTGCATCCTAGACCACTGAAATTCCCAAAAATAATTTTGACATGAAAAATGCATCCTACACCCATGAAATTTCAGAATATGTTAGCAGCCCAAAAAAGCCCTTAAAATGCATTTTAGGCCTGCAAAAATGTTGAAAGCTTTGGTGGACCAAAAAAGGGGTTTACAGGCGTCCTAGACTCCCTAAAGTCCAGAAAATGTTGGTGGGCTAAAAACTGTGCCAGAGAGCTCTAAATGTCCCAAAAACATTTGCAGCCTGAAAGGGGCATTAACCCGCCTGAAATTTCCTAAAATATTTTTGGCACACAAAATGCATCCAACATACCTGAAAGTTAAGAATATGTTAGCAGCCCACAAAAGGCCTTAAAATGCATCTTAGGCCTGCAAAAATGTTGAAAGCTTTGGAGGACCAAAAAAGGGGTTTACAGGCGTCCTAGACTCCCTAAAGTCCAGAAAATGTTGGCGGACTAAAAACTGTGCCAGAGAGCTCTGAATGTCCCAAAAACATTTGCAGCCTGAAAAGAGCATTAGCTCCAAATCCTGGGCCACTGAAATTCCCAAAAATATTTTTGTCACAAAGAAATACATCCTACACCCCTGAAAGTTCAGAAAATGTTAGCAGCCCAAAGAAAGCCTTGAAATGCATCTTAGGCCTGCAAGAATGTTGAGAACTTTGGAGGTCAAAAAAGGGGTTTACAGGCATCCCAGGCCTCCTAAAGTCCCGAAAATGTTGGTGGCCCAAAAACTGTGCCAGAGAGCCCTGAATGTCCCAAAAACATGTGTAGCCTGAAAGGGGCATTAACCCACATCCTAGAACACTGAAATTCCCAAAATAGTTTTTGCATGAAAAATGCATCCTACACCCCTGAAAGTTCAGAAAATGTTAGCAGCCCAAAGAAAGCCTTGAAATGCATCTTAAGCCTGCAAAAAGGTTGAAAACTTTGGAGGCCCAAAAAAGGGGTTTACAGGCATCCTAGATCTCCTAAAGTCCGAAAATGTTGGTGGCCTAAAAACTGTGTCAGAGAGCTCTGAATGTCCCAAAAACATTTGCAGCCTGAAAAGGGCATTAACCTGCATCCTAGACCACTGAAATTCCCAAAAATAATTTTGACATGAATAATGCATCCTACACACCTAACAGTTCAGAATATGTTAGCAGCCCAAAAAAGGCCTTAAAATGCATCTAAGGCCTGCAAAAATGTTGAAAACTTTGGAGGCCCAAAAAGGGGTTTACAGGCATCCTAGACCCCGTAAAGTCCAGAAAATATAGGTGTCCTAAAAACTGTGTCAGAGAGCTCTGAATGCCCCCAAATCACTGGCAGCCTGAAAGGGGCATTATCCCTCATCCTAGACCACTGAAATTCCCAAAAATAATTTTGACATGAAAAATGCATCCTACACCCCTGAAAGTTCAGAATGTGTTAGCAGCCCAAAAAAGGCCTTAAAATGCATCTTAGGCCTGCAAGAATGTTGAAAACTTTGGAGGTCAAAAAAAGGGGCTTACAGGCGTCCTAGACCCCCTAAAGTCCAGAAAATGTTGGTGGCCCAAAACTGTGCCAGAGAGCTCTGAATATCCCAAAATCATTTGTAGTCTGAAAGGGGCATTAACCCACATCCTAGACCACTGAAATTCCCAAAAATAGTTTTGGCATAAAAAATGCATCCTACACCCCTGAAAGTTCAGAATATGTTAGCTGCCCCAAAAAGGCCTTAAAATGCATCTTAGACCTGCAAAAATGTTGAAAACTTTGGAGGTCAAAAAAAGGGGTTTACAGGCATCCTAGACCGCCTAAAGTCCAGAAAATGGTGGTGGCCCAAAACTGTGCCAGAGAGCTCTGAATATCCCACAATCATTTGTAGCCTGAAAGGGGCATTAACCCACATCCTAGACCACTGAAATTCCCAAAAATAGTTTGGCACGAAAAATGCATCCGACACACCTGACAGTTCAGAATATGTTAGCAGCCCAAAAAATGCTTTAAAATGCATCTTAGGCCTGCAAGAATGTTCAAAACTTTGGAGGCCCAAAAAAGGGGTTTACAGGCATCCTAGACCTCCTAAAGTCCAGAAAATGTTGGGGGGCTAGAAACTGTGCCAGAGAGCTCTGAATGTCCCAAAAACATTTGCAGCCTGAAAAGGGCATTAACCTGCATCCTAGACCACTGAAATTCCCAAAAATAATTTTGACACAAAAAATACAATCTACACCCCTGAAAGTTCAGAATATGTTAGCAGCCCAAAAAAGGGCCTTAAAATGCATCTTAGGCCTGCAAAAATGTTGAAAATTTTGGAGGCCCAAAAAAGGGGTTTACAGGCATCCTAGACTCCCTAAAGTCCAGAAAATGTTGGTGGCCCAAAAACTGTGCCAGAGAGCTCTGAATGTCCCAAAAACATGTGCATCCGGAAAGGGGCATTAACCCGCACCCTAGAACCCTGAAATTCCCAAAAATAATTTTGGCACAAAAAATGCATCCTACACCCCTGAAAGTTCAGAATATGTTAGCAGCCCAAAAAAGGCCTTAAAATGCATCTTAAGCCTTCAAAAATGTTGAAAACTTTGGAAGCCCAAAAAAGGGGTTTACATGCATCCTAGACCCCCAAAAGTCCAGAAAATGTTGGTGGCCTAAAAAATGTGTCAGAGAGCTCTGAATGTCCCAAAAACATTTGCAGCCTGAAAAGGGCATTAACCTGCATCCTAGACCACTGAAATTCCCAAAAATAGTTTTGGCACGAAAAATGCATCCTACACACCTAACAGTTCAGAATATGTTAGCAGCCCAAAAAAGGCCTTAAAATGCATCTTAGGCCTGCAAAAATGTTGAAAACTTTGGAGGTCCAAAAAAGGGGTTTACAGGCATCCTAGACCCCGTAAAGTCCAGAAAATATTGGTGTCCTAAAAACAGTGTCAGAGAGCTCTGAATGCCCCAAAAACACTGGCAGCCTGAAAGGGGCATTATCCCTCATCCTAGACCACTGAAATTCCCAAAAATATCTTGGAACAAAAATGCATCCTACACCCATGAAAGTTCAGAATATGCTAGCAGCCCAAAAAAGGCCTTAAAATGCATCTTAGGCCTGCAAAAATGTTGAAAACTTTGGAGGCCCAAAAAAGGGGTTTACAGGCATCCTAGATCCCCTAAAGTCCAGAAAATGTTGGTGGCCTAAAAACTGTGTCAGAGAGCTCTGAATGTCCCAAAAACATTTGCACTCTGAAAAGGGGATTAACCTGCATCCTAGACCACTGAAATTCCCAAAAATAGTTTTGGCGCGAAAAATGCATCCTACACACCTAACAGTTCAGAATATGTTAGCAGCCCAAAAAAGGCCTTAACATGCATCTTAGGCCTGCAAAAATGTTGAAAACTTTGGAGGCCCAAAAAAGGGGTTTACAGGCATCCTAGACCCCGTAAAGTCCAGAAAATATTGGTGTCCTAAAAACTGTGTCAGAGAGCTCTGAATGCCCCAAAAACACTGGCAGCCTGAAAGGGGAATTATCCCTCATCCTAGACCACTGAAATTCCCAAAAATAATTTTGACATGAAAAATGCATCCTACACCCCTGAATGTTCAGAATGTGTTAGCAGCCCAAAAAAGGCCTTAAAATGCATCTTAGGCCTGCCAGAATGTTGAAAACTTTGGAGGTCAAAAAATGGGGTTTACAGGCGTTCTAGACCCCCTAAAGTCCAGAAAATGTTGGTGGCCCAAAACTGTGCCAGAGAGCTATGAATGTCCCAAAATCATTTGTAGCCTGAAAGGGGCATTAACCCACATCCTAGACCACTGAAATTCCCAAAAATAGTTTGGCACGAAAAATGCATCCGACACACCTGACAGTTCAGAATATGTTAGCAGCCCAAAAAATGCTTTAAAATGCATCTTAGGCCTGCAAGAATGTTCAAAACTTTGGAGGCCCAAAAAAGGGGTTTACAGGCATCCTAGACCCCCTTAAGTCCAGAAAATATTGGTTGCCTAAAAACTGCGCCATAGAGCTCTGAATGTCCCAAAAACATTTGCAGCCTGAAAGGGGCATTAACCCGCACCCTAGACGCCTAAAATTCCCAAAATATTTTTGGCACACAAAATGCATCCTACATACCTGAAAGTTAAGAATATGTTGGCAGCCCAAAAAAGGCCTAAAAATGTATTTTAGGCCTGCAAAAATGTTGAAAAATGTGGAGGTACAAAAAAAGGGTTTACAGGTATGCTGGACCCCCTAAAGTCCAGAAAATGTTGGAGGCCCAAAAACTATGCCAGAGAGCTCTGAATGTCCCAAAATCATCTAGACCACTGAAATTCCGAAAAATAATTTTGACATGAAAATTGCATCCTACACCCCTGAAAGTTCAGAATATGTTAGCAGCCCAAAAAAGGCTTTAAAATGCATCTTAGGCCTGCAAAAATGTTGAAAATTTTCGAGGCCCAAAAAAGGGGTTTACAGGCATCCTGGACTCCATAAAGTCCAGAAATTGTTGGTGGCCTAAAAACTGTGCCAGGGAGCTCTGAATGTCCCAAAAACATTTGCAGCCTGAAAAGGGCATTAACCTGCATCCTAGACCACTGAAATTCCCAAAAATAATTTTGACATGAAAAATGCATCCTACACCCATGAAATTTCAGAATATGTTAGCAGCCCAAAAAAGCCCTTAAAATGCATTTTAGGCCTGCAAAAATGTTGAAAGCTTTGGTGGACCAAAAAAGGGGTTTACAGGCGTCCTAGACTCCCTAAAGTCCAGAAAATGTTGGTGGGCTAAAAACTGTGCCAGAGAGCTCTAAATGTCCCAAAAACATTTGCAGCCTGAAAGGGGCGTTAACCCGCCTGAAATTTCCTAAAATATTTTTGGCACACAAAATGCATCCAACATACCTGAAAGTTAAGAATATGTTAGCAGCCCACAAAAGGCCTTAAAATGCATCTTAGGCCTGCAAAAATGTTGAAAGCTTTGGAGGACCAAAAAAGGGGTTTACAGGCGTCCTAGACTCCCTAAAGTCCAGAAAATGTTGGTGGACTAAAAACTGTGCCAGAGAGCTCTGAATGTCCCAAAAACATTTGCAGCCTGAAAAGAGCATTAGCTCCAAATCCTGGGCCACTGAAATTCCCAAAAATATTTTTGTCACAAAGAAATACATCCTACACCCCTGAAAGTTCAGAAAATGTTAGCAGCCCAAAGAAAGCCTTGAAATGCATCTTAGGCCTGCAAGAATGTTGAGAACTTTGGAGGTCAAAAAAGGGGTTTACAGGCATCCCAGGCCTCCTAAAGTCCCGAAAATGTTGGTGGCCCAAAAACTGTGCCAGAGAGCCCTGAATGTCCCAAAAACATGTGTAGCCTGAAAGGGGCATTAACCCACATCCTAGAACACTGAAATTCCCAAAATAGTTTTTGCATGAAAAATGCATCCTACACCCCTGAAAGTTCAGAAAATGTTAGCAGCCCAAAGAAAGCCTTGAAATGCATCTTAAGCCTGCAAAAAGGTTGAAAACTTTGGAGGCCCAAAAAAGGGGTTTACAGGCATCCTAGATCTCCTACAGTCCGAAAATGTTGGTGGCCTAAAAACTGTGTCAGAGAGCTCTGAATGTCCCAAAAACATTTGCAGCCTGAAAAGGGCATTAACCTGCATCCTAGACCACTGAAATTCCCAAAAATAATTTTGACATGAATAATGCATCCTACACACCTAACAGTTCAGAATATGTTAGCAGCCCAAAAAAGGCCTTAAAATGCATCTTAGGCCTGCAAAAATGTTGAAAGCTTTGGAGGCCCAAAAAGGAGTTTACAGGCATCCTAGACCCCCTACAGTCCAGAAAATGTTGGTGGCCTAAAAACTGTGTCAGAGAGCTCTGAATTTCCCAAAAACATTTGCAGCCTGAAAAGGGCATTAACCTGCATCCTAGACTACTGAAATTCCCAAAAATCCTAGACGCCCTAAAGTCCAGAAAATGTTGGAGGCCTAAAAACTGTGCCAGAGAGCTCTGAATGTCCCAAAACATGTCCAGACTGAAAGGAGCATTAACCCCCATCCTAGACCACTGAAAGTCCCAAAAATAGTTTTGGCTTGAAAAATGCATCCTACACCCCTGAAAGTTCAGAATATGTTAGCAGTCCTAAAACGGCCTTAAAATGCATCTTAAGCCTGCAAAAAGGTTGAAAACCATGGAGGCCCAAAAAAGGGGTTTACAGGCATCCTAGATCCCCTAAAGTCCAGAAAATGTTGGTGGCCTAAGAACTGTGTCAGAGAGGTCTGAATGTCCCAAAAACATTTGCAGCCTGAAAAGGGCATTAACCTGCATCCTAGACCACTGAAATTCCCAAAAATAATTTTGACATGAAAAATGCATCCTACACCCCTGAAATTTCAGAATATGTTAGCAGCCCAAAAAAGGCCTTAAAATGCATTTTAGGCCTGCAAAAATGTTGAAAGCTTTGGTGGACCAAAAAAGGGGTTTACAGGCGTCCTAGACTCCCTAAAGTCCAGAAAATGTTGGTGGGCTAAAAACTGTGCCAGAGAGCTCTAAATGTCCCAAAAACATTTGCAGCCTGAAAGGGGCATTAACCCGCCTGAAATTTCCTAAAATATTTTTGGCACACAAAATGCATCCAACATACCTGAAAGTTAAGAATATGTTAGCAGCCCACAAAAGGCCTTAAAATGCATCTTAGGCCTGCAAAAATGTTGAAAGCTTTGGAGGACTAAAAAAGGGGTTTACAGGCGTCCTAGACTCCCTAAAGTCCAGAAAATGTTGGTGGACTAAAAACTGTGCCAGAGAGCTCTGAATGTCCCAAAAACATTTGCAGCCTGAAAAGAGCATTAGCTCCAAATCCTGGGCCACTGAAATTCCCAAAAATATTTTTGTCACAAAGAAATACATCCTACACCCCTGAAAGTTCAGAAAATGTTAGCAGCCCAAAGAAAGCCTTGAAATGCATCTTAGGCCTGCAAGAATGTTGAGAACTTTGGAGGTCAAAAAAGGGGTTTACAGGCATCCCAGGCCTCCTAAAGTCCCGAAAATGATGGTGGCCCAAAAACTGTGCCAGAGAGCCCTGAATGTCCCAAAAACATGTGTAGCCTGAAAGGGGCATTAACCCACATCCTAGAACACTGAAATTCCCAAAATAGTTTTTGCATGAAAAATGCATCCTACACCCCTGAAAGTTCAGAAAATGTTAGCAGCCCAAAGAAAGCCTTGAAATGCATCTTAAGCCTGCAAAAAGGTTGAAAACTTTGGAGGCCCAAAAAAGGGGTTTACAGGCATCCTAGATCTCCTAAAGTCCGAAAATGTTGGTGGCCTAAAAACTGTGTCAGAGAGCTCTGAATGTCCCAAAAACATTTGCAGCCTGAAAAGGGCATTAACCTGCATCCTAGACCACTGAAATTCCCAAAAATAATTTTGACATGAATAATGCATCCTACACACCTAACAGTTCAGAATATGTTAGCAGCCCAAAAAAGGCCTTAAAATGCATCTTAGGCCTGCAAAAATGTTGAAAGCTTTGGAGGCCCAAAAAGGAGTTTACAGGCATCCTAGACCCCCTACAGTCCAGAAAATGTTGGTGGCCTAAAAACTGTGTCAGAGAGCTCTGAATTTCCCAAAAACATTTGCAGCCTGAAAAGGGCATTAACCTGCATCCTAGACTACTGAAATTCCCAAAAATCCTAGACGCCCTAAAGTCCAGAAAATGTTGGAGGCCTAAAAACTGTGCCAGAGAGCTCTGAATGTCCCAAAACATGTCCAGACTGAAAGGAGCATTAACCCCCATCCTAGACCACTGAAAGTCCCAAAAATAGTTTTGGCTTGAAAAATGCATCCTACACCCCTGAAAGTTCAGAATATGTTAGCAGTCCTAAAACGGCCTTAAAATGCATCTTAAGCCTGCAAAAAGGTTGAAAACCATGGAGGCCCAAAAAAGGGGTTTACAGGCATCCTAGATCCCCTAAAGTCCAGAAAATGTTGGTGGCCTAAGAACTGTGTCAGAGAGGTCTGAATGTCCCAAAAACATTTGCAGCCTGAAAAGGGCATTAACCTGCATCCTAGACCACTGAAATTCCCAAAAATAATTTTGACATGAAAAATGCATCCTACACCCCTGAAATTTCAGAATATGTTAGCAGCCCAAAAAAGGCCTTAAAATGCATTTTAGGCCTGCAAAAATGTTGAAAACTTTGGAGGTCAAAAAAAGGGGTTTACAGGTATCCTAGACCCCCTAAAGTCCAGAAAATATTGGTGGCCCAAAAAATGTGCCAGAGAGCTCTGAATGTCCCAAAATATTTTGTAGCCTGAAAGGGGCATTAACCCACACCCTAGACGCCTGAAATTCCCAAAAATGTTTTTGGCAGAAAAATGCATCCTACACCCCTGAAAGTTCTGAATATGTTAGCAGCCCAAAAAAGGCCTTAAAATGCATCTTAGGCCTGCTAAAATGTTGAAAATTTTGGAGGCCCAGAAAAGGGGTTTACAGGCATCCTAGACCCCCTAACCCCCAGAAAATATTGGTTGCCTAAAAACTGCGCCATAGAGCTCTGAATGTCCCAAAAACATTTGCAGCCTGAAAGGGGCATTTACCCGTACCCTAGACGGCTGAAATTTCCTAAAATATTTTTGGCACACAAAATGCATCCTACATTCCTGAAAGTTAAGAATATGTTAGCAGACCAAAAAAGGCCTTAAAATGCATCTTAGGCCTGCAAAAATGTTGAAATATTTGGAGGTACAAAAAAAGGGTTTACAGGTATGCTAGACCCCCTAAAGTCCAGAAAATGTTGGTGGCCCAAAAACTGTGCCAGAGAGCCCTGAATGTCCCAAAAACATGTGTAGCCTGAAAGGGGCATTAACCCACATCCTAGAACACTGAAATTCCCAAAAATAGTTTTTTGCATGAAAAATGCATCCTACACCCCTGAAAGTTCAGAAAATGTTAGCAGCCCAAAGAAAGCCTTGAAATGCATCTTAAGCCTGCAAAAAGGTTGAAAACTTTGGAGGCCCAAAAAAGGGGTTTACAGGCATCCTAGATCTCCTAAAGTCCGAAAATGTTGGTGGCCTAAAAACTGTGTCAGAGAGCTCTGAATGTCCCAAAAACATTTGCAGCCTGAAAAGGGCATTAACCTGCATCCTAGACCACTGAAATTCCCAAAAATAATTTTGACATGAATAATGCATCCTACACACCTAACAGTTCAGAATATGTTAGCAGCCCAAAAAAGGCCTTAAAATGCATCTTAGGCCTGCAAAAATGTTGAAAACTTTGGAGGCCCAAAAAGGAGTTTACAGGCATCCTAGACCCCCTACAGTCCAGAAAATGTTGGTGGCCTAAAAACTGTGTCAGAGAGCTCTGAATGCCCCAAAAACATTGGCAGCCTGAAAGGGGCATTATCCCGCACCCTAGACGCCTGAAATTCCCAAAAATAGTTTTGGCATGAAAAATGCATCCTACACACCTGACAGTCAGAATATGTTAGCAGCCCAAAAAAGGCCTTAAAATGCATCTTAGGCCTGCAAGAATGTTGAAAACTCTGGAGTTCAAAAAAGGGGTTTACAGGCATCCTAGACCCCCTACAGTCCAGAAAATGTTGGTGGCCTAAAAACTGTGTCAGAGAGCTCTGAATGCCCCAAAAACATTGGCAGCCTGAAAGGGGCATTATCCCGCACCCTAGACACCTGAAATTCCCAAAAATATTTTTGGCACAAAAAATGTATCCTACACCCCTGAAAGTTAAGAATATGTTAGCAGACCAAAAAAGGCCTTAAAATGCATTTTAGGCCTGCAAGAATGTTGAAAACCTTGGAGGTCAAAAAAGGGGTTTACAGGCATCCTAGACTTCCTAAAGTCCTGAAAATGTTGGTGGCCCAAAAACTGTGCCAGAGAGCTCTGAATATCCCAAAATCATTTGGAGCCTGAAAGGGGCATTAACCCACACCCTAGACGCCTGAAATTCCCAAAAATAGTTTTGGCATGAAAAATGCATCCTACACCCCAGAAAGTTCAGACTATGTTAGCAGCCCAAAAATGGCGGCCTTAAAATAGATCTTAGGCCTGCAAAAATGTTGAAAGCTTTGGAGGACCAAAAAAGGGGTTTACAGGCGTTCTAGACTCCCTAAAGTCCAGAAAATGTTGGTGGACTAAAAACTGTGCCAGAGAGCTCTGAATGTCCCAAAAACATGTGCAGCCTGAAAAGAGCATTAGCTCCAAATCCTCGGCCACGGAAATTCCCAAAAATATTTTTGTCACAAAAAAATACATCCTATACCCCTGAAAGTTAAGAATATGTTAGCAGCCCAAAAAGGCCTTAAAATGCATCTTAGGCCTTCAAGAATGTTGAAAACATTGCAGGTCAAAAAAGGGGTTTACAGGCATCCTAGACTTCCTAAAGTCCTGAAAATGTTGGTGGCCCAAAAACTGTGCCAGTGAGGTCTGAATATCCCAAAATCGTTTGTAGCCTGAAAGGGGCATTAAGCCACATCCTAGACCACTGAAATTCCCAAAAATAGTTTTGGCATGAAAAATGCATCCTACACCCCTGAAAGTTCAGACTATGTTAGAAGCCGAAAAATGGCCTTAAAATAGATCTTAGGCCTGCAAAAATGTAGAAAAATTTGGAGGTACAAAAAAGGGGTTTACAGTATGCTAGACCCCCTAAAGTCCAGAAAATGTTGGTGGCCCAATAACTATGCCAGAGAGCTCTGAATGTCCCAAAATCATTTGCAGCCTGAAAGGGGCATTAACCCACATCCTAGACCACTGAAATTCCCTAAAATAATTTTGACACGAAAAATGCATCCTACACCCCTGAAAGTTCAGAATATGTTAGCAGCCCAAAAATGGATTTAAAATGCATCTTAGGCCTGCAAAAATGTTGAAAACCTTGGAGGGCCGAAAAAGGGGTTTACAGGCATCCTAGACCCCCTAAAGTGCAGAAAATGTTGGTAGCTTTAAAAATGTGCCAGAGTGCTCTGAATGTCCCAAAATCATGTGTAGCCTGAAAGGGGCATTAACCCACATCCTAGACCACTGAAATTCCCAAAAATATCTTTGTCACAAAAAATGCATCCTACACCCCTGAAAGTTCAGAATATGTTAGCAGCCCAAAAAAGGCCTTAAAATGCATTTTAGGCCTGCAAGAATGTTGAAAACCTTGGAGGTCAAAAAAGGGGTTTACAGGCATCCTAGACTTCCTAAAGTCCTGAAAATGTTGGTGGCCCAAAAACTGTGCCAGAGAGCTCTGAATATCCCAAAATCATTTGGAGCCTGAAAGGGGCATTAACCCACACCCTAGACGCCTGAAATTCCCAAAAATAGTTTTGGCATGAAAAATGCATCCTACACCCCAGAAAGTTCAGACTATGTTAGCAGCCCAAAAATGGCGGCCTTAAAATAGATCTTAGGCCTGCAAAAATGTTGAAAGCTTTGGAGGACCAAAAAAGGGGTTTACAGGCGTTCTAGACTCCCTAAAGTCCAGAAAATGTTGGTGGACTAAAAACTGTGCCAGAGAGCTCTGAATGTCCCAAAAACATGTGCAACCTGAAAAGAGCATTAGCTCCAAATCCTCGGCCACGGAAATTCCCAAAAATATTTTTGTCACAAAAAAATACATCCTATACCCCTGAAAGTTAAGAATATGTTAGCAGCCCAAAAAGGCCTTAAAATGCATCTTAGGCCTTCAAGAATGTTGAAAACATTGCAGGTCAAAAAAGGGGTTTACAGGCATCCTAGACTTCCTAAAGTCCTGAAAATGTTGGTGGCCCAAAAACTGTGCCAGAGAGGTCTGAATATCCCAAAATCATTTGTAGCCTGAAAGGGGCATTAAGCCACATCCTAGACCACTGAAATTCCCAAAAATAGTTTTGGCATGAAAAATGCATCCTACACCCCTGAAAGTTCAGAATATGTTAGCAGCCCAAAAATGGATTTAAAATGCATCTTAGGCCTGCAAAAAGGTTCAAAATTTTGGAGGCCCAAAATGGGGATTAAAGGCATCCTAGATCCCCTAAAGTCCAGAAAATGTTGGTGGCCTAAAAACTGTGTCAGAGAGCTCTGAATGTCCCAAAAACATTTGTAGCCTGAAAGGAGCATTAACCCACATCCTAGACCACTGAAATTCCCAAAAATAGTTTTAGCATGAAAAATGCATCCTACACCCCTGAAGGTTCAGAACATGTTAGCAGCCCAAAGAAGGCCTTAAAGTGCCTCGTATGTCTGCAAAAATGTTGAACACTTTGGAGGCCTAAAAAAGGGGTTTACAGGCCTCCTAGACCCCCTAAAGTCCGGAAAATGTTGGTGGCCAAAAACTGTGCCAGAGAGCTCTGAATGTCCTAGAAACATTTGCAGCCTGAAAGGAGCATTAATCTGCATCCTAGACCACAGAAATTCCCCAAAAAAATGTTTGTACGAAAAATTCATCCTACACCCCTGAAAGTTCGCAATATGTTAACATCCCAAAGAAGGCCTTTAAATACATCTTAGGCCTTCAAGAATGTTGAAAACTTTGGAGGTCAAAAAAAGGGGTTTACATGCATCCTAGACCCACTAAAGTCCAGAAAATGTTGGTGGCCCAAAAACTGTGCCAGAGAGCTCTGAATGTCCCAAAATCATGTGTAGCCTGAAAGGGGCATTAACCCACATCCTAGACCACTGAAATTCACAAAAATATTTTTGGCACAGAAAATGCATCCTCACCCCTGAAAGTTCAGAATATGTTAGCAGCCCAAAAAAGGCCTTAAAATGCATTTTAGGACTGCAAAAATGTTGAAAACTTTGGAGGTCCTAAAAAGAATTTTACAGGTATGCTAGACCCCCTAAAGTCCAGAAAATGTTGGTGGCCCAAAAACTGTGCTAGAGAGCTCTGATTGTCCCAAAATCATGTGCAGCCTGAAAGGGGCATTAACCTGCATCCTAGACCAATGAAATTCTCAAAAATAATTTCGACACGAAAAATGCATCCTACACCCCTGAAAGTTCAGAATATGTTAGCAGCCCAAAAAAGGCCTTAAAATGCATCTTAGGCCTTCAAAAATGTTGAAAACTTTGGAGGTCAAAAAAAGGAGTTTACAGGCATCCTAGACCCCCGTAAGTCCAGGAAATGTTGGTGGCCCAAAACTGTGCCAGAGAGCTCTGAATGTCCCAAAATCATTTGTAGCCTGAAAGGGGCATTAACCCACATCCTAGACCACTGAAATTCCCAAAAATATTTTTGGCATGAAAAATCCATCCTACACCCCTGAAAGTTCAGAATATGTTAGCAGCCCAAAAAAGGCCTTAAAATGCATCTTAGACCTGCAAAAATGTTGAAAACTTTGGAGGTCAAAAAAAGGGGTTTACAGGCATCCTAGACCCCCTAAAGCCCAGAAAATATTGCTTGCCTAAAAACTGCGCCATAGAGCTCTGAATGTCCCAAAAACATTTGCAGCCTGAAAGGGGCATTAACCCACATCCTAGAACACTGAAAATCCCAAAAATAGTTTTGGCATGAAAAATGCATCCTACACCCCTGAAAGTTCAGAATATGTTAGCAGCCCAAAAAAGGATTTAAAATGCATCTTAGGCCTGCAAAAATGTAGAAAACTTTGGAGGCCCAAAAAAGGGGTTTACAGGCATACTAGACCCCCTAAAGTCTAGAAAATATTGGTGGCCCAAAAACTGTGCCAGGGAGCTCAAAATGTCCCAAAAACATTTGCAGCCTGAAAGGAGCATTAGCTCCAAATGCTGGGCCACTGAAATTCCCAAAAATATTTTTGTCTCAAGAAAATGCATCCTACACCCCTGAAAGTTCAGAAAATGTTAGCAGCCCAAAAATGGCCTTAAAATGCATTTTAGGCCTGAAAAATGTTGAAAACTTTGGAGGTCAAAAAAAGGGGTTTACAGATATCCTAGATCCCCTAAAGTCTAGAAAATATTGGTGGCCCAAAAACTGTGCCAGAGAGCCCTGAATGTCCCAAAAATATTTGCAGACTGAAAGGGGCATTAACCCGCACCCTAGACGCCTGAAATTTCCTAAAATATTTTTGGCATGAAAAATGCATCCTACACCCCTGAAAGTTCAGAATATGTTAGCAGCCCAAAAACGGCCTTAAAATGCATCTGAGACCTGCAAAAATGTTGAAAGCTTTGGATGCCCAAAAAAAGGATTTACAGGCATCCTAGACCCCCGTAAATCCAGAAAATGTTGGTGGCCCAAAACTGTGCCAGAGAGCTCTGAATGTCCCAAAATCATTTGTAGCCTGAAAGGGGCATAACCCACATCTTAGACCACTGAAATTCCCAAAAATAGTTTTGGCACGAAAAATGCATCCTACACACCTGAAAGTTCAGAATATGTTAGCAGCCCAAAAAAGGCCTTAAAATGCATCTTAGGCCT
Organism: Ambystoma mexicanum; assembly: GCF_040938575.1. NCBI lineage: Eukaryota > Metazoa > Chordata > Amphibia > Caudata > Ambystomatidae > Ambystoma > Ambystoma mexicanum. The sequence goes on along the minus strand of NC_090934.1, from coordinate 1,413,454,580 downwards.
GCTAAAATGTTGAAAATTTTGGAGGCCCAAAAAAGGGGTTTACAGGCATCCTAGGCCCCCTAAAGCCCAGAAAATATTGGTTGCCTAAAAACTGCACCATAGAGCTCTGAATGTCCCAAAAACATTTGAAGCCTGAAAGGGGCAATAACCCGTACCCTAGACGCCTGAAATTTCCTAAAATATTTTTGGCACACAAAATGCATCCTACATACCTGAAAGTTAAGAATATGTTAGCAGACCAAAAAAGACCTTAAAATGCATCTTAGGCCTGCAAAAATGTTGAAAAATTTGGAGGTACGAAAAAAGGGTTTACAAGTATGCTAGACCCCCTAAGGTCCAGAAAATGTTGGTGGCCCAAAAACTATGCCAGAGAGCTCTGAATGTCCCAAAATCATTTGCAGCCTGAAAGGGGCATAACCCACATCTTAGACCACTGAAATTCCCAAAAATAATTTTGACATGAAAAATGCATCCTACACCCCTGAAAGTTCAGAATATGTTAGCAGCCCAAAAAAGGCCTTAAAATGCATCTTAGGCCTGCAAGAATGTTGAAAACTTTGGAGGTCAAAAAAAGGGTTTTACAGGCATCCTAGACTCCCTAAAGTCCAGAAAATGTTGGGGGACTAAAAACTGTGCCAGAGAGCTCTGAATGTCCCAAAAACATTTGCAGCCTGAAAAGAGCATTAGCTCCAAACCCTGGGCCACTGAAATTCCCAAAAATATTTTTGTCACAAAAAAATACATCCTACACCCCTGAAAGTTCAGAAAATGTTAGCAGCCCAAAGACGGCCTTGAAAAGCATCTTAAGCCTGCAAAAAGGTTGAAAACTTTGGAGGCCCAAAAAAGGGGTTTACAGGCATCCTAGACGCCCTAAAGTCCAGAAAATGTTGGAGGCCTAAAAACTGTGCCAGAGAGCTCTGAATTTCCCAAAACATGTCCAGACTGAAAGGAGCATTAACCCCCATCCTAGACGACTGAAAGTCCCAAAAATAGTTTTGGCTTGAAAAATGCATCCTACACCCCTGAAAGTTCAGAATATGTTAGCAGCCCTAAAACGGCCTTAAAATGCATCTTAAGCCTGCAAAAAGGTTGAAAACCATGGAGGCCCAAAAAAGGGGTTTACAGGCATCCTAGATCCCCTAAAGTCCAAAAAATGTTGGTGGCCTAAAAACTGTGTCAGAGAGGTCTGAATGTCCCAAAAACATGTGCAGCCTGAAAAGGACATTAACCTGCATCCTAGACCACTGAAATTCCCAAAAATAATTTTGACATGAAAAATGCATCCTACACCCCTGAAATTTCAGAATATGTTAGCAGCCCAAAAAAGGCCTTAAAATGCATTTTAGGCCTGCAAAAATGTTGAAAACTTTGGAGGTCAAAAAAAGGGGTTTACAGGCATCCTAGACCCCCTAAAGCCCAGAAAATATTGGTGGCCCAAAAAATGTGCCAGAGAGCTCTGAATGTCCCAAAATAATTTGTAGCCTGAAAGGGGCATTAACCCACACCCTAGACGCCTGAAATTCCCAAAAATATTTTTGGCAGAAAAATGCATCCTACACCCCTGAAAGTTCTGAATATGTTAGCAGCCCAAAAAAGGCCTTAAAATGCATCTTAGGCCTGCTAAAATGTTCAAAATTTTGGAGGTACAAAAAAAGGGTTTACAGGTATGTGAGACCCCCTAAAGTCCAGAAAATGTTGGTGGCCCAAAAACTATGCCAGAGAGCTCTGAATGTCCCAAAATCATTTGCAGCCTGAAAGGGGCATTACCCTGCACCCTAGACCACTGAAATTCCCAAAAATAATTTTGACATGAAAAATGCATCCTACACCCCTGAAAGTTCAGAAAATGTTAGCAGCCCAAAGAAAGCCTTGAAATGCATCTTAGGCCTGTAAGAATGTTGAGAACTTTGGAGGTCAAAAAAGGGGTTTACAGGCATCCCAGACCTCCTAAAGTCCCGAAAATGTTGGTGGCCCAAAACCTGTGCCAGAGAGCCCTGAATGTCCCAAAATCATTTGTAGCCTGAAAGGGGCATTAACCCACATCCTAGAACACTGAAATTCCCAAAAATAGTTTTTGCATGAAAAATGCATCCTACACCCCTGAAAGTTCAGAAAATGTTAGCAGCCCAAAGAAAGCCTTGAAATGCATCTTAAGCCTGCAAAAAGGTTGAAAACTTTGGAGGCCCAAAAAAGGGGTTTACAGGCATCCTAGATCTCCTAAAGTCCGAAAATGTTGGTGGCCTAAAAACTGTGTCAGAGAGCTCTGAATGTCCCAAAAACATTTGCAGCCTGAAAAGGGCATTAACCTGCATCCTAGACCACTGAAATTCCCAAAAATAATTTTGACATGAATAATGCATCCTACACACCTAACAGTTCAGAATATGTTAGCAGCCCAAAAAAGGCCTTAAAATGCATCTTAGGTCTGCAAAAATGTTGAAAACTTTGGAGGCCCAAAAAGGAGTTTACAGGCATCCTAGACACCCTATAGTCCAGAAAATGTTGGTGGCCCAAAAACTGTGCCAGAGAGCTCTGAATATCCCAAAATCATTTGTAGCCTGAAAGGGGCATTAACCCACACCCTAGACGCCTGAAATTCCCAAAAATATTTTTGGCAGAAAAATGCATCCTACACCCCTGAAATTTCAGAATATGTTAGCAGCCCAAAAAAGGCCTTAAAATGCATTTTAGGCCTGCAAAAATGTTGAAAACTTTGGAGGTCAAAAAAAGGGGTTTACAGGCATCCTAGACCCCCTAAAGCCCAGAAAATATTGGTGGCCCAAAAAATGTGCCAGAGAGCTCTGAATGTCCCAAAATAATTTGTAGCCTGAAAGGGGCATTAACCCACACCCTAGACGCCTGAAATTCCCAAAAAAATTTTTGGCAGAAAAATGCATCCTACACCCCTGAAAGTTCTGAATATGTTAGCAGCCCAAAAAAGGCCTTAAAATGCATCTTAGGCCTGCTAAAATGTTCAAAATTTTGGAGGTACAAAAAAAGGGTTTACAGGTATGTGAGACCCCCTAAAGTCCAGAAAATGTTGGTGGCCCAAAAACTATGCCAGAGAGCTCTGAATGTCCCAAAATCATTTGCAGCCTGAAAGGGGCATTACCCTGCACCCTAGACCACTGAAATTCCCAAAAATAATTTTGACATGAAAAATGCATCCTACACCCCTGAAAGTTCAGAAAATGTTAGCAGCCCAAAGAAAGCCTTGAAATGCATCTTAGGCCTGTAAGAATGTTGAGAACTTTGGAGGTCAAAAAAGGGGTTTACAGGCATCCCAGACCTCCTAAAGTCCCGAAAATGTTGGTGGCCCAAAACCTGTGCCAGAGAGCCCTGAATGTCCCAAAATCATTTGTAGCCTGAAAGGGGCATTAACCCACATCCTAGAACACTGAAATTCCCAAAAATAGTTTTTGCATGAAAAATGCATCCTACACCCCTGAAAGTTCAGAAAATGTTAGCAGCCCAAAGAAAGCCTTGAAATGCATCTTAAGCCTGCAAAAAGGTTGAAAACTTTGGAGGCCCAAAAAAGGGGTTTACAGGCATCCTAGATCTCCTAAAGTCCGAAAATGTTGGTGGCCTAAAAACTGTGTCAGAGAGCTCTGAATGTCCCAAAAACATTTGCAGCCTGAAAAGGGCATTAACCTGCATCCTAGACCACTGAAATTCCCAAAAATAATTTTGACATGAATAATGCATCCTACACACCTAACAGTTCAGAATATGTTAGCAGCCCAAAAAAGGCCTTAAAATGCATCTTAGGTCTGCAAAAATGTTGAAAACTTTGGAGGCCCAAAAAGGAGTTTACAGGCATCCTAGACACCCTATAGTCCAGAAAATGTTGGTGGCCCAAAAACTGTGCCAGAGAGCTCTGAATATCCCAAAATCATTTGTAGCCTGAAAGGGGCATTGACCCACATCCCAGACCACCGAAATTCCCAAAAATAGTTTTGGCATGAAAAATGCATCCTACACCCCTGAAAGTTCAGACTTTGTTAGCAGCCCAAAAATGGCCTTAAAATAGATCTTAGGCCTGCAAAAATGTTGAAAGCTTTGGAGGACCAAAAAATGGGTTTACAGGCGTCCTAGACTCCCTAAAGTCCAGAAAATGTTGGTGGACTAAAAACTGTGCCAGAGAGCTCTGAATGTCCCAAAAACATGTGCAGCCTGAAAAGGGAAATTAGCTCCAAATCCTGGGCCACTGAAATTCCCAAAAATATTTTTGTCACAAAAAAATACATCCTACACCCCTGAAAGTTCAGAAAATGTTAGCAGCCCAAAGAAGGCCTTGAAATGCATCTTAAGCCTGCAAAAAGGTTGACAACTTTGGATGCCCAAAAAAGGGGTTTACAGGCATCCTAGATCCCCTAAAGTCCAGAAAATGTTGGTAGCCTAAAAACTGTGTCAGAGAGCTCTGAATGTCCCAAAAACATTTGCAGCCTGAAAGGGGCATTAACCCGCACCCTAGACGCCTGAAATTTCCTAAAATATTTTTGGCACACAAAATGCATCCTACACACCTGACAGTTCAGAATATGTTAGCAGCCCAGAAAAGGCCTTAAAATGCATCTTAGACCTGCAAAAATGTAGAAAAATTTGGAGGTACAAAAAAGGGGTTTACAGTATGCTAGACCCCCTAAAGTCCAGAAAATGTTGGTGGCCCAATAACTATGCCAGAGAGCTCTGAATGTCCCAAAATCATTTGCAGCCTGAAAGGGGCATTAACCCACATCCTAGACCACTGAAATTCCCTAAAATAATTTTGACACGAAAAATGCATCCTACACCCCTGAAAGTTCAGAATATGTTAGCAGCCCAAAAAAGGATTTAAAATGCATCTTAGGCCTGCAAAAATGTTGAAAGCTTTGGAGGGCCGAAAAAAGGGTTTTACAGGCATCCTAGACTCCCTAAAGTCCAGAAAATGTTGGGGGACTAAAAACTGTGCCAGAGAGCTCTGAATGTCCCAAAAACATTTGCAGCCTGAAAAGAGCATTAGCTCCAAACCCTGGGCCACTGAAATTCCCAAAAATATTTTTGTCACAAAAAAATACATCCTACACCCCTGAAAGTTCAGAAAATGTTAGCAGCCCAAAGACGGCCTTGAAAAGCATCTTAAGCCTGCAAAAAGGTTGAAAACTTTGGAGGCCCAAAAAAGGGGTTTACAGGCATCCTAGACGCCCTAAAGTCCAGAAAATGTTGGAGGCCTAAAAACTGTGCCAGAGAGCTCTGAATTTCCCAAAACATGTCCAGACTGAAAGGAGCATTAACCCCCATCCTAGACGACTGAAAGTCCCAAAAATAGTTTTGGCTTGAAAAATGCATCCTACACCCCTGAAAGTTCAGAATATGTTAGCAGCCCTAAAACGGCCTTAAAATGCATCTTAAGCCTGCAAAAAGGTTGAAAACCATGGAGGCCCAAAAAAGGGGTTTACAGGCATCCTAGATCCCCTAAAGTCCAAAAAATGTTGGTGGCCTAAAAACTGTGTCAGAGAGGTCTGAATGTCCCAAAAACATTTGCAGCCTGAAAAGGACATTAACCTGCATCCTAGACCACTGAAATTCCCAAAAATAATTTTGACATGAAAAATGCATCCTACACCCCTGAAATTTCAGAATATGTTAGCAGCCCAAAAAAGGCCTTAAAATGCATTTTAGGCCTGCAAAAATGTTGAAAACTTTGGAGGTCAAAAAAAGGGGTTTACAGGCATCCTAGACCCCCTAAAGCCCAGAAAATATTGGTGGCCCAAAAAATGTGCCAGAGAGCTCTGAATGTCCCAAAATAATTTGTAGCCTGAAAGGGGCATTAACCCACACCCTAGACGCCTGAAATTCCCAAAAATATTTTTGGCAGAAAAATGCATCCTACACCCCTGAAAGTTCTGAATATGTTAGCAGCCCAAAAAAGGCCTTAAAATGCATCTTAGGCCTGCTAAAATGTTCAAAATTTTGGAGGTACAAAAAAAGGGTTTACAGGTATGTGAGACCCCCTAAAGTCCAGAAAATGTTGGTGGCCCAAAAACTATGCCAGAGAGCTCTGAATGTCCCAAAATCATTTGCAGCCTGAAAGGGGCATTACCCTGCACCCTAGACCACTGAAATTCCCAAAAATAATTTTGACATGAAAAATGCATCCTACACCCCTGAAAGTTCAGAAAATGTTAGCAGCCCAAAGAAAGCCTTGAAATGCATCTTAGGCCTGTAAGAATGTTGAGAACTTTGGAGGTCAAAAAAGGGGTTTACAGGCATCCCAGACCTCCTAAAGTCCCGAAAATGTTGGTGGCCCAAAACCTGTGCCAGAGAGCCCTGAATGTCCCAAAATCATTTGTAGCCTGAAAGGGGCATTAACCCACATCCTAGAACACTGAAATTCCCAAAAATAGTTTTTGCATGAAAAATGCATCCTACACCCCTGAAAGTTCAGAAAATGTTAGCAGCCCAAAGAAAGCCTTGAAATGCATCTTAAGCCTGCAAAAAGGTTGAAAACTTTGGAGGCCCAAAAAGGAGTTTACAGGCATCCTAGACACCCTATAGTCCAGAAAATGTTGGTGGCCCAAAAACTGTGCCAGAGAGCTCTGAATATCCCAAAATCATTTGTAGCCTGAAAGGGGCATTGACCCACAGCCCAGACCACCGAAATTCCCAAAAATAGTTTTGGCATGAAAAATGCATCCTACACCCCTGAAAGTTCAGAATATGTTAGCAGCCCAAAAAAGGCCTTAAAATGCATCTTAGGTCTGCAAAAATGTTGAAAACTTTGGAGGCCCAAAAAGGAGTTTACAGGCATCCTAGATCTCCTAAAGTCCGAAAATGTTGGTGGCCTAAAAACTGTGTCAGAGAGCTCTGAATGTCCCAAAAACATTTGCAGCCTGAAAAGGGCATTAACCTGCATCCTAGACCACTGAAATTCCCAAAAATAATTTTGACATGAATAATGCATCCTACACACCTAACAGTTCAGAATATGTTAGCAGCCCAAAAAAGGCCTTAAAATGCATCTTAGGTCTGCAAAAATGTTGAAAACTTTGGAGGCCCAAAAAGGAGTTTACAGGCATCCTAGACACCCTATAGTCCAGAAAATGTTGGTGGCCCAAAAACTGTGCCAGAGAGCTCTGAATATCCCAAAATCATTTGTAGCCTGAAAGGGGCATTGACCCACAGCCCAGACCACCGAAATTCCCAAAAATAGTTTTGGCATGAAAAATGCATCCTACACCCCTGAAAGTTCAGACTTTGTTAGCAGCCCAAAAATGGCCTTAAAATAGATCTTAGGCCTGCAAAAATGTTGAAAGCTTTGGAGGACCAAAAAATGGGTTTACAGGCGTCCTAGACTCCCTAAAGTCCAGAAAATGTTGGTGGACTAAAAACTGTGCCAGAGAGCTCTGAATGTCCCAAAAACATGTGCAGCCTGAAAAGAGCATTAGCTCCAAATCCTGGGCCACTGAAATTCCCAAAAATATTTTTGTCACAAAAAAATACATCCTACACCCCTGAAAGTTCAGAAAATGTTAGCAGCCCAAAGAAGGCCTTGAAATGCATCTTAAGCCTGCAAAAAGGTTGACAACTTTGGATGCCCAAAAAAGGGGTTTACAGGCATCCTAGATCCCCTAAAGTCCAGAAAATGTTGGTAGCCTAAAAACTGTGTCAGAGAGCTCTGAATGTCCCAAAAACATTTGCAGCCTGAAAGGGGCATTAACCCGCACCCTAGACGCCTGAAATTTCCTAAAATATTTTTGGCACACAAAATGCATCCTACACACCTGACAGTTCAGAATATGTTAGCAGCCCAGAAAAGGCCTTAAAATGCATCTTAGACCTGCAAAAATGTAGAAAAATTTGGAGGTACAAAAAAGGGGTTTACAGTATGCTAGACCCCCTAAAGTCCAGAAAATGTTGGTGGCCCAATAACTATGCCAGAGAGCTCTGAATGTCCCAAAATCATTTGCAGCCTGAAAGGGGCATTAACCCACATCCTAGACCACTGAAATTCCCTAAAATAATTTTGACACGAAAAATGCATCCTACACCCCTGAAAGTTCAGAATATGTTAGCAGCCCAAAAAAGGATTTAAAATGCATCTTAGGCCTGCAAAAATGTTGAAAGCTTTGGAGGGCCGAAAAAAGGGTTTACAGGCATCCTAGACCCCCTAAAGTGCAGAAAATGTTGGTAGCTTTAAAAATGTGCCAGAGTGCTCTGAATGTCCCAAAATCATGTGTAGCCTGAAAGGAGCATTAACCCACATCCTAGACCACTGAAATTCCCAAAAATATGTTTGGCACAGAAAATCTATCCTACACCCCTGAAAGTTCAGAATATGTTAGCAGCCCAAAAAAGGCCTTAAAATGCATCTTAGGCCTGCAAAAATGTTGAAAGCTTTGGAGGCCCAAAAAAGGGGTTTACAGGCATCCTAAACCCTCTAAAGTGCAGAAAATGTTGGTGGCCTAAAAACGGTGCCAGGAAGCTCTGAATGTCCCAAAACATTTGCAGCCTGAAAGGAGCATTAGCCCCAAATCCTGGGCCACTGAAATACCCAAAAATATCTTTGTCACAAAAAATGCATCCTACACCCCTGAAAGTTCAGAACATGTAAGCAGCCCAAAGAAGGCCTTAAAATGCCTCGTATGTCTGCAAAAATGTTGAACACTTTGGAGGCCTAAAAAAGGGGTTTACAGGCCTCCTAGACCCCCTAAAGTCCGTAAAATGTTGGTGGCCAAAAACTGTGCCAGAGAGCTCTGAATGTCCTAGAAACATTTGCAGCCTGAAAGGAGCATTAATCTGCATCCTAGACCACAGAAATTCCCCAAAAAAACTTTGTACGAAAAATTCATCCTACACCCCTGAAAGTTCAGAACATGTAAGCAGCCCAAAAAAGGCCTTAAAATGCATTTTAGGACTGCAAAAATGTTGAAAACTTTGGAGGTCCGAAAAAGAATTTTACAGGTATCCTAGACCCCCTAAAGTCCAGAAAATATTGGTGGCCCAAAAAATGTGCCAGAGAGCTCTGAATGTCCCAAAATCATTTGTAGACTGAAAGGGGCATTAACCCACACCCTACACGCCTGAAATTCCCAAAAAAATTTTTGTCACAGAAATGCATCCTACACCCCTGAAAGTTCAGAATATGTTAGCAGCCCAAAAAAGGCCTTAAAATGCATCTTAGGCCTTCAAAAATGTTGAAAACTTTGGAGGGCCAAAAAAGGGGTTTACAGGCATCCTAGACCCCCTAAAGTCCAGAAAATATTGGTGGCCCAAAAAACTGTGTCAGGGAGCTCTGAATGTCCCAAAATCATTTGTAGCCTGAAAGGGGCATTAACCTGCATCCTAGACCAATGAAATTCTCAAAAATAATTTTGACACGAAAAATGCATCCTACAACCCTGAAAGTTCAGAATATGTTAGCAGCCCAAAAAAGGCCTTAAAATGCATCTTAGGCCTGCAAGAATGCTGAAAACTTTGGAGGTCAAAAAAAGGGGTTTACAGGCATCCTCGACCCCCTTAAGTCCAGAAAATGTTGGTGGCCCAAAAAACTGTGCCAGATAGCTCTGAATGTCCCAAAATCATGTGTAGCCTGAAAGGGGCATTAACCCACATCCTAGACCACTGAAATTCCCAAAAATAGTTTTAGCATGAAAAATGCATCCTACACCCCTGTAAGTTCAGAATATGTTAGTAGCCCAAAAACGGCCTTAAAATGCATTTTAGACCTGCAAAAATGTTGAAAACGTTGGAGGCCCAAAAAAGGGGTTTACAGGCACCCTAGACCCCCTAAAGTCCAGAAAATGTTGGTGGTCCAAAAACTGTGCCAGAGAGCTCTGAATGTCCCAACATCATTTGTAGCCTGAAAGGGGCATTAACCCACACCCTTGACGCCTGAAATTCCCAAAAATATTTTTGGCACTTAAATGCATCCTACACCCCTGAAAGTTCAGAATATGTTAGCAGCCCAAAAAAGGCCTTAAAATGCATTTTAGACCTGCAAAAATGTTGAAAACTTTGGAGGTCAAAAAAGGGGTTTACAGGTATCCTAGACCTCCTAAAGTCCAGAAAATATTGGTGGAACAAAAAATGTGCCAGAGAGCCTGAATGTCCCAAAATCATTTGTAGCCTGAAAGGGCATTAACCCACACCCTAGACGCCTGAAATTCCCAAAAACTATTTTGTCACAGAAATGCATCCTACACGCCTGAAAGTTCAGAATATGTAAGCAGCCCAAAAAAGGCCTTAAAATGCATCTTAGGCCTTCAAAAATGTTGAAAACTTGGGAGGCCCAAAAAAGGGGTTTACAGGCATCCTAGACCCTCTAAAGTCCAGAAAATGTTGGTGGCCTAAAAACTGTGTCAGAGAGCTCTGAATATCCCAAAAACATTTGCAGCCTGAAAAGGGCATTAACCTACATCCTAGACCACTGAAATTCCCAAAAATAATTTTGACATGAAAAATGCATCCTGAACTCCTGAAAGTTCATAATATGTTAGCAGCCCAAAAAGGCCTTAAAATGCATCCTAGGCCTGCAAAAATGTTGAAAACTTTGGAGGTCAAAAAAAGGGGTTTGCAGGCATCCTAGACCCCCTAAAGTCCAGAAAATGGTGGTGGCGCAAAAACTGCGCCAGAGAGCTCCGAATGTCCCAAAATCATTTGCAGCCTGAAAGGGGCATTAGCCTGCACCCTAGACCACTGAAATTACCACAAATAATTTTGACACGAAAAATGCATCCTGCACCCCTGAAAGTTCAGAATATGTTAGCAGCCCAAAAAAGGCCTTAAAATGCATTTTAGGCCTGCAAAAATGTTGAAATCTTTGAAGGCCCAAAAAAGGGGTTTACAGGCATCCTAGACCCCCTAAAGTCCAGAAAATGTTGGTGGCCTAAAAACTGTGTCAGAGAGCTCTGAATATCCCAAAAACATTTGCAGCCTGAAAAGGGCATTAACCTGCATCCTAGACCACTGAAATTCCCAAAAATAATTTTGACATGAAAAATGCATCCTGTACCCCTGAAAGTTCAGAATATGTTAGCAACCCAAAAAGGCCTTAAAATGCATTTTAGGCCTGCAAAAATGTTGAAATCTTTGGAGGTCAAAAAAAGAGGTTTACAGGCATCCTAGATCCCCTAAAGTCCAGAAAATGTTGGTGGCCTAATAACTGTGTCAGGGAGCTCTGAATGTCCCAAACACATTTGCAGCCTGAAAAGGGCATTAACCCACACCCTAGACGCCTGAAATTCCCAAAAAATAATTTTGACACGAAAAATGCATCCTACACCCCTGAAAGTTCAGAATATGTTAACAGCCCAAAGAAGGCCTTAAAATGCATCTTAGGCCTTCAAAAATGTTGAAAACTTTGGAGGCCCAAAAAAGGGGTTTACAGGCATCCTAGATCCCCTAAAGTCCAGAAAATGTTGGTGGCCTGAAAACTGTGTCAGGGAGCTCTGAATGTCCCAAAAACATTTGCAGCCTGAAAAGGGCATTAACCTGCATCCTAGACCACTGAAATTCCCAAAAATAATTTTGACACGAAAAATGCATCCTACACCCCTGAAAGTTCAGAATATGTTAGCAGCCCAAAAAAGGCCTTAAAATGCTTTTTAGGCCTGCAAAAATGTTGAAATCTTTGGAGGTCAAAAAAAGGGGTTTACAGGCATCCCAGATCCCCTAAAGTCCAGAAAATGTTGGTGGCCCAAAAACCTGTGCCAGAGAGCTCTGAATGTCCCAAAATCATTTGTACCCTGAAAGGGGCATTAACCCACACCCTTGACGCCTGAAATTCCCAAAAATATTGTTGGCACTTAAATGCATCCTACACCCCTGAAAGTTCAGAATATGTTAGCAGCCCAAAAAAGGCCTTAAAATGCATTTTAGACCTGCAAAAATGTTGAAAACTTTGGAGGTCAAAAAAGGGGTTTACAGGTATCCTAGACCTCCTAAAGTCCAGAAAATATTGGTGGAACAAAAAATGTGCCAGAGAGCCTGAATGTCCCAAAATCATTTGTAGCCTGAAAGGGCATTAACCCACACCCTAGACGCCTGAAATTCCCAAAAACTATTTTGTCACAGAAATGCATCCTACACGCCTGAAAGTTCAGAATATGTAAGCAGCCCAAAAAAGGCCTTAAAATGCATCTTAGGCCTTCAAAAATGTTGAAAACTTTGGAGGGCCAAAAAAGGGGTTTACAGGCATCCTAGACCCCTAAAGTCCAGAAAATTTTGGTGGCCCAAAAACCTGTGCCAGAGAGCTCTGAATGTCCCAAAATCATTTGTACCCTGAAAGGGGCATTAACCTGCATCCTAGACCAATGAAATTCTCGAAAATAATTTTGACACGAAAAATGCATCCTACACCCCTGAAAGTTCAGAATATGTTAGCAGCCCAAAAAAGGCCTTAAAATGCATTTTAGGCCTTCAAAAATGTTGAAAACTTTGGAGGCCCAAAAAAGGGGTTTACAGGCATCCTAGACCCTCTAAAGTCCAGAAAATGTTGGTGGCCTAAAAACTGTGTCAGAGAGCTCTGAATATCCCAAAAACATTTGCAGCCTGAAAAGGGCATTAACCTACATCCTAGACCACTGAAATTCCCAAAAATAATTTTGACATGAAAAATGCATCCTGAACTCCTGAAAGTTCATAATATGTTAGCAGCCCAAAAAGGCCTTAAAATGCATCTTAGGCCTGCAAAAATGTTGAAAACTTTGGAGGTCAAAAAAAGGGGTTTGCAGGCATCCTAGACCCCCTAAAGTCCAGAAAATGGTGGTGGCGCAAAAACTGCGCCAGAGAGCTCCGAATGTCCCAAAATCATTTGCAGCCTGAAAGGGGCATTAGCCTGCACCCTAGACCACTGAAATTCCCACAAATAATTTTGACACGAAAAATGCATCCTGCACCCCTGAAAGTTCAGAATATGTTAGCAGCCCAAAAAAGGCCTTAAAATGCATTTTAGGCCTGCAAAAATGTTGAAATCTTTGGAGGTCAAAAAAAGGGGTTTACAGGCATCCCAGATCCCCTAAAGTCCAGAAAATGTTGGTGGCCTAAAAACTGTGTCAGGGAGCTCTGAATGTCCCAAAAATATTTGCAGCCTGAAAAGGGCATTAGCCTGCATCATAGACCACTGAAATTCCCAAAAAGAATTTTGACATGAAAAATGCATCCTGTACCCCTGAAAGTTCAGAATACGTTAGCACCCCAAAAAGGCCTTAAAATGCATCTTAGGCCTGCAAAAATGTTGAAAACTTTGGAGGTCAAAAAAGGAGTTTACAGGCATCCTAGACCCCCTAAAGTCCAGAAAATGGTGGTGGCGCAAAAACTGCACCAGAGAGCTCTGAATGTCCCCAAATCATGTGCAGCCTGAAAGGGGCATTACCCTGCACCATAGACCACTGAAATTCCCACAAATAATTTTGACACGAAAAATGCATCCTACACCCCTGAAAGTTCAGAATATGTTAGCATCCCAAAAAAGGCCTTAAAAATGCATCTTAGGCCTCCAAAAATGTTGAAAACTTTGAAGGCCCAAAAAAGGGGTTTACAGGCATCCTAGACCCCCTAAAGTCCAGAAAATGTTGGTGGCCTAAAAACTGTGTCAGAGAGCTCTGAATATCCCAAAAACATTTGCAGCCTGAAAAGGGCATTAACCTGCATCCTAGACCACTGAAATTCCCAAAAATAATTTTGACATGAAAAATGCATCCTGTACCCCTGAAAGTTCAGAATATGTTAGCAACCCAAAAAGGCCTTATAATGCATTTTAAGCCTGCAAAAATGTTGAAATCTTTGGAGGTCAAAAAAAGAGGTTTACAGGCATCCTAGATCCCCTAAAGTCCAGAAAATGTTGGTGGCCTAATAACTGTGTCAGGGAGCTCTGAATGTCCCAAACACATTTGCAGCCTGAAAAGGGCATTAACCCACACCCCAGACGCCTGAAATTCCCAAAAAATAATTTTGACACGAAAAATGCATCCTACACCCCTGAAAGTTCAGAATATGTTAACAGCCCAAAGAAGGCCTTAAAATGCATCTTAGACCTTCAAAAATGTTGAAAACTTTGGAGGCCCAAAAAAGGGGTTTACAGGCACCCTAGATCCCCTAAAGTCCAGAAAATGTTGGTGGCCTGAAAACTGTGTCAGGGAGCTCTGAATGTCCCAAAAACATTTGCAGCCTGAAAAGGGCATTAACCTGCATCCTAGACCACTGAAATTCCCAAAAATAATTTTGACACGAAAAATGCATCCTACACCCCTGAAAGTTCAGAATATGTTAGCAGCCCAGAAAGCCCTTAAAATGCATCTTAGGCCTGCAAAAATGTTGAAAACTTTGGAGGTCAAAAAAAAGGGGTTTACAGGCATCCTAGACTCCCTAAAGTCCAGAAAATGTTGGTGGCCCAAAAACTGTGCCAGAGAGCTCTGAATGTCCCAAAATCATTTGTAGCCTGAAAGGGGCATTAACCCACACCCTAGACGCCTGAAATTCCCAAAAATATTTTTGCCACAAAAATGCATCCTACACCCCTGAAAGTTCAGAATATCTTAGCAGCCCAAAAACGGCCTTAAAATGCATTTTAAGCCAGCAAAAATGTTGAAATCTTTGGAGATCAAAAAAAGGGGTTTACAGGCATCCTAGATCCCCTAAAGTCCAGAAAATGTTGGTGGCCTAAAAACTGTGTCAGTGAGGTCTGAATGTCCCAAAAACATTTGCAGCTTGAAAAGGGCATTAACCTGCATCCTAGACCACTGAAATTCCCAAAAAGAATTTTGACATGAAAAATGCATCCTGTACCCCTGAAAGTTCAGAATACGTTAGCACCCCAAAAAGGCCTTAAAATGCATCTTAGGCCTGCAAAAATGTTGAAAACTTTGGAGGTCAAAAAAGGGGTTTACAGGCATCCTAGACCCCCTAAAGTCCAGAAAATGGTGGTGGCGCAAAAACTGCACCAGAGAGCTCTGAATGTCCCCAAATCATGTGCAGCCTGAAAGGGGCATTACCCTGCACCCTAGACCACTGAAATTCCCACAAATAATTTTGACACGAAAAATGCATCCTACACCCCTGAAAGTTCAGAATATGTTAGCAGCCCAAAAAAGGCCTTAAAATGCATCTTAGGCCTCCAAAAATGTTGAAAACTTTGAAGGCCCAAAAAAGGGGTTTACAGCCATCCTAGACCCCCTAAAGTCCAGAAAATGTTGGTGGCCTAAAAACTGTGTCAGGGAGCTCTGAATGCCCCAAACACATTTGCAGCCTGAAAAGGGCCCTAGACGCCTGAAATTCCCAAAAAATAATTTTGACACGAAAAATGCATCCTACACCCCTGAAAGTTCAGAATATGTTAACAGCCCAAAGAAGGCCTTAAAATGCATCTTAGGCCTTCAAAAATGTTGAAAACTTTGGAGGCCCAAAAAAGGGGTTTACAGGCATCCTAGATCCCCTAAAGTCCAGAAAATGTTGGTGGCCTGAAAACTGTGTCAGGGAGCTCTGAATGTCCCAAAAACATTTGCAGCCTGAAAAGGGCATTAACCTGCATTCTAGACCACTGAAATTCCCAAAAATAATTTTGACACGAAAAATGCATCCTACACCCCTGAAAGTTCAGAATATGTTAGCAGCCCAAAAAAGGCCTTAAAATGCATTTTAGGCCTGCAAAAATGTTGAAATCGTTGGAGGTCAAAAAAAGGGGTTTACAGGCATCCCAGATCCCCTAAAGTCCAGAAAATGTTGGTGGCCTAAAAACTGTGTCAGGGAGCTCTGAATGTCCCAAAAACATTTGCAGCCTGAAAAGGGCATTAACCTGCATCCTAGACCACTGAAATTCCCAAAAATAATTTTGACATGATAAATGCATCCTGTTCTCCTGAAAGTTCAGAATATGTTAGCAGCCCAGAAAGGCCTTAAAATGCATCTTAGGCCTGCAAAAATGTTGAAAACTTTGGAGGTAAAAAAAAAGGGGTTTACAGGCATCCTAGACTCCCTAAAGTCCAGAAAATGTTGGTGGCCCAAAAACTGTGCCAGAGAGCTCTGAATGTCCCAAAATCATTTGTAGCCTGAAAGGGGCATTTACCCACACCTTAGACGCCTGAAATTCCCAAAAATATTTTTGGCACAAAAATGCATCCTACACCCCTGAAAGTTCAGAATATCTTAGCAGCCCAAAAAGGGCCTTAAAATGCATTTTAAGCCAGCAAAAATGTTGAAATCTTTGGAGATCAAAAAAAGGGGTTTACAGGCATCCTAGATCCCCTAAAGTCCAGAAAATGTTGGTGGCCTAAAAACTGTGTCAGTGAGGTCTGAATGTCCCAAAAACATTTGCAGCTTGAAACGGGCATTAACCTGCATCCTAGACCACTGAAATTCCCAAAAAGAATTTTGACATGAAAAATGCATCCTGTACCCCTGAAAGTTCAGAATACGTTAGCACCCCAAAAAGGCCTTAAAATGCATCTTAGGCCTGCAAAAATGTTGAAAACTTTGGAGGTCAAAAAAGGGGTTTACAGGCATCCTAGACCCCCTAAAGTCCAGAAAATGGTGGTGGCGCAAAAACTGCACCAGAGAGCTCTGAATGTCCCCAAATCATGTGCAGCCTGAAAGGGGCATTACCCTGCACCCTAGACCACTGAAATTCCCACAAATAATTTTGACACGAAAAATGCATCCTACACCCCTGAAAGTTCAGAATATGTTAGCAGCCCAAAAAAGGCCTTAAAATGCATCTTAGGCCTCCAAAAATGTTGAAAACTTTGAAGGCCCAAAAAAGGGGTTTACAGCCATCCTAGACCCCCTAAAGTCCAGAAAATGTTGGTGGCCTAAAAACTGTGTCAGAGAGCTCTGAATATCCCAAAAACATTTGCAGCCTGAAAAGGGCATTAACCTGCATCCTAGACCACTGAAATTCCCAAAAATAATTTTGACATGAAAAATGCATCCGGTACCCCTGAAAGTTCAGAATATGTTAGCAACCCAAAAAGGCCTTAAAATGCATTTTAAGCCTGCAAAAATGTTGAAATCTTTGGAGGTCAAAAAAAGAGGTTTACAGGCATCCTAGATCCCCTAAAGTCCAGAAAATGTTGGTGGCCTAAAAACTGTGTCAGGGAGCTCTGAATGTCCCAAACACATTTGCAGCCTGAAAAGGGCATTAACCCACACCCTAGACGCCTGAAATTCCCAAAAAATAATTTTGACACGAAAAATGCATCCTACACCCCTGAAAGTTCAGAATATGTTAACAGCCCAAAGAAGGCCTTAAAATGCATCTTAGGCCTTCAAAAATGTTGAAAACTTTGGAGGCCCAAGAAAGGGGTTTACAGGCATCCTAGATCCCCTAAAGTCCAGAAAATGTTGGTGGCCTGAAAACTGTGTCAGGGAGCTCTGAATGTCCCAAAAACATTTGCAGCCTGAAAAGGGCATTAACCTGCATCCTAGACCACTGAAATTCCCAAAAATAATTTTGACATGAAAAATGCATCCTGTACCCCTGAAAGTACAGAATATGTTAGCAGCCCAAAAAGGCCTTAAAATGCATTTTAGGCCTGCAAAAATGTTGAAAACTTTGGAGGTCAAAAAAGGGGTTTACAGGCATCCTAGACCCCCTAAAGTCCAGAAAATGGTGGTGGCGCAAAAACTGCACCAGAGAGCTCTGAATGTCCCCAAATCATGTGCAGCCTGAAAGGGGCATTACCCTGCACCCTAGACCACTGAAATTCCCAAAAATAATTTTGACACGAAAAATACATCCTACACCCTTGAAAGTTCAGAATATGTTAGCAGCATAAAAAAGGCCTTAAAATGCATTTTAGGCTTACAAAAATGTTGAAAACTTTGGAGGTCAAAAAAAGGGGTTTACAGGCATCCTATATCCCCTAAAGTCCAGAAAATGTTGGTGGCCTAAAAACTGTGTCAGGGAGCTCTGAATATCCCAAAAACATTTGCAGCCTGAAAAGGGCATTAACTTGCATCCTGACCACTGAAATTCCCAAAAATAATTTTTGCACGAAAAATTCATCCTACACCCCTGAAAGTTCAGAATATGTTAGCAGCCCAAAAAAGGCCTTAAAATGCATCTTAGGCCTGCAAAAATGTTGAAAACTTTGGAGGACAAAAAAAGGGGTTTACAGGCATCCTGGACCCCTAAAGTCCAGAAAATGTTGGTGGCCCAAAAACTGTTCCAGAGAGCTCTGAATATCCCAAAATCATTTGTAGCCTGAAAGGGGCATTAACCCACACCCTAGACGCCTGAAATTCCCAAAAAATAATTTTGACACGAAAAATGCATCCTACACCCCTGAAAGTTCAGAATATGTTAGCAGCCCAAAAAAGGGCCTTAAAATGCATCTTAGGCCTTCAAAAATGTTGAAAACTTTGGAGGCCCAAAAACGGGGTTTACAGGCATCCTAGACCCTCTAAGGTCCAGAAAATGTTGGTGGCCTAAAAACTGTGTCAGAGAGCTCTGAATATCCCAAAAACATTTGCAGCCTGAAAAGGGCATTAACCTGCATCCTAGACCACTGAAATTCCCAAAAATAATTTTGACACGAAAAATGCATCCTACACCCCTGAAAGTTCAGAATATGTTAGCAGCCCAAAAAAGGCCTTCAAATGCATCTTAAGCCTGCAAAAAGGTTGAAAACTTTGGAGGCCCAAAAAAGGGGTTTACAGGAATCCTAGATCCCCTAAAGTCCAGAAAATGTTGGTGGCCTAAAAACTGTGTTAGGGAGCTCTGAATGTCCCAAAAACATTTGCAGCCTGAAAAGGGCATTAACCTGCATCCTGACCACTGAAATTCCCAAAAATAATTTTTGCACGAAAAATTCATCCTACACCCCTGAAAGTTCAGAATATGTTAGCAGCCCAAAAAAGGCCTTAAAATGCATCTTAGGCCTGCAAAAATGTTGAAAACTTTGGAGGCCCAAAAAAGGGGTTTACAGGCACCCTAGACCCCCTAAAGTCCAGAAAATGTTGGTGGCCCAAAAACTGTGCCAGAGAGCTCTGAATGTCCCAACATCATTTGTAGCCTGAAAGGGGCATTAACCCACACCCTTGACGCCTGAAATTCCCAAAAATATTTTTGGCACTTAAATGCATCCTACACCCCTGAAAGTTCAGAATATGTTAGCAGCCCAAAAAAGGCCTTAAAATGCATTTTAGACCTGCAAAAATGTTGAAAACTTTGGAGGTCAAAAAAGGGGTTTACAGGTATCCTAGACCTCCTAAAGTCCAGAAAATATTGGTGGAACAAAAACTGTGCCAGAGAGCTCTGAATGTCCCAACATCATTTGTAGCCTGAAAGGGGCATTAACCCACACCCTTGACGCCTGAAATTCCCAAAAACTATTTTGTCACAGAAATGCATCCTACACGCCTGAAAGTTCAGAATATGTAAGCAGCCCAAAAAAGGCCTTAAAATGCATCTTAGGCCTTCAAAAATGTTGAAAACTTTGGAGGGCCAAAAAAGGGGTTTACAGGCATCCTAGACCCCCTAAAGTCCAGAAAATTTTGGTGGCCCAAAAACCTGTGCCAGAGAGCTCTGAATGTCCCAAAATCATTTGTACCCTGAAAGGGGCATTAACCTGCATCCTAGACCAATGAAATTCTCGAAAATAATTTTGACACGAAAAATGCATCCTACACCCCTGAAAGTTCAGAATATGTTAGCAGCCCAAAAAAGGCCTTAAAATGCATCTTAGGCCTTCAAAAATGTTGAAAACTTTGGAGGCCCAAAAAAGGGGTTTACAGGCATCCTAGACCCTCTAAAGTCCAGAAAATGTTGGTGGCCTAAAAACTGTGTCAGAGAGCTCTGAATATCCCAAAAACATTTGCAGCCTGAAAAGGGCATTAACCTACATCCTAGACCACTGAAATTCCCAAAAATAATTTTGACATGAAAAATGCATCCTGAACTCCTGAAAGTTCATAATATGTTAGCAGCCCAAAAAGGCCTTAAAATGCATCTTAGGCCTGCAAAAATGTTGAAAACTTTGGAGGTCAAAAAAAGGGGTTTGCAGGCATCCTAGACCCCCTAAAGTCCAGAAAATGGTGGTGGCGCAAAAACTGCGCCAGAGAGCTCCGAATGTCCCAAAATCATTTGCAGCCTGAAAGGGGCATTAGCCTGCACCCTAGACCACTGAAATTCCCACAAATAATTTTGACACGAAAAATGCATCCTGCACCCCTGAAAGTTCAGAATATGTTAGCAGCCCAAAAAAGGCCTTAAAATGCATTTTAGGCCTGCAAAAATGTTGAAATCTTTGGAGGTCAAAAAAAGGGGTTTACAGGCATCCCAGATCCCCTAAAGTCCAGAAAATGTTGGTGGCCTAAAAACTGTGTCAGGGAGCTCTGAATGTCCCAAAAATATTTGCAGCCTGAAAAGGGCATTAGCCTGCATCATAGACCACTGAAATTCCCAAAAAGAATTTTGACATGAAAAATGCATCCTGTACCCCTGAAAGTTCAGAATACGTTAGCACCCCAAAAAGGCCTTAAAATGCATCTTAGGCCTGCAAAAATGTTGAAAACTTTGGAGGTCAAAAAAGGAGTTTACAGGCATCCTAGACCCCCTAAAGTCCAGAAAATGGTGGTGGCGCAAAAACTGCACCAGAGAGCTCTGAATGTCCCCAAATCA
This sequence comes from Ambystoma mexicanum, assembly GCF_040938575.1. Lineage (NCBI taxonomy): Eukaryota > Metazoa > Chordata > Amphibia > Caudata > Ambystomatidae > Ambystoma > Ambystoma mexicanum. The sequence goes on along the minus strand of NC_090934.1, from coordinate 1,413,433,984 downwards.
TGTGCAGCCTGAAAGGGGCATTACCCTGCACCATAGACCACTGAAATTCCCACAAATAATTTTGACACGAAAAATGCATCCTACACCCCTGAAAGTTCAGAATATGTTAGCATCCCAAAAAAGGCCTTAAAAATGAATCTTAGGCCTCCAAAAATGTTGAAAACTTTGAAGGCCCAAAAAAGGGGTTTACAGGCATCCTAGACCCCCTAAAGTCCAGAAAATGTTGGTGGCCTAAAAACTGTGTCAGAGAGCTCTGAATATCCCAAAAACATTTGCAGCCTGAAAAGGGCATTAACCTGCATCCTAGACCACTGAAATTCCCAAAAATAATTCTGACATGAAAAATGCATCCTGTACCCCTGAAAGTTCAGAATATGTTAGCAACCCAAAAAGGCCTTAAAATGCATTTTAAGCCTGCAAAAATGTTGAAATCTTTGGAGGTCAAAAAAAGAGGTTTACAGGCATCCTAGATCCCCTAAAGTCCAGAAAATGTTGGTGGCCTAATAACTGTGTCAGGGAGCTCTGAATGTCCCAAACACATTTGCAGCCTGAAAAGGGCATTAACCCACACCCTAGACGCCTGAAATTCCCAAAAAATAATTTTGACACGAAAAATGCATCCTACACCCCTGAAAGTTCAGAATATGTTAACAGCCCAAAGAAGGCCTTAAAATGCATCTTAGGCCTTCAAAAATGTTGAAAACTTTGGAGGCCCAAAAAAGGGGTTTACAGGCATCCTAGATCCCCTAAAGTCCAGAAAATGTTGGTGGCCTAAAAACTGTGTCAGAGAGCTCTGAATATCCCAAAAACATTTGCAGCCTGAAAAGGGCATTAACCTGCATCCTAGACCACTGAAATTCCCAAAAATAATTTTGACACGAAAAATGCATCCTACACCCCTGAAAGTTCAGAATATGTTAGCAGCCCAAAAAAGGCCTTAAAATGCTTTTTAGGCCTGCAAAAATGTTGAAATCTTTGGAGGTCAAAAAAAGGGGTTTACAGGCATCCCAGATCCCCTAAAGTCCAGAAAATGTTGGTGGCCTAAAAACTGTGTCAGGGAGCTCTGAATGTCCCAAAAACATTTGCAGCCTGAAAAGGGCATTAACCTGCATCCTAGACCACTGAAATTCCCAAAAATAATTTTGACATGATAAATGCATCCTGTTCTCCTGAAAGTTCAGAATATGTTAGCAGCCCAGAAAGGCCTTAAAATGCATCTTAGGCCTGCAAAAATGTTGAAAACTTTGGAGGTCAAAAAAAAGGGGTTTACAGGCATCCTAGACTCCCTAAAGTCCAGAAAATGTTGGTGGCCCAAAAACTGTGCCAGAGAGCTCTGAATGTCCCAAAATCATTTGTAGCCTGAAAGGGGCATTAACCCACACCCTAGACGCCTGAAATTCCCAAAAATATTTTTGGCACAAAAATGCATCCTACACCCCTGAAAGTTCAGAATATCTTAGCAGCCCAAAAACGGCCTTAAAATGCATTTTAAGCCAGCAAAAATGTTGAAATCTTTGGAGATCAAAAAAAGGGGTTTACAGGCATCCTAGATCCCCTAAAGTCCAGAAAATGTTCGTGGCCTAAAAACTGTGTCAGTGAGGTCTGAATGTCCCAAAAACATTTGCAGCTTGAAAAGGGCATTAACCTGCATCCTAGACCACTGAAATTCCCAAAAAGAATTTTGACATGAAAAATGCATCCTGTACCCCTGAAAGTTCAGAATACGTTAGCACCCCAAAAAGGCCTTAAAATGCATCTTAGGCCTGCAAAAATGTTGAAAACTTTGGAGGTCAAAAAAGGGGTTTACAGGCATCCTAGACCCCCTAAAGTCCAGAAAATGGTGGTGGCGCAAAAACTGCACCAGAGAGCTCTGAATGTCCCCAAATCATGTGCAGCCTGAAAGGGGCATTACCCTGCACCCTAGACCACTGAAATTCCCACAAATAATTTTGACACGAAAAATGCATCCTACACCCCTGAAAGTTCAGAATATGTTAGCAGCCAAAAAAAGGCCTTAAAATGCATCTTAGGCCTCCAAAAATGTTGAAAACTTTGAAGGCCCAAAAAAGGGGTTTACAGCCATCCTAGACCCCCTAAAGTCCAGAAAATGTTGGTGGCCTAAAAACTGTGTCAGAGAGCTCTGAATATCCCAAAAACATTTGCAGCCTGAAAAGGGCATTAACCTGCATCCTAGACCACTGAAATTCCCAAAAATAATTTTGACATGAAAAATGCATCCTGTACCCCTGAAAGTTCAGAATATGTTAGCAACCCAAAAAGGCCTTAAAATGCATTTTAAGCCTGCAAAAATGTTGAAATCTTTGGAGGTCAAAAAAAGAGGTTTACAGGCATCCTAGATCCCCTAAAGTCCAGAAAATGTTGGTGGCCTAAAAACTGTGTCAGGGAGCTCTGAATGTCCCAAACACATTTGCAGCCTGAAAAGGGCATTAACCCACACCCTAGACGCCTGAAATTCCCAAAAAATAATTTTGACACGAAAAATGCATCCTACACCCCTGAAAGTTCAGAATATGTTAACAGCCCAAAGAAGGCCTTAAAATGCATCTTAGGCCTTCAAAAATGTTGAAAACTTTGGAGGCCCAAAAAAGGGGTTTACAGGCATCCTAGATCCCCTAAAGTCCAGAAAATGTTGGTGGCCTGAAAACTGTGTCAGGGAGCTCTGAATGTCCCAAAAACATTTGCAGCCTGAAAAGGGCATTAACCTGCATCCTAGACCACTGAAATTCCCAAAAATAATTTTGACACGAAAAATGCATCCCATACCCCTGAAAGTTCAGAATATGTTAGCAGCCCAAAAAAGGCCTTAAAATGCATTTTAGGCCTGCAAAAATGTTGAAATCTTTGGAGGTCAAAAAAAGGGGTTTACAGGCATCCCAGATCCCCTAAAGTCCAGAAAATGTTGGTGGCCTAAAAACTGTGTCAGGGAGCTCTGAATGTCCCAAAAACATTTGCAGCCTGAAAAGGGCATTAACCTGCATCCTAGACCACTGAAATTCCCAAAAATAATTTTGACATGATAAATGCATCCTGTTCTCCTGAAAGTTCAGAATATGTTAGCAGCCCAGAAAGGCCTTAAAATGCATCTTAGGCCTGCAAAAATGTTGAAAACTTTGGAGGTCAAAAAAAAGGGGTTTACAGGCATCCTAGACTCCCTAAAGTCCAGAAAATGTTGGTGGCCCAAAAACTGTGCCAGAGAGCTCTGAATGTCCCAAAATCATTTGTAGCCTGAAAGGGGCATTAACCCACACCCTAGACGCCTGAAATTCCCAAAAATATTTTTGGCACAAAAATGCGTCCTACACCCCTGAAAGTTCAGAATATGTCAGCAGCGCAAAAAAGGCCTTAAAATGCATCTTAAGCCTGCAAAAATGTTGAAAACTTTGGAGGCCCAAAAAAGGGGTTTACAGGAATCCTAGATCCCCTAAAGTCCAGAAAATGTTGGTGGCCTAAAAACGGTGTCAGGGAGTGCTGAATGTCCCAAAAACATTTGCAGCCTGAAAAGGGCATTAACCTGCATCCTAGACCACTGAAATTCCCAAAAATAATTTTGACATGAAAAATGCATCCTGTACCCCTGAAAGTACAGAATATGTTAGCAGCCCAAAAAGGCCTTAAAATGCATTTTAGGCCTGCAAAAATGTTGAAAACTTTGGAGGTCAAAAAAGGGGTTTACAGGCATCCTAGACCCCCTAAAGTCCAGAAAATGGTGGTGGCGCAAAAACTGCACCAGAGAGCTCTGAATGTCCCCAAATCATGTGCAGCCTGAAAGGGGCATTACCCTGCACCCTAGACCACTGAAATTCCCAAAAATAATTTTGACACGAAAAATACATCCTACACCCTTGAAAGTTCAGAATATGTTAGCAGCATAAAAAAGGCCTTAAAATGCATTTTAGGCTTACAAAAATGTTGAAAACTTTGGAGGTCAAAAAAAGGGGTTTACAGGCATCCTATATCCCCTAAAGTCCAGAAAATGTTGGTGGCCTAAAAACTGTGTCAGGGAGCTCTGAATATCCCAAAAACATTTGCAGCCTGAAAAGGGCATTAACTTGCATCCTGACCACTGAAATTCCCAAAAATAATTTTTGCACGAAAAATTCATCCTACACCCCTGAAAGTTCAGAATATGTTAGCAGCCCAAAAAAGGCCTTAAAATGCATCTTAGGCCTGCAAAAATGTTGAAAACTTTGGAGGACAAAAAAAGGGGTTTACAGGCATCCTGGACCCCTAAAGTCCAGAAAATGTTGGTGGTCCAAAAACTGTTCCAGAGAGCTCTGAATATCCCAAAATCATTTGTAGCCTGAAAGGGGCATTAACCCACACCCTAGACGCCTGAAATTCCCAAAAAATAATTTTGACACGAAAAATGCATCCTACACCCCTGAAAGTTCAGAATATGTTAGCAGCCCAAAAAAGGGCCTTAAAATGCATCTTAGGCCTGCAAAAATGTTGAAAACTTTGGAGGTCAAAAAAAGGGGTTTACAGGCATCCTAGACCCCCTAAAGCCCAGAAAATTTTGGGGGCCCAAAAACTGTGCCAGAGAGCTCTGAACGTCCCAAAATCATTTGTAGCCTGAAAGGGGCATTAACCCACACTCTAGATGCCTGAAATTCCCAAAAAATAATTTTGACACAAAAAATGCATCCTACACCCCTGAAAGTTCAGAATATGTTAACAGCCCAAAGAAGGCCTTAAAATGCATCTTAGGCCTTCAAAAATGTTGAAAACTTTGGAGGCCCAAAAAAGGGGTTTACAGGCATCCTAGACCCTCTAAGGTCCAGAAAATGTTGGTGGCCTAAAAACTGTGTCAGAGAGCTCTGAATATCCCAAAAACATTTGCAGCCTGAAAAGGGCATTAACCTGCATCCTAGACCACTGAAATTCCCAAAAATAATTTTGACACGAAAAATTCATCCTACACCCCTGAAAGTTCAGAATATGTTAGCAGCCCAAAAAAGGCCTTCAAATGCATCTTAAGCCTGCAAAAAGGTTGAAAACTTTGGAGGCCCAAAAAAGGGGTTTACAGGAATCCTAGATCCCCTAAAGTCCAGAAAATGTTGGTGGCCTAAAAACTGTGTTAGGGAGCTCTGAATGTCCCAAAAACATTTGCAGCCTGAAAAGGGCATTAACCTGCATCCTGACCACTGAAATTCCCAAAAATAATTTTTGCACGAAAAATTCATCCTACACCCCTGAAAGTTCAGAATATGTTAGCAGCCCAAAAAAGGCCTTAAAATGCATCTTAGGCCTGCAAAAATGTTGAAAACTTTGGAGGACAAAAAAAGGGGTTTACAGGCATCCTGGACCCCTAAAGTCCAGAAAATGTTGGTGGCCCAAAAACTGTTCCAGAGAGCTCTGAATATCCCAAAATCATTTGTAGCCTGAAAGGGGCATTAACCCTCACCCTAGACGCCTGAAATTCCCAAAAAATAATTTTGACACAAAAATGCATCCTACACCCCTGAAAGTTCAGAATATGTTAGCAGCCCAAAAAAGGCCTTCAAATGCATCTTAAACCTGCAAAAAGGTTGAAAACTTTGGAGGCCCATAAAAGGGGTTTACCGGAATCCTAGATCCCCTAAAGTCCAGAAAATGTTGGTGGCCTAAAAACTGTGTTAGGGAGCTCTGAATGTCCCAAAAACATTTGCAGCCTGAAAAGGGCATTAACCTGCATCCTGACCACTGAAATTCCCAAAAATAATTTTGATACGAAAAATGCATCCTGCACCCCTGAAAGTTCAGAATATGTTAGCAGCCCAAAAAGGCCTTAAAATGCATCTTAGGCCTGCAAAAATGTTGAAAACTTTGGCGGTCAAAAAAACGGGTTTACAGGCATCCTAGACCCCCTAAAGTCCAGAAAATGGTGGTGGCGCAAAAACTGCACCAGAGAGCTCTGAATGTCCCAAAATCATTTGCAGCCTGAAAGGGGCATTAGCCTGCACCCTAGACCACTGAAATTCCCACAAATAATTTTGACACGAAAAATGCATCCTACACCCCTGAAAGTTCAGAATATGTTAGCAGCCCAAAAAAAGGCCTTAAAATGCATCTTATGGCTGCAAAAATGTTGAAAACTTTGGAGGTCCAAAAAAGGGGTTTACAGACATCCTAGACCGCCTAAAGTCCAGAAAATGTTGGTGGCCTAAAAACTGTGTCAGAGAGCTCTGAATATCCCAAAAACATGTGCAGCCTGAAACGGGCATTAACCTGCATCCTAGACCACTGAAATTCCCAAAAATATTTTGACACGAAAAATGCATCCTACACCCCTGAAAGTTCAGAATATGTTAGCAGCCCAAAAAGGCCTTAAAATGCATCTTAGGCCTGCAAAAATGTTGAAAACTTTGGAGGTAAAAAAAAAGGGGTTTACAGGCATCCTAGACCCCCTAAAGTCCAGAAAATGTTGGTGTCCCAAAAACTGTGCCAGAGAGCTCTGAATGTCCCAAAATCGTTTGTAGCCTGAAAGGGGCATTAACCCACACCCTAGACGCCTGAAATTCCCAAAAATAATTTTGACACGAAAAATGCATCCTACACCCCTGAAAGTTCTGAATATGTTAGCAGCCCGAAAAAGGCCTTAAAATGCATTTTAGGCCTGCAAAAATGTTGAAATCTTTGGAGGTCAAAAAAAGGGGTTTACAGGCATCCTAGATCCCCAAAAGTCCAGAAAATGTTGGTGTCCTAAAAACAGTGTCAGGGAGCTCTGAATGTCCCAAAAACATTTGCAGCCTGAACAGGGCATTAACCTGCATCCTAGACCACTGAAATTCCCAAAAATAATTTTGACACAAAAATGCATCCTACATCCCTGAAAGTTCAGAATATGTTAGAAGCCCAAAAAGGCCTTAAAATGCATCTTAGGCCTGCAAAAATGTTGAAAACTTTGGAGGTCAAAAAAAGGGGTTTACAGGCATCCTAGACCCCCTAAAGTCCAGAAAATGTTGGTGGCCCAAAAACTGTGCCAGAGAGCTCTGAAAGCCCCAAAATCATGTGTAGCCTGAAAGGGGCATTATCCCACACCCTAGACGCCTGAAATTCCCAAAAATATTTTTGGCACAAAAATGCATCCTACACCCCTGAAAGTTCAGAATATGTCAGCAGCCGAAAAAGGCCTTAAAATGCATCTTAAGCCTGCAAAAAGGTTGAAAACTTTGGAGGCCCAAAAAAGGGGTTTACAGGCATCCTAGATCCCCTAAAGTCTAGAAAATGTTGCTGGCCTAAAAACTGTGTCAGGGAGCTCTGAATGTCCCAAAAACATTTGCAGCCTGAAAAGGGCATTAACCTGCATCCTAGACCACTGAAATTCCCAAAAATAATTTTGATATGAAAAATGCATCCTGCACCCCTGAAAGTTCAGAATATGTTAGCAGCCCAAAAAGGCCTTAAAATGCATCTTAGGCCTTCAAAAATGTTGAAAACTTTGGAGGCCCAAAAAAGGGGGTTTACAGGCATCCTAGATCCCCTAAAGTCCAGAAAATGTTGGTGGCCTAAAAATGGTGTCAGGACGCTCTGAATGTCCCAAAAACATTTCCAGCCTGAAAAGGGCATTAACCTGCATCCTACACCACTGAAATTCCCAAAAATAATTTTGACACGAAAAATGCATCCTACACCCCTGAAAGTTCAGAATATGTTAGCAGCCCAAAAAGGCCTTAAAATGCATCTTAGGCCTGCAAAAATGTTGAAAACTTTGGAGGTCAAAAAAAGGGATTTACAGGCATCCTAGACCCCCTAAAGTCCAGAAAATGGTGGTGGCGCAAAAACTGCACCAGAGAGCTCTGAATGTCCCAAAATCATTTGCAGCCTGAAAGGGCATTACCCTGCATCCTAGACCACTGAAATTCCCAAAAATAATTTTGACATGAAAAATGCATCCTGTACTCTTGAAAGTTCAGAATATGTTAGCAGCCCAAGAAGGCCTTAAAATGCATCTAAGGCCTGCAAAAATATTGAAATCTTTGGAGGTCAAAAAAAGGGGTTTACAGGCATCCTAGATCCCCTAAAGTCCAGAAAATGTTGGTGGCCTAAAAACGTTGTCAGGGAGCTCTGAATGTCCCAAAAACATTTGCAGCCTGAAAAGGGCATGAACCTGCATCCTACACCACTGAAATTCCCAAAAATAATTTTGACACGAAAAATGCATCCTACACCCCTGAAAGTTCAGAATATGTTAGCAGCCCAAAAAAGGCCTTAAAATGCATTTTAGGCCTGCAAAAATGTTGACATCTTTGGAGGTCAAAAAAGGGGTTTACATGCATCCTAGATCCCCTAAAGTCCAGAAAATGTTGGTGGCCCAAAAACGGCACCAGAGAGCTCTGAAGGTCCCAAAATCATTTGCAGCCTGAAAGGGGCATCAACCCACACCCTAGACGCCTGAAATTCCCAAAAATATTTTTGGCACAAAAATGCATCCTACACCCCTGAAAGTTCAGAATATGTCAGCACCTCAAAAAAGGCCTTAAAATGCATCTTAAGCCTGCAAAAAGGTTGAAAACTTTGGATGCCCAAAAAAGGGGTTTATAGGCATCCTAGACCCCCTAAAGTCCAGAAAATGTTGGTGGCCAAAAATTGTGCCAGAGAGCTCTGAATGTCCCAGAAACATTTTCAGCCTGAAAGGAGCATTAACCCGCATCCTAGACCACTGAAATTCCCAAAAATAATTTTTGCACGAAAAATTCATAATACACTCCTCAAAGTTCAGAATATGTTAGCAGCCCAAAAAGGCCTTTAAATGCATCTTAGGCCTGCAAAAATGTTGAAAACTTTGGAGGTCAAAAAAAGGGGGTTACAGGCATCCTAGACCCCCTAAAGTCCAGAAAATGGTGGTGGCGCAAAAACTGTGTCAGGGAGCTCTGAATGTCCCAAAAATATTTGCAGCCTGAAAAGGGCATTAACGTGCATCCTAGACCACTGAAATTCCCAAAAATAATTTTGACATGAAAAATGCATCCTGTACCCCTGAAAGTTCAGAATATGTTAGCAACCCAAAAAGGCCTTAAAATGCATCTTAGGCCTGCACAAATGTTGAAAACTTTGGAGGTCAAAAAAAGGGGTTTACAGGCATCTTAAACCCCCTAAAGTCCAGAAAATGGTGGTGGCGCAAAAACTGCGCCAGAGAGCTCTGAATGTCCCTAAATCATTTGCCGCCTGAAAGGGGCATTACCCTGCACCCTAGACCATTGAAATTCCCACAAATAATTTTGACACGAAAAATGCATCCTACACCCCTGAAAGTTCAGAATATGTTAGCAGCCAAAAAAAGGCCTTAAAATGCCTCTTATGTCAGCAAAAATATTGAAAACTTTGGAGGCCAAAAAAGGGGTTTACAGGCATCCTAGACCCCCTAAAGTCCAGAAAATGTTGGTTGCCTAAAAACTGTGTCAGAGAGCTCTGAATATCCCAAAACCATTTGCAGCCTGAAATGGGCATTAACCCACACCCTAGATGCCTGAAATTCCCAAAAATTATTTTGACACGAAAAATGCATCCTACACCCCTGAAAGTTCAGAATATGTTAGCAGCCCAAAAACGGCCTTAAAATGCATTTTAGGCCTGCAAAAAAGTTGAAAGCTTTGGAGGGCCAAAAAAGGGGTTTACAGGCATCCTAGACCCCCTAAAGTCCAGAAAATGGTGGTGGCGCAAAAACCGCCCCAGAGAGCTCTGAATGTCCCAAAATCATTTGCAGCCTGAAAGGGGCATTAACCCACACCCTAGATGCCTGAAATTCCCCAAAAATAATTTTGACACAAAAAATGCATCCTACACCCTTGAAAGTTCAGAATATGTTAACAGCCCAAAGAAGGCCTTAAAATGCATTTTAGGCCTTCAAAAATGTTGAAAACTTTGGAGGCCCAAAAAAGGGGGTTTACAGGCATCCTAGATCCCCTGAAGTCCAGAAAATGTTGGTGGCCTAAAAACGGTGTCAGGGAGCTCTGAATGTCCCAAAACATTTGCAGCCTGAAAAGGGCATTAACCTGCATCCTGGACCACTGAAATTCCCAAAAATAATTTTGACACGAAAAATGCATCCTACACCCCTGAACGTTCAGAATATGTTAGCAGCCCAAAAAAGGCCTTAAAATGCATTTTAGGCCTGCAAAAATGTTGAAATCTTTGGAGGTCAAAAAAAGGGGTTTACAGGCATCCTAGATCCCCTAAAGTCCAGAAAATGTTGGTGGCCTAAAAATGGTGTCAGGGAGCTCTGAATGTCCCAAAAACATTTGCAGCCTGAAAAGGGCATTAACCTGCATCCTAGACCACTGAAATTCCCAAAAATTATTTTGACAGACGAAAAATGCATCCTACACCCCTGAAAGTCCAGAATATGTTAGCAGCCCAAAAAGGCCTTAAAATGCATCTTAGGCCTGCAAAAATATTGAAAACTTTGGAGGTCAAAAAAAGGGGTTTACAGGCATCCTAGACCCCCTAAAGCCCAGAAAATGGTGGTGGCGCAAAAACTGCGCCAGAGAGCTCTGAATGTCCCAAAATCATTTGCAGCCTGAAAGGGGCATAACCCTGCATCCTAGACCACTGAAATTCCCAAAAATAATTTTGACATGAAAAATGCATCCTGTACTCCTGAAAGTTCAGAACATGTTAGCAGCCCAAGTAGGCCTTAAAATGCATCTTAGGCCTGCAAAAATGTTGAAAACTTTGGAGGTCAAAAAAAGGGGTTTACAGGCATCCTAGACCCCCTAAAGTCCAGAAAATGTTGGTGGCCCAAAAACGGCACCAGAGAGCTCTGAAGGTCCCAAAATCATTTGCAGCCTGAAAGGGGCATCAACCCACACCCTAGACGCCTGAAATTCCCAAAAATATTTTTGGCACAAAAATGCATCCTACACCCCTGAAAGTTCAGAATATGTCAGCACCCCAAAAAAGGCCTTAAAATGCATCTTAAGCCTGCAAAAAGGTTGAAAACTTTGGATGCCCAAAAAAGGGGTTTATAGGCATCCTAGACCCCCTAAAGTCCAGAAAATGTTGGTGGCCAAAAATTGTGCCAGAGAGCTCTGAATGTCCCAGAAACATTTGCAGCCTGAAAGGAGCATTAACCCGCATCCTAGACCACTGAAATTCCCAAAAATAATTTTTGCACGAAAAATTCATCCTACACCCCTGAAAGTTCAGAATATGTTAGCAGCCCAAAAAAGGCCTTAAAATGCATTTTAGGCCTGCAAAAATGTTGAAAGCTTTGGAGGGCCAAAAAGGGGTTTACAGGCATCCTAGACCCCCTAAAGTCCAGAAAATGGTGGTGGCGCAAAAACTGCGCCGAGAGCTCTGAATGTCCCAAAATCATTTGCAGCCTGAAAGGGGCATTACCCTGCACCCTAGACCACTGAAATTCCCACAAATAATTTTGACACAAAAAAATGCATCCTACACCCCTGAAAGTTCAGAATATGTTAGCAGCCCAAAAAAGACCTTAAAATGCATCTTAGGCCTGCAAAAATGTTGAAAACTTTGGAGGACAAAAAAAGGGGTTTACAGGTATCCTGGACCCCCTAAAGTCCAGAAAATGTTGGTGGCCCAAAAACTGTGCCAGAGAGCTCTGAATATCCCAAAATCATTTGTAGCCTGAAAGGGGCAATAACCCACACCCTAGACGCCTGAAATTCCCACAAATAATTTTGACACAAAAAAATGCATCCTACACCCCTGAAAGTTCAGAATATGTTAGCAGCCCAAAAAAGACCTTAAAATGCATCTTAGGCCTTCAAAAAAGTTGAAAAGTTTGGAGGCCCAAAAAAGGGGTTTACAGGCATCCTAGACCCTCTAAAGTCCAGAAAATGTTGGTGGCCTAAAAACTGTGCCAGAGACCTCTGAATATCCTAAAAACATTTGCACCCTGAAAAGGGCATTACCCTGCACCCTAGACCACTGAAATTCCCAAAAATAATTTTGACACGAAAAATGCATCCTACACCCCTGAAAGTTCAGAATATGTTAGCAACCCAAAAAGGCCTTAAAATGCCTCTTATGTCAGCAAAAATGTTGAACACTTTGGAGGCCTAAAAAAGAGGTTTATAGGCATCCCAGACCCCCTAAAGTCCAGAAAATGTTGGTGGCCATAAATTGTGCCAGAGAGCTCTGAATGTCCCAGAAACATTTGCAGCCTGAAAGGAGCATTAACCCGCATCCTAGACCACTGAAATTCCCAAAAATAATTTATGCATGAAAAATTCATCCTACACCCCTGAAAGTTCAGAATATGTCAGCAGTCCAGAAAAGGCCTTAAAATGCATCTTAAGCCTGCAAAAAGGTTGAAAACTTTGGAGGCCCAAAAAAGGGGTTTACAGGAATCCTAGATCCCCTAAAGTCCAGAAAATGTTGGTGGCCTAAAAACTGTGTCAGGGAGCTCTGAATGTCCCAAAAACATTTGCAGCCTGAAAAGGGCATTAACCTGCATCCTAGACCACTGAAATTCCCAAAAAATAATTTTGACACGAAAAATGCATCCTACACCCCTGAAAGTTCAGAATATGTTAACAGCCCAAAGAAGGCCTTAAAATGCATCTTAGGCCTTCAAAAATGTTGAAAAATTTGGAGGCCCAAAAAAGGGGTTTACAGACATCCTAGACCCCCTAAAGTCCAGAAAATGTTGGTGGCCTAAAAACTGTGTCAGAGAGCTCTGAATATCCCAAAAACATGTGCAGCCTGAAAAGGGCATTAACCTGCATCCTAGACCACTGAAATTCCCAAAAATATTTTTGACACGAAAAATGCATCCTACACCCGTGAAAGTTCAGAATATGTTAGCAGCCCAAAAAGGCCTTAAAATGCATCTTAGGCCTGCAAAAATGTTGAAAACTTTGGAGGTCAAAAAAAGGGGTTTGCAGGCATCCTAGACCCCCTAAAGTCCATAAAATGTTGGTGTCCCAAAAACTGTGCCAGAGAGCTCTGAATGTCCCAAAATCGTTTGTAGCCTGAAAGGGGCATTAACCCACACCCTAGACGCCTGAAATTCCCAAAAATATTTTTGGCACAAAAATGCATCCTACACCCCTGAAAGTTCAGAATATGTTAGCAGCCCAAAAAAGGCCTTCAAATGCATCTTAAGCCTGCAAAAAGGTTGAAAACTTTGGAGGCCCATAAAAGTGGTTTACCGGAATCCTAGATCCCCTAAAGTCCAGAAAATGTTGGTGGCCTAAAAACTGTGTTAGGGAGCTCTGAATGTCCCAAAAACATTTGCAGCCTGAAAAGGGCATTAACCTGCATCCTGACCACTGAAATTCCCAAAAATAATTTTGATACGAAAAATGCATCCTGCACCCCTGAAAGTTCAGAATATGTTAGCAGCCCAAAAAGGCCTTAAAATGCATCTTAGGCCTGCAAAAATGTTGAAAACTTTGGCGGTCAAAAAAACGGGTTTACAGGCATCCTAGACCCCCTAAAGTCCAGAAAATGGTGGTGGCGCAAAAACTGCACCAGAGAGCTCTGAATGTCCCAAAATCATTTGCAGCCTGAAAGGGGCATTAGCCTGCACCCTAGACCACTGAAATTCCCACAAATAATTTTGACACGAAAAATGCATCCTACACCCCTGAAAGTTCAGAATATGTTAGCAGCCCAAAAAAAGGCCTTAAAATGCATCTTATGGCTGCAAAAATGTTGAAAACTTTGGAGGTCCAAAAAAGGGGTTTACAGACATCCTAGACCGCCTAAAGTCCAGAAAATGTTGGTGGCCTAAAAACTGTGTCAGAGAGCTCTGAATATCCCAAAAACATGTGCAGCCTGAAACGGGCATTAACCTGCATCCTAGACCACTGAAATTCCCAAAAATATTTTGACACGAAAAATGCATCCTACACCCCTGAAAGTTCAGAATATGTTAGCAGCCCAAAAAGGCCTTAAAATGCATCTTAGGCCTGCAAAAATGTTGAAAACTTTGGAGGTCAAAAAAAAGGGGTTTACAGGCATCCTAGACCCCCTAAAGTCCAGAAAATGTTGGTGTCCCAAAAACTGTGCCAGAGAGCTCTGAATGTCCCAAAATCGTTTGTAGCCTGAAAGGGGCATTAACCCACACCCTAGACGCCTGAAATTCCCAAAAATAATTTTGACACGAAAAATGCATCCTACACCCCTGAAAGTTCTGAATATGTTAGCAGCCCGAAAAAGGCCTTAAAATGCATTTTAGGCCTGCAAAAATGTTGAAATCTTTGGAGGTCAAAAAAAGGGGTTTACAGGCATCCTAGATCCCCTAAAGTCCAGAAAATGTTGGTGTCCTAAAAACAGTGTCAGGGAGCTCTGAATGTCCCAAAAACATTTGCAGCCTGAACAGGGCATTAACCTGCATCCTAGACCACTGAAATTCCCAAAAATAATTTTGACACAAAAATGCATCCTACATCCCTGAAAGTTCAGAATATGTTAGAAGCCCAAAAAGGCCTTAAAATGCATCTTAGGCCTGCAAAAATGTTGAAAACTTTGGAGGTCAAAAAAAGGGGTTTACAGGCATCCTAGACCCCCTAAAGTCCAGAAAATGTTGGTGGCCCAAAAACTGTGCCAGAGAGCTCTGAAAGCCCCAAAATCATGTGTAGCCTGAAAGGGGCATTATCCCACACCCTAGACGCCTGAAATTCCCAAAAATATTTTTGGCACAAAAATGCATCCTACACCCCTGAAAGTTCAGAATATGTCAGCAGCCGAAAAAGGCCTTAAAATGCATCTTAAGCCTGCAAAAAGGTTGAAAACTTTGGAGGCCCAAAAAAGGGGTTTACAGGCATCCTAGATCCCCTAAAGTCTAGAAAATGTTGCTGGCCTAAAAACTGTGTCAGGGAGCTCTGAATGTCCCAAAAACATTTCCAGCCTGAAAAGGGCATTAACCTGCATCCTACACCACTGAAATTCCCAAAAATAATTTTGACACGAAAAATGCATCCTACACCCCTGAAAGTTCAGAATATGTTAGCAGCCCAAAAAGGCCTTAAAATGCATCTTAGGCCTGCAAAAATGTTGAAAACTTTGGAGGTCAAAAAAAGGGATTTACAGGCATCCTAGACCCCCTAAAGTCCAGAAAATGGTGGTGGCGCAAAAACTGCACCAGAGAGCTCTGAATGTCCCAAAATCATTTGCAGCCTGAAAGGGCATTACCCTGCATCCTAGACCACTGAAATTCCCAAAAATAATTTTGACATGAAAAATGCATCCTGTACTCTTGAAAGTTCAGAATATGTTAGCAGCCCAAGAAGGCCTTAAAATGCATCTAAGGCCTGCAAAAATATTGAAATCTTTGGAGGTCACAAAAAGGGGTTTACAGGCATCCTAGATCCCCTAAAGTCCAGAAAATGTTGGTGGCCTAAAAACGGTGTCAGGGAGCTCTGAATGTCCCAAAAACATTTGCAGCCTGAAAAGGGCATGAACCTGCATCCTACACCACTGAAATTCCCAAAAATAATTTTGACACGAAAAATGCATCCTACACCCCTGAAAGTTCAGAATATGTTAGCAGCCCAAAAAAGGCCTTAAAATGCATTTTAGGCCTGCAAAAATGTTGACATCTTTGGAGGTCAAAAAAGGGGTTTACATGCATCCTAGATCCCCTAAAGTCCAGAAAATGTTGGTGGCCCAAAAACGGCACCAGAGAGCTCTGAAGGTCCCAAAATCATTTGCAGCCTGAAAGGGGCATCAACCCACACCCTAGACGCCTGAAATTCCCAAAAATATTTTTGGCACAAAAATGCATCCTACACCCCTGAAAGTTCAGAATATGTCAGCACCTCAAAAAAGGCCTTAAAATGCATCTTAAGCCTGCAAAAAGGTTGAAAACTTTGGATGCCCAAAAAAGGGGTTTATAGGCATCCTAGACCCCCTAAAGTCCAGAAAATGTTGGTGGCCCAAAAATTGTGCCAGAGAGCTCTGAATGTCCCAAAATCATTTGTAGCCTGAAAGGGGCATTAACCCACACCCAAGATGCCTGAAATTCCCAACAAATAATTTTGACACAAAAAATGCATCCTACACCCCTGAAAGTTCAGAATATGTTAACAGCCCAAAGAAGGCCTTAAAATACATCTTAGGCCTTCAAAAATGTTGAAAACTTTGGAGGCCCAAAAAAGGGGTTTACAGGCATCCTAGACCCTCTAAAGTCCAGAAAATGTTGGTGGCCTAAAAACTGTGTTAGGGAGCTCTGAATGTCCCAAAAACATTTGCAGCCTGAAAAGGGCATTAACCTGCATCCTGACCACTGAAATTCCCAAAAATAATTTTGATACGAAAAATGCATCCTGCACCCCTGAAAGTTCAGAATATGTTAGCAGCCCAAAAAGGCCTTAAAATGCATCTTAGGCCTGCAAAAATGTTGAAAACTTTGGCGGTCAAAAAAACGGGTTTACAGGCATCCTAGACCCCCTAAAGTCCAGAAAATGGTGGTGGCGCAAAAACTGCACCAGAGAGCTCTGAATGTCCCAAAATCATTTGCAGCCTGAAAGGGGCATTAGCCTGCACCCTAGACCACTGAAATTCCCACAAATAATTTTGACACGAAAAATGCATCCTACACCCCTGAAAGTTCAGAATATGTTAGCAGCCCAAAAAAAGGCCTTAAAATGCATCTTATGGCTGCAAAAATGTTGAAAACTTTGGAGGTCCAAAAAAGGGGTTTACAGACATCCTAGACCGCCTAAAGTCCAGAAAATGTTGGTGGCCTAAAAACTGTGTCAGAGAGCTCTGAATATCCCAAAAACATGTGCAGCCTGAAACGGGCATTAACCTGCATCCTAGACCACTGAAATTCCCAAAAATATTTTGACACGAAAAATGCATCCTACACCCCTGAAAGTTCAGAATATGTTAGCAGCCCAAAAAGGCCTTAAAATGCATCTTAGGCCTGCAAAAATGTTGAAAACTTTGGAGGTCAAAAAAAAGGGGTTTACAGGCATCCTAGACCCCCTAAAGTCCAGAAAATGTTGGTGTCCCAAAAACTGTGCCAGAGAGCTCTGAATGTCCCAAAATCGTTTGTAGCCTGAAAGGGGCATTAACCCACACCCTAGACGCCTGAAATTCCCAAAAATAATTTTGACACGAAAAATGCATCCTACACCCCTGAAAGTTCTGAATATGTTAGCAGCCCGAAAAAGGCCTTAAAATGCATTTTAGGCCTGCAAAAATGTTGAAATCTTTGGAGGTCAAAAAAAGGGGTTTACAGGCATCCTAGATCCCCTAAAGTCCAGAAAATGTTGGTGTCCTAAAAACAGTGTCAGGGAGCTCTGAATGTCCCAAAAACATTTGCAGCCTGAACAGGGCATTAACCTGCATCCTAGACCACTGAAATTCCCAAAAATAATTTTGACACAAAAATGCATCCTACATCCCTGAAAGTTCAGAATATGTTAGAAGCCCAAAAAGGCCTTAAAATGCATCTTAGGCCTGCAAAAATGTTGAAAACTTTGGAGGTCAAAAAAAGGGGTTTACAGGCATCCTAGACCCCCTAAAGTCCAGAAAATGTTGGTGGCCCAAAAACTGTGCCAGAGAGCTCTGAAAGCCCCAAAATCATGTGTAGCCTGAAAGGGGCATTATCCCACACCCTAGACGCCTGAAATTCCCAAAAATATTTTTGGCACAAAAATGCATCCTACACCCCTGAAAGTTCAGAATATGTCAGCAGCCGAAAAAGGCCTTAAAATGCATCTTAAGCCTGCAAAAAGGTTGAAAACTTTGGAGGCCCAAAAAAGGGGTTTACAGGCATCCTAGATCCCCTAAAGTCTAGAAAATGTTGCTGGCCTAAAAACTGTGTCAGGGAGCTCTGAATGTCCCAAAAACATTTGCAGCCTGAAAAGGGCATTAACCTGCATCCTAGACCACTGAAATTCCCAAAAATAATTTTGATATGAAAAATGCATCCTGCACCCCTGAAAGTTCAGAATATGTTAGCAGCCCAAAAAGGTCTTAAAATGCATCTTAGGCCTTCAAAAATGTTGAAAACTTTGGAGGCCCAAAAAAGGGGGTTTACAGGCATCCTAGATCCCCTAAAGTCCAGAAAATGTTGGTGGCCTAAAAATGGTGTCAGGACGCTCTGAATGTCCCAAAAACATTTCCAGCCTGAAAAGGGCATTAACCTGCATCCTACACCACTGAAATTCCCAAAAATAATTTTGACACGAAAAATGCATCCTACACCCCTGAAAGTTCAGAATATGTTAGCAGCCCAAAAAGGCCTTAAAATGCATCTTAGGCCTGCAAAAATGTTGAAAACTTTGGAGGTCAAAAAAAGGGATTTACAGGCATCCTAGACCCCCTAAAGTCCAGAAAATGGTGGTGGCGCAAAAACTGCACCAGAGAGCTCTGAATGTCCCAAAATCATTTGCAGCCTGAAAGGGCATTACCCTGCATCCTAGACCACTGAAATTCCCAAAAATAATTTTGACATGAAAAATGCATCCTGTACTCTTGAAAGTTCAGAATATGTTAGCAGCCCAAGAAGGCCTTAAAATGCATCTAAGGCCTGCAAAAATATTGAAATCTTTGGAGGTCAAAAAAAGGGGTTTACAGGCATCCTAGATCCCCTAAAGTCCAGAAAATGTTGGTGGCCTAAAAACGGTGTCAGGGAGCTCTGAATGTCCCAAAAACATTTGCAGCCTGAAAAGGGCATGAACCTGCATCCTACACCACTGAAATTCCCAAAAATAATTTTGACACGAAAAATGCATCCTACACCCCTGAAAGTTCAGAATATGTTAGCAGCCCAAAAAAGGCCTTAAAATGCATTTTAGGCCTGCAAAAATGTTGACATCTTTGGAGGTCAAAAAAGGGGTTTACATGCATCCTAGATCCCCTAAAGTCCAGAAAATGTTGGTGGCCCAAAAACGGCACCAGAGAGCTCTGAAGGTCCCAAAATCATTTGCAGCCTGAAAGGGGCATCAACCCACACCCTAGACGCCTGAAATTCCCAAAAATATTTTTGGCACAAAAATGCATCCTACACCCCTGAAAGTTCAGAATATGTCAGCACCTCAAAAAAGGCCTTAAAATGCATCTTAAGCCTGCAAAAAGGTTGAAAACTTTGGATGCCCAAAAAAGGGGTTTATAGGCATCCTAGACCCCCTAAAGTCCAGAAAATGTTGGTGGCCAAAAATTGTGCCAGAGAGCTCTGAATGTCCCAGAAACATTTTCAGCCTGAAAGGAGCATTAACCCGCATCCTAGACCACTGAAATTCCCAAAAATAATTTTTGCACGAAAAATTCATAATACACTCCTCAAAGTTCAGAATATGTTAGCAGCCCAAAAAGGCCTTTAAATGCATCTTAGGCCTGCAAAAATGTTGAAAACTTTGGAGGTCAAAAAAAGGGGGTTACAGGCATCCTAGACCCCCTAAAGTCCAGAAAATGGTGGTGGCGCAAAAACTGTGTCAGGGAGCTCTGAATGTCCCAAAAATATTTGCAGCCTGAAAAGGGCATTAACGTGCATCCTAGACCACTGAAATTCCCAAAAATAATTTTGACATGAAAAATGCATCCTGTACCCCTGAAAGTTCAGAATATGTTAGCAACCCAAAAAGGCCTTAAAATGCATCTTAGGCCTGCACAAATGTTGAAAACTTTGGAGGTCAAAAAAAGGGGTTTACAGGCATCTTAAACCCCCTAAAGTCCAGAAAATGGTGGTGGCGCAAAAACTGCGCCAGAGAGCTCTGAATGTCCCTAAATCATTTGCCGCCTGAAAGGGGCATTACCCTGCACCCTAGACCATTGAAATTCCCACAAATAATTTTGACACGAAAAATGCATCCTACACCCCTGAAAGTTCAGAATATGTTAGCAGCCAAAAAAAGGCCTTAAAATGCCTCTTATGTCAGCAAAAATATTGAAAACTTTGGAGGCCAGAAAAGGGGTTTACAGGCATCCTAGACCCCCTAAAGTCCAGAAAATGTTGGTTGCCTAAAAACTGTGTCAGAGAGCTCTGAATATCCCAAAACCATTTGCAGCCTGAAATGGGCATTAACCCACACCCTAGATGCCTGAAATTCCCAAAAATTATTTTGACACGAAAAATGCATCCTACACCCCTGAAAGTTCAGAATATGTTAGCAGCCCAAAAACGGCCTTAAAATGCAATTTAGGCCTGCAAAAAAGTTGAAAGCTTTGGAGGGCCAAAAAAGGGGTTTACAGGCATCCTAGACCCCCTAAAGTCCAGAAAATGGTGGTGGCGCAAAAACCGCCCCAGAGAGCTCTGAATGTCCCAAAATCATTTGCAGCCTGAAAGGGGCATTAACCCACACCCTAGATGCCTGAAATTCCCCAAAAATAATTTTGACACAAAAAATGCATCCTACACCCTTGAAAGTTCAGAATATGTTAACAGCCCAAAGAAGGCCTTAAAATGCATTTTAGGCCTTCAAAAATGTTGAAAACTTTGGAGGCCCAAAAAAGGGGGTTTACAGGCATCCTAGATCCCCTGAAGTCCAGAAAATGTTGGTGGCCTAAAAACGGTGTCAGGGAGCTCTGAATGTCCCAAAACATTTGCAGCCTGAAAAGGGCATTAACCTGCATCCTGGACCACTGAAATTCCCAAAAATAATTTTGACACGAAAAATGCATCCTACACCCCTGAAAGTTCAGAATATGTTAGCAGCCCAAAAAAGGCCTTAAAATGCATTTTAGGCCTGCAAAAATGTTGAAATCTTTGGAGGTCAAAAAAAGGGGTTTACAGGCATCCTAGATCCCCTAAAGTCCAGAAAATGTTGGTGGCCTAAAAATGGTGTCAGGGAGCTCTGAATGTCCCAAAAACATTTGCAGCCTGAAAAGGGCATTAACCTGCATCCTAGACCACTGAAATTCCCAAAAATTATTTTGACAGACGAAAAATGCATCCTACACCCCTGAAAGTCCAGAATATGTTAGCAGCCCAAAAAGGCCTTAAAATGCATCTTAGGCCTGCAAAAATATTGAAAACTTTGGAGGTCAAAAAAAAGGGGTTTACAGGCATCCTAGACCCCCTAAAGCCCAGAAAATGGTGGTGGCGCAAAAACTGCGCCAGAGAGCTCTGAATGTCCCAAAATCATTTGCAGCCTGAAAGGGGCATAACCCTGCATCCTAGACCACTGAAATTCCCAAAAATAATTTTGACATGAAAAATGCATCCTGTACTCCTGAAAGTTCAGAACATGTTAGCAGCCCAAGTAGGCCTTAAAATGCATCTTAGGCCTGCAAAAATGTTGAAAACTTTGGAGGTCAAAAAAAGGGGTTTACAGGCATCCTAGACCCCCTAAAGTCCAGAAAATGTTGGTGGCCCAAAAACGGCACCAGAGAGCTCTGAAGGTCCCAAAATCATTTGCAGCCTGAAAGGGGCATCAACCCACACCCTAGACGCCTGAAATTCCCAAAAATATTTTTGGCATAAAAATGCATCCTACACCCCTGAAAGTTCAGAATATGTCAGCACCCCAAAAAAGGCCTTAAAATGCATCTTAAGCCTGCAAAAAGGTTGAAAACTTTGGATGCCCAAAAAAGGGGTTTATAGGCATCCTAGACCCCCTAAAGTCCAGAAAATGTTGGTGGCCAAAAATTGTGCCAGAGAGCTCTGAATGTCCCAGAAACATTTGCAGCCTGAAAGGAGCATTAACCCGCATCCTAGACCACTGAAATTCCCAAAAATAATTTTTGCACGAAAAATTCATCCTACACCCCTGAAAGTTCAGAATATGTTAGCAGCCCAAAAAAGGCCTTAAAATGCATTTTAGGCCTGCAAAAATGTTGAAAGCTTTGGAGGGCCAAAAAGGGGTTTACAGGCATCCTAGACCCCCTAAAGTCCAGAAAATGGTGGTGGCGCAAAAACTGCGCCGAGAGCTCTGAATGTCCCAAAATCATTTGCAGCCTGAAAGGGGCATTACCCTGCACCCTAGACCACTGAAATTCCCACAAATAATTTTGACACAAAAAAATGCATCCTACACCCCTGAAAGTTCAGAATATGTTAGCAGCCCAAAAAAGACCTTAAAATGCATCTTAGGCCTGCAAAAATGTTGAAAACTTTGGAGGACAAAAAAAGGGGTTTACAGGTATCCTGGACCCCCTAAAGTCCAGAAAATGTTGGTGGCTCAAAAACTGTGCCAGAGAGCTCTGAATATCCCAAAATCATTTGTAGCCTGAAAGGGGCAATAACCCACACCCTAGACGCCTGAAATTCCCACAAATAATTTTGACACAAAAAAATGCATCCTACACCCCTGAAAGTTCAGAATATGTTAGCAGCCCAAAAAAGACCTTAAAATGCATCTTAGGCCTTCAAAAAAGTTGAAAAGTTTGGAGGCCCAAAAAAGGGGTTTACAGGCATCCTAGACCCTCTAAAGTCCAGAAAATGTTGGTGGCCTAAAAACTGTGCCAGAGACCTCTGAATATCCTAAAAACATTTGCACCCTGAAAAGGGCATTACCCTGCACCCTAGACCACTGAAATTCCCAAAAATAATTTTGACACGAAAAATGCATCCTACACCCCTGAAAGTTCAGAATATGTTAGCAACCCAAAAAGGCCTTAAAATGCCTCTTATGTCAGCAAAAATGTTGAACACTTTGGAGGCCTAAAAAAGAGGTTTATAGGCATCCCAGACCCCCTAAAGTCCAGAAAATGTTGGTGGCCATAAATTGTGCCAGAGAGCTCTGAATGTCCCAGAAACATTTGCAGCCTGAAAGGAGCATTAACCCGCATCCTAGACCACTGAAATTCCCAAAAATAATTTATGCACGAAAAATTCATCCTACACCCCTGAAAGTTCAGAATATGTCAGCAGTCCAGAAAAGGCCTTAAAATGCATCTTAAGCCTGCAAAAAGGTTGAAAACTTTGGAGGCCCAAAAAAGGGGTTTACAGGAATCCTAGATCCCCTAAAGTCCAGAAAATGTTGGTGGCCTAAAAACTGTGTCAGGGAGCTCTGAATGTCCCAAAAACATTTGCAGCCTGAAAAGGGCATTAACCTGCATCCTAGACCACTGAAATTACCAAAAAATAATTTTGACACGAAAAATGCATCCTACACCCCTGAAAGTTCAGAATATGTTAACAGCCCAAAGAAGACCTTAAAATGCATCTTAGGCCTTCAAAAATGTTGAAAAATTTGGAGGCCCAAAAAAGGGGTTTACAGACATCCTAGACCCCCTAAAGTCCAGAAAATGTTGGTGGCCTAAAAACTGTGTCAGAGAGCTCTGAATATCCCAAAAACATGTGCAGCCTGAAAAGGGCATTAACCTGCATCCTAGACCACTGAAATTCCCAAAAATATTTTTGACACGAAAAATGCATCCTACACCCGTGAAAGTTCAGAATATGTTAGCAGCCCAAAAAGGCCTTAAAATGCATCTTAGGCCTGCAAAAATGTTGAAAACTTTGGAGGTCAAAAAAAGGGGTTTGCAGGCATCCTAGACCCCCTAAAGTCCATAAAATGTTGGTGTCCCAAAAACTGTGCCAGAGAGCTCTGAATGTCCCAAAATCGTTTGTAGCCTGAAAGGGGCATTAACCCACACCCTAGACGCCTGAAATTCCCAAAAATATTTTTGGCACAAAAATGCATCCTACACCCCTGAAAGTTCAGAATATGTCAGCAGCGCAACAAAGGCCTTAAAATGCATCTTAAGCCTGCAAAAAGGTTGAAAACTTTGGATACCCAAAAAAGGGGTTTACAGGAATCCTAGATCCCCTAAAGTCCAGAAAATGTTGGTGGCCTAAAAACTGTGTCAGGGAGCTCTGAATGTCCCAAAAACATTTGCAGCCTGAAAAGGGCATTAACCTGCATCCTAGACCACTGAAATTCCCAAAAATAATTTTGACACGAAAAATGCATCCTACACCCCTGAAAGTTCAGAATATGTTAGCAACCCAAAAAAGGCCTTAAAATGCATTTTAAGCCTGCAGAAATGTTGAAATCTTTGGAGGTCAAAAAAAGGGGTTTACAGGCATCCTAGATCCCCTAAAGTCCAGAAAATGTTGGTGGCCTAAAAACTGTGTCAGGGAGCTCTGAATGTCCCAAAAACAGTTGCAGCTTGAAAAGGGCATTAACCTGCATCCTAAACCACTGAAATTCCCAAAAATAATTTTGACATGAAAAATGCATCCTGGACCCCTAAAGTCCAGAAAATGTTGGTGGCCTAAAAACTCAGTCAGATATTCAGAGAGCTCTGTATATCCCAAAAACATTTGTAGCCTGAAAAGGGCATTAACCTGCATCCTAGACCACTGAAATTCCCAAAAATAATTTTGACACGAAAAATGCATCCTACACCCCTGAAAGTTCTGAATATGTTAGCAGCCCGAAAAAGGCCTTAAAATGCATTTTAGGCCTGCAAAAATGTTGAAATCTTTGGAGGTCAAAAAAAGGGGTTTACAGGCATCCTAGATCCCCTAAAGTCCAGAAAATGTTGGTGGCCTAAAAACAGTGTCAGGGAGCTCTGAATGTCCCAAAAACATTTGCAGCCTGAAAAGGGCATTAACCTGCATCCTAGACCACTGAAATTCCCAAAAGTAATTTTGACACAAAAATGCATCCTACATCCCTGAAAGTTCAGAATATGTTAGAAGCCCAAAAAGGCCTTAAAATGCATCTTAGGCCTGCAAAAATGTTGAAAACTTTGGAGGTCAAAAAAAGGGGTTTACAGGCATCCTAGACCCCCTAAAGTCCAGAAAATGTTGGTGGCCCAAAAACTGTGCCAGAGAGCTCTGAAAGCCCCAAAATCATTTGTAGCCTGAAAGGGGCATTATCCCACACCCTAGACGCCTGAAATTCCCAAAAATATTTTTGGCACAAAAATGCATCCTACACCCCTGAAAGTTCAGAATATGTCAGCAGCCGAAAAAGGCCTTAAAATGCATCTTAAGCCTGCAAAAAGGTTGAAAACTTTGGAGGCCCAAAAAAGGGGTTTACAGGCATCCTAGATCCCCTAAAGTCTAGAAAATGTTGGTGGCCTAAAAACTGTGTCAGGGTGCTCTGAATGTCCCAAAAACATTTGCAGCCTGAAAAGGGCATTAACCTGCATCCTAGACCACTGAAATTCCCAAAAATAATTTTGATATGAAAAATGCATCCTGCACCCCTGAAAGTTCAGAATATGTTAGCAGCCCAAAAAGGCCTTAAAATGCATCTTAGGCCTGCAAAAAAGGTTGAAAATTTTTGGAGGTCAAAAAAACGGGTTTACAGGCATCCTAGACCCCCTAAAGTCCAGAAAATGGTGGTGGCGCAAAAACTGCGCCAGAGAGCTCTGAAAGCCCCAAAATCATTTGTAGCCTGAAAGGGGCATTATCCCACACCCTAGACGCCTGAAATTCCCAAAAATATTTTTGGCACAAAAATGCATCCTACACCCCTGAAAGTTCAGAATATGTCAGCAGCCGAAAAAGGCCTTAAAATGCATCTTAGGCCTTCAAAAATGTTGAAAACTTTGGAGGCCCAAAAAAGGGGGTTTACAGGCATCCTAGATCCCCTAAAGTCCAGAAAATGTTGGTGGCCTAAAAACGGTGTCAGGACGCTCTGAATGTCCCAAAAACATTTGCAGCCTGAAAAGGGCATTAACCCGCATCCTAGACCACTGAAATTCCCAAAAATAATTTTGACACGAAAAATGCATCCTACACCCCTGAAAGTTCAGAATATGTTAGCAGCCCAAATAAGGCCTTAAAATGCATCTAAGGCCTGCAAAAATATTGAAATCTTTGGAGGTCAAAAAAAGGGGTTTACAGGCATCCTAGATCCCCTAAAGTCCAGAAAATGTTGGTGGCCTAAAAACGGTGTCAGGGAGCTCTGAATGTCCCAAAAACATTTGCAGCCTGAAAAGGGCATTAACCTGCATCCTACACCACTGAAATTCCCAAAAATTATTTTGACACGAAAAATGCATCCTACACCCCTGAAAGTTCAGAATATGTTAGCAGCCCAAAAAGGCCTTAAAATGCATCTTAGGCCTGCAAAAATGTTGAAAACTTTGGAGGTCAAAAAAAGGGATTTACAGGCATCCTAGACCCCCTAAAGTCCAGAAAATGGTGGTGGCGCAAAAACTGCACCAGAGAGCTCTGAATGTCCCAAAATCATTTGCAGCCTGAAAGGGCATTAATTACCCTGCATCCTAGACCACTGAAATTCCCAAAAATAATTTTGACATGAAAAATGCATCCTGTACTCTTGAAAGTTCAGAATATGTTAGCAGCCCAAGAAGGCCTTAAAATGCATCTTAGGCCTGCAATAATGCTGAAAACTTTGGAGGTCAAAAAAAGGGGTTTACAGGCATCCTAGACCCCCTAAAGTCCAGAAAATGTTGGTGGCCCAAAAACGGCACCACAGAGCTCTGAAGGTCCCAAAATCATTTGCAGCCTGAAAGGGGCATCAACCCACACCCTAGACGCCTGAAATTCCCAAAAATATTTTTGGCACAAAAATGCATCCTACACCCCTGAAAGTTCAGAATATGTCAACACCCCAAAAAAGGCCTTAAAATGCATCTTAAGCCTGCAAAAAGATTGAAAACTTTGGATGCCCAAAAAAGGGGTTTATAGGCATCCTAGACCCCCTAAGGTCCAGAAAATGTTGGTGGCCAAAAATTGTGCCAGAGAGCTCTGAATGTCCCAGAAACATTTGCAGCCTGAAAGGAGCATTAACCCGCATCCTAGACCACTGAAATTCCCAAAAATAATTTTTGCACGAAAAATTCATACTACACTCCTCAAAGTTCAGAATATGTTAGCAGCTCAAAAAGGCCTTTAAATGCATCTTAGGCCTGCAAAAATGTTGAAAACTTTGGAGGTCAAAAAAAGGGGTTTATAGGCATCCTAGACCCCCTAAAGTCCAGAAAATGTTGGTGGCCAAAAATTGTGCCAGAGAGCTCTGAATGTCCCAGAAACATTTGCAGCCTGAAAGGAGCATTAACCTGCACCCTAGACCACTGAAATTCCCACAAATAATTTTGACACAAAAAAATGCATCCTACACCCCTGAAAGTTCAGAATATGTTAGCAGCCCAAAAAAGGCCTTAAAATGCATCTTAGGCCTGCAAAAATGTTGAAAACTTTGGAGGACAAAAAAAGGGGTTTACAGGTATCCTGGACCCCCTAAAGTCCAGAAAATGTTGGTGGCCCAAAAACTGCGCCAGAGAGCTCTGAGTGTCCCAAAATCATTTGTAGCCTGAAAGGGGCATTAACTCACACCCTAGACCACTGAAATTCCCAAAAAATAATTTTGACATGAAAAATGCATCCTACACCCCTGAAAGTTCAGAATATGTTAGCAGCCCAAAAAAGGCCTTAAAATGCATCTTAGGCCTGCAAAAATGTTGAAAACTTTGGAGGACAAAAAAAGGGGTTTACAGGTATCCTGGACCCCCTAAAGTCCAGAAAATGTTGGTGGCCCAAAAACTGCGCCAGAGAGCTCTGAGTGTCCCAAAATCATTTGTAGCCTGAAAGGGGCATTAACTCACACCCTAGACGCCTGAAATTCCCAAAAAATAATTTTGACACGAAAAATGCATCCTACACCCCTGGCAGTTCAGAATATGTTAACAGCCCAAAGAAGGCCTTACAATGCATCTTAGGCCTTCAAAAATGTTGAAAAGTTTGGAGGCCCAAAAAAGGGGTTTACAGGCATCCTTGACCCTCTAAAGTCCAGAAAATGTTGGTGGCCTAAAAACTATGCCAGAGAGCTCTGAATATCCCAAAAACATTTGCACCCTGAAAAGGGCATTACCCTGAACCCTAGACCACTGAAATTCCCAAAAATAATTTTGACACGAAAAATGCATCCTACACCCCTGATAGTTCAGAATATGTTAGCAACCCAAAAAGGCCTTAAAATGCCTCTTATGTCAGCAAAAATGTTGAACACTTTGGAGGCCTAAAAAAGGGGTTTATAGGCATCCCAGACCCCCTAAAGTCCAGAAAATGTTGGTGGCCAGAAATTGTGCCAGAGAGCTCTGAAAGTCCCAGAAACATTTGCAGCCTGAAAGGAGCATTAACCCGCATCCTAGACCACTGAAATTCCCAAAAATAATTTTTGCACGAAAAATTCATTCTACACCCTTGAAAGTTCAGAATATGTTAGCAGCCCAAAAAAGGCCTTAAAATGCCTCTTATGTCAGCAAAAATGTTGAACACTTTGGAGGCCCAAAAAAGGGGTTTACAGGCATCCCAGGCCCCCTAAAGTCCAGAAAATGTTGGTGGCCCAAAAACTGTGCCAGAGAGCTCTGAATGTCCCAAAATCATTTGTAGCCTGACAGGGGCATTAACCCACACCCTAGATGCCTGAAATTCCCCAAAAATAATTTTGACACAAAAAATGCATCCTACACCCCTGAAAGTTCAGAATATGTTAGCAGCCCAAAAAAGGCCTTAAAATGCCTCTTATGTCAGCAAAAATGTTGAACACTTTGGAGGCCTAAAAAAGGGGTTTATAGGCATCCCAGACCCCCTAAAGTCCAGAAAATGTTGGTGGCCAAAAATTGTGCCAGAGAGCTCTGAATGTCCCAGAAACATTTGCAGCCTGAAAGGAGCATTAACCCGCATCCTAGACCACTGAAATTCCCAAAAATAATTTTTGCACGAAAAATTCATCCTACACCCCTGAAAGTTCAGAATATGTTAACAGCCCAAAGAAGGCCTTAAAATGCATCTTAGGCCTTCAAAAATGTTGAAAACTTTGGAGGCCCAAAAAAGGGGTTTACAGGAATCCTAGATCCCCTAAAGTCCAGAAAATGTTGGTGGCCTAAAAACTGTGTCAGGGAGCTCTGAATGTCCCAAAAACATTTGCACCCTGAAAAGGGCATTACCCTGCACCCTAGACCACTGAAATTCCCAAAAATAATTTTGACACGAAAAATGCATCCTACACCCCTGAAAGTTCAGAATATGTTAGCAACCCAAAAAGGCCTTAAAATGCCTCTTATGTCAGCAAAAATGTTGAACACTTTGGAGGCCTAAAAAAGAGGTTTATAGGCATCCCAGACCCCCTAAAGTCCAGAAAATGTTGGTGGCCATAAATTGTGCCAGAGAGCTCTGAATGTCCCAGAAACATTTGCAGCCTGAAAGGAGCATTAACCCGCATCCTAGACCACTGAAATTCCCAAAAATAATTTATGCACGAAAAATTCATCCTACACCCCTGAAAGTTCAGAATATGTCAGCAGTCCAGAAAAGGCCTTAAAATGCATCTTAAGCCTGCAAAAAGGTTGAAAACTTTGGAGGCCCAAAAAAGGGGTTTACAGGAATCCTAGATCCCCTAAAGTCCAGAAAATGTTGGTGGCCTAAAAACTGTGTCAGGGAGCTCTGAATGTCCCAAAAACATTTGCAGCCTGAAAAGGGCATTAACCTGCATCCTAGACCACTGAAATTCCCAAAAAATAATTTTGACACGAAAAATGCATCCTACACCCCTGAAAGTTCAGAATATGTTAACAGCCCAAAGAAGGCCTTAAAATGCATCTTAGGCCTTCAAAAATGTTGAAAAATTTGGAGGCCCAAAAAAGGGGTTTACAGACATCCTAGACCCCCTAAAGTCCAGAAAATGTTGGTGGCCTAAAAACTGTGTCAGAGAGCTCTGAATATCCCAAAAACATGTGCAGCCTGAAAAGGGCATTAACCTGCATCCTAGACCACTGAAATTCCCAAAAATATTTTTGACACGAAAAATGCATCCTACACCCGTGAAAGTTCAGAATATGTTAGCAGCCCAAAAAGGCCTTAAAATGCATCTTAGGCCTGCAAAAATGTTGAAAACTTTGGAGGTCAAAAAAAGGGGTTTGCAGGCATCCTAGACCCCCTAAAGTCCATAAAATGTTGGTGTCCCAAAAACTGTGCCAGAGAGCTCTGAATGTCCCAAAATCGTTTGTAGCCTGAAAGGGGCATTAACCCACACCCTAGACGCCTGAAATTCCCAAAAATATTTTTGGCACAAAAATGCATCCTACACCCCTGAAAGTTCAGAATATGTCAGCAGCGCAACAAAGGCCTTAAAATGCATCTTAAGCCTGCAAAAAGGTTGAAAACTTTGGATACCCAAAAAAGGGGTTTACAGGAATCCTAGATCCCCTAAAGTCCAGAAAATGTTGGTGGCCTAAAAACTGTGTCAGGGAGCTCTGAATGTCCCAAAAACATTTGCAGCCTGAAAAGGGCATTAACCTGCATCCTAGACCACTGAAATTCCCAAAAATAATTTTGACACGAAAAATGCATCCTACACCCCTGAAAGTTCAGAATATGTTAGCAACCCAAAAAAGGCCTTAAAATGCATTTTAAGCCTGCAGAAATGTTGAAATCTTTGGAGGTCAAAAAAAGGGGTTTACAGGCATCCTAGATCCCCTAAAGTCCAGAAAATGTTGGTGGCCTAAAAACTGTGTCAGGGAGCTCTGAATGTCCCACAAACAGTTGCAGCTTGAAAAGGGCATTAACCTGCATCCTAAACCACTGAAATTCCCAAAAATAATTTTGACATGAAAAATGCATCCTGGACCCCTAAAGTCCAGAAAATGTTGGTGGCCTAAAAACTCAGTCAGATATTCAGAGAGCTCTGTATATCCCAAAAACATTTGTAGCCTGAAAAGGGCATTAACCTGCATCCTAGACCACTGAAATTCCCAAAAATAATTTTGACACGAAAAATGCATCCTACACCCCTGAAAGTTCTGAATATGTTAGCAGCCCGAAAAAGGCCTTAAAATGCATTTTAGGCCTGCAAAAATGTTGAAATCTTTGGAGGTCAAAAAAAGGGGTTTACAGGCATCCTAGATCCCCTAAAGTCCAGAAAATGTTGGTGGCCTAAAAACAGTGTCAGGGAGCTCTGAATGTCCCAAAAACATTTGCAGCCTGAAAAGGGCATTAACCTGCATCCTAGACCACTGAAATTCCCAAAAGTAATTTTGACACAAAAATGCATCCTACATCCCTGAAAGTTCAGAATATGTTAGAAGCCCAAAAAGGCCTTAAAATGCATCTTAGGCCTGCAAAAATGTTGAAAACTTTGGAGGTCAAAAAAAGGGGTTTACAGGCATCCTAGACCCCCTAAAGTCCAGAAAATGTTGGTGGCCCAAAAACTGTGCCAGAGAGCTCTGAAAGCCCCAAAATCATTTGTAGCCTGAAAGGGGCATTATCCCACACCCTAGACGCCTGAAATTCCCAAAAATATTTTTGGCACAAAAATGCATCCTACACCCCTGAAAGTTCAGAATATGTCAGCAGCCGAAAAAGGCCTTAAAATGCATCTTAAGCCTGCAAAAAGGTTGAAAACTTTGGAGGCCCAAAAAAGGGGTTTACAGGCATCCTAGATCCCCTAAAGTCTAGAAAATGTTGGTGGCCTAAAAACTGTGTCAGGGTGCTCTGAATGTCCCAAAAACATTTGCAGCCTGAAAAGGGCATTAACCTGCATCCTAGACCACTGAAATTCCCAAAAATAATTTTGATATGAAAAATGCATCCTGCACCCCTGAAAGTTCAGAATATGTTAGCAGCCCAAAAAGGCCTTAAAATGCATCTTAGGCCTGCAAAAAAGGTTGAAAATTTTTGGAGGTCAAAAAAACGGGTTTACAGGCATCCTAGACCCCCTAAAGTCCAGAAAATGGTGGTGGCGCAAAAACTGCGCCAGAGAGCTCTGAAAGCCCCAAAATCATTTGTAGCCTGAAAGGGGCATTATCCCACACCCTAGACGCCTGAAATTCCCAAAAATATTTTTGGCACAAAAATGCATCCTACACCCCTGAAAGTTCAGAATATGTCAGCAGCCGAAAAAGGCCTTAAAATGCATCTTAGGCCTTCAAAAATGTTGAAAACTTTGGAGGCCCAAAAAAGGGGGTTTACAGGCATCCTAGATCCCCTAAAGTCCAGAAAATGTTGGTGGCCTAAAAACGGTGTCAGGACGCTCTGAATGTCCCAAAAACATTTGCAGCCTGAAAAGGGCATTAACCCGCATCCTAGACCACTGAAATTCCCAAAAATAATTTTGACACGAAAAATGCATCCTACACCCCTGAAAGTTCAGAATATGTTAGCAGCCCAAATAAGGCCTTAAAATGCATCTAAGGCCTGCAAAAATATTGAAATCTTTGGAGGTCAAAAAAAGGGGTTTACAGGCATCCTAGATCCCCTAAAGTCCAGAAAATGTTGGTGGCCTAAAAACGGTGTCAGGGAGCTCTGAATGTCCCAAAAACATTTGCAGCCTGAAAAGGGCATTAACCTGCATCCTACACCACTGAAATTCCCAAAAATTATTTTGACACGAAAAATGCATCCTACACCCCTGAAAGTTCAGAATATGTTAGCAGCCCAAAAAGGCCTTAAAATGCATCTTAGGCCTGCAAAAATGTTGAAAACTTTGGAGGTCAAAAAAAGGGATTTACAGGCATCCTAGACCCCCTAAAGTCCAGAAAATGGTGGTGGCGCAAAAACTGCACCAGAGAGCTCTGAATGTCCCAAAATCATTTGCAGCCTGAAAGGGCATTAATTACCCTGCATCCTAGACCACTGAAATTCCCAAAAATAATTTTGACATGAAAAATGCATCCTGTACTCTTGAAAGTTCAGAATATGTTATCAGCCCAAGAAGGCCTTAAAATGCATCTTAGGCCTGCAATAATGCTGAAAACTTTGGAGGTCAAAAAAAGGGGTTTACAGGCATCCTAGACCCCCTAAAGTCCAGAAAATGTTGGTGGCCCAAAAACGGCACCACAGAGCTCTGAAGGTCCCAAAATCATTTGCAGCCTGAAAGGGGCATCAACCCACACCCTAGACGCCTGAAATTCCCAAAAATATTTTTGGCACAAAAATGCATCCTACACCCCTGAAAGTTCAGAATATGTCAACACCCCAAAAAAGGCCTTAAAATGCATCTTAAGCCTGCAAAAAGATTGAAAACTTTGGATGCCCAAAAAAGGGGTTTATAGGCATCCTAGACCCCCTAAGGTCCAGAAAATGTTGGTGGCCAAAAATTGTGCCAGAGAGCTCTGAATGTCCCAGAAACATTTGCAGCCTGAAAGGAGCATTAACCCGCATCCTAGACCACTGAAATTCCCAAAAATAATTTTTGCACGAAAAATTCATACTACACTCCTCAAAGTTCAGAATATGTTAGCAGCTCAAAAAGGCCTTTAAATGCATCTTAGGCCTGCAAAAATGTTGAAAACTTTGGAGGTCAAAAAAAGGGGTTTATAGGCATCCTAGACCCCCTAAAGTCCAGAAAATGTTGGTGGCCAAAAATTGTGCCAGAGAGCTCTGAATGTCCCAGAAACATTTGCAGCCTGAAAGGAGCATTAACCTGCACCCTAGACCACTGAAATTCCCACAAATAATTTTGACACAAAAAAATGCATCCTACACCCCTGAAAGTTCAGAATATGTTAGCAGCCCAAAAAAGGCCTTAAAATGCATCTTAGGCCTGCAAAAATGTTGAAAACTTTGGAGGACAAAAAAAGGGGTTTACAGGTATCCTGGACCCCCTAAAGTCCAGAAAATGTTGGTGGCCCAAAAACTGCGCCAGAGAGCTCTGAGTGTCCCAAAATCATTTGTAGCCTGAAAGGGGCATTAACTCACACCCTAGACCACTGAAATTCCCAAAAAATAATTTTGACATGAAAAATGCATCCTACACCCCTGAAAGTTCAGAATATGTTAGCAGCCCAAAAAAGGCCTTAAAATGCATCTTAGGCCTGCAAAAATGTTGAAAACTTTGGAGGACAAAAAAAGGGGTTTACAGGTATCCTGGACCCCCTAAAGTCCAGAAAATGTTGGTGGCCCAAAAACTGCGCCAGAGAGCTCTGAGTGTCCCAAAATCATTTGTAGCCTGAAAGGGGCATTAACTCACACCCTAGATGCCTGAAATTCCCAAAAAATAATTTTGACACGAAAAATGCATCCTACACCCCTGGCAGTTCAGAATATGTTAACAGCCCAAAGAAGGCCTTACAATGCATCTTAGGCCTTCAAAAATGTTGAAAAGTTTGGAGGCCCAAAAAAGGGGTTTACAGGCATCCTTGACCCTCTAAAGTCCAGAAAATGTTGGTGGCCTAAAAACTATGCCAGAGAGCTCTGAATATCCCAAAAACATTTGCACCCTGAAAAGGGCATTACCCTGAACCCTAGACCACTGAAATTCCCAAAAATAATTTTGACACGAAAAATGCATCCTACACCCCTGATAGTTCAGAATATGTTAGCAACCCAAAAAGGCCTTAAAATGCCTCTTATGTCAGCAAAAATGTTGAACACTTTGGAGGCCTAAAAAAGGGGTTTATAGGCATCCCAGACCCCCTAAAGTCCAGAAAATGTTGGTGGCCAGAAATTGTGCCAGAGAGCTCTGAAAGTCCCAGAAACATTTGCAGCCTGAAAGGAGCATTAACCCGCATCCTAGACCACTGAAATTCCCAAAAATAATTTTTGCACGAAAAATTCATTCTACACCCTTGAAAGTTCAGAATATGTTAGCAGCCCAAAAAAGGCCTTAAAATGCCTCTTATGTCAGCAAAAATGTTGAACACTTTGGAGGCCCAAAAAAGGGGTTTACAGGCATCCCAGGCCCCCTAAAGTCCAGAAAATGTTGGTGGCCCAAAAACTGTGCCAGAGAGCTCTGAATGTCCCAAAATCATTTGTAGCCTGACAGGGGCATTAACCCACACCCTAGATGCCTGAAATTCCCCAAAAATAATTTTGACACAAAAAATGCATCCTACACCCCTGAAAGTTCAGAATATGTTAGCAGCCCAAAAAAGGCCTTAAAATGCCTCTTATGTCAGCAAAAATGTTGAACACTTTGGAGGCCTAAAAAAGGGGTTTATAGGCATCCCAGACCCCCTAAAGTCCAGAAAATGTTGGTGGCCAAAAATTGTGCCAGAGAGCTCTGAATGTCCCAGAAACATTTGCAGCCTGAAAGGAGCATTAACCCGCATCCTAGACCACTGAAATTCCCAAAAATAATTTTTGCACGAAAAATTCATCCTACACCCCTGAAAGTTCAGAATATGTTAACAGCCCAAAGAAGGCCTTAAAATGCATCTTAGGCCTTCAAAAATGTTGAAAACTTTGGAGGCCCAAAAAAGGGGTTTACAGGCATCCTAGACCCTCTAAAGTCCAGAAAATGTTGGTGGCCTAAAAACTGTGTCAGAGAGCTCTGAGTATCCCAAAAACATTTGCAGCCTGAAAAGGGCATTAACCTGCATCCTAGACCACTGAAATTCCCAAAAATATTTTTGACATGAAAAATGCATCCTGTACTCCTGAAAGTTCAGAATATGTTAGCAGCCCAAAAAGGCCTTAAAATGCATCTTAGGCCTGCAAAAATGTTGAAAACTTTGGAGGTCAAAAAAAGGGGTTTACAGGCATCCTAGACCCCCTAAAGTCCAGAAAATGTTGGTGGCCCAAAAACTGTGCCAGAGAGCTCTGAATGCCCCAAAATCATTTGCAGCCTGAAAGGGCATTACCCTGCACCCTAGACCACTGAAATTCCCAAAAATAATTTTGACACGAAAAATGCATCGTACACCCCTGAAAGTTCAGAATATGTTAGCAGTCCAGAAAAGGCCTTAAAATGCATCTTAAGCCTGCAAAAAGGCTGAAAACTTTGGAGGCCCAAAAAAGGGGTTCACAGGAATCCTAGATCCCCTAAAGTCCAGAAAATGTTGGTGGCCTAAAAACTGTGTCAGGGAGCTCTGAATGTCCCAAAAACATTTGCAGCCTGAAAAGGGCATTAACCTGCATCCTAGACCACTGAAATTCCCAAAAATAATTTTGACATGAAAAATGCATCCTGTACCCCTGAAAGTTCAGAATATGTTAGCAACCCAAAAAGGCCTTAAAATGCATCTTAGGCCTGCAAAAATGTTGAAAACTTTGGAGGTCAAAAAAAGGGGTTTACAGGCATCCTAGACCCCCTAAAGTCCAGAAAATGGTGGTGGCGCAAAAACTGCGCCAGAGAGCTCTGAATGTCCCCAAATCATTTGCCGCCTGAAAGGGGCATTACCCTGCACCTTAGACCATTGAAATTCCCACAAATAATTTTGACACGAAAAATGCATCCTACACCCCTGAAAGTTCAGAATATGTTAGCAGCCCAAAAAGGCTTAAAATGCATCTTAAGCCTGCAAAAAGGTTGAAAACTTTGGAGGCCCAAAAAAGGGTTTACAGGAATCCTAGATCCCATAAAGTCCAGAAAATGTTGGTGGCCTAAAAACTGTGTCAGGGAGCTCTGAATGTCCCAAAAACATTTGCAGCCTGAAAGGGGCATCACCTTGCACCATAGACCACTGAAATTCCGAAAAACAATTTTGACACGAAAAATGCATCCTACACCCCTGAAAGTTCAGAATATGTTAGCAGCCCAAAAAGGCTTAAAATGCATCTTAAGCCTGCAAAAAGGTTGAAAACTTTGGAGGCCCAAAAAAGGGTTTACAGGAATCCTAGATCCCATAAAGTCCAGAAAATGTTGGTGGCCTAAAAACTGTGTCAGGGAGCTCTGAATGTCCCAAAAACATTTGCAGCCTGAAAGGGGCATCACCTTGCACCATAGACCACTGAAATTCCGAAAAACAATTTTGACACGAAAAATGCATCCTACACCCCTGAAAGTTCACAATATGTTAGCAGCCCAAAAAAGGCCTTAAAATGTATGTTAGGCCTGCAAGAATGTTGAAAACTTTGGAGGTCAAAGAAACGGATTTACAGGCATCCCAGACCCTTAAAGTCCAGAAAATGTTGGTGGCCCAAAAACTGTGCCAGAGAGCTCTGAATGTCCCAAAATCATGTGCATCCTGAAAGGGGCATTAACCCACATCCTAGACCACTGAAATTCCCAAAAATAGTTTTGCATGAAAAATGCATCCTACACCCCTGAAAGTTCTGAATATCTTAGCAGCCCAAAAAAGGCCTTAAAATGTATGTTAGGCCTGCAAGAATGTTGAAAACTTTGGAGGTAAAAAAAAGGGATTTATAGGCATCCCACAATTAAAGTCCAGAAAATGTTGGTGGCCCAAAAACTGTGCCGGAGAGCTCTGAATGTCCCAAAATCTTGTGTAGCCTGAAAGGGTCACTAACCCACATCCTAGACCACTGAAATTCCCAAAAATAGTTTTGCATGAAAAATGCATCCTACGCCCCTGAAAGTTCAGAATATGTTAGCAGCCCAAAAAAGGCATTAAA
Source organism: Ambystoma mexicanum (assembly GCF_040938575.1). Taxonomy (NCBI): domain Eukaryota; kingdom Metazoa; phylum Chordata; class Amphibia; order Caudata; family Ambystomatidae; genus Ambystoma; species Ambystoma mexicanum. Next base: position 1,413,396,894 of record NC_090934.1, on the reverse strand, counting down.
ATGCATCTTAAGCCTGCAAAAAGGTTGAAAACTTTGGAGGCCCAAAAAAGGGGTTTACAGGAATCCTAGATCCCCTAAAGCCCACAAAATGTTGGTGGCCTAAAAACTGTGTCAGGGAGCTCTGAATGTCCCAAAAACATTTACAGCCTGAAAAGGGCATTAACCTGCATCCTAGACCACTGAAATTCCCAAAAATAATTTTGACATGAAAAATGCATCCTACACCCCTGAAAGTTCAGAATATGTTAGCAGCCCAAAAAAGGCCTTAAAATGCATTTTAAGCCTGCAAAAATGTTGAAATCTTTGGAGATCAAAAAAAGGGGTTTACAGGCATCCTAGATCCCCTAAAGTCCAGAAAATGTTGGTGGCCTAAAAACTGTGTCAGGGAGCTCTTAATGTCCCAAAAAGATTTGCAGCCTGAAAAGGGCATTAACCTGCATCCTAGACCACTGAAATTCCCAAAAATAATTTTGACATGAAAAATGCATCCTGTACCCCTGAAAGTTCAGAATATGTCAGCAGCCCAAAAAGGCCTTAAAATGCATCTTAGGCCTGCAAAAATGTTGAAAACTTTGGAGGTCAAAAAAGGGGTTTACAGGCATCCTAGACCCCCTAAAGTCCTGAAAATGGTGGTGGCGCAAAAACTGCACCAGAGAGCTCTGAATGTCCCCAAATCATGTGCAGCCTGAAAGGGGCATTACCCTGCACCCTAGAAAACTGAAATTCCCACAAATAATTTTGACACGAAAAATGCATCCTACACCCCTGAAAGTTCAGAATATGTTAGCAGCCCAAAAAAGGCCTTAAAATGCATCTTAGGCCTGCAAAAATGTTGAAAACTTTGGAGGACAAAAAAGGGGTTTACAGGCATCCTGGACCCCCTAAAGTCCAGAAAATGTTGGTGGCCCAAAAATTGTGCCAGAGAGCTCTGAATATCCCAAAAACATTTGCAGCCTGAAAAGGGCAATAACCCACACCCTAGACGCCTGAAATTCCCAAAAATATTTTTGGCACAAAAATGCATCCTACACCCCTGAAAGTTCAGAATATGTTAGCAGCCCAAAGAAGGCCTTAAAATGCATCTTAGGCCTTCACAAATGTTGAAAAGTTTGGAGGCCCAAAAAAGGGGTTTACAGGCATCCTAGACCCCCTAAAGTCCAGAAAATGTTGGTGGCTTAAAAACTGTGTCAGAGAGGTCTGAATATCCCAAAAACATTTGCAGCCTGAAAGGGGCATTAACCCACACCCTAGATGCCTGAAATTCCCCAAAAAAAATTTTGACACAAAAAATGCATCCTACACCCTTGAAAGTTCAGAATATGTTAACAGCCCAAAAAATGCCTTAAATGCCTCTTATGTCAGCAAAAATGTTGAACACTTTGGAGGCCTAAAAAAAGGGTTTATAGGCATCCTAGACCCCCTAAAGTCCAGAAAATGTTGGTGGCCAAAAATTGTGCCAGAGAGCTCTGAATGTCCCAGAAACATTTGCAGCATGAAAGGAGCATTAACCCGCATCCTAGACCACTGAAATTCCCAAAAATAATTTTTGCACGAAACATTCATCCTACACCCCTGAAAGTTCAGAATATGTTAGCAGCCCAAAAAAGGCCTTAAAATGCCTCTTATGTCAGCAAAAATGTTGAAAAATTTGGAGGCCCAAAAAAGGGGTTTACAGGCATCCTAGACCCCCTAAAGTCCAGAAAATGGTGGTGGCGCAAAAACTGCGCCGAGAGCTCTGAATGTCCCAAAATCATTTGCAGCCTGAAAGGGGCATTACCCTGCACCCTAGACCACTGAAATTCCCACAAATAATTTTGACACAAAAAAATGCATCCTACACCCCTGAAAGTTCAGAATATGTTAGCAGCCCAAAAAAGGCCTTAAAATGCATCTTAGGCCTGCAAAAATGTTGAAAACTTTGGAGGACAAAAAAAGGGGTTTACAGGTATCCTGGACCCCCTAAAGTCCAGAAAATGTTGGTGGCCCAAAAACTGCGCCAGAGAGCTCTGAGTGTCCCAAAATCATTTGTAGCCTGAAAGGGGCATTAACTCACACCCTAGACGCCTGAAATTCCCAAAAAATAATTTTGACACGAAAAATGCATCCTACACCCCTGGCAGTTCAGAATATGTTAACAGCCCAAAGAAGGCCTTACAATGCATCTTAGGCCTTCAAAAATGTTGAAAAGTTTGGAGGCCCAAAAAAGGGGTTTACAGGCATCCTTGACCCCCTAAAGTCCAGAAAATGTTGGTGGCCTAAAAACTGTGCCAGAGAGCTCTGAATATCCCAAAAACATTTGCACCCTGAAAAGGGCATTACCCTGAACCCTAGACCACTGAAATTCCCAAAAATAATTTTGACACGAAAAATGCATCCTACACCCCTGAAAGTTCAGAATATGTTAGCAACCCAAAAAGGCCTTAAAATGCCTCTTATGTCAGCAAAAATGTTGAACACTTTGGAGGCCTAAAAAAGGGGTTTATAGGCATCCCAGACCCCCTAAAGTCAAGAAAATGTTGGTGGCCAAAAATTGTGCCAGAGAGCTCTGAAAGTCCCAGAAACATTTGCAGCCTGAAAGGAGCATTAACCCGCATCCTAGACCACTGAAATTCCCAAAAATAATTTTTGCACGAAAAATTCATCCTACACCCCTGAAAGTTCAGAATATGTTAACAGCCCAAAGAAGGCCTTAAAATGCATCTTAGGCCTTCAAAAATGTTGAAAACTTTGGAGGCCCAAAAAAGGGGTTTACAGGCATCCTAGACCCTCTAAAGTCCAGAAAATGTTGGTGGCCTAAAAACTGTGTCAGAGAGCTCTGAATATCCCAAAAACATTTGCAGCCTGAAAAGGGCATTAACCTGCACCCTAGACCACTGAAATTCCCAAAAATATTTTTGACATGAAAAATGCATCCTGTACTCCTGAAAGTTCAGAATATGTTAGCAGCCCAAAAAGGCCTTAAAATGCATCTTAGGCCTGCAAAAATGTTGAAAACTTTGGAGGTCAAAAAAAGGGGTTTACAGGCATCCTAGACCCCCTAAGTCCAGAAAATGTTGGTGGCCCAAAAACTGTGCCAGAGAGCTCTGAATGTCCCCAAATCATGTGCAGCCTGAAAGGGGCATTACCCTGCACCCTAGACCACTGAAATTCCCAAAAATAATTTTGACACAAAAAATGCATCCTACACCCCTGAAAGTTCAGAATATGTTAGCAGCCCAAAAAAGGCCTTAAAATGCATCTTAGGCCTGCAAAAATGTTGAAAACTTTGGAGGACAAAAAAAGGGGTTTACAGGCATCCTGGACCCCCTAAAGTCCAGAAAATGTTGGTGGCCCAAAAACTGTGCCAGAGAGCTCTGAATATCCCAAAAACATTTGCAGCCTGAAAAGGGCAATAACCCACACCCTAGACCACTGAAATTCCCAAAAATAGTTTTGCATGAAAAATGCATCCTACACCCCTGAAAGTTCTGAATATGTTAGCAGCCCAAAAAAGGCCTTAAAATGTATGTTAGGCCTGCAAGAATGTTGAAAACTTAGGAGGTAAAAAAAAGGGATTTATAGGCATCCCACAATTAAAGTCCAGAAAATGTTGGTGGCCAAAAAACTGTGCCGGAGAGCTCTGAATGTCCCAAAATCATGTGTAGCCTGAAAGGGTCACTAACCCACATCCTAGACCACTGAAATTCCCAAAAATAGTTTTGCATGAAAAATGCATCCTACGCCCCTGAAAGTTCAGAATATGTTAACAGCCCAAAGAAGGCCTTAAAATGCATCTTAAGCCTGCAAAAAGGTTGAAAACTTTGGATGCCCAAAAAAGGGGTTTATAGGCATCCTAGACCCCGTAAAGTCCAGAAAATGTTGGTGGCCAAAAATTGTGCCAGAGAGCTCTGAATGTCCCGGAAACATTTGCAGCCTGAAAGGAGCATTAACCCGCATCCTAGACCACTGAAATTCCCAAAAATAATTTTTGCACGAAAGATTCATCCTACACCCCTGAAAGTTCCGAATATGTTAGCAGCCCAAAAACAGCCTTAAAATGCATTTTAGGCCTGCAAAAATGTTGAAAGCTTTGGAGGGCCAAAAAGGGGTTTACAGGCATCCTAGACCCCCTACATTCCAGAAAATGGTGGTGGCGCAAAAACTGCGCCAGAGAGCTCTGAATGTCCCAAAATCATTTGCAGCCTGAAAGGGGCATTACCCTGCACCCTAGACCACTGAAATTCCCACAAATAATTTTGACACAAAAAATGCATCCTACACCCCTGAAAGTTCAGAATATGTTAGCAGCCCAAAAAAGGGCCTTAAAATACATCTTCGGCCTGCAAAAATGTTGAAAACTTTGGAGGTCAAAATAAGGGGTTTATAGGCATCCTAGATCCCCTAAAGTCCAGAAAATGTTGGTGGCCTAAAAACGGTGTCAGGGAGCTCTGAATGTCCCAAAAACATTTGCAGCCTGAAAAGGGCATTAACCTGCATCCTAGACCACTGAAATTCCCAAAAATAATTTTGACACGAAAAATGCATCCTACACCCCTGAAAGTTCAGAATATGTTAGCAGCCCAAAAAAGGCCTTAAAATGCATTTTAGGCCTGCAAAAATGTTGAAATCTTTGGAGGTCAAAAAAGGGGTTTACAGGCATCCTAGATCCCCTAAAGTCCAGAAAATGTTGGTGGCCCAAAAATGACACCAGAGAGCTCTGAAGGTCCCAAAATCATTTGCAGCCTGAAAGGGGCATCAACCCACACCCTAGACGCCTGAAATTCCCAAAAATATTTTTGGCACAAAAATGCATCCTACACCCCTGAAAGTTCAGAATATGTCAGCACCCCAAAAAAGGCCTTAAAATGCATCTTAAGCCTGCAAAAATGTTGAAAGCTTTGGAGGGCCAAAAAGGGGTTTACAGGCATCCTAGACCCCCTACATTCCAGAAAATGGTGGTGGCGCAAAAACTGCGCCAGAGAGCTCTGAATGTCCCAAAATCATTTGCAGCCTGAAAGGGGCATTACCCTGCACCCTAGACCACTGAAATTCCCACAAATAATTTTGACACAAAAAATGCATCCTACACCCCTGAAAGTTCAGAATATGTTAGCAGCCCAAAAAAGGGCCTTAAAATACATCTTCGGCCTGCAAAAATGTTGAAAACTTTGGAGGTCAAAATAAGGGGTTTACGGGCATCCTAGACCCCCTAAAGTACAGAAAATGTTGGTGGCCTAAAAACGGTGTCAGGGAGCTCTGAATGTCCCAAAAACATTTGCAGCCTGAAAAGGGCATTAACCTGCATCCTAGACCACTGAAATTCCCAAAAATAATTTTGACATGAAAAATGCATCCTGTACTCCTGAAAGTTCAGAATATGTTAGCAGCCCAAAAAGGCCTTAAAATGCATCTTAGGTCTGCAAAAATGTTGAAAGCTTTGGAGGGCCAAAAAAGGGGTTTATAGGCATCCTAGACCCCCTAAAGTCCAGAAAATATTGGTGGCCTAAAAACTGTGTCAGAGAACTCTGAATATCCCAAAAACATTTGCAGCCTGAAAAGGGCATTAACCTGCATCATAGACCACTGAAATTCCCAAAAATAATTTTGACACGAAAAATGCATCCTACACCCCTGAAAGTTCAGAATATTTTAGCAGCCCAAAAAGGCCTTAAAATGCATCTTAGGCCTGCAAAAATGTTGAACACTTTGGAGGTCAAAAAAAGGGGTTTACAGGCATCCTAGACCCCCTAAAGTCCAGAAAATGGTGGTGGCGCAAAAACTGCGCCAGAGAGCTCTGAATGTCCCAAAATCATTTGCAGCCTGAAAGGGGCATTACCCTGCATCCTAGACCACTGAAATTCCCAAAAATAATTTTGACATGAAAAATGCATCCTGTACTCCTGAAAGTTCAGAATATGTTAGCAGCCCAAGAAGGCCTTAAAATGCATCTTAGGCCTGCAAAAATGTTGAAAACTTTGGAGGTCAAAAAAAGGGGTTTACAGGCATCCTAGACCCCCTAAAGTCCAGAAAATGTTGGTGGCCCAAAAACGGCGCCAGAGAGCTCTGAATGTCCCAAAATCATTTGCAGCCTGAAAGCGGCATTACCCTGCATCCTAGACCACTGAAATTCCCAAAAATAATTTTGACATGAAAAATGCATCCTGTACTCCTGAAAGTTCAGAATATGTCAGCAGGCCAAAAAAGGCCTTAAAATGCATCTTAAGCCTGCAAAAAGGTTGAAAACTTTGGATGCCCAAAAAAGGGGTTTATAGGCATCCTAGACCCCCTAAAGTCCAGAAAATGTTGGTGGCCAGAAATTGTGCCAGAGAGCTCTGAATGTCCCAGAAACATTTGCAGCCTGAAAGGAGCATTCACCTAGACCACTGAAATTCCCAAAAATAATTTTTGCACGAAAAATTCATCCTACACCCCTGAAAGTTCAGAATATGTTAGGAGCCCAAAAAAGGCCTTAAAATGCCTCTTATGTCAGCAAAAATGTTGAAAAATTTGGAGGCCCAAAAAAGGGGTTTACAGGCATCCTGGACCCCCTAAAGTCCAGAAAATGTTGGTGGCCTATAAACTGTGTCAGAGAGCTCTGAATATCCCAAAACCATTTGCAGCCTGAAAAGGGCATTAACCGGCATCCTAGACCACTGAAATTCCCAAAAATAATTTTGACATGAAAAATGCATCCTGTACTCCTGAAAGTTCAGAATATGTTAGCATATGTTAGAATATGTTAGCAGTCCAAATAGGCCTTAAAATGCATCTTAGGTCTGCAAAAATGTTGAAAGCTTTGGAGGGCCAAAAAAGGGGTTTATAGGCATCCTGGACCCCCTAAAGTCCAGAAAATATTGGTGGCCAAAAATTGCGCCAGAGAGCTCTGAATGTCCCAGAAACATTTGCAGCCTGAAAAGGGCATTAATCTGCATCCTAGACCACTGAAATTCCCAAAAATTATTTTGACACGAAAAATGCATCCTACACCCCTGAAAGTTCAGAATATGTTAGCAGCCCAAAAACGGCCTTAAAATGCATTTTAGGCCTGCAAAAATGTTGAAAGCTTTGGAGGGCCAGAAAAGGGGTTTACAGGCATCCTAGACCCCCTAAAGTCCAGAAAATGGTGGTGGCGCAAAAACTGCGCCAGAGAGCTCTGTATGTCCCAAAATCATTTGCAGCCTGAAAGGGGCATTAACCCACACCCAAGATGCCTGAAATTCCCAAAAAATAATTGTGACACGAAAAATGCATCCTACACCCCTGAAAGTTCAGAATATGTTAACAGCCCAAAGAAGGCCTTAAAATACATCTTAGGCCTTCAAAAATGTTGAAAACTTTGGAGGCCCAAAAAAGGGGTTTACAGGCATCCTAGACCCTCTAAAGTCCAGAAAATGTTGGTGGCCTACAAACTGTGTCAGAGAGCTCTGAATATCCCAAAAACATTTGCAGCCTGAAAAGGGCATTACCCTGCAACCTAGAACACTGAAATTCCCAAAAATAATTTTGACACGAAAAATGCATCCTACACCCCTGAAAGTTCAGAATATGTTAGCAGCCTAAAAAAGACCTTAAAATGCATTTTAGGCCTGCAAAAATGTTGACAACTTTGGAGGACAAAAAAAGAGGTTTACAGGCATCCTAGATCCCCTAAAGTCCAGAAAATGTTGGTGGCGCAAAAACTGCGCCAGAGAGCTCTGAATGTCCCAAAAACATTTGCAGCCTGAAAAGGGCATTACCCTGCACCCTAGACCACTGAAATTCCCAAAAATAATTTTGACACGAAAAATGCATCCTGTACCCCTGAAAGTTCAGAATATGTTAGCAGCCTAAAAAAGGCCTTAAAATGCATTTTAGGCCTGCAAACATGTTGAAAACTTTGGAGGACAAAAAAGAGGTTTACAGGCATCCTAGACCCCCTAAAGTCCAGAAAATGGTGGTGGCGCAAAAACTGCGCCAGAGAGCTCTGAATGTCCCCAAGTCATTTGCAGCCTGAAAGGGGCATTACCCGGCACCCTAGACCACTGAAATTCCCAAAAATAATTTTGACACGAAAAATGCATCCTACACCCCTGAAAGTTCAGAATATGTTAGCAGCCCAAAAAAGGCCTTAAAATGCCTCTTATGTCAGCAAAAATGTAGAAAAATTTGGAGGCCCAAAAAAGGGGTTTACAGGCATCCCAGACCCCCTAAAGTCCAGAAAATGTTGGTGGCCCAAAAACTGTGCCAGACAGCTCTGAATGTCCCAAAATCATTTGCAGCCTGAAAAGGGCATTAACCTGCATCCTAGACGCCTGAAATTCCCAAAAATATTTTTGGCACAAAAATGCATCCTACACCCCTGAAAGTTCAGAATATGTCAGCAGCCCAAAAAAGGCCTTAAAATGCATCTTAAGCCTGCAAAAAGGTTGAAAACTTTGGAGGCCCAAAAAAAGGGTTTACAGGAATCCTAGATCCCCTAAAGTCCAGAAAATGTTGGTGGCCTAAAAACTGTGTCAGGGAGCTCTGAATGTCCCAAAAACATTTGCAGCCTGAAAAGGGCATTAACCTGCATCCTAGACCACTGAAATTCCCAAAAATAATTTTGACACGAAAAATGCATCCTACACCCCTGAAAGTTCAGAATATGTTAGCAGCCCAAAAAAGGCCTTAAAATACTTTTTAGGCCTTCAAAAATGTTGAAAACTTTGGAGGCCCAAAAAAGGGGTTTACAGGCATCCTAGACCCCCTAAAGTCCAGAAAATGGTGGTGGCGCAAAAACTGCGCCAGAGAGCTCTGAATGTCCCAAAATCATTTGCAGCCTGAAAGGGGCATTACCCTGCACCCTAGACCACTGAAATTCCCACAAATAATTTTGACACGAAAAATGCATCCTACACCCCTGAAAGTTCAGAATATGTTAGCAGCCCAAAAAAGGGCCTTAAAATGCATCTTCAGCCTGCAAAAATGTTGAAAACTTTGGAGGTCAAAATAAGGGGTTTACAGGCATCCTAGACCCCCTAAGGTCCAGAAAATGTTGGTGGCCCAAAAATTGTGCCAGAGAGCTCTGAATGTCCCAAAATCATTTGTAGCCTGAAAGGGGCATTAACCCACACCCAAGATGCCTGAAATTCCCAAAAAATAATTTTGACACAAAAAATGCATCCTACACCCCTGAAAGTTCAGAATATGTTAACAGCCCAAAGAAGGCCTTAAAATACATCTTAGGCCTTCAAAAATGTTGAAAACTTTGGAGGCCCAAAAAAGGGGTTTACAGGCATCCTAGACCCTCTAAAATCCAGAAAATGGTGGTTGCGCAAAAACTGTGTCAGAGAGCTCTGAATATCCCAAAAACATTTGCAGCCTGAAAAGGGCATTACCCTGCAACCTAGACCACTGAAATTCCCAAAAATAATTTTGACACGAAAAATGCATCCTACACCCCTGAAAGTTCAGAATATGTTAGCAGCCCAAAAAAGGCCTTAAAATGCATCTTAGGCCTGCAAAAAAGGTTGAAAACTTTGGAGGTCAAAAAAACGGGTTTACAGGCATCCTAGACCCCCTAAAGTCCAGAAAATGGTGGTTGCGCAAAAACTGCGCCAGAGAGCTCTGAATGTCCCAAAATCATTTGCAGCCTGAAAGGGCATTACCCTGCACCCTAGACCACTGAAATTCCCAAAAATAATTTTGACACGAAAAATGCATCGTACACCCCTGAAAGTTCAGAATATGTTAGCAGCCCAAAAAAGGCCTTAAAATGCATTTTAGGCCTGCAAAAATGTTGAAAACTTTGGAGGACAAAAAAAGAGGTTTACAGGCATCCTAGATCCCCTAAAGTCCAGAAAATGTTGGTGGCGCAAAAACTGCGCCAGAGAGCTCCGAATGTCCCAAAAACATTTGCAGCCTGAAAAGGGCATTACCCTGCACCCTAGACCACTGAAATTCCCAAAAATAATTTTGACACGAAAATTGCATCCTGTACCCCTGAAAGTTCAGAATATGTTAGCAACCCAAAAAGGCCTTAAAGTGCATCTTAGGCCTGCAAAAATGTTGAAATCTTTGGAGGTAAAAAAAGGGGTTTACAGGCATCCTAGACCCCCTAAAGTCCAGAAAATGGTGGTGGCGCAAAAACTGCGCCAGAGAGCTCTGAATGTCCCCAAATCATTTGCAGCCTGAAAGGGGCATTACCCGGCACCCTAGACCACTGAAATTCCCAAAAATAATTTTGACACGAAAAATGCATCCTACACCCCTGAAAGTTCAGAATATGTTAGCAGCCCAAAAAAGGCCTTAAAATGCATCTTAGGCCTGCAAAAATGTTGAAAACTTTTGAGGTCAAAAAAAGGGGATTACAGGCATCCTAGACCCCCTAAAATCCAGGAAATGTTGGTGGCCCAAAGACTGTCCCAGACAGCTCTGAATGTCCCAAAATCATTTGTGGCCTGAAAGGGGCATTAACCCACACCCTAGACGCCTGAAATTCCCAAAAATATTTTTGGCACAAAAATGCATCCTACACCCCTGAAAGTTCAGAATATGTCAGCAGCCCAAAAAAGGCCTTAAAATGCATCTTAAGCCTGCAAAAAGGTTGAAAACGTTGGAGGCCCAAAAAGGGGTTTACAGGAATCCTAGATCCCCTAAAGTCCAGAAAATGTTGGTGGCCTAAAAACTGTGTCAGGGAGCTCTGAATGTCCCAAAAAACATTTGCAGCCTGAAAAGGGCATTAACCTGCATCCTAGACCACTGAAATTCCCAAAAATAATTTTGACATGAAAAATGCATCCTACACCCCTGAAAGTTCAGAATATGTTAGCAGCCCAAAAAAGGCCTTAAAATGCATTTTAAGCCTGCAAAAATGTTGAAATCTGTGGAGGTAAAAAAAAAGGGGTTTACAGGCATCCTAGATCCCCTAAAGTCCAGAAAATGTTGGTGGCCTAAAAACGGTTCCAGAGAGCTCTGAATGTCCCAAAATCATTTGTAGCCTGAAAGGGGCATTAACCCACACCCTAGACGCCTGAAATTCCCAAAAATATTTTTGGCACAAAAATGCATCCTACACCCCTGAAAGTTCAGAATATGTTAGCAGCCCAAAAAAGGCCTTAAAATGCCTCTTATGTCAGCAAACATGTTGAAAACTTTGGAGGCCCAAAAAAGGGGTTTACAGGCATCCTAGATCCCCTAAAGTCCTAAAAATGTTGGTGGCCTAAAAACTGTGTCAGAGAGCTCTGAATATCCCAAAAACATTTGCAGCCTGAAAAGGGCATTAACCTGCATCATAGACCACTGAAATTCCCAAAAATAATTTTGACATGAAAAATGCATCCTGTACTCCTGAAAGTTTAGAATATGTTAGCAGCCCAAGAAGGCCTTAAAATGCATTTTAGGCCTGCAAAAATGTTGAAAACTTTGGAGGTCAAAAAAATGGGGTTTACTTGCATCCTAGACCCCCTAAAGTCCAGAAAATGGTGGTGGCCCAAAAACGGCGCCAGAGAGCTCTGAATGTCCCAAAATCATTTGCAGCCTGAAAGGGGCATTACCCTGCATCCTAGACCACTGAAATTCCCAAAAATAATTTTGACATGAAAAATGCATCCTGTACTCCTGAAAGTTCAGAATATGTCAGCAGGCCAAAAAAGGCCTTAAAATGCATCTTAAGCCTGCAAAAAGGTTGAAAACTTTGGATGCCCAAAGAAGGGGTTTATAGGCATCCTAGACCCCCTAAAGTCCAGAAAATGTTGGTGGCCAAAAATTGTGCCAGAGAGCTCTGAATGTCCCAGAAACATTTGCAGCCTGAAAGGAGCATTCACCTAGACCACTGAAATTGCCAAAAATAATTTTTGCACGAAAAATTCATCCTACACCCCTGAAAGTTCAGAATATGTCAGCAGCCCAAAAAAGGCCTTAAAATGCATCTTAAGCCTGCAAAAAGGTTGAAAACGTTGGAGGCCCAAAAAGGGGTTTACAGGAATCCTAGATCCCCTAAAGTCCAGAAAATGTTGGTGGCCTAAAAACTGTGTCAGGGAGCTCTGAATGTCCCAAAAAACATTTGCAGCCTGAAAAGGGCATTAACCTGCATCCTAGACCACTGAAATTCCCAAAAATAATTTTGACATGAAAAATGCATCCTACACCCCTGAAAGTTCAGAATATGTTAGCAGCCCAAAAAAGGCCTTAAAATGCATTTTAAGCCTGCAAAAATGTTGAAATCTGTGGAGGTAAAAAAAAAGGGGTTTACAGGCATCCTAGATCCCCTAAAGTCCAGAAAATGTTGGTGGCCTAAAAACGGTTCCAGAGAGCTCTGAATGTCCCAAAATCATTTGTAGCCTGAAAGGGGCATTAACCCACACCCTAGACGCCTGAAATTCCCAAAAATATTTTTGGCACAAAAATGCATCCTACACCCCTGAAAGTTCAGAATATGTTAGCAGCCCAAAAAAGGCCTTAAAATGCCTCTTATGTCAGCAAACATGTTGAAAACTTTGGAGGCCCAAAAAAGGGGTTTACAGGCATCCTAGATCCCCTAAAGTCCTAAAAATGTTGGTGGCCTAAAAACTGTGTCAGAGAGCTCTGAATATCCCAAAAACATTTGCAGCCTGAAAAGGGCATTAACCTGCATCATAGACCACTGAAATTCCCAAAAATAATTTTGACATGAAAAATGCATCCTGTACTCCTGAAAGTTTAGAATATGTTAGCAGCCCAAGAAGGCCTTAAAATGCATTTTAGGCCTGCAAAAATGTTGAAAACTTTGGAGGTCAAAAAAATGGGGTTTACTTGCATCCTAGACCCCCTAAAGTCCAGAAAATGGTGGTGGCCCAAAAACGGCGCCAGAGAGCTCTGAATGTCCCAAAATCATTTGCAGCCTGAAAGGGGCATTACCCTGCATCCTAGACCACTGAAATTCCCAAAAATAATTTTGACATGAAAAATGCATCCTGTACTCCTCAAAGTTCAGAATATGTCAGCAGGCCAAAAAAGGCCTTAAAATGCATCTTAAGCCTGCAAAAAGGTTGAAAACTTTGGATGCCCAAAGAAGGGGTTTATAGGCATCCTAGACCCCCTAAAGTCCAGAAAATGTTGGTGGCCAAAAATTGTGCCAGAGAGCTCTGAATGTCCCAGAAACATTTGCAGCCTGAAAGGAGCATTCACCTAGACCACTGAAATTGCCAAAAATAATTTTTGCACGAAAAATTCATCCTACACCCCTGAAAGTTCAGAATATGTTAGGAGCCCAAAAAGGCCTTAAATTGCCTCTTATGTCAGCAAAAATGTTGAAAAATTTGGAGGCCCAAAAAAGGGGTTTACAGGCATCCCGGACCCCCTAAGGTCCAGAAAATGTTGGTGGCCTATAAACTGTGTCAGAGAGCTCTGAATATCCCAAAACCATTTGCAGCCTGAAAAGGGCATTAACCGGCATCCTAGACCACTGAAATTCCCAAAAATAATTTTCACATGAAAAATGCATCCTGTACTCCTGAAAGTTCAGAATATGTTAGCATATGTTAGAATATGTTAGCAGTCCAAATAGGCCTTAAAATGCATCTTAGGTCTGCAAAAATGTTGAAAGCTTTGGAGGGCCAAAAAAGAGGTTTATAGGCATCCTAGACCCCCTAAAGTCCAGAAAATATTGGTGGCCAAAAATTGCGCCAGAGAGCTCTGAATGTCCCAGAAACATTTGCAGCCTGAAAAGGGCATTAACCTGCATCCTAGACCACTGAAATTCCCAAAAATTATTTTGACACGAAAAATGCATCCTACACCCCTGAAAGTTCCGAATATGTTAGTAGCCCAAAAACAGCCTTAAAATTGATTTTAGGCCTGCAAAAATGTTGAAAACTTTGGAGGTCAAAGAATGGGGTTTACAGGCATCCTAGACCCCCTAAAGTCCAGAAAATGTTGGTGGCGCAAAAACTGCGCCAGAGAGCTCTGAATGTCCCAAAATCATTTGCAGCCTGAAAGGGGCATTACCCTGCACCCTAGACCACTGAAATTCCCACAAATAATTTAGACACGAAAAATGCATCCTACACCCCTGAAAGTTCAGAATATGTTAGCAGCCCAAAAAAGGGCCTTAAAATGCATCTTCAGCCTGCAAAAATGTTGAAAACTTTGGAGGTCAAAATAAGGGGTTTACAGGCATCCTAGACCCCCTAAAGTCCAGAAAATGGTGGTTGCGCAAAAACTGCGCCAGAGAGCTCTGAATGTCCCAAAATCATTTGTAGCCTGAAAAGGGCATTACCCTGCAACCTAGACCACTGAAATTCCCAAAAATAATTTTGACACGAAAAATGCATCCTACACCCCTGAAAGTTCAGAATATGTTAACAGCCCAAAGAAGGCCTTAAAATACATCTTAGGCCTTCAAAAATGTTGAAAACTTTGGAGGCCCAAAAAAGGGGTTTACAGGCATCCTAGACCCTCTAAAGTCCAGAAAATGTTGGTGGCCTAAAAACTGTGTCAGAGAGCTCTGAATATCCCAAAAACATTTGCAGCCTGAAAAGGGCATTACCCTGCAACCTAGACCACTGAAATTCCCAAAAATAATTTTGACACGAAAAATGCATCCTACACCCCTGAAAGTTCAGAATATGTTAGCAGCCCAAAAAAGGCCTTAAAATGCATCTTAGGCCTGCAAAAAAGGTTGAAAACTTTGGAGGTCAAAAAAACGGGTTTACAGGCATCCTAGACCCCCTAAAGTCCAGAAAATGGTGGTTGCGCAAAAACTGCGCCAGAGAGCTCTGAATGTCCCAAAATCATTTGCAGCCTGAAAGGGCATTACCCTGCACCCTAGACCACTGAAATCCCCAAAAATAATTTTGACACGAAAAATGCATCGTACACCCCTGAAAGTTCAGAATATGTTAGCAGCCTAAAAAAGGCCTTAAAATGCATTTTAGGCCTGCAAAAATGTTGAAAACTTTGGAGGACAAAAAAAGAGGTTTACAGGCATCCTAGATCCCCTAAAGTCCAGAAAATGTTGGTGGCGCAAAAACTGCGCCAGAGAGCTCTGAATGTCCCAAAAACATTTGCAGCCTGAAAAGGGCATTACCCTGCACCCTAGACCACTGAAATTCCCAAAAATAATTTTGACACGAAAAATGCATCCTGTACCCCTGAAAGTTCGGAATGTGTTAGCAACCCAAAAAGGCCTTAAAGTGCATCTTAGGCCTGCAAAAATGTTGAAATCTTTGGAGGTAAAAAAAGGGGTTTACAGGCATCCTAGACCCCCTAAAGTCCAGAAAATGGTGGTGGCGCAAAAACTGCGCCAGAGAGCTCTGAATGTCCCCAAATCATTTGCAGCCTGAAAGGGGCATTACCCGGCACCCTAGACCACTGAAATTCCCAAAAATAATTTTGACACGAAAAATGCATCCTACACCCCTGAAAGTTCAGAATATGTTAGCAGCCCAAAAAAGGCCTTAAAATGCCTCTTATGTCAGCAAAAATGTTGAACACTTTGGAGGCCTAAAAAAGGGGTTTATAGGCATCCTAGACCCCCTAAAGTCCAGAAAATGTTGGTGGCCAAAAATTGTGCCAGAGAGCTCTGAATGTCCCAGAAACATTTGCAGCCTGAAAGGAGCATTAACCCGCATCCTAGACCACTGAAATTCCCAAAAATAATTTTTGCACGAAAAATTCATCCTACACCCCTGAAAGTTCAGAATATGTTAGCAGCCCAAAAAAGGCCTTAAAATGCCTCTTATGTCAGCAAAAATGTTGAACACTTTGGAGGCCTAAAAAAGGGGTTTATAGGCATCCTAGACCCCCTAAAGTCCAGAAAATGTTGGTGGCCCAAAAACTGTGCCAGAGAGCTCTGAATGTCCCAAAATCATTTGTAGCCAGAAAGGGGCATTACCCTGCACCCTAGAACACTGAAATTCCCAAAAATATTTTTTTTTGGTACAAAAAATGCATCCTACACCGCTGAAAGTTCTGAATATGTTAACAGCCCAAAAATGGCCTTAAAATGCATCTTATGCCTGCAAAAATGTTGAAAACTTTGGAGGTCAAAAAATGGGGTTTACAGGCATCCTAGACCCCCTAAAGTCCAGAAAATGGTGGTGGCGCAAAAACTGCGCCAGAGAGCTCTGAATGTCCCAAAATCATTTGCAGCCTGAAAGGGGCATTACCCTGCACCGTAGACCACTGAAATTCCCACAAATAATTTTGACACGAAAAATGCATCCTACACCCCTGAAAGTTCAGAATATGTTAGCAGCCCAAAAAAGGGCCTTAAAATGCATCTTCAGCCTGCAAAAATGTTGAAAACTTTGGAGGTCAAAATAAGGGGTTTACAGGCATCCTAGACCCCCTAAAGTCCAGAAAATGTTGGTGGCCCAAAAATTGTGCCAGAGAGCTCTGAATGTCCCAAAATCATTTGTAGCCTGAAAGGGGCATTAACCCACACCCAAGATGCCTGAAATTCCCAACAAATAATTTTGACACAAAAAATGCATCCTACACCCCTGAAAGTTCAGAATATGTTAACAGCCCAAAGAAGGCCTTAAAATACATCTTAGGCCTTCAAAAATGTTGAAAACTTTGGAGGCCCAAAAAAGGGGTTTACAGGCATCCTAGACCCTCTAAAGTCCAGAAAATGTTGGTGGCCTAAAAACTGTGTCAGAGAGCTCTGAATATCCCAAAAACATTTGCAGCCTGAAAAGGGCATTACCCTGCAACCTAGACCACTGAAATTCCCAAAAATAATTTTGACACGAAAAATGCATCCTACACCCCTGAAAGTTCAGAATATGTTAGCAGCCCAAAAAAGGCCTTAAAATGCATCTTAGGCCTGCAAAAAAGGTTGAAAACTTTGGAGGTCAAAAAAACGGGTTTACAGGCATCTTAGACCCCCTAAAGTCCAGAAAATGGTGGTTGCGCAAAAACTGCGCCAGAGAGCTCTGAATGTCCCAAAATCATTTGCAGCCTGAAAGGGCATTACCCTGCACCCTAGACCACTGAAATTCCCAAAAATAATTTTGACACGAAAAATGCATCGTACACCCCTGAAAGTTCAGAATATGTTAGCAACCCAAAAAGGCCTTAAAGTGCATCTTAGGCCTGCAAAAATGTTGAAATCTTTGGAGGTAAAAAAAAGGGTTTACAGGCATCCTAGACCCCCTAAAGTCCAGAAAATGGTGGTGGCGCAAAAACTGCGCCAGAGAGCTCTGAATGTCCCCAAATCATTTGCAGCCTGAAAGGGGCATTACCCGGCACCCTAGACCACTGAAATTCCCAAAAATAATTTTGACACGAAAAATGCATCCTACACCCCTGAAAGTTCAGAATATGTTAGCAGCCCAAAAAAGGCCTTAAAATGCCTCTTATGTCAGCAAAAATGTTGAACACTTTGGAGGCCTAAAAAAGGGGTTTATAGGCATCCTAGACCCCCTAAAGTCCAGAAAATGTTGGTGGCCAAAAATTGTGCCAGAGAGCTCTGAATGTCCCAGAAACATTTGCAGCCTGAAAGGAGCATTAACCCGCATCCTAGACCACTGAAATTCCCAAAAATAATTTTTGCACGAAAAATTCATCCTACACCCCTGAAAGTTCAGAATATGTTAGCAGCCCAAAAAAGGCCTTAAAATGCCTCTTATGTCAGCAAAAATGTTGAACACTTTGGAGGCCTAAAAAAGGGGTTTATAGGCATCCTAGACCCCCTAAAGTCCAGAAAATGTTGGTGGCCATAAATTGTGCCAGAGAGCTCTGAATGTCCCAGAAACATTTGCAGCCTGAAAGGAGCATTAAACCGCATCCTAGACCACTGAAATTCCCAAAAATAATTTTTGCACGATAAATTCATCATACACCCCTGAAAGTTCAGAATATGTTAGCAACCCAAAAAAGGCCTTAAAATGCAACTTAGGCCTGCAAAAATGTTGAAAACTTTGGAGGACAAAAAAAGGGGTTTACAGGTATCCTAGATCCCCTAAAGTCCAGAAAATGTTGGTGGCCCAAAAACTGTGCCAGAGAGCTCTGAATGTCCCAAAATCATTTGTAGCCTGAAAGGGGCATTAACCCACACCCTAGACACCTGAAAATCCTAAAATATTTTGACACAAAAATGCATCCTACACCCTTGAAAGTTCAGAATATGTCAGCAGCCCAAAAAAGGCCTTAAAATGCATCTTAAGCCTGCAAAAAGGTTGAAAACTTTGGAGGCCCAAAAAAGGGGTTTACAGGAATCCTAGATCCCCTAAAGTCCAGAAAATGTTGGTGGCCTAAAAACTGTGTCAGGGAGCTCTGAATGTCCCAAAAACATTTGCAGCCTGAAAAGGGCATTAACCTGCATCCTAGACCACTGAAATTCCCAAAAATAATTTTGACATGAAAAATGCGTCCTGTACCCCTGAAAGTTCAGAATATGTTAGCAGCCCAAAAAGGCCTTAAAATGCATCTTAAGCCTGCAAAAAGGTTGAAAACTTTGGAGGCCCAAAAAAAGGGTTTACAGGAATCCTAGATCCCCCTAAAGTCCAGAAAATGTTGGTGGCCATAAATTGTGCCAGAGAGCTCTGAATGTCCCAGAAACATTTGCCGCCTGAAAGGAGCATTAACCCGCATCCTAGACCACTGAAATTCCCAAAAATAATTTTTGCACGAAAAATTCATAATACACCCCTGAAAGTTCAGAATATGTTAGCAGCCCAAAAAAGGCCTTAAAATGCCTCTTATGTCAGCAAAAATGTAGAAAAATTTGGAGGCCCAAAAAAGGGGTTTACAGGCATCCCAGACCCCCTAAAGACCAGAAAATGTTGGTGGCCCAAAAACTGTGCCAGAGAGCTCTCAATGTCCCAAAATCATTTGTATCCTGAAAGGGGCATTAACCCACACCCTAGATGCCTGAAATTCCCCAAAAATAATTTTGACACAAAAAATGCATCCTACACCCCTGAAAGTTCAGAATATGTTAACAGCCCAAAGAAGGCCTTAAAATGCATCTTAGACCTTCAAAAATGTTGAAAACTTTGGAGGCCCAAAAAAGGGGTTTACAGGCATCCTAGACCCTCTAAAGTCCAGAAAATGTTGGTGGCCTAAAAACTGTGTCAGAGAGCTCTGAATATCCCAAAAACATTTGTGGCCTGAAAGGGGCATTAACCCACACCCTAGACGCCTGAAATTCCCAAAAATATTTTTGGCACAAAAATGCATCCTACACCCCTGAAAGTTCAGAATATGTCAGCAGCCCAAAAAAGGCCTTAAAATGCATCTTAAGCCTGCAAAAAGGTTGAAAACTTTGGAGGCCCAAAAAGGGGTTTACAGGAATCCTAGATCCCCTAAAGTCCAGAAAATGTTGGTGGCCTAAAAACTGTGTCAGGGAGCTCTGAATGTCCCAAAAACATTTGCAGCCTGAAAAGGGCATTAACCTGCATCCTAGACCACTGAAATTCCCAAAAATAATTTTGACATGAAAAATGCATCCTGTACCCCTGAAAGTTCAGAATATGTTAGCAGCCCAAAAAGGCCTTAAAATGCATCTTAAGCCTGCAAAAAGGTTGAAAACTTTGGAGGCCCAAAAAAAGGGTTTACAGGAATCCTAGATCCCCTAAAGTCCAGAAAATGTTGGTGGCCTAAAAACTGTGTCAGGGAGCTCTGAATGTCCCAAAAACATTTGCAGCCTGAAAAGGGCATTAACCTGCATCCTAGACCACTGAAATTCCCAAAAATAATTTTGACACGAAAAATGCATCCTACACCCCTGAAAGTTCAGAATTTGTTAGCAGCCCAAAAAAGGCCTTAAAATACATTTTAGGCCTTCAAAAATGTTGAAAACTTTGGAGGTCAAAAAATGGGGTTTACAGGCATCCTAGACCCCCTAAAGTCCAGAAAATGGTGGTGGCGCAAAAACTGCGCCAGAGAGCTCTGAATGTCCCAAAATCATTTGCAGCCTGAAAGGGGCATTACCCTGCACCCTAGACCACTGAAATTCCCACAAATAATTTTGACACGAAAAATGCATCCTACACCCCTGAAAGTTCAGAATATGTTAGCAGCCCAAAAAAGGGCCTTAAAATGCATCTTCAGCCTGCAAAAATGTTGAAAACTTTGGAGGTCAAAATAAGGGGTTTACAGGCATCCTAGACCCCCTAAGGTCCAGAAAATGTTGGTGGCCCAAAAATTGTGCCAGAGAGCTCTGAATGTCCCAAAATCATTTGTAGCCTGAAAGGGGCATTAACCCACACCCAAGATGGCTGAAATTCCCAAAAAATAATTTTGACACAAAAAATGCATCCTGTACCCCTGAAAGTTCAGAATATGTTAGCAGCCCAAAAAGGCCTTAAAATGCATCTTAATCCTGCAAAAAGGTTGAAAACTTTGGAGGCCCAAAAAAAGGGTTTACAGGAATCCTAGATCCCCTAAAGTCCAGAAAATGTTGGTGGCCTAAAAACTGTGTCAGGGAGCTCTGAATGTCCCAAAAACATTTGCAGCCTGAAAAGGGCATTAATCTGCATCCTAGACCACTGAAATTCCCAAAAATAACTTTGACACGAAAAATGCATCCTACACCCCTGAAAGTTCAGAATATGTTAGCAGCCCAAAAAAGGCCTTAAAATGCCTCTTATGTCAGCAAAAATGTTGAACACTTTGGAGGCCTAAAAAAGGGGTTTACAGGCATCCCAGACCCCCTAAAGTCCAGAAAATGTTGGTGGCCCAAAAACTGTGCCAGAGAGCTCTGAATGTCCCAAAATCATTTGTAGCCTGAAAGGGGCATTAACCCACACCCTAGACACCTGAAATTCCCAAAAATATTTTTGGCACAAAAATGCATCCTACACCCCTGAAAGTTCAGAATATGTCAGCAGCCCAAAAAAGGCATTAAAATGCATCTTAAGCCTGCAAAAAGGTTGAAATCTGTGGAGGTCAAAAAAGGGGTTTACAGGCATCCTAGATCCCCTAAAGTCCAGAAAATGTTGGTGGCCTAAAAACGGTTCCAGAGAGCTCTGAATGTCCCAAAATCATTTGTAGCCTGAAAGGGGCATTAACCCACACCCTAGACGCCTGAAATTCCCAAAAATATTTTTGGCACAAAAATGCATCCTACACCCCTGATAGTTCAGAATATGTTAGCAGCCCAAAAAAGGCCTTAAAATGCCTCTTATGTCAGCAAAAATGTTGAACACTTTGGAGGCCTAAAAAAGGGGTTTACAGGCATCCCAGACCCCCTAAAGTCCAGAAAATGTTGGTGGCCCAAAAACTTTGCCAGAGAGCTCTGAATGTCCCAAAATCATTTGTAGCCTGAAAGGGGCATTAACCCACACCCTAGACACCTGAAATTCCCAAAAATATTTTTGGCACAAAAATGCATCCTACACCCCTGAAAGTTCAGAATATGTCAGCAGCCCAAAAAAGGCATTAAAATGCATCTTAAGCCTGCAAAAAGGTTGAAAACTTTGGAGGCCCAAAAAAGGGGTTTACAGGAATTCAAGATCCCCTAAAGTCCAGAAAATGTTGGTGGCCTAAAAACTGTGTCAGGGAGCTCTGAATGTCCCAAAAACATTTGCAGCCTGAAAAGGGCATTAACCTGCATCCTAGACCACTGAAATTCCCAAAAATCATTTTGACACGAAAAATGCATCCTACACCCCTCAAAGTTCAGTATATGTTAGCAGCCCAAAAAAGGCCTTAAAATGCATTTTAAGCCTGCAAAAATGTTGAAAACTTTGGAGGTCAAAAAAAGGGGTTTACAGGCATCCTAGACCCCCTCAAGTCCAGAAAATGGTGGTGGCGCAAAAACTGCGCCAGAGAGCTCTGAATGTCCCCAAATCATTTGCAGCCTGAAAGGGGCATTACCCTGCACCCTAGACCATTGAAATTCTCACAAATAATTTTGACACGAAAAATGCATCCTACACCCCTGAAAGTTCAGAATATGCTAGCAGCCCAAAAAGAACTTGAAATGCATCTTAGGCCTGCAAAAATGTTGAAAACTTTGGAGGTCAAAAAAAGGGGTTTACAGGCATCCTAGACCCCCTAAAGTCCAGAAAATGTTGGTGGCCTAAAAACTGTGTCAGGGAGCTCTTAATGTCCCAAAAACATTTGCGGCCTGAAAAGGGCATTAACCTGCATCCTAGACCACTGAAATTCCCAAAAATAATTTTGACATGAAAAATACATCCTGTACCCCTGAAAGTTCAGAATATGTCAGCAGCCCAAAAAGGCCTTAAAATGCATCTTAGGCCTGCAAAATTGTTGAAAACTTTGGAGGTCGAAAAAGGGGTTTACAGGCATCCTAGACCCCCTAAAGTCAAGAAAATGGTGGTGGCGCAAAAACTGCACCAGAGAGCTCTGAATGTCCCCAAATCATGTGCAGCCTGAAAGGGGCATTACCCTGCACCCTAGAACACTGAAATTCCCACAAATAATTTTGACACGAAAAATGCATCCTACACCCCTGAAAGTTCAGAATATGTTAGCAGCCCAAAAAAGGCCTTAAAATGCAACTTAGGCCTGCAAAAATGTTGAAAACTTTGGAGGACAAAAAAAGGGGTTTACAGGTATCCTAGATCCCCTAAAGTCCAGAAAATGTTGGTGGCCTAAAAACTGTGTCAAGGAGCTCTGAATGTCCCAAAAACATTTGAAGCCTGAAAAGGGCATTAACCTGCACCCTAGACCACTGAAATCCCCACAAATAATTTTGACATGAAAAATGCATCCTGTACTCCTGAAAGTTCAGAATATGTTAGCAGCCCAAAAAGGCCTTAAAATGCATTTTAGGCCTGCAAAAATGTTGAAAAATTTGGAGGTCAAAAAAAGGGGTTTACAGGCATCCTAGACCCCCTAAAGTCCAGAAAATGTTGGTGGCCCAAAAACTGTGCCAGAGAGCTCTGAATGTCCCAAAATCATTTGTAGCCTGAAAGGGGCATTAACCCACACCCTAGACGCCTGAAAATCCCCAAAAAAATTTTGGCACAAAAATGCATCCTACACCCCTGAAAGTTCAGAATATGTCAGCAGCCCAAAAAAGGCCTTAAAATGCATCTTAAGCCTGCAAAAAGGTTGAAAACTTTGGAGGCCCAAAAAAGGGGTTTACAGGCATCCTGGACCCCCTAAAGTCCAGAAAATGTTGGTGGCCCAAAAACTGTGTCAGAGAGCTCTGAATATCCCAAAAACATTTGCAGCCTGAAAAGGGGATTAACATGCATCATAGACCACTGAAATTCCCAAAAATAATTTTGACACGAAAAATGCATGCTACACCCTTGAAAGTTCAGAATATGTTAACAGCCCAAAAAAGGCCTTAAAATGCATTTTAGGCTTGCAAAAATGTTGAAATCTTTGGAGGTCAAAAAAAGGGGTTTACAGGCATCCTAGATCCCCTAAAGTCCAGAAAATGTTGGTGGCCTACAAACTGTGTCAAGGAGCTCTAAATGTCCCAAAAACATTTGCAGCCTGAAAAGGGCATTAACCTGCATCCTAGACCACTGAAATTCCCAAAAATAATTTTGACATGAAAAATGCATCCTGTACTCCTGAAAGTTCAGAATATGTTAGCAGCCCAAAAAGGCCTTAAAATGCATTTTAGGCCTGCAAAAAAGTTGAAAACTTTGGAGATCGAAAAAAGGGGTTTACAGGCATCTTAGACCCCCTAAAGTACAGAAAATGTTGGTGGCCCAAAAACTGTGCCAGAGAGCTCTGAATATCCCAAAATCATTTGTAGCCTGAAAGGGGCATTAACCCACACCCGAGACGCCTGAAATTCCCAAAAAATAATTTTGACACGAAAAATGCATCCTACACCCCTGAAAGTTCAGAATATGTTAGCAGCCCAAAAAAGGCCATAAAATGCATTTTAAGCCTGCAAAAATGTTGAAATCTTTGGAGGTCAAAAAAATGAGGTTTACAGGCATCATAGATCCCCTAAAGTCCAGAAACTGTTGGTGGCCTAAAAACTGTGTCAGAGAGCTCTGAATGTCCCAAAAACATGTGCAGCCTGAAAAGGGCATTAACCTGCATCCTAGACCACTGAAATTCCCAAAAATAATTTTGACATGAAAAATGCATCCTGTACCCCTGAAAGTTCAGAATATGTTAGCAACCCAAAAAGGCCTTAAAATGCCTCTTATGTCAGCAAAAATGTAGAAAAATTTGGAGGCCAAAAAAGGGGTTTACAGGCATCCTAGACCTCCTAAAGTCCAGAAAATGTTGGTTGCCTAAAAACTGTGTCAGAGAGCTCTGAATATCCCAAACCATTTGCAGCCTGAAATGGGCATTAACCTGCATCCTAGACCACTGAAATTCCCAAAAATTATTTTGACACGAAAAATGCATCCTACACCCCTGAAAGTTCAGAATATGTTAGCAGCCCAAAAACGGCCTTAAAATGCATTTTAGGCCTGCAAAAATGTTGAAAGCTTTGGAGGGCCAAAAAAGGGGTTTACAGGCATCCTAGACCCCTTAAAGTCCAGAAAATGGTGGTGGCGCAAAAACTGCCCCAGAGAGCTCTGAATGTCCCAAAATCATTTGCAGCCTGAAAGGGGCATTACCCTGCACCCTAGACCACTGAAATTTCCACAAATATTTTTGGCACAAAAATGCATCCTACACCCCTGAAAGTTCAGAATATGTCAGCAGCCCAAAAAAGGGCCTTAAAATGCATCTTAGGCCTGCAAAAATGTTGAAAACTTTGGAGGTCAAAAAAAGGGGTTTACAGGCATCCTAGACCCCCTAAAGTCCAGAAAATGTTGGTGGCCCAAAAACTGTGCCAGAGAGCTCTGAATGTCCCAAAATCATTTGCAGCCTGAAAGGGGCATTACCCTGCACCCTAGACCATTGAAATTATCACAAATAATTTTGACACGAAAAATGCATCCTACACCCCTGAAAGTTCAGAATATGCTAGCAGCCCAAAAAGAACTTAAAATGCATCTTAGGCCTGCAAAAATGTTGAAAACTTTGGAGGTCAAAAAAAGGGGTTTACAGGCATCCTAGACCCCCTAAAGTACAGAAAATGTTGGTGGCCTAAAAACTGTGTCAGAGAGCTCTGAATGTCCCAAAAACATGTGCAGCCTGAAAAGGGCATTAACCTGCATCCTAGACCACTGAAATTCCCAAAAATAATTTTGACATGAAAAATGCATCCTGTACCCCTGAAAGTTCAGAATATGTTAGCAACCCAAAAAGGCCTTAAAATGCATCTTAGGCCTGCAAAAATGTTGAAAACTTTGGAGGTCAAAAAAAGGGGTTTACAGGCATCCTAGACCCCCTAAAGTCCAGAAAATGGTGGTGGCGCAAAAACTGCGCCAGAGAGCTCTGAATGTCCCCAAATCATTTGCCGCCTGAAAGGGGCATTACCCTGCACCTTAGACCATTGAAATTCCCACAAATAATTTTGACACGAAAAATGCATCCTACACCCCTGAAAGTTCAGAATATGTTAGCAGCCCAAAAAAGGCCTTAAAATGCCTCTTATGTCAGCAAAAATGTAGAAAAATTTGGAGGCCAAAAAAGGGGTTTAGAGGCATCCTAGACCCCCTAAAGTCCAGAAAATGGTGGTGGCGCAAAAACTGCCCCAGAGAGCTCTGAATGTCCCAAAATCATTTGCAGCCTGAAAGGGGCATTACCCTGCACCCTAGACCACTGAAATTCCCACAAATAATTTTGACACAAAAAATGCATCCTACACCCCTGAAAGTTCAGAATATGTTAGCAGCCCAAAAAAGGCCTTAAAATGCCTCTTATGTCAGCAAAAATGTTGAGCACTTTGGAGGCCTAGAAAAGGGGTTTATAGGCATCCTAGACCCCCTAAAGTCCAGAAAATGTTGGTGGCCCAAAAACTGTGCCAGAGAGCTCTGAATGTCCCAAAATCATTTGTAGCCTGAAAGGGGCATTAACCCACACCCGAGACGCCTGAAATTCCCAAAAAATAATTTTGACACGAAAAATGCATCCTACACCCCTGAAAGTTCAGAATATGTTAGCAGCCCAAAAAAGGCCATAAAATGCATTTTAGGCCTGCAAAAAAGTTGAAAACTTTGGAGATCGAAAAAAGGGGTTTACAGGCATCTTAGACCCCCTAAAGTACAGAAAATGTTGCTGGCCCAAAAACTGTGCCAGAGAGCTCTGAATATCCCAAAATCATTTGTAGCCTGAAAGGGGCATTAACCCACACCCGAGACGCCTGAAATTCCCAAAAAATAATTTTGACACGAAAAATGCATCCTACACCCCTGAAAGTTCAGAATATGTTAGCAGCCCAAAAAAGGCCATAAAATGCATTTTAAGCCTGCAAAAATGTTGAAATCTTTGGAGGTCAAAAAAATGAGGTTTACAGGCATCATAGATCCCCTAAAGTCCAGAAACTGTTGGTGGCCTAAAAACTGTGTCAGAGAGCTCTGAATGTCCCAAAAACATGTGCAGCCTGAAAAGGGCATTAACCTGCATCCTAGACCACTGAAATTCCCAAAAATAATTTTGACATGAAAAATGCATCCTGTACCCCTGAAAGTTCAGAATATGTTAGCAACCCAAAAAGGCCTTAAAATGCCTCTTATGTCAGCAAAAATGTAGAAAAATTTGGAGGCCAAAAAAGGGGTTTACAGGCATCCTAGACCTCCTAAAGTCCAGAAAATGTTGGTTGCCTAAAAACTGTGTCAGAGAGCTCTGAATATCCCAAACCATTTGCAGCCTGAAATGGGCATTAACCTGCATCCTAGACCACTGAAATTCCCAAAAATTATTTTGACACGAAAAATGCATCCTACACCCCTGAAAGTTCAGAATATGTTAGCAGCCCAAAAACGGCCTTAAAATGCATTTTAGGCCTGCAAAAATGTTGAAAGCTTTGGAGGGCCAAAAAAGGGGTTTACAGGCATCCTAGACACCTTAAAGTCCAGAAAATGGTGGTGGCGCAAAAACTGCCCCAGAGAGCTCTGAATGTCCCAAAATCATTTGCAGCCTGAAAGGGGCATTACCCTGCACCCTAGACCACTGAAATTTCCACAAATATTTTTGGCACAAAAATGCATCCTACACCCCTGAAAGTTCAGAATATGTCAGCAGCCCAAAAAAGGGCCTTAAAATGCATCTTAGGCCTGCAAAAATGTTGAAAACTTTGGAGGTCAAAAAAAGGGGTTTACAGGCATCCTAGACCCCCTAAAGTCCAGAAAATGTTGGTGGCCCAAAAACTGTGCCAGAGAGCTCTGAATGTCCCAAAATCATTTGCAGCCTGAAAGGGGCATTACCCTGCACCCTAGACCATTGAAATTCTCACAAATAATTTTGACACGAAAAATGCATCCTACACCCCTGAAAGTTCAGAATATGCTAGCAGCCCAAAAAGAACTTAAAATGCATCTTAGGCCTGCAAAAATGTTGAAAACTTTGGAGGTCAAAAAAAGGGGTTTACAGGCATCCTAGACCCCCTAAAGTACAGAACATGTTGGTGGCCTAAAAACTGTGTCAGAGAGCTCTGAATGTCCCAAAAACATGTGCAGCCTGAAAAGGGCATTAACCTGCATCCTAGACCACTGAAATTCCCAAAAATAATTTTGACATGAAAAATGCATCCTGTACCCCTGAAAGTTCAGAATATGTTAGCAACCCAAAAAGGCCTTAAAATGCATCTTAGGCCTGCAAAAATGTTGAAAACTTTGGAGGTCAAAAAAAGGGGTTTACAGGCATCCTAGACCCCCTAAAGTCCAGAAAATGGTGGTGGCGCAAAAACTGCGCCAGAGAGCTCTGAATGTCCCCAAATCATTTGCCGCCTGAAAGGGGCATTACCCTGCACCTTAGACCATTGAAATTCCCACAAATAATTTTGACACGAAAAATGCATCCTACACCCCTGAAAGTTCAGAATATGTTAGCAGCCCAAAAAAGGCCTTAAAATGCCTCTTATGTCAGCAAAAATGTAGAAAAATTTGGAGGCCAAAAAAGGGGTTTAGAGGCATCCTAGACCCCCTAAAGTCCAGAAAATGGTGGTGGCGCAAAAACTGCCCCAGAGAGCTCTGAATGTCCCAAAATCATTTGCAGCCTGAAAGGGGCATTACCCTGCACCCTAGACCACTGATATTCCCACAAATAATTTTGACACAAAAAATGCATCCTACACCCCTGAAAGTTCAGAATATGTTAGCAGCCCAAAAAAGGCCTTAAAATGCCTCTTATGTCAGCAAAAATGTTGAGCACTTTGGAGGCCTAGAAAAGGGGTTTATAGGCATCCTAGACCCCCTAAAGTCCAGAAAATATTGGTGGCCAAAAATTGTGCCAGAGAGCTCTGAATGTCCCAGAAACATTTGCAGTCTGAAAGGAGCATTAACCCGCATCCTAGACCACTGAAATTCCCAAAAAATAATTTTTGCACGAAAAATTCATCCTACACCCCTGAAAGTTCAGAATATGTTAGCAGCCCAAAAAAGGCCTTAAAATGCCTCTTATGTCAGCAAAAATGTTGAACACTTTGGAGGCCTAAAAAAGGGGTTTATAGGCATCCTAGACCCCCTAAAGTCCAGAAAATGTTGGTGGCCCAAGAACTGTGCCAGAGAGCTCTGAATGTCCCAAAATCATTTGTAGCCTGAAAGGGGCATTAACCCACAACCTAGACGCCTGATATTCCCAAAAATATTTTTGGCACAAAAATGCATCCTACACCCCTGAAAGTTCAGAATATGTCAGCAGCCCAAAAAAGGCCTTAAAATGCATCTTAAGCCTGCAAAAAGGTTGAAAACTATGGAGGCCCAAAAAAGGGGTTTACAGGAATCCTAGATCCCCTAAAGTCCAGAATATGTTGGTGGCCTAAAAACTGTCAGGGAGCTCTGAATGTCCCAAAAACATTTGCAGCCTGAAAAGGGCATTAACCTGCATCCTAGACCACTGAAATTCCCAAAAATAATTTTGACATGAAAAATGCATCCTGTACCGCTGAAAGTTCAGAATATGTAAGCAGCCCAAAAAGACCTTAAAATGCATCTTAAGCCTGCAAAAAGGTTGAAAACTTTGGAGGCCCAAAAAAAAGGGTTTACAGGAATCCTAGATCCCCTAAAGTCCAGAAAATGTTGGTGGCCTAAAAACTGTGTCAGGGAGCTCTGAATGTCCCAAAAACATTTGCAGCTTGAAAAGGGCATTAACCCACACCCTAGACGCCTGAAATTCCCAAAAATAATTTTGACATGAAAAATGCATCCTGTACCCCTGAAAGTTCAGAATATGTTAGCAGCCCAAAAAGGCCTTAAAATGCATCTCAAGCCTGCAAAAAGGTTGAAAACCTTGGAGGCCCAAAAAAAGGGTTTACAGGAATCCTAGATCCCCTGAAGTCCAGAAAATGTTGGTGGCCTAAAAACTGTGTCAGGGAGCTCTGAATGTCCCAAAAACATTTGCAGCCTGAAAAGGGCATTAACCCACACCCTAGACGCCTGAAATTCCCAAAAATAATTTTGACACGAAAAATGCATCCTACACCCCTGAAAGTTCAGAATATGTTAGCAGCCCAAAAAAGGCCTTAAAATGCATTTTAAGTCTGCAAAAATGTTGAAATCTTTGGAGGTCAAAAAAAGGGGTTTACAGGCATCCTAGATCCCCTAAAGTCCAGAAAATGTTGGTGGCCTGAAAACGGTGCCAGAGAGCTCTGAATGTCCCAAAATCATTTGTAGCCTGAAAGGGGCATTAACCCACACCCTAGACGCCTGAAATTCCCAAAAATATTTTTGGCACAAAAATGCATCCTACACCCCTGAAAGTTCAGGAAATGTTAGCAGCCCAAAAAATGCCTTAAATGCCTCTTATTTCAGCAAAAATGTTGAACACTTTGGAGGCCTAAAAAAGGCGTTTATAGGCATCCTAGACCCCCTAAAGTCCAGAAAATGTTGGTGGCCCAAAAACTGTGCCAGAGAGCTCTGAATGTCCCAGAAACATTTGCAGCCTGAAAGGAGCATTAACCCGCATCCTAGACCACTGAAATTCCCAAAAATAATTTTTGCACGAAAAATTTATCCTACACCCCTGAAAGTTCAGAATATGTTAGCAGCCCAAAAAAGGCCTTAAAATGCCTCTTATGTCAGCAAAAATGTTGAACACTTTGGAGGCCTAAAAAAGGGGTTTATAGGCATCCTAGACCCCATAAAGTCCAGAAAATGTTGGTGGCCCAAAAACTGTGCCAGAGAGCTCTGAATGTCCCAAAATCATTTGTAGCCTGAAAGGGGCATTAACCCACAACCTAGACGCCTGAAATTCCCAAAAATATTTTTGGCACAAAAATGCATCCTACACCCCTGAAAGTTCAGAATATGTCAGCAGCCCAAAAAGGCCTTAAAATGCATCTTAGGCCTGCAAAAATGTTGCAAACTTTGGAGGTCAAAAAAAGGGGTTTACAGGCATCCTAGACCCCCTAAAGTCCAGGAAATGGTGGTGGCGCAAAAACTGTGTCAGAGAGCTCTGAAAGTCCCAAAAACATGTGCAGCCTGAAAAGGGCATTAACCTGCATCCTAGACCACTGAAATTCCCAAAAATAATTTTGACATGAAAAATGCATCCTGTACCCCTGAAAGTTCAGAATATGTTAGCAACCCAAAAAGGCCTTAAAATGCATCTTAGGCCTGCAAAAATGTTGAAAACTTTGGAGGTCAAAAAAAGGGGTTTACAGGCATCCTAGACCCCCTAAAGTCCAGAAAATGGTGGTGGCGCAAAAACTGCGCCAGAGAGCTCTGAATGTCCCCAAATCATTTGCAGCCTGAAAGGGGCATTACCCTGCACCTTAGACCATTGAAATTCCCACAAATAATTTTGACACGAAAAATGCATCCTACACCCCTGAAAGTTCAGAATATGTTAGCAGCCCAAAAAAAGCCTTAAAATGCCTCTTATGTCAGCAAAAATGTAGAAAAATTTGGAGGCCAAAAAAGGGGTTTACAGGCATCCTAGACCCCCTAAAGTCCAGAAAATGGTGGTGGCGCAAAAACTGCCCCAGAGAGCTCTGAATGTCACAAAATCATTTGCAGCCTGAAAGGGGCATTACCCTGCACCCTAGACCACTGAAATTCCCACAAATAATTTTGACACAAAAAATGCATCCTACACCCCTGAAAGTTCAGAATATGTTAGCAGCCCAAAAAAGGCCTTAAAATGCCTCTTATGTCAGCAAAAATGTTGAGCACTTTGGAGGCCTAGAAAAGGGGTTTATAGGCATCCTAGACCCCCTAAAGTCCAGAAAATATTGGTGGCCAAAAATTGTGCCAGAGAGCTCTGAATGTCCCAGAAACATTTGCAGCCTGAAAGGAGCATTAACCCGCATCCTAGACCACTGAAATTCCCCAAAAATAATTTTTGCACGAAAAATTCATCCTACACCCCTGAAAGTTCAGAATATGTTAGCAGCCCAAAAAAGGCCTTAAAATGCCTCTTATGTCAGCAAAAATGTTGAACACTTTGGAGGCCTAAAAAAGGGGTTTATAGGCATCCTAGACCCCCTAAAGTCCAGAAAAGGTTGGTGGCCTAAAAACTGTGTCAGGGTGCTCTGAATGTCCCAAAAACATTTGTAGCCTGAAAAGGGCATTAACCTGCATCCTAGACCACTGAAATTCCCAAAAATAATTTTGACATGAAAAATGCATCCTGTACCCCTGAAAGTTCAGAATATGTTAGCAGCCCAAAAAGGCCTTAAAATGCATCTTAAGCCTGCAAAAAGGTTGAAAACTTTGGAGGCCCAAAAAAAGGGTTTACAGGAATCCTAGATCACCTAAAGTCCAGAAAATGTTGGTGGCCTAAAAACTGTGTCAGGGAGCTCTGAATGTCCTAAAAACATTTGCAGCCTGAAAAGGGCATTAACCCACACCCTAGATGCCTGAAATTCCCAAAAATAATTTTGACACGAAAAATGCATCCTACACCCCTGAAAGTTCAGAATATGTTAGCAGCCCAAAAAAGGCCTTAAAATGCATTTTAAGCCTGCAAAAATGTTGAAATCTTTGGAGGTCAAAAAAAGGGGTTTACAGGCATCCTAGATCCCCTAAAGTCCAGAAAATGTTGGTGGCCTGAAAACGGTGCCAGAGAGCTCTGAATGTCCCAAAATAATTTGTAGCCTGAAAGGGGCATTAACCCACGCCCTAGACGCCTGAAATTCCCAAAAATATTTTTGGCAAAAAAATGCATCCTACACCCCTGAAAGTTCAGAAAATGTTAGCAGCCCAAAAAATGCCTTAAATGCCTCTTATGTCAGCAAATATGTTGAACACTTTGGAGGCCTAAAAAAGGGGTTTATAGGCATCCCAGACCCCCTAAAGTCCAGAAAATGTTGGTGGCCAAAAATTGTGCCAGAGAGCTCTGAATGTCCCAGAAACATGTGCAGCCTGAAAGGAGCATTAACCCGCATCCTAGACCACTGAAATTCCCAAAAATAATTTTTGCACGAAAAATTCATCCTACACCCCTGAAAGTTCAGAATATGTTAGCAGCCCAAAAAAGGCCTTAAAATGCCTCTTATGTCAGCAAAAATGTTGAACACTTTGGAGGCCTAAAAAAGGGGTTTATAGGCATCCTAGACCCCCTAAAGACCAGAAAATGTTGGTGGCCATAAATTGTGCCAGAGAGCTCTGAATGTCCCAGAAACATTTGCAGCCTGAAAGGAGCATTAACCCGCATCCTAGACCACTGAAATTCCCAAAAATAATTTTTGCACGAAAAATTCATCCTAGACCCCTGAAAGTTCAGAGTATGTTAGCAGCCCAAAAAAGGCCTTAAAATGCCCCTTATGTCAGCAAAAATGTAGAAAAATTTGGAGGCCCAAAAAAGGGGTTTACAGGCATCCCAGACCCCCTAAAGTCCAGAAAATATTGGTGGCCCAAAAACTGTGCCAGAGAGCTCTGAATGTCCCAAAATCATTTGTAGCCTGAAAGGGGCATTAACCCACACCCTAGACACCTGAAATTCCCAAAAATATTTTTGGCACAAAAATGCATCCTACACCCCTGAAAGTTCAGAATATGTCAGCAGCCCAAAAAAGGCATTAAAATGCATCTTAAGCCTGCAAAAAGGTTGAAAACTTTGGAGGCCCAAAAAAGGGGTTTACAGGAATCCTAGATCCCCTAAAGTCCAGAAAATGTTGGTGGCCTAAAAACTGTGTCAGGGAGCTCTGAATGTCCCAGAAACATTTGCAGCCTGAAAAGGGCATTAACCTGCATCCTAGACCACTGAAATTTCCAAAAATAATTTTGACACGAAAAATGCATCCTACACCCCTGAAAGTTCAGAATATGTCAGCAGCCCAAAAAAGGCATTAAAATGCATCTTAAGCCTGCAAAAAGGTTGAAAACTTTGGAGGCCCAAAAAAGGGGTTTACAGGAATCCTAGATCCCCTAAAGTCCAGAAAATGTTGGTGGCCTAAAAACTGTGTCAGGGAGCTCTTAATGTCCCAAAACATTTGCAGCCTGAAAAGGGCATTAACCTGCATCCTAGACCACTGAAATTCCCAAAAATAATTTTGACATGAAAAATGCATCCTGTACCCCTGAAAGTTCAGAATATGTCAGCAGCCCAAAAAGGCCTTAAAATGCATCTTAGGCCTGCAAAAATGTTGAAAACTTTGGAGGTCAAAAAAGGGGTTTACAGGCATCCTAGACCCCCTAAAGTCCAGAAAATGGTGGTGGCGCAAAAACTGCACCAGAGAGCTCTGAATGTCCCCAAATCATGTGCAGCCTGAAAGGGGCATTACCCTGCACCATAGAACACTGAAATTCCCACAAATAATTTTGACACGAAAAATGCATCCTACACCCCTGAAAGGTCAGAATATGTTAGCAGCCCAAAAAATGCCTTAAAATGCAACTTAGGCCTGCAAAAATGTTGAAAACTTTGGAGGACAAAAAAAGGGTTTTACAGGCATCCTGGACCCCCTAAAGTCCAGAAAATGTTGGTGGCCCAAAAACTGTGTCAGAGAGCTCTGAATATCCCAAAAACATTTGCAGCCTGAAAAGGGCATTAACCTGCATCCTAGACCACTGAAATTCCCAAAAATAATTTTGACACGAAAAATGCATCCTACACCCTTGAAAGTTCAGAATATGTTAGCAGCCCAAAAAAGGCCTTAAAATGCCTTTTAGGCTTGCAAACATGTTGAAATCTTTGGAGGTCAAAAAAGGGGTTTACAGGCATCCTAGATCCCCTAAAGTCCAGAAAATGTTGGTGGCCTAAAAACTGTGTCAAGGAGCTCTGAATGTCCCAAAAACATTTGCAGCCCGAAAAGGGCATTAACCTGCATCCTAGACCACTGAAATTCCCAAAAATAATTTTGACATGAAAAATGCATCCTGTACTCCTGAAAGTTCAGAATATGTTAGCAGCCCAAAAAGGCCTTAAAATGCATCTTAGGCCTGCAAAAATGTAGAAAACTTTGGAGGTCAAAAAAAGGGGTTTACAGGCATCCTAGACCCCCTAAAGTCCAGAAAATGTTGGTGGCCCAAAAACTGTGCCAGATAGCTCTGAATGTCCCAAAATCATGTGTAGCCTGAAAGGGGCATTAACCCACACCCTAGACGCCTGAAATTCCCAAAAATATTTTTGGCACAAAAATGCATCCTACACCCCTGAAAGTTCAGAATATGTTAGCAGCCCAAAAAAGGCCTTAAAATGCATTTTAAGTCTGCAAAAATGTTGAAATCTTTGGAGGTAAAAAAAGGGGTTTACAGGCATCCTAGATCCCCTAAAGTCCAGAAAATGTTGGTTGCCTGAAAACGGTGCCAGAGAGCTCTGAATGTCCCAAAATCATTTGTAGCCTGAAAGGGGCATTAACCCACACCCTAGACGCCTGAAATTCCCAAAAATATTTTTGGCACAAAAATGCATCCTACACCCCTGAAAGTTCAGAAAATGTTAGCAGCCCAAAAAATGCCTTAAATGCCTCTTATTTCAGCAAAAATGTTGAACACTTTGGAGGCCTAAAAAAGGCGTTTATAGGCATCCCAGACCCCCTAAAGTCCAGAAAATGTTGGTGGCCAAAAATTGTGCCAGAGAGCTCTGAATGTCCCAGAAACATTTGCAGCCTGAAAGGAGCATTAACCCGCATCCTAGACCACTGAAATTCCCAAAAATAATTTTTGCACGAAAAATTCATCCTACACCCCTGAAAGTTCATAATATGTTAGCAGCCCAAAAAAGGCCTTAAAATGCCTCTTATGTCAGCAAAAATGTTGAACACTTTGGAGGCCTAAAAAAGGGGTTTATAGGCATCCTAGACCCCCTAAAGTCCAGAAAATGTTGGTGGCCCAAAAACTGTGCCAGAGAGCTCTGAATGTCCCAAAATCATTTGTAGCCTGAAAGGGGCATTAACCCACAACCTAGACGCCTGAAATTCCCAAAAATATTTTTGGCACAAAAATGCATCCTACACCCCTGAAAGTTCAGAATATGTCAGCAGCCCAAAAAAGGCCTTAAAATGCATCTTAAGCCTGCAAAAAGGTTGAAAACTTTGGAGGCCCAAAAAGGGGGTTTACAGGAATCCTAGATCCCCTAAAGTCCAGAAAAGGTTGGTGGCCTAAAAACTGTGTCAGGGAGCTCTGAATGTCCCAAAAACATTTGTAGCCTGGAAAGGGCATTAACCTGCATCCTAGACCACTGAAATTCCCAAAAATAATTTTGACATGAAAAATGCATCCTGTACCCCTGAAAGTTCAGAATATGTTAGCAGCCCAAAAAGGCCTTAAAATGCATCTTAAGCCTGCAAAAAGGTTGAAAACTTTGGAGGCCCAAAAAAAGGGTTTACAGGAATCCTAGATCACCTAAAGTCCAGAAAATGTTGGTGGCCTAAAAACTGTGTCAGGGAGCTCTGAATGTCCTAAAAACATTTGCAGCCTGAAAAGGGCATTAACCCACACCCTAGATGCCTGAAATTCCCAAAAATAATTTTGACACGAAAAATGCATCCTACACCCCTGAAAGTTCAGAATATGTTAGCAGCCCAAAAAAGGCCTTAAAATGCATTTTAAGCCTGCAAAAATGTTGAAATCTTTGGAGGTCAAAAAAAGGGGTTTACAGGCATCCTAGATCCCCTAAAGTCCAGAAAATGTTGGTGGCCTGAAAACGGTGCCAGAGAGCTCTGAATGTCCCAAAATAATTTGTAGCCTGAAAGGGGCATTAACCCACACCCTAGACGCCTGAAATTCCCAAAAATATTTTTGGCAAAAAAATGCATCCTACACCCCTGAAAGTTCAGAAAATGTTAGCAGCCCAAAAAATGCCTTAAATGCCTCTTATGTCAGCAAATATGTTGAACACTTTGGAGGCCTAAAAAAGGGGTTTATAGGCATCCCAGACCCCCTAAAGTCCAGAAAATGTTGGTGGCCAAAAATTGTGCCAGAGAGCTCTGAATGTCCCAGAAACATGTGCAGCCTGAAAGGAGCATTAACCCGCATCCTAGACCACTGAAATTCCCAAAAATAATTTTTGCACGAAAAATTCATCCTACACCCCTGAAAGTTCAGAATATGTTAGCAGCCCAAAAAAGGCCTTAAAATGCCTCTTATGTCAGCAAAAATGTTGAACACTTTGGAGGCCTAAAAAAGGGGTTTATAGGCATCCTAGACCCCCTAAAGACCAGAAAATGTTGGTGGCCATAAATTGTGCCAGAGAGCTCTGAATGTCCCAGAAACATTTGCAGCCTGAAAGGAGCATTAACCCGCATCCTAGACCACTGAAATTCCCAAAAATAATTTTTGCACGAAAAATTCATCCTAGACCCCTGAAAGTTCAGAGTATGTTAGCAGCCCAAAAAAGGCCTTAAAATGCCCCTTATGTCAGCAAAAATGTAGAAAAATTTGGAGGGCCAAAAAAGGGGTTTACAGGCATCACAGACCCCCTAAAGTCCACAAAATATTGGTGGCCCAAAAACTGTGCCAGAGAGCTCTGAATGTCCCAAAATCATTTGTAGCCTGAAAGGGGCATTAACCCACACCCTAGACACCTGAAATTCCCAAAAATATTTTTGGCACAAAAATGCATCCTACACCCCTGAAAGTTCAGAATATGTCAGCAGCCCAAAAAAGGCATTAAAATGCATCTTAAGCCTGCAAAAAGGTTGAAAACTTTGGAGGCCCAAAAAAGGGGTTTACAGGAATCCTAGATCCCCTAAAGTCCAGAAAATGTTGGTGGCCTAAAAACTGTTTCAGGGAGCTCTGAATGTCCCAAAAACATTTGCAGCCTGAAAAGGGCATTAACCTGCATCCTAGACCACTGAAATTTCCAAAAATAATTTTGACACGAAAAATGCATCCTAAACCCCTGAAAGTTCAGAATATGTTAGCAGGCCAAAAAAGGCCTTAAAATGCCTCTTATGTCAGCAAAAATGTTGAACACTTTGGAGGCCTAAAAAAGGGGTTTATAGGCATCCTAGACCCCCTAAAGACCAGAAAATGTTGGTGGCCATAAATTGTGCCAGAGAGCTCTGAATGTCCCAGAAACATTTGCAGCCTGAAAGGAGCATTAACCCGCATCCTAGACCACTGAAATTCCCAAAAATAATTTTTGCACGAAAAATTCATCCTAGACCCCTGAAAGTTCAGAATATGTTAGCAGCCCAAAAAAGGCCTTAAAATGCCCCTTATGTCAGCAAAAATGTAGAAAAATTTGGAGGCCCAAAAAAGGGGTTTACAGGCATCCCAGACCCCCTAAAGTCCAGAAAATATTGGTGGCCCAAAAACTGTGCCAGAGAGCTCTGAATGTCCCAAAATCATTTGTAGCCTGAAAGGGGCATTAACCCACACCCTAGACACCTGAAATTCCCAAAAATATTTTTGGCACAAAAATGCATCCTACACCCCTGAAAGTTCAGAATATGTCAGCAGCCCAAAAAAGGCATTAAAATGCATCTTAAGCCTGCAAAAAGGTTGAAAACTTTGGAGGCCCAAAAAAGGGGTTTACAGGAATCCTAGATCCCCTAAAGTCCAGAAAATGTTGGTGGCCTAAAAACTGTTTCAGGGAGCTCTGAATGTCCCAAAAACATTTGCAGCCTGAAAAGGGCATTAACCTGCATCCTAGACCACTGAAATTTCCAAAAATAATTTTGACACGAAAAATGCATCCTAAACCCCTGAAAGTTCAGAATATGTTAGCAGGCCAAAAAAGGCCTTAAAATGCCTCTTATGTCAGCAAAAATGTTGAACACTTTGGAGGCCTAAAAAAGGGGTTTATAGGCATCCTAGACCCCCTAAAGACCAGAAAATGTTGGTGGCCATAAATTGTGCCAGAGAGCTCTGAATGTCCCAGAAACATTTGCAGCCTGAAAGGAGCATTAACCCGCATCCTAGACCACTGAAATTCCCAAAAATAATTTTTGCACGAAAAATTCATCCTAGACCCCTGAAAGTTCAGAATATGTTAGCAGCCCAAAAAAGGCCTTAAAATGCCCCTTATGTCAGCAAAAATGTAGAAAAATTTGGAGGCCCAAAAAAGGGGTTTACAGGCATCCCAGACCCCCTAAAGTCCAGAAAATATTGGTGGCCCAAAAACTGTGCCAGAGAGCTCTGAATGTCCCAAAATCATTTGTAGCCTGAAAGGGGCATTAACCCACACCCTAGACACCTGAAATTCCCAAAAATATTTTTGGCACAAAAATGCATCCTACACCCCTGAAAGTTCAGAATATGTCAGCAGCCCAAAAAAGGCATTAAAATGCATCTTAAGCCTGCAAAAAGGTTGAAAACTTTGGAGGCCCAAAAAAGGGGTTTACAGGAATCCTAGATCCCCTAAAGTCCAGAAAATGTTGGTGGCCTAAAAACTGTGTCAGGGAGCTCTGAATGTCCCAGAAACATTTGCAGCCTGAAAAGGGCATTAACCTGCATCCTAGACCACTGAAATTTCCAAAAATAATTTTGACACGAAAAATGCATCCTACACCCCTGAAAGTTCAGAATATGTCAGCAGCCCAAAAAAGGCATTAAAATGCATCTTAAGCCTGCAAAAAGGTTGAAAACTTTGGAGGCCCAAAAAAGGGGTTTACAGGAATCCTAGATCCCCTAAAGTCCAGAAAATGTTGGTGGCCTAAAAACTGTGTCAGGGAGCTCTTAATGTCCCAAAAACATTTGCAGCCTGAAAAGGGCATTAACCTGCATCCTAGACCACTGAAATTCCCAAAAATAATTTTGACATGAAAAATGCATCCTGTACCCCTGAAAGTTCAGAATATGTCAGCAGCCCAAAAAGGCCTTAAAATGCATCTTAGGCCTGCAAAAATGTTGAAAACTTTGGAGGTCAAAAAAGGGGTTTACAGGCATCCTAGACCCCCTAAAGTCCAGAAAATGGTGGTGGCGCAAAAACTGCACCAGAGAGCTCTGAATGTCCCCAAATCATGTGCAGCCTGAAAGGGGCATTACCCTGCACCATAGAACACTGAAATTCCCACAAATAATTTTGACACGAAAAATGCATCCTACACCCCTGAAAGGTCAGAATATGTTAGCAGCCCAAAAAATGCCTTAAAATGCAACTTAGGCCTGCAAAAATGTTGAAAACTTTGGAGGACAAAAAAAGGGGTTTACAGGCATCCTGGACCCCCTAAAGTCCAGAAAATGTTGGTGGCCCAAAAACTGTGTCAGAGAGCTCTGAATATCCCAAAAACATTTGCAGCCTGAAAAGGGCATTAACCTGCATCCTAGACCACTGAAATTCCCAAAAATAATTTTGACACGAAAAATGCATCCTACACCCTTGAAAGTTCAGAATATGTTAGCAGCCCAAAAAAGGCCTTAAAATGCCTTTTAGGCTTGCAAACATGTTGAAATCTTTGGAGGTCAAAAAAGGGGTTTACAGGCATCCTAGATCCCCTAAAGTCCAGAAAATGTTGGTGGCCTAAAAACTGTGTCAAGGAGCTCTGAATGTCCCAAAAACATTTGCAGCCCGAAAAGGGCATTAACCTGCATCCTAGACCACTGAAATTCCCAAAAATAATTTTGACATGAAAAATGCATCCTGTACTCCTGAAAGTTCAGAATATGTTAGCAGCCCAAAAAGGCCTTAAAATGCATCTTAGGCCTGCAAAAATGTAGAAAACTTTGGAGGTCAAAAAAAGGGGTTTACAGGCATCCTAGACCCCCTAAAGTCCAGAAAATGTTGGTGGCCCAAAAACTGTGCCAGATAGCTCTGAATGTCCCAAAATCATGTGTAGCCTGAAAAGGGCATTAACCCACACCCTAGACGCCTGAAATTCCCAAAAATATTTTTGGCACAAAAATGCATCCTACACCCCTGAAAGTTCAGAATATGTCAGCAGCCCAAAAAAGGCCTTAAAATGCATCTTAAGCCTGCAAAAAGGTTGAAAACTTTGGAGGCCCAAAAAAGGGGTTTACAGGCATCCTAGACCCCTTAAAGTCCAGAAAATGTTGGTGGCCAAAAACTGTGTCAGAGAGCTCTGAATATCCCAAAAACATTTGCAGCCTGAAAAGGGCATTAACCTGCATCCTAGACCACTGAAATTCCCAAAAATAATTTTTGCATGAAAAATTCCTCCTACACCCCTGAAAGTTCAGAATATGTTAGCAGCCCAAAAAAGGCCTTAAAATGCATCTTAGGCCTGCAAAAATGTTGAAAACCTTGGAGGACAAAAAAAGGGGTTTACAGGCATCCTGGACCCCCTAAAGTCCAGAAAATGTTGGTGGCCCAAAAACTGTGCCAGAGAGCTCTGAATATCCCAAAATCATTTGTAGCCTGAAAGGGGCATTAACCCACACCCTAGACACCTGAAATTCCCAAAAAATAATTTTGACATGAAAAATGCATCCTGTACCCCTGAAAGTTCAGAATATGTTAGCAGCCCAAAAAGGCCTTAAATGCATCTTAGGCCTGCAAAAATGTTGAAAACTTTGGAGGTCAAAAAAAGGGGTTTACAGGCATCCTAGACCCCCTCAAGTCCAGAAAATGGTGGTGGCGCAAAAACTGCGCCAGAGAGCTCTGAATGTCCCCAAATCATTTGCAGCCTGAAAGGGGCATTACCCTGCACCCTAGACCATTGAAATTCTCACAAAGAATTTTGACACGAAAAATGCATCCTACACCCCTGAAAGTTCAGAATATGCTAGCAGCCCAAAAAGAACTTAAAATGCATCTTAGGCCTGCAAAAATGTTGAAAACTTTGGAGGTCAAAAAAAAGGGGTTTACAGGCATCCTGGACCCCCTAAAGTACAGAAAATGTTGGTGGCCTAAAAACTGTGTCAGAGAGCTCTGAATGTCCCAAAAACATGTGCAGCCTGAAAAGGGCATTAACCTGCATCCTAGACCACTGAAATTCCCAAAAATTATTTTGACATGAAAAATGCATCCTGTACCCCTGAAAGTTCAGAATATGTTAGCAACCCAAAAAGGCCTTAAAATGCATCTTAGGCCTGCAAAAATGTTGAAAACTTTGGAGGTCAAAAAAAGGGGTTTACAGGCATCCTAGACCCCCTAAAGTCCAGAAAATGGTGGTGGCGCAAAAACTGCGCCAGAGAGCTCTGAATGTCCCCAAATCATTTGCCGCCTGAAAGGGGCATTACCCTGCACCTTAGACCATTGAAATTCCCACAAATAATTTTGACACGAA
Source organism: Ambystoma mexicanum (assembly GCF_040938575.1). Classification (NCBI taxonomy): domain Eukaryota; kingdom Metazoa; phylum Chordata; class Amphibia; order Caudata; family Ambystomatidae; genus Ambystoma; species Ambystoma mexicanum. Next base: position 1,413,355,451 of record NC_090934.1, on the reverse strand, counting down.
AAATGCATCCTACACCCCTGAAAGTTCAGAATATGTTAGCAGCCCAAAAAAGGCCTTAAAATGCCTCTTATGTCAGCAAAAATGTAGAAAAATTTGGAGGCCAAAAAAGGGGTTTAGAGGCATCCTAGACCCCCTAAAGTCCAGAAAATGGTGGTGGCGCAAAAACTGCCCCAGAGAGCTCTGAATGTCCCAAAATCATTTGCAGCTTGAAAGGAGCATTAACCCGCATCCTAGACCACTGAAATTCCCAAAAAATAATTTTTGCACGAAAAATTCATCCTACACCCCTGAAAGTTCAGAATATGTTAGCAGCCCAAAAAAGGCCTTAAAATGCCTCTTATGTCAGCAAAAATGTTGAACACTTTGGAGGCCTAAAAAAGGGGTTTATAGGCATCCTAGACCCCCTAAAGTCCAGAAAATGTTGGTGGCCCAAAAACTGTGCCAGAGAGTTCTGAATGTCCCAAAATCATTTGTAGCCTGAAAGGGGCATTAACCCACAACCTAGACGCCTGAAATTCCCAAAAATATTTTTGGCACAAAAATGCATCCTACACCCCTGAAAGTTCAGAATATGTCAGCAGCCCAAAAAAGGCCTTAAAATGCATCTTAAGCCTGCAAAAAGGTTGAAAACTATGGAGGCCCAAAAAAGGGGTTTACAGGAATCCTAGATCCCCTAAAGTCCAGAAAATGTTGGTGGCCTAAAAACTGTGCCAGGGAGCTCTGAATGTCCCAAAAACATTTGCAGCCTGAAAAGGGCATTAACCTGCATCCTAGACCACTGAAATTCCCAAAAATAATTTTGACATGAAAAATGCATCCTGTACCCCTGAAAGTTCAGAATATGTAAGCAGCCCAAAAAGACCTTAAAATGCATCTTAAGCCTGCAAAAAGGTTGAAAACTTTGGAGGCCCAAAAAAAAGGGTTTACAGGAATCCTAGATCCCCTAAAGTCCAGAAAATGTTGGTGGCCTAAAAACTGTGTCAGGGAGCTCTGAATGTCCCAAAAACATTTGCAGCCTGAAAAGGCCATTAACCCACACCCTAGACGCCTGAAATTCCCAAAAATAATTTTGACATGAAAAATGCATCCTGTACCCCTGAAAGTTCAGAATATGTTAGCAGCCCAAAAAGGCCTTAAAATGCATCTCAAGCCTGCAAAAAGGTTGAAAACCTTGGAGGCCCAAAAAAAGGGTTTACAGGCATCCTAGACCCCCTAAAGACCAGAAAATGTTGGTGGCCATAAATTGTGCCAGAGAGCTCTGAATGTCCCAGAAACATTTGCAGCCTGAAAGGAGCATTAACCCGCATCCTAGACCACTGAAATTCTCAAAAATAATTTTTGCACGAAAAATTTATCCTACACCCCTGAAAGTTCAGAATATGTTAGCAGCTCAAAAAAGGCCTTAAAATGCCTCTTATGTCAGCAAAAATGTTGAACACTTTGGAGGCCTAAAAAAGGGGTTTATAGGCATCCTAGACCCCCTAAAGTCCAGAAAATGTTGGTGGCCTAAAAACTGTGCCAGAGAGCTCTGAATGTCCCAAAATCATTTGTAGCCTGAAAGGGGCATTAACCCACAACCTAGACGCCTGAAATTCCCAAAAATATTTTTGGCACAAAAATGCATCCTACACCCCTGAAAGTTCAGAATATGTCAGCAGCCCAAAAAAGGCCTTAAAATGCATCTTAAGCCTGCAAAAAGGTTGAAAACTATAGAGGCCCAAAAAAGGGGTTTACAGGAATCCTAGATCCCCTAAAGTCCAGAAAACGTTGGTGGCCTAAAAACTGTGTCAGGGAGCTCTGAATGTCCCAAAAACATTTGCAGCCTGAAAAGGGCATTAACCTGCATCCTAGACCACTGAAATTGCCAAAAATAATTTTGACATGAAAAATGCATCCTGTACCCCTGAAAGTTCAGAATATGTTAGCAGCCCAAAAAGGCCTTAAAATGCATCTTAAGCCTGCAAAAAGGTTGAAAACTTTGGAGGCCCAAAAAAAGGGTTTACAGGAATCCTAGATCCCCTAAAGTCCAGAAAATGTTGGTGGCCTAAAAACTGTGTCAGGGAGCTCTGAATGTCCCAAAAACATTTGCAGCCTGGAAAGGGCATTAACCCACACCCTAGACGCCTGAAATTCCCAAAAATAATTTTGACACGAAAAATGCATCCTACACCCCTGAAAGTTCAGAATATGTTAGCAGCCCAAAAAAGGCCTTAAAATGCATTTTAAGTCTGCAAAAATGTTGAAATCTTTGGAGGTCAAAAAAAGGGGTTTACAGGCATCCTAGATCCCCCAAAGTCCAGAAAATGGTGGTGGCGCAAAAACTGCACCAGAGAGCTCTGAATGTCCCCAAATCATTTGCCGCCTGAAAGGGGCATTACCCTGCACCTTAGACCATTGAAATTCCCACAAATAATTTTGACACGAAAAATGCATCCTACACCCCTGAAAGTTCAGAATATGTTAGCAGCCCAAAAAAGGCCTTAAAATGCCTCTTATGTCAGCAAAAATGTAGAAAAATTTGGAGGCCAAAAAAGGGGTTTAGAGGCATCCTAGACCCCCTAAAGACCAGAAAATGGTGGTGGCGCAAAAACTGCCCCAGAGAGCTCTGAATGTCCCAAAATCATTTGCAGCCTGAAAGGAGCATTAACCCGCATCCTAGACCACTGAAATTCCCAAAAAATAATTTTTGCACGAAAAATTCATCCTACACCCCTGAAAGTTCAGAATATGTTAGCAGCCCAAAAAGGCCTTAAAATGCCTCTTATGTCAGCAAAAATGTTGAACACTTTGGAGGCCTAAAAAAGGGGTTTATAGGCATCCTAGACCCCCTAATGTCCAGAAAATGTTGGTGGCCCAAAAACTGTGCCAGAGAGTTCTGAATGTCCCAAAATCATTTGTAGCCTGAAAGGGGCATTAACCCACAACCTAGACGCCTGAAATTCCCAAAAATATTTTTGGCACAAAAATGCATCCTACACCCCTGAAAGTTCAGAATATGTTAGCAGCCCAAAAAAGGCCTTAAAATGCATTTTAAGCCTGCAAAAATGTTGAAATCTTTGGAGGTCAAAAAAAGGGGTTTACAGGCATCCTAGATCCCCTAAAGTCCACAAAATTTTGGTGGCCTAAAAACTGTGTCAGGGAGCTCTTAATGTCCCAAAAACATTTGCAGCCTGAAAAGGGCATTAACCTGCATCCTTGACCACTGAAATTCCCAAAAATAATTTTGACATGAAAAATGCATCCTGTACCCCTGAAAGTTCAGAATATGTCAGCAGCCCAAAAAGGCCTTAAAATGCATCTTAGGCCTGCAAAAATGTTGAAAACTCTGGAGGTCAAAAAAGGGGTTTACAGGCATCCTAGACCCCCTAAAGTCCAGAAAATGGTGGTGGCGCAAAAACTGCACCAGAGAGCTCTGAATGTCCCCAAATCATGTGCAGCCTGAAAGGGCATTACCCTGCACCCTAGAACACTGAAATTCCCACAAATAATTTTGACACGAAAAATGCATCCTACACCCCTGAAAGTTCAGAATATGTTAGCAGCCCAAAAAATGCCTTAAAATGCAACTTAGGCCTGCAAAAATGTTGAAAACTTTGGAGGACAAAAAAAGGGGTTTACAGGCATCCTGGACCCCCTAAAGTCCAGAAAATGTTGGTGGCCCAAAAACTGTGTCAGAGAGCTCTGAATATCCCAAAAACATTTGCAGCCTGAAAAGGGCATTAACCTGCATCCTAGACCACTGAAATTCCCAAAAATAATTTTGACACGAAAAATGCATCCTACACCCTTGAAAGTTCAGAATATGTTAGCAGCCCAAAAAAGGCCTTAAAATGCATTTTAGGCTTGCAAACATGTTGAAATCTTTGGAGGTCAAAAAAAGGGGTTTACAGGCATCCTAGATCCCCTAAGGTCCAGAAAATGTTGGTGGCCCAAAAACTGTGCCAGAGAGCTCTGAATGTCCCAAAATCATTTGTAGCCTGAAAGGGGCATTAACCCACACCCTAGACGCCTGAAATTCCCAAAAATATTTTTGGCACAAAAATGCATCCTACACCCCTGAAAGTTCAGAATATGTCAGCAGCCCAAAAAAGGCCTTAAAATGCATCTTAAGCCTGCAAAAAGGTTGAAAACTTTGGAGGCCCAAAAAAGGGGTTTACAGGCATCCTAGAACCCTTAAAGTCCAGAAAATGTTGGTGGCCAAAAACTGTGCCAGAGAGCTCTGAATATCCCAAAATCATTTGTAGCCTGAAAGGGGCATTAACCCACACCCATTGACGCCTGAAATTCCCAAAAAATAATTTTGACACGAAAAATGCATCCTACACCCCTGAAAGTTCAGAATATGTTAACAGCCCAAAGAAGGCCTTAAAATGCATCTTAGGCCTTCAAAAATGTTGAAAACTTTGGAGGCCCAAAAAAGGGGTATACAGGCATCCTAGACCCCCTAAAGTCCAGAAAATGTTGGTGGCCTAAAAACTGTGTCAGAGAGCTCTGAATATCCCAGAAACATTTGCAGCCTGAAAAGGGCATTAACCTGCATCCTAGACCACTGAAATTCCCAAAAATAATTTTGACATGAAAAATGCATCCTGTACCCCTGAAAGTTCAGAATATGTTAGCAGCCCAAAAAGGCCTTAAATGCATCTTAGGCCTGCAAAAATGTTGAAAACTTTGGAGGTCAAAGAAAGGGGCTTACAGGCATCCAAGACCGCCTAAAGTCCAGAAAATGGTGGTGGCGCAAAAACTGCGCCAGAGAGCTCTGAATGTCCCCAAATCATTTGCAGCCTGAAAGGGGCATTACCCTGCACCCTAGACCATTGAAATTCTCACAAATATTTTTGACACGAAAAATTCATCCTACACCCCTGAAAGTTCAGAATATGTTAGCAGCCCAAAAAGGCCTTAAAATGCATCTTAGGCCTGCAGAAATGTTGAAAACTTTGGAGGTCAAAAAAAGGGGTTTACAGGCATCCTAGACCCCCTAAAGTCCAGAAAATGGTGGTGGCGCAAAAACTGTGTCAGAGAGCTCTGAATGTCCCAAAATCATTTGTAGCCTGAAAGGGCATTAACCTGCATCCTAGACCACTGAAATTCCCAAAAATAATTTTGACACGAAAAATGCATCCTACACCCCTGAAAGTTCAGAATATGTTAGCAGCCCAAAAAAGGCCTTAAAATGCATTTTAAGCCTGCAAAAATGTTGAAATCTTTGGAGATCAAAAAAAGAGGTTTACAGGCATCCTAGACCCCCTAAAGTCCAGAAAATGGTGGTGGCGCAAAAACTGCGCCAGAGAGCTCTGAATGTCCCCAAATCGTTTGCCGCCTGAAAGGGGCATTACCCTGCACCTTAGACCATTGAAATTCCCACAAATAATTTTGACACGAAAAATGCATCCTACACCCCTGAAAGTTCAGAAAATGTTAGCAGCCCAAAAAAGGCCTTAAAATGCCTCTTATGTCAGCAAAAATGTAGAAAAATTTGGAGGCCAAAAAAGGGGTTTACAGGCATCCTAGACCTCTTAAAGTCCAGAAAATGTTGGTTGCCTAAAAACTGTGTCAGAGAGCTCTGAATGTCCCAAAAACATGAGCAGCCTGAAAAGGGCATTAACCTGCATCCTAGACCACTGAAATTCCCAAAAATAATTTTGACATGAAAAATGCATCCTGTACCCCTGAAAGTTCAGAATATGTTAGCAACCCAAAAAGGCCTTAAAATGCATCTTAGGCCTGCAAAAATGTTGAAAACTTTGGAGGTCAAAAAAAGGGGTTTACAGGCATCCTAGACCCCCTAAAGTCCAGAAAATGGTGGTGGCGCAAAAACTGCGCCAGAGAGCTCTGAATGTCCCCAAATCGTTTGCCGCCTGAAAGGGGCATTACCCTGCACCTTAGACCATTGAAATTCCCACAAATAATTTTGACACGAAAAATGCATCCTACACCCCTGAAAGTTCAGAATAGGTTAGCAGCCCAAAAAAGGCCTTAAAATGCCTCTTATGTCAGCAAAAATGTAGAAAAATTTGGAGGTCAAAAAAAGGGGTTTACAGGCATCCTAGACCCCCTAAAGTCCAGAAAATGTTGGTGGCCCAAAAACTGTGCCAGAGAGCTCTGAAAGCCCCAAAATCATTTGTAGCCTGAAAGGGGCATTATCCCACACCATAGACGCCTGAAATTCCCAAAAATATTTTTGGCACAAAAATGCATCCTACACCCCTGAAAGTTCAGAATATGTCAGCAGCCGAAAAAGGCCTTAAAATCCATCTTAAGCCTGCAAAAAGGTTGAAAACTTTGGAGGCCCAAAAAAGGGGTTTACAGGAATCCTAGATCCCCTAAAGTCCAGAAAATGTTGGTGGCCTAAAAACTGTGTCAGGGAGCTCTGAATGTCCCAAAAACATTTGCAGCCTGAAAAGGGCATTAACCTGCATCCTAGACCACTGAAATTCCCAAAAATAATTTTGATATGAAAAATGCATCCTGCACCCCTGAAAGTTCAGAATATGTTAGCATCCCAAAAAGGCCTTAAAATGCATCTTAGGCCTGCAAAAAAGGTTGAAAACTTTGGAGGTCAAAAAAACGGGTTTACAGGCATCCTAGACCCCCTAAAGTCCAGAAAATGGTGGTGGCCCAAAAACTGCGCCAGAGAGCTCTGAATGTCCCAAAATCATGTGTAGCCTGAAAGGGGCATTAACCCACACCCATTGACGCCTGAAATTCCCAAAAAATAATTTTGACACGAAAAATGCATCCTACACCCCTGAAGTTCAGAATATGTTAACAGCCCAAAGAAGGCCTTAAAATGCATCTTAGGCCTGCAAAAATGTTGAAAAATTTGGAGGCCAAAAAAGGGGTTTACAGGCATCCTAGACCTCCTAAAGTCCAGAAAATGTTGGTGGCTTTAAAACTGTGTCAGGGAGCTCTGAATGTCCCAAAAACATTTGCAGCCTGAAAAGGGCATTAACCTGCATCCTAGACCACTGAAATTCCCAAAAATAATTTTGACATGAAAAATGCATCCTGTACCCCTGAAAGTTCAGAATATGTTAGCAGCCCAAAAAGGCCTTAAAATGCATCTTAGGCCTGCAAAAATGTTGAAAACTTTGGAGGTCAAAAAAAGGGGCTTACAGGCATCCTAGACCCCCTAAAGTCCAGAAAATGGTGGTGGCGCAAAAACTGCGCCAGAGAGCTCTGAATGTCCCCAAATCATTTGCAGCCTGAAAGGGGCATTACCCTGCACCCTAGACCATTGAAATTCCCACAAATAATTTTGACACGAAAAATGCATCCTACACCCCTGAAAGTTCAGAATATGTTAGCAGCCGAAAAAAGGCCTTAAAATGCATTTTAGGCCTCCAAAAATGTTGAAAACTTTGGAGGCCCAAAAAAGGGGTTTACAGGCATCCTAGACCCCCTAAAGTCCAGAAAATGGTGGTGGCGCAAAAACTGCGCCAGAGAGCTCTGAATATCCCAAAAACATTTGCAGCCTGAAAAGGGCATTAACCTGCATCCTAGACCACTGAAATTCCCAAAAATAATTTTGACACGAAAAATGCATCCTACACCCCTGAAAGTTCAGAATATGTTAGCAGCCCAAGAAAGGCCTTAAAATGCATTTTAAGCCTGCAAAAATGTTGAAATCTTTGGAGGTCAAAAAAAGAGGTTTACAGGGATCCTAGATCCCGTAAAGTCCAGAAAATGGTGGTGGCGCAAAAACTGCGCCAGAGACCTCTGAATGTCCCCAAATCATTTGCCGCCTGAAAGGGGCATTACCCTGCACCCTAGACCATTGAAATTCCCACAAATAATTTTGACACGAAAAATGCATCCTACACCCCTGAAAGTTCAGAATATGTTAGCAGCCCAAAAAAGGCCTTAAAATGCCTCTTATGTCAGCAAAAATGTAGAAAAATTTGGAGGCCAAAAAAGGGGTTTACAGGCATCCTAGACCCCCTAAACTCCAGAAAATGTTGGTTGCCTAAAAACTGTTTCAGAGAGCTCTGAATATCCCAAAACCATTTGCAGCCTGAAATGGGCATTAAACTGCATCCTAGACCACTGAAATTCCCAAAAATTATTTTGACACGAAAAATGCATCCTACACCCCTGAAAGTTCAGAATATGTTAGCAGCCCAAAAACAACCTTAAACTGCATTTTAGGCCTGCAAAAATGTTGAAAGCTTTGGAGGGCCAAAAAAGGGGTTTACAGGCATCCTAGACCCCCTAAAGTCCAGAAAATGGTGGTGGCGCAAAAACTGCGCCAGAGAGCTCTGAATGTCCCCAAATCATTTGCAGCCTGAAAGGGGCATTACCCTGCACCCTAGACCATTGAAATTCCCACAAATAATTTTGACACGAAAAATGCATCCTACACCCCTGAAAGTTCAGAATATGTTAGCAGCCGAAAAAAGGCCTTAAACTGCATCTTAGGCCTGCAAAAATGTTGAAAACTTTGGAGGTCAAAAAAAGGGGTTTACAGGCATCCTAGACCCCCTAAAGTCCAGAAAATGTTGGTGGCCCAAAAACTGTGCCAGAGAGCTCTGAATATCCCAAAATCATGTGTAGCCTGAAAGGGGCATTAACCCACACCCTAGACGCCTGAAATTCCCAAAATATAATTTTGACACGAAAAATGCATCCTACACCCCTGAAAGTTCAGAATATGTTAACAGCCCAAAGAAGGCCTTAAAATGCATCTTAGGCCTGCAAAAATGTTGAAAAATTTGGAGGCCAAAAAAGGGGTTTACAGGTATCCTAGACCTCCTAAAGTCCAGAAAATGTTGGTGGCCTAAAAACTGTGTCAGGGAGCTCTGAATGTCCCAAAAACATTTGCAGCCTGAAAAGGGCATTAACCTGCATCCTAGACCACTGAAATTCCCAAAAATAATTTTGACATGAAAAATGCATCCTGTACCCCTGAAAGTTCAGAATATGTTAGCAGCCCAAAAAGGCCTTAAAATGCATCTTAGGCCTGCAAAAATGTTGAAAACTTTGGAGGTCAAAAAAAGGGGTTTACAGGCATCCTAGACCCCCTAAAGTCCAGAAAATGGTGGTGGCGCAAAAACTGCGCCAGAGAGCTCTGAATGTCCCCAAATCATTTGCAGCCTGAAAGGGGCATTACCCTGCACCCTAGACCATTGAAATTCCCACAAATAATTTTGACACGAAAAATGCATCCTACACCCCTGAAAGTTCAGAATATGTTAGCAGCCGAAAAAAGGCCTTAAAATGCATCTTAGGCCTCCAAAAATGTTGAAAACTTTGGAGGCCCAAAAAAGGGGTTTACAGGCATCCTAGACCCCCTAAAGTCCAGAAAATGGTGGTGGCGCAAAAACTGCGCCAGAGAGCTCTGAATATCCCAAAAACATTTGCAGCCTGAAAAGGGCATTAACCTGCATCCTAGACCACTGAAATTCCCAAAAATAATTTTGACACGAAAAATGCATCCTACACCCCTGAAAGTTCAGAATATGTTAGCAGCCCAAGAAAGGCCTTAAAATGCATTTTAAGCCTGCAAAAATGTTGAAAACTTTGGAGGTCAAAAAAAGAGGTTTACAGGGATCCTAGATCCCGTAAAGTCCAGAAAATGGTGGTGGCGCAAAAACTGCGCCAGAGAGCTCTGAATGTCCCCAAATCATTTGCCGCCTGAAAGGGGCATTACCCTGCACCCTAGACCATTGAAATTCCCACAAATAATTTTGACACGAAAAATGCATCCTACACCCCTGAAAGTTCAGAATATGTTAGCAGCCCAAAAAAGGCCTTAAAATGCCTCTTATGTCAGCAAAATTGTAGAAAAATTTGGAGGCCAAAAAAGGGGTTTACAGGCATCCTAGACCCCCTAAACTCCAGAAAATGTTGGTTGCCTAAAAACTGTTTCAGAGAGCTCTGAATATCCCAAAACCATTTGCAGCCTGAAATGGGCATTAAACTGCATCCTAGACCACTGAAATTCCCAAAAATTATTTTGACACGAAAAATGCATCCTACACCCCTGAAAGTTCAGAATATGTTAGCAGCCCAAAAACAGCCTTAAACTGCATTTTAGGCCTGCAAAAATGTTGAAAGCTTTGGAGGGCCAAAAAAGGGGTTTACAGGCATCCTAGACCCCCTAAAGTCCAGAAAATGGTGGTGGCGCAAAAACTGCGCCAGAGAGCTCTGAATGTCCCCAAATCATTTGCAGCCTGAAAGGGGCATTACCCTGCACCCTAGACCATTGAAATTCCCACAAATAATTTTGACACGAAAAATGCATCCTACACCCCTGAAAGTTCAGAATATGTTAGCAGCCGAAAAAAGGCCTTAAACTGCATCTTAGGCCTGCAAAAATGTTGAACACTTTGGAGACCTAGAAAAGGGGTTTATAGGCATCCTAGACCCCTAAAGTCCAGAAAATGTTGGTGGCCCAAAAACTGTGCCAGAGAGCTCTGAATGTCCCAAAATCATTTGTAGCCTGAAAGGAGCATTAACCCACAACCTAGACGCCTGAAATTCCCAAAAATATTTTTGGCACAAAAATGCATCCTACACCCCTGAAAGTTCAGAATATGTCAGCAGCCCAAAAAAGGCCTTGAAATGCATCTTAAGCCTGCAAAAAGGTTGAAAACTTTGGAGGCCCAAAAAAGGGGTTTACAGGAATCCTAGATCCCCTCAAGTCCAGAAAATGTTGGTGGCCTAAAAACTGTGTCAGAGAGCTCTGAATGTCCCAAAAACATTTGCAGCCTGAAAAGGGCATTAACCTGCATCCTAGACCACTGAAATTCCCAAAAATAATTTTGACATGAAAAATGCATCCTGTACCCCTGAAAGTTCAGAATATGTTAGCAGCCCAAAAAGGCCTTAAAATGCATCTTAAGCCTGCAAAAAGGTTGAAAACTTTGGAGGCCCAAAAAAAAGGGTTTACAGGAATCCTAGATCCCCTAAAGTCCAGAAAATGTTGGTGGCCTACAAACTGTGTCAGGGAGCTCTGAATGTCCCAAAAACATTTGCAGCCTGAAAAGGGCATTAACCCACACCCTAGATGCCTGAAATTCCCAAAAATAATTTTGACACGAAAAATGCATCCTACACCCCTGAAAGTTCAGAATATGTTAGCAGCCCAAAAAAGGCCTTAAAATGCATTTTAAGCCTGCAAAAATGTTGAAATCTTTGGAGGTCAAAAAAAGGGGTTTACAGGCATCCTAGATCCCCTAAAGTCCAGAAAATGTTGGTGGCCTAAAAACGGTGCCAGAGAGCTCTGAATGTCCCAAAATCATTTGTAGCCTGAAAGGGGCATTAACCCACACCCTAGACGCCTGAAATTCCCAAAAATATTTTTGGCACAAAAATGCATCCTACATCCCTGAAAGTTCAGAATATGTTAGCAGCCCAAAAAATGCCTTAAATGCCTCTTATGTCAGCAAAAATGTTGAACACTTTGGAGGAATAAAAAAGGGGTTTACAGGCATCCTAGACCCCCTAAAGTCCAGAAAATGGTGGTGGCGCAAAAACTGCGCCAGAGAGCTCTGAATATCCCAAAAACATTTGCAGCCTGAAAAGGGCATTAACCTGCATCCTAGACCACTGAAATTCCCAAAAATAATTTTGACACGAAAAATGCATCCTACACCCCTGAAAGTTCAAAATATGTTAGCAGCCCAATAAAGGCCTTAAAATGCATTTTAAGCCTGCAAAAATGTTGAAATCTTTGGAGGTCAAAAAAAGAGGTTTACAGGGATCCTAGATCCCCTAAAGTCCAGAAAATGGTGGTGGCGCAAAAACTGCGCCAGAGAGCTCTGAATGTCCCCAAATCATTTGCCGCCTGAAAGGGGCATTACCCTGCACCCTAGACCATTGAAATTCCCACAAATAATTTTGACACGGAAAATGCATCTTACACCCCTGAAAGTTCAGAATATGTTAGCAGCCCAAAAAAGGCCTTAAAATGCCTCTTATGTCAGCAAAAATGTAGAAAAATTTGGAGGCCAAAAAAGGGGTTTACAGGCATCCTAGACCTCTTAAAGTCCAGAAAATGTTGGTTGCCTAAAAACTGTGTCAGAGAGCTCTGAATGTCCCAAAAACATGAGCAGCCTGAAAAGGGCATTAACCTGCATCCTAGACCACTGAAATTCCCAAAAATAATTTTGACATGAAAAATGCATCCTGTACCCCTGAAAGTTCAGAATATGTTAGCAACCCAAAAAGGCCTTAAAATGCATCTTAGGCCTGCAAAAATGTTGAAAACTTTGGAGGTCAAAAAAAGGGGTTTACAGGCATCCTAGACCCCCTAAAGTCCAGAAAATGGTGGTGGCGCAAAAACTGCGCCAGAGAGCTCTGAATGTCCCCAAATCGTTTGCCGCCTGAAAGGGGCATTACCCTGCACCTTAGACCATTGAAATTCCCACAAATAATTTTGACACGAAAAATGCATCCTACACCCCTGAAAGTTCAGAATAGGTTAGCAGCCCAAAAAAGGCCTTAAAATGCCTCTTATGTCAGCAAAAATGTAGAAAAATTTGGAGGTCAAAAAAAGGGGTTTACAGGCATCCTAGACCCCCTAAAGTCCAGAAAATGTTGGTGGCCCAAAAACTGTGCCAGAGTGCTCTGAAAGCCCCAAAATCATTTGTAGCCTGAAAGGGGCATTATCCCACACCATAGACGCCTGAAATTCCCAAAAATATTTTTGGCACAAAAATGCATCCTACACCCCTGAAAGTTCAGAATATGTCAGCAACCGAAAAAGGCCTTAAAATCCATCTTAAGCCTGCAAAAAGGTTGAAAACTTTGGAGGCCCAAAAAAGGGGTTTACAGGAATCCTAGATCCCCTAAAGTCCAGAAAATGTTGGTGGCCTAAAAACTGTGTCAGGGAGCTCTGAATGTCCCAAAAACATTTGCAGCCTGAAAAGGGCATTAACCTGCATCCTAGACCACTGAAATTCCCAAAAATAATTTTGATATGAAAAATGCATCCTGCACCCCTGAAAGTTCAGAATATGTTAGCATCCCAAAAAGGCCTTAAAATGCATCTTAGGCCTGCAAAAAAGGTTGAAAACTTTGGAGGTCAAAAAAACGGGTTTACAGGCATCCTAGACCCCCTAAAGTCCAGAAAATGGTGGTGGCCCAAAAACTGCGCCAGAGAGCTCTGAATGTCCCAAAATCATTTGCAGCCTGAAAGGGGCATTAACCTGCACCCTAGACCACTGAAATTCCCACAAATATTTTTGACACAAAAAATGCATCCTACACCCCTGAAAGTTCAGAATATGTTAGCAGCCCAAAAAAGGCCTTAAAATGCATCTTAGGCCTGCAAAAATGTTGAAAACTTTGGAGGACAAAAAAAGGGGTTTACAGGCATCCTGGACCCCCTAAAGTCCAGAAAATGTTGGTGGCCCAAAAACTGCGCCAGAGAGCTCTGAATGTCCCAAAATCATTTGCAGCCTGAAAGGGGCATTAACCTGCACCCTAGACCACTGAAATTCCCACAAATATTTTTGACACAAAAAATGCATCCTACACCCCTGAAAGTTCAGAATATGTTAGCAGCCCAAAAAAGGCCTTAAAATGCATCTTAGGCCTGCAAAAATGTTGAAAACTTTGGAGGACAAAAAAACGGGTTTACAGGCATCCTAGACCCCCTAAAGTCCAGAAAATGGTGGTGGCCCAAAAACTGCGCCAGAGAGCTCTGAATGTCCCAAAATCATTTGCAGCCTGAAAGGGGCATTAACCTGCACCCTAGACCACTGAAATTCCCACAAATATTTTTGACACAAAAAATGCATCCTACACCCCTGAAAGTTCAGAATATGTTAGCAGCCCAAAAAAGGCCTTAAAATGCATCTTAGGCCTGCAAAAATGTTGAAAAATTTGGAGGTCAAAAAAAGGGGTTTACAGGCATCCTAGACCCCCTAAAGTCCAGAAAATGTTGGTGGCCCAAAAACTGTGCCAGAGTGCTCTGAAAGCCCCAAAATCATTTGTAGCCTGAAAGGGGCATTATCCCACACCATAGACGCCTGAAATTCCCAAAAATATTTTTGGCACAAAAATGCATCCTACACCCCTGAAAGTTCAGAATATGTCAGCAACCGAAAAAGGCCTTAAAATCCATCTTAAGCCTGCAAAAAGGTTGAAAACTTTGGAGGCCCAAAAAAGGGGTTTACAGGAATCCTAGATCCCCTAAAGTCCAGAAAATGTTGGTGGCCTAAAAACTGTGTCAGGGAGCTCTGAATGTCCCAAAAACATTTGCAGCCTGAAAAGGGCATTAACCTGCATCCTAGACCACTGAAATTCCCAAAAATAATTTTGATATGAAAAATGCATCCTGCACCCCTGAAAGTTCAGAATATGTTAGCATCCCAAAAAGGCCTTAAAATGCATCTTAGGCCTGCAAAAAAGGTTGAAAACTTTGGAGGTCAAAAAAACGGGTTTACAGGCATCCTAGACCCCCTAAAGTCCTGAAAATGGTGGTGGCCCAAAAACTGCGCCAGAGAGCTCTGAATGTCCCAAAATCATTTGCAGCCTGAAAGGGGCATTAACCTGCACCCTAGACCACTGAAATTCCCACAAATATTTTTGACACAAAAAATGCATCCTACACCCCTGAAAGTTCAGAATATGTTAACAGCCCAAAGAAGGCCTTAAAATGCATCTTAGGCCTGCAAAAATGTTGAAAAATTTGGAGGCCAAAAAAGGGGTTTACAGGCATCCTAGACCTCCTAAAGTCCAGAAAATGTTGGTGGCCTAAAAACTGTGTCAGGGAGCTCTGAATGTCCCAAAAACATTTGCAGCCTGAAAAGGGCATTAACCTGCATCCTAGACCACTGAAATTCCCAAAAATAATTTTGACATGAAAAATGCATCCTGTACCCCTGAAAGTTCAGAATATGTTAGCAGCCCAAAAAGGCCTTAAAATGCATCTTAGGCCTGCAAAAATGTTGAAAACTTTGGAGGTCAAAAAAAGGGGTTTACAGGCATCCTAGACCCCCTAAAGTCCAGAAAATGGTGGTGGCGCAAAAACTGCGCCAGAGAGCTCTGAATGTCCCCAAATCATTTGCAGCCTGAAAGGGGCATTACCCTGCACCCTAGACCATTGAAATTCCCACAAATAATTTTGACACGAAAAATGCATCCTACACCCCTGAAAGTTCAGAATATGTTAGCAGCCGAAAAAAGGCCTTAAAATGCATCTTAGGCCTCCAAAAATGTTGAAAACTTTGGAGGCCCAAAAAAGGGGTTTACAGGCATCCTAGACCCCCTAAAGTCCAGAAAATGGTGGTGGCGCAAAAACTGCGCCAGAGAGCTCTG